>NC_140516.1:31592125-32792125 GCF_964339955.1 Pipistrellus hanaki | reverse complement strand
TTGGCTCAGTAAATAGAGCGCCGGCCTACAGACTGAAAGGTCCCCGGGGTGGATTCTGGTCAAGCACATGTACCTTGGTTGCAGGCACATCCCCAGTGGGGGGGTGTGCAAGAGGCAGCTGATCAATGTTTCTCTCTCAGTGTTTCTAGCTCTCTATCCCTCTCCCTTCCTCTCTGTAAAAAAATTAATAAAATATATATATATTTTAAAGTTTTATTGAAAACAGATATATTTACTCTTATGTATTGTTTATGGCTGCTTTTGTGTTACATTAGCAGAGTTGAGTAATTCTGACAAGAGATCACATGGCCCACAAAGCCAAAACTATTATCTGCAGAGTCAAGTAATTTTGAGAGATCACATGGCCTGTAAAGCCATAAAGATAATTATTTGACTTCACAAAAAGGTTGCCAATCCCTAACTAAGGATAATTAAAAGCTCATGCATTTTGTAGCTTGTGAAGAGGTTTCACAAGATTAACTCATTTACTCCCTATATGCACTATCACCTCAATTTTTCTATTCATTTACTTGTACAATCTAAAAAGCAGGGAATACATTCATTAGCTGATCTTCATTTCAAATATTAGGATAAAAAAGTAAATTTTTTTATTTATGTTTTTGGATTCACTCAATCTCTCTGCCTTTGCACATTATATTCGTGCACCGGTAAGGTCCCTCAGCCTGGCCTATGCTCTCTCACAATCCAGGACCTCCAGGGAACGTCAAACTGCTGGCAAAGCAGCAGGCGGCCAGGGAGATACCCGAGTCCAGGCCAGGTGCCACGTCACTCCTGCTCATCACGGCCCGCACCGCTTGCCGCCGCTCAGTAAGCTTGCTGAGTGTTGCTCCTGCTGTGGGAGTGCACTGACCAAAGGGCGGCAGCTCCTGAGCTGAGAGTCTGCCCCCAGTGGTTAGTGCGTGTCTTAGCGACTGGTGAAACAGTTGACCGGTCGCTTAGGGTTTTATATATATAGAAGATTATTATGTATCCTCTTCCTGATGAGTAATTCTTGATATCAAGAACAAGAGTTGAAGTAAACATTACAAGGGAAAAGTGCCTACAGGAGCAAATTTTGGAAAATGCAATGCTGATGTTCAATGATAATTCTAGTAACTAAATATCACTAAATTAGGCAAAATCCTATATTGTGGAGCAAGAGGTGAAAATAAAATGCAATAATTATATTTCTGAAGTCAACTATTATAAGATGAATAAGATGAAGACTTCTATAACCAAAGTAACCCACGCATAAAAGAATATGAACTTTTTAAATTCCTGTCCCAAATGTGCTAGTGGCTAGATAGTTTGGGAGGGAGGGAGGGAGGGGACTTCCTGAAAATTGTAGTCTTTGGCATCACCAACTTTAGTATTGTTCCTAAAAGCTAGACTATTGCCCTAGCTGGTTTTGCTCAGTGGATAGAGCATCAGCCTGTGACTGAAGGGTCCCAGGTTCAATTCCAGTCAAGGGCACATACCAGGGTTGCAGGCTCAATCCCCAGTAGAGGGCATGTAGGAAGCAGCCAATCAATGATTCTCTCTCATCATTGATGTTTCTATCTCTCTCTCTCTCTCTTCTCTCTCCCTTCCTCTCTGAAATCAATAAAAATATTTTTTAAATTAAAAATAAAAGCTAGACTATTGTATTTTTAGGCTTTAAATATCTGAAAATTTATGTAGTAAGTACTTCTAACTTTATTCCACTAAATAGAAATAATTACCTGCATTGTTGGACTTGAGGGTAAGTTAACAGGGATGAAAGAAGAGTCATAATACTATTAGTTGAAGCTGTTAGATCATCTAGTTCCAGAAGAGCATCCCATAATGTATTTATAATGAAGGGTACCTGTAAGATCAGTTATCAAGGAAACAGTTACTAATTTTACACAATATATTCACAAGCCATGCCAGATTGTTTGTATCCCAGGAGTCATTACTAATTCAACAACATATACATTCCCAATGATCTTGAATAGAGTCAGTTTTGAGCAAAGTTAAGAAGGGGATATTATTTGCCTTTAACAATTTCCTACCCATTTTTAATGCCACTCACAATTATTTTGAAACTTCTCTTCCTAATTGAGAGAGAGAATTCAGGAAATAAAAGATCCAATACTTTATTTTATGTAAAAACTAAACTTTGAAAACAATACAGCATTGACATATAGACATGACCCTCTTTGTAATTTTATTTAAAACAGTACTAAAGACAAATTTCATTTGTAAAATACTGTTTGCTGCACTTCCAAATATACGGTTCTGGTTTTGATAATACAAGAGAAACAGATAGACCTTGAGAAGAAAGAGTCACTTCAAAAAATGAGACCAGATTAAAAAACAAAAAATCAAAACAAACCAAGAGTAAACTAAAGAAGAAATGTTTGCCTTTTTCTCAAGGAAATAGTGTGTGTATGTGAATGGGAAGAACATTAATAGACACAATTCACTCTTCCTAAGGATAATGTATAATTGAATTATATATACCAGAGGGCTGTCATAAGAAAAATGGAGGGTAAGGGAAATAAAGTTGTCAATGTTTTTTTTCTAATACTTTATACCTCAAATGTAAACAAGCTATATAAGAAGAATATTAAAAAAAAAAAAAATGTACCTTTTGTGTCTGAAGATATACAAGGCTTTCTACCACAGGTACTAATGATGCTGCAGCAACAGCTCTGACATCATCATCAAGGTCCTGGAGTCCTTCAATTATTTTAGTTAAAACTTTAGGCAATAAAGTATTAATTACATCCTGTAAAAAAAGTACATCAAAATAAACTAATTTTCTGTAGTACAAACATTGTGCTTCAACATTTTTTATTAAACTTGCCATATAAAAATATAAATCCAAATTTTTATTAAAAAGGAATCACATAAACAGAAAGAAAAATAACATCAATAGGAGCCTATATAGCTAATCTTATTTGCAAAAAGACTACAATATCAAGTACTTAATTATTCAGTGTGATTTAAAAAATCAGAACATGTTCTCAAGGTAAGACTATGAATTTCCTGTGTGACCATACATACATAGAAAACCCTGGTATTAGAACCTTAATGCCTATTTCTCATTCAACCCCACTGATAGCCAAAAAGGGTATGAGAAGAGGGAAAGAAAAGCAATCCCTTCCTGCTTGTCTGTATTCTAATCCACTCTTTTTTCAAGTTCCTCAAGAGAGCCAGCCTTCAGAGGCCATTCCTGGGATCACATACAATGGAATCTCACCTAGAATTGATCTTGCTATGAAACAATAGCAGGTTTCCAAACCTAATTCATCATCTTTTGGTTTCTATTTAAATTGATATTTGAACCTGTCTCTATGACACTATCTAAAAAAGCAAATCTTGAAGGATTGACTTACCTGTAACAGTAAGAATCTAGGGCCATTTCGTGTAATTAATGAAAAGAACTGGGGGGGGGGGGGGGGGGGTGAAACTCTCCCATATATGCTTCAAAAACTGAATGTTACCTGACGAACTGCCAAAGCGTATTTTATTCCTAGCAGACCACCATGTCTAACTTCCCACTGTTCTTGTGTAAGTAACTTAAGCAGCACATCCACCGTCTTATGAACTCCTGTTTCATTCATGTGTTTTAACACCACACCTAAGGTTTGAGCACAAGTTTCACGAACTGGTGCCACAACCTGCAAATGAGAAAGAAAGAAAACTCATATTTCAAAAGGCTTATCTTGCTGAATTTGAAATTTAATTGGGCAAAGCCTCTCTTAGGTGATACTTACTTCATCAGAAACAAAGTCTCCAAATCTGTCTAATGCAAAAACACAAAGGAGTCTAATAACCAAGTCTTCCAACCATTCTTGATGCTGCTGAATCATCTGTTAAACAATCATTTTTTAGTAATAAAGATCACACTTTTGTATTGGGGCTTGGAGAAACATATTAGGTCTAAAACAAAAAACTAAAATACTGGAATGGATTCTTTTAGCTGTAGGAACAATGACCAAAATATATTAGAGTTCCAAATGCTATCTTTAATATTAACCACATCCTCTTATTAGATTCAGATACACTATACCAATATCTTTAAAATTCATAAATTATATTATACTACTTGCACTCCAAGAGAAATGAAGAAACTACTTAAGACTACTTTAATATCAAATGTATCTATCATTTACTTACTATCTATTCTGTTACCAGTGTCTCCATGCTACATCAATCATATTGCTCACTGACCTCTAAAGTATCCTCTTATTCATTTTACTCTACTTTTCTAATCCATTATGTGCTGCTCAAATATTCTTACTTCTATGTATTTTTCCACTCAAGGTTTCTGAACATCTTTCCTGTGAACTTGTTGTTCCTGTCTATAAATAAACTTTTTCCTAACCTCTTTACTTATACTCTTCCCCTCAAAATCACCTTTCCATAATTCTTATTTTCCTTTCATTTCTACCTTATGGTACATGCTCTGCTACTTCTCTAACTTGGAAAGAGTCAACTACTAAAACTTGATAATAATTGTTTCTTTACTAGACTTACCTCTTCTAAAGTACTGTCTCCCATTTTACCACCACTTTTCCCATGAGCTTTAAGTATTTCCCTAAGTCCAGTGCCTGCACCATGTCGAACCTAAAAATAACCAGAAAACAAATGTCAGAGGTTAAATGCTTAAGACACCAAATTTAACTTTTCTTTAATTTGAAAAGGGAATATTAAATTTTAAAGAAATTAAAATAAACTAAGTGACATTTCACAAAATGTTTTTTTCTTCTACTATCCAAGGAGAAATACATTTATAAATGTTATAATTTTGGTTATGTAAAACGTTTTTTAAATCAAGCTAAGATAATAGCTATTCTAATACTCTCCCGAGATATATGTAATCTACTTGGCTGTCCCTCTTGTACCCTCTATTTGCATTCAGCATTATCCACATTAAAGAAAGTATCATATTGTTCTCCATAGTCCCAATATCAATATTTTAGAATATATGCATCAAAACTAAGTTGTAACGCTACCAGTGTTAAGTGGCAAAAGAAGACAATTCAAATAAAATATCTCATGACTAATGCTTCACTATAGCCCTGTATCCTTCTGAAGTGACATTTGGAAGGTAGAAAACAGGCTACTGACACTGCACCCACTTATTCCAAGATCTCTTGTGAGTTAAAGCATGAATAGTTTTTAACAGAAATATTATCAAGGAGCAGAAAGTCTGCTAAAAGGTACTCCAAACCAGTGTCTTTGAAATTACCCAGAGGCCAATAAAAGAGGAAGAGAATGGTTTGAGACCACCAAACCTCAACTTTAACCAGAGGAACTTTACTTTCATCTCTCTTACATACGAGGACCTGTTAAAGATTTTCTTTGAAGAAATATATTTGAGGGGGAGAATCCAAGATGGCTGCTCGGGTAGGCAACTAGCCGCAGCCGCACACAACAATTTTAATAAAATACAACTAAAATATAAAATGGACATTACCCAGAACTACAGGAAAGTCGACTGACTGGAAATCCTACAACAAGAAGCAAGGAGAAAACCAGAAGGAAGCACGGAGGAGCTGTAAAAGCCCAAGGTACGGAGACACGCGGCGCGCGCGGAGAGGACGGAGCCGGAGAGGAGGGAGGCCGAGTGCCTGGCGGGCGTTCCCTAGCGGAAAGGAGATAAAACTCCGACTGTGCTGGGCCCCTGACTGCTCTGAATCCCAGTTCCCCAGACCCCGGGGACTCAGGCTCAGCCATAGGGAGCTGGGCTGTAAGTCGGAACCCCGGGGTAGCGGAGAAAGGAGGTCCCGGAGGCGCGCACACTGCCCCCAGAGAAGGGACGGTAGGCTGTGCCGCGGGATTGCCCTGACGGGAAGGAGACTGGGGCTCCAGACTGCTGTGAACGCCACCTCCAACTCCACTTCCAACTGAACTGAACCCCAATACCGGGCTCATTGTGGGAGAGCATAGACTGTTTGGCAGCAGGCGAAAATCGAGGGCACCTTTCTCTCAGAGGCGCCGGCAGCGAGCACTGAAGGACCCGCATAGGGCGGGGCTGACGGAAGCCAAAGCTGCAGGCTCCACCCTGAAACCCCGTCCCATCTGTAACTGCGAAATGCGACAACAAAATAGATCACAAACGAAAGAAATGGAGGACAAAAAGCGTCTGGATATAGAGTTCAAATCTACGCTTATAAGGTTTTTCAAGAATTTCCTAGAAAAGATGGATAAGGCCTATGAGGATATGAAAAGAGATCAACTAGAATTAATAAGGAGTCAACAAGAAATGATAAGGGATCAACAAGAAATAAAGAATACATTGTCTGAAATAAAAAATATTCTACAGAGTCCTAAAAACAGAAGGGAAGATCGCAAGAATCAAGTCAAAGATTTGGAACATAAAGAGCCAGAAGACACTCCTCCACAGAAGCTAGAAGGCAAGAGAATCCAGAAAATTGAAGATAATGTAAGAAACCTCTGGGACAACTTCAAGCGAACCAACATCAGAATTATGGGGGTTCCAGAAGATGAGAGAGAGCAAAATATTGAAAACATACTGAAAGAAATAGTGACAGAAAACTTCCCCCACCTGGTGAAAGAATTTGACTTACAAGTCCAGGAAGCGCACAGAACTCCAAACAAAAGGAATCCAAAGAGGACCACACCGAGACACATCATTATTAAAATTCCAAGAGCAAAAGATAAAGAGAGAATATTAAAAGAAGCAAGAGCAAAGAAGGTAGTAACTTATAAAGGAGCACCTATACGATTGTCAGCTGACTTCTCAACAGAAACCATGCAGGCCAGAAGGGAATGGCAAGAAATATTCAAGGTGATGAATAGCAAGAACCTACAGCCAAAAATAAGCTACCCAGCAAAGCTATCACTCAGAATCGAAGGCCAGATAAAGAGCTTCACTAATAAAAAAAAGCTAAAGGAGTTCATCACCACCAAACCAGAATTATATGAATTGCTGAAGGGGGTTCTTTCAGAAGAGAAAGTAAACAAAGATAAAAATTATGAACAACAAATACGTAATTATCAACAAGTGAATCTAAAAACCAAGGAAATTAAAAAAATCTGATGAACAATATTAACTGTTGAATATAATAGAATCAGAGGTATGGAAGGGGAGTGAACTGACGATTCTTGGGGAAAAGGGGAGAGGGGGGCGTGGAAAGAGACTGAACATAAACTGTGCACCTATGGATGAGGACAATGGGGAGAGGGGAAAGGGCAGAGGGTGGGGTGGGAACCTGGTGGAGGAGAGCAATGGTGGGGGGGGGGGGGAGGAACATTTGTAATAATATGAAAAATAAAAACTTATTAAAAAAAAAAAATAAAAAAAATAAAATAAAATAAAAACCAAGGAAATTAAAAAAAAATATATATATATATTTGAGGTTTAAAAGCTGTTGTGGAAATTTCTTCTTTTAATCAAAATTGTCCAAAGGAAATTTTTACTGTCTTGGAGAGATGTACAAGCCTTTGTATTATAGAGACTGAACTATAATACAAAGAAATGAACAAATCACTAAAGAAATACAACAAAAATGATATGAAAGGCAAAAATCAGTCCAAAGTTTTCTACTTGGTAATATAAAAGGCCTTGAGCAGGGGTCCTGAAAAGGACACGAGTGAAGAATAAGCATGACAAAACAGATTGTGCTCGACGTGGTTCCCTTCATTGGCAAAGAAAATAAAGCTAGAAAAATTATACCAAAGAAACCGTAGACAGCGAGACTAGTAGGACATGTGGAGAAGTGAGGGCTGGCCATGCTCCCATAAGTGGCGGCTGAGATTCAGGAGAGAAATCTCAGCTACCGGGGTTCCTCCTGACATCATTCCTAGAGCACTCAGCTCAGGTGGTCAAAGAAACCGCATGACTGGTCCCACAGGACACCTACTACATAAGGCTATCCTACCAAGACTGGGAGTCATAGCAGATCTACCTAATACACAGAAACAAACACAAAAATGCAGCTAAAATGGGGAGACAAAAAAACAGACCCCAAAGGAAAAAAACAGGTGATATCTCAAGGAAAAAAAAAAAAATGAAATGGATGCAAGCAATTTATCAGATATAGAGTAAAAAAAAAAAAAAAAAAAAAGAGGGGGGAGGGGTTATAAGGATGCTCAAGGAACTTACTGAGAATTACAACAGCATGAAAAGGACACAGAAACCATAAAAATAAACAGCAGCCTTAAATGACACACTAAATCAGATGGATTTGATTGATATCTTCAAAGCATTTCACCCCAAAACAGCAGAATATATATATATATTTTTAAATGCACATGAAACATTTTTTAGGACAGAACACAGGTTAGGACACAAAACAACTCTCAGTAAATTTAAGAAGAGTGAAATCATGTCAAGCATCTTCTCTGACCGTAATGGTATAAAACTAGAAATCAATCACAAGAAAAAAACCCTGTAAAACAGACAAAGACGTGGAGGCTAAATAAGAGGTTATAAGCAATGAGAACAAGGAAGAAATCAAAAGATACCTTGAAATAAATGAAAATGAGAACACAACAACCCAAAAATCTATGGGACATAGCAGTCCTAAGACAGAAATTCGTAGCATTACATGCCTACCTCAGGAAATAAAAAAAAAATTTTAAAAAACTTAAATAATCTAACTTTACACTTTTTTTTAATATATATTTTATTGATTTTTTACTGAGATGTAGGGAGAGGAATAGAGAGCTAGAAACATCGATGAGAGAGAGAGACATCGATCAGCTACCTCCTTTACATCCCCTACTGGGGATGTGCCCGCAACCAATGTACATGCCCTTGACCAGAATCGAACCTGGGACTTTTCAGTCCGCAGACCAACGCTCTATCCACTGAGCCAAACTGGTTTCAGCCTAACTTTAAACTTAAAGAAACTAGAAAAATAACAACAAAGCCCAAAGTGCATAGAAGGAAGAAATAAAGATCAGAGCAGAAGTAACTAAAATAGTCTAAAAAATACAAAAGAGCAATGAAACCAAGGGCTGGATGTGTTATGTTCTTTGTGTGTGTGTGTGTGTGTGTGTGTGTGTGTGTGTGTGTGTTTTAAAGACAAACAAGACTGACAAACCTTTAACCAGAATAAATCAAGAATAAGGAGGACACAGATAAATAAAATAGAAAGGAAAGAGAAGTAATAACTAACACCAAAGAAATACAATTGGACAACCTGGAAAAAATAGATAAATTTTTAGAAACATACAATCTTCCAAAAGTGAATCAGGAAGAATCATGAAATCTAAATAATTAAATTACAAGTAACGAAACAGAAGCAGTAAAAAAAATTCTCAACAAACAAAAGTCCTAGACTGGATGGCTTCACAGGTGAATTTTACCAAATACTTAAAGAAGAACTAACACCTATCCTCAAATGATTCCAAAAAGTTCAAGAGGAGAGAAGACTTCCAAGCTCATTTTACAAAGCCAGTATTTTAAAAAACTTGGAATAGACACTACAAAGAAAGAAAATTATAAGTCAATATCCTTAATGAACACAGATACTAAAATCTTCAACAAAATATTAGCAGACCAGGTCCAGCAATACATTAAAAAGTTCACGCACCATGATCAAATGAGATTTATTCTGGGAATGCAAAGTTGGTACAATATCACAAATCACTAAATGTGATATACCACATAAACAAATTGAAGGACAAAAATCATATGATCATAACAATAGATGCAGAGAAAGCATTTAACAAAAGCCAGCACCCATTTATGATAAAAATTCTCAGCAAAGTGGGAACAGAGGAAGCATACCTCAACATAATAAAAGCCATATCTGACAAACTCACAGCAACATCATACTCATACGACGCACTTGACTGGAATCGAACACAAGACCCTTCATTCACAGGCCGATGCTCTACCCACTGAGCAAAACTGGCCAGAACAAGTTGAAGAGATTAAGCAAACAACTCTGAGACACAGACAACAGTATGGTAAGAGGATAAAATTTATAAAGAACTTAAAAAAACTCAACACAAAGAAAAACCCAAAACTAATACAATATAAAATGGGCAAAGAACCTAAATAAACACTTGACTTGGGGTGATAAATACACAATACAATATATAAATGATGTATTATAGAACTGTATACCTGAAACCTATATAATTTTATTAACCAATGTCACCCCAGTAAATTCAATTTAAAAATTAATACCAAAAAAATAAAATAGGTTTAAAAAGAAAAGAAAGAAATCATACCTCCCAGGAGGGATTAAAAAGGTCATTGCAAAGTTCTTCACAAAAGCTTTCCAAAGGCCATTCATTTGTCTAAATAAAAAATGAACAATATTACTACTAAATCAAAAGGTCTATTTTATGCTAAAAATTTAAGTAATTTAATAAAGTGTATTTATGTAGAGCTACAATAATAACAGGTCTTAACATGCTTAACTAATTAAAATTTTTATTAAGATTTTTAATACAATTTATTTCAATTGACAGATTATTAAATACTATCTACAGACACATTAGTATGAAAAAATTATAAACAATTTCAAAGGACACTTTAGGCCATTTCAATAGTACCTCTTCAATTAAGGAAGAACTATCTGGAACATTATCAATCAAGACTTTGGAATCATTTGCAGACTGATTAATAACAACATTTGATATTTTTCGTCTCTTTTCTTCTGGCTCTCCATCAGTGCTATCATTGCTAAAAATAAATAAATAAACAAACAAATAAATAAATAAAGCCTCTGTTTGAAACGTGAATGATAATGTGAATCACAATAAGAAAACCCATCATTTGAACAAATGTTTTGGCATATTCTTATGAATTATTTATAATTTTATATATCAAATAACTATAATTAACCACTTAACCACTGAGTCAGTATGGCTCAGTGGTTGAGCATCGACCTATCAACTAGAAGGTCACAGTTCGATTTTACTGACTCATTAATAACATGAGAGAGAGAAAAAAAAGAATGTGAGGCCCATGAGTTTAACCATAGAGTTCTTTCCTATAACAAGTTAGGTAAACAAGCCTTAATTATTAACTGTTATTTGGTTTAGTCATCAGCCTAAGAAACAGGTAATGTAATACAATAATAGTTTTCATTTTACTAATGAACTATTTAACTTGTGGCCCTTACACCATCATCTTTCTAACTTCATGCTTTACTACTCTCATTTCCGTCCACTCATCCTGGCTATATGGCCCTTCTTTCTATTTCTTGGATACTCCATGATTAAGGCATTTACACTGTTGCCTCTGCCTGAAATGTGCTCCCCTTGGAAGACCTTCAGCCCTCATTCAGAGTTCATAATTAGTAAGGAAAACATCTGCATGCAGATTTTTCTGGGAAGTTGTCCTGGTCCCTATAATAGTAAATACTCTCTGACAGATGAGCAAGACTATCCAAATGGTACTCCACAGCTAGAGACAATATCAGCAAAATGTTTTAGAGATCAAGAAGACACAGATTTAAGGTATATAGCAGTACTATTTAAAATGAATAGCAAAAAAAAGATTTCTACCTCTTCTCATTGGTTTCCGCTGCATCCCTGGATCTCTGTTTTGCAAATAACTTGGCCATTCTTTTAGCTTTATTCTTTTGTCTATTGCTCATTCCTGCTCGAAATTCTGAGTCAATAAGTTCAGCTGCCTGGAGAGTCTAAAATAATAAAAGAACAAAGTATGAACTTAAGAAGTCAAAATAAATATCCAGAGACTCTGCCTCAAAAGAGGAGTACGTCTATAAATTTCACTATATACAAATTGATCACATTCTTTTTTGAGAGTTTTATGCTATTCCACTGTATGGCTATACCATAAGTTCACTCTCATTTTCCTTTTTCCCTGTTCTTCCAAATCCCAACAGATGCTCATGTTTCTTAATTTTTCTTATATCATGGATGTGACACAAAGGTATGATCCTAACCCACAAAAAAAGACATGAGATTTCAAAATAACCATACCAATCAAAAAATTGTAATAATAAAGAATGTCAGTGAAAGAAACTGATAATTATCATCTGCTGAAAAGAAAATTTAAAAATTATAACCAGAAATGATTGGTCCAGCATCCTATAGTCAACTTACCCCAATAAGTACCCTTCTTCTAAAGCACTCACTGCCTACTGTGTTGTTGTTTTTTAATCTCTTCTCCATTCATGTTAGTCATTATAGAGGCTATGAAGTTAGAACTGCTTTGAGCCCAAGCCTCAAGATCCTTTCTGCCATTAACTGATTATGATTCAAATGAAATTTACCATTCTACAACCAATTAAGGCCACTGTATGGATGTCATGCTACAGTCTTGACCCAGGGACCATTGGTGCACATATAAGGCAAACCAGCAGTAATGAGTTAATGCAGCAGTCACTCTTCCTAAAGGTCCACTACAACCAAACTTGGATCCTTCAAACCATAAACTGGCAGTTACCCATCCCATGTCCAACTATTCTGTATATTTACTATTTTCTCTAATATACCAGCCCATTTCTTACACCATGCCCAATTACCACACTGTGATCACAGTACTACACTTTTTTCCTCCTTTAATTCTATTTTCTTTTTTATTTATCCCATTTTGTACCTCATTTCTTTCCACTCTTTATTGGTTGTCATTATATTTTTTGCCTCTTTATACTTTTTTCCTTTTCCCTTCCAGTATGTGCAATATTGTCTGCAAAGGTAATTCATCATCACACACCCCCAACCCTAAAAATATAACGTTGACAAATTCTAATAGTTAAGAGAGATCAACTATTATAAAGGCAAATAGACCATTCTCAACTTAAGTAAAGGGCAAGGCCAAGGGAATCAGAAGGTGGTTTAATGATTGCAAAGCAGAAAATACTAACAGGGCTCACAGAACCCTAAAAGAATATTGCAAGGGCAAGAGGAACCACTGAAAGGTAGTATTTCACTTGTATGTTAATTTTTCTGAGGAGAAAGCCACAGCCTATAATGAGTCTGGGGCATTAAAAAAAAAAAAAAAAAAAAAAAGAAGTGCACTGGCATCTATTGAATATTGGAAGAACAGAGAGAAAAGGGGCAATACAGAACAAAAGTATGGTAGAACCACTAACAAAATAGCCTGAGGCTAGTACAAAAGGATGTGATCAATCTGTATATATTGATATTTAAGTTACATGAAGTTAGTAAAGGTAAACATGGCTTAAAAGGGCATACATACTTGTCTACACACAGAACATTTCAGGAAGGATGCGTAAATAACTAAAAAAGGATTGCCTATGGGGTATGAAGTCATGGATATCTATCAATTACTGGAAAGAAACTTCTTTTACTTCATATTGTATATCCTTTTCAAATGTTTAAGTCCTTTTTATCATGTTTGCTACTTTCTCAAATTAAAAAATGAATCACAGCTCTAAAGATTTTAGATTCATATCTGAGTATGAAAGCCCTTACTATCCCACTCTGTCAAAAATGTATTTGTTTCCCTTTGCTAAAGAACAAAGGAAAGAGCAACTGGTGCAACTAGGATTTCTCAGTATAAGAGGCTCCAAAAGGTCCACCACAGCTCTTATCTAATAGTCCAGTCTCTACAAGGTAAGTTCAACTTCTATATCTTTAAAATCTGTCATTAGAAATCCAATTTACAAAGACATTAGCAATGAACAGAATTAAGGACAGCATTTTTTTAATTGCAATTGCATAACAAAATGAAATCATCCCTTTGTATTATTGTTTAAAATCAAACAAATAAAGGTTTTACCTACAGGTTGTTTGTTTACAAAAGCTGCTGAAGTTGGGGTATAATCTAAATCTTCATCATTAAAGAGTTCTTCAGTACTCATTCCAATGGCTTCTCCCATATTAAGGCCAAGTTTCTTCTGTAATAGTTTTCGTTGGCGTGCTATCCTCTCTTTACGATCCACTTCACCTTTAAGCAGAAAAGAAATAAATTTCCTCCAAATTAGTTAAGAAGTATTCTAATACATGAGGATCAGACTCTATTAAAATGCAAAAAAAAAAAAAAAAAAAAGCCCAGCTGGTTTTGCTCAGCGGGTAGATCATCAGCCTGCGGACTGAAGGGTCCCGGGTTCGATTCCAGACAAGGACACATGCCCGAGTTGCAGGCTTGGTTCCCAGTAGGGGGCATGCCGGAGGCAGCCAATCAATGATTCCCATCTTTTTTTTTTTTTAATATATATTTTACTGATTTTTTACAGAGAGGAAGGGAGAAGGATAGAGAGTTAGAAACATAGATGGGAGAGAAACACCGATCAGCTGCCTCCTGCACACCTCCCACTGGGGATGTGCCCACAATTAAGATACATGCCCCTGACTAGAATCGAACCTGGGACCCTTCTGTCCGCAGGTCGACGCTCTATCCACTGAGCCAAACCGGATAGGGCTCTCTCTCATCTTTGATGTTTCTATCTCTCCCTTCCTCTCTGAAATTAATAAGAATATATATATTTTTAAGAAAATTTTAAATATAAGAGAAGCTCAAATAAAACTTGACTTTAAAAAAATAAAATAAAATACAAAAAAAGTTTTAACTATTACAACACCCCTCCTGCCCTGGCTAGTTTGGCTCAATGGATATAATGTCAGCCTGGATCCTGAAGGGTCCAGGGTTCGATTCCAACTAAGGGCACATGCGTGGTCCCCAGTAGGGGGCGAGCAGGAGGCATCGATCAATGATTCTCAACATTGTGTTTCAATATCCTTCTTCCTTCCTTTCTGAAATCAATAAAAATACATTTTTAAAAATTAAAATAAAACACCCCTCCTGACAATAAGCAAACCATACTTAGTCTTTAATAGTGGATAATTTAATGTCATAAGTTCTATTACCTAACCATTAGAGAATATTTTTCATTGAGACTTCCCCATTGCCCTACTGCCAATTATCAAGAATATATAAATGAGATCTATTCCTATGGAAAAATATATCCTTATTTTAATATAAGATTATTTTGCACACACAGGGCAGACTCCACCTTGTACATTCTCTGAAAGATCTAACCAACCTAAGAAACAAAACAAAAATTTAGTTTTATTTGACAGAAAAGATCTCAACAAATACATGCTTATTC
Organism: Pipistrellus hanaki; assembly: GCF_964339955.1. Classification (NCBI taxonomy): domain Eukaryota; kingdom Metazoa; phylum Chordata; class Mammalia; order Chiroptera; family Vespertilionidae; genus Pipistrellus; species Pipistrellus hanaki. Next base: position 32,777,123 of record NC_140516.1, on the reverse strand, counting down.
CAAGTGAGGCTTTTATGTATTCTGAGATGATATACCCTTAATAACACAAATAAGGCATAGCCGAGACCAGTTTGGCTCAATGGATAGAGCGTTGGCTTGGGGACTGAAGGGTCCCAGGTTCCATTCCGGTCAAGGGCATGTATGTACCTTGGTTGCGGGCATATCCCCGGTAGGGGATGTGCAAGAGGCAGCTGATCGATGACTCTCTCTCATCGATGTTTCTAACTATCTCTCTCCCTTCCTCTCTGTACAAAATCAATAAAATATATTTTAAATAAATAAATAAAATAAAAATAAGGCATAAAAGCAGACAGATTTTAAATGTCCCAAATAAAACCTATACTACTTCACTGGAAAACATAAAAATTTATTACTTTAAAAACTAGAGGCCTGGTGCCCATCTCTCAGCCCGCCTGCACCCTCTCACAGTCCGGAAGCCCTTAGGTTATGTCCAACAGACTGCTTAGGGCTGCACCCCATGTGCCGACAGTTGGACATCCTTAGCGCTGCTGCCGAGGTGGGAGAGGCTCCCGCCACCATACCCACCATACCTGTGGGAGCACACTGACCACCATGGGGAAGCTCCTGTGTTGAGTGTCTGCCCCTGGTGGTCAATACACATCATAGCAATCAGTCGTTCCGTAGTTCGGTGGATTTGCATATTACCCTTTTATTATATAGTATATAATTTTGTGCTTAAAAACAGCTAAGTTGCAAGATATGGCTCTACACAATTAGAAAAAATGTTAACATTTTAAAAACTATAATGATATCCTTCTAATAAGTTCTTATTGGACAAACCTTCCACAGATTATAAACTCTAGACAAAATATGCAAAAACGAATACCTGAAGACACTGATGGAAAGAGTACAAAAGTAGGCATATACTTTAGAGAATTCTCAATACTTGGAAGAAGGGCATGCACTGGGTGAGTCTCCCAATTTTGCAGTTTTTAACCTGAGGGTAAACCCAATCCACGGTGTATGGGGCAGCTAAAAGCTAGATTAAAACAAACAAACAAACAAAAAAAACACCCAGTCTCTCTGGCTTGAAGAACTAGAAGAGAGTCAGGGGTCACTACAGCTACTGGACTATAGAGAAAACCCAGAAAGTAGAGAGCCAGAGAGAAAGAGCAAATTCTGTATAAACTCAGCCAAATCTCTGGCTGAATTCTGAACTTTGCACACACAGGGCAGACTCCACACAGTCCAGCTAAAGCTAAAATTTGATCTGATATTTCAGCTGTTGGAATCTGTAATTTGAGTTTCACCAAATTAAATGCATGCTAAAACTAACAAGCAAACAAAAATCAAATCAACCAAAACACTTTGGAAGAATATAACAGATTCCAGCATGTGTGAGGGATACAATCCAAAATTAACTGACATACAAAGAATCAAGAAAATGTAACCCATTCTCCAAAGAAAAGACAAACTCTGAGATAACCCAGATGTTGAAATTAGAGGGCAAGATTTTTCCTCCTCACCCAAGAAAACTTTTTATTGATTTTAGAGAGAGGAATGGAGAGAGAGAGAGAGAGAGAGAGAGAGAGAGAGAGAGAGAGAGAGAGAGAAGGAAGAAGGGAGGAAGTGAGGAAGTGAGGAAGTGAGGAAGTGAGGAAGGAAGGAAGGAAGGAAGGAAGGAAGGAAGGAAGGAAGGAAGGAAGGGAGGGAGGGAGGGAGGAAGTGAGGAAGGAAGGGAGGGAAGGAGGAGAGGGAAACATCGATATGAGAAAGAAACTTTGACCAGTTGCCTCCTGTACGTGTCCCAACCAGGGATGGAATCTGCAGCCTGAGTATGTGCCCTGCCTGAACTCAAATCGAACCCTCCACCCTGCAGAGTATGGGACAACACTCTCACTAACTGAGCCACATCGACCAGGGCAATGACAATATTTTTAAGTTGCTAGTTTAACAATGCTCAATGTAAAGGAAGATATTATCACAATAATGAAAATATAGGATACCCAACAGAGAAATAGAAACTATAAAAAAAGATCACCTTCAAGTGCATTGAGGACCTGTTTGAAGACTTGGAATGGAAAATTATCTATATGGGTTCTGCAGAAAGTGAAAAATACGATCAAGTTGTAGACTGTTTTAGTGGACCCTGTTCTTAGGAGAAGGCATATGTTTGCATTTCAGGCTGATACATCTAATCCAGTACTAATTCCGGATGCAGAAGTGATAGGTGTGTAACAGTGTGCTAATTATATGCACCGACTGAGGTCAAGCATTTATTAGATTTGGCTATTTTGTAAATAATGACTATCAAGACAGAATTAAGGGAAAATCCACCAGTAAAACTAGTCTTTTCTAAGCTTCAAAGGAACATTTTGGCATCGAATCCCAGAATCACAAGATTCCATATTAATTCAGAAGATAACACAGAAAAACTGAAAGGTGCAGAAAACAGTAATCCAAATCTATAATCACTTCTTTCAAAGGATGTATTACACCTTCAGCATCATAGGGATGTCAATCCATGTCAGAAAACTCACTGTCATGTTAGAATCCCACATGGACTGCATGTGACCACCTGCCATCTCTTTAGTACAAATTAAGCAATAAAAACACTCAGAACTATTTTCTTAAAATTTCGTAAGTCACAGTCACTGAGATACAATGTGAAAAATTTGTTTAAAAAACATCCTGTAGAATGTTTATAAGAAAACCAGTATTTGAGCAAATTGTAGACTATAAATACAACTATTTTGTTATTTTATTTGTTCTGAAATTAATCTGATTAAAACATATACAGTGAAAAAAGTAATAATAAAGAAAAGAGAGGGGTGGTGGTGAGGGCATGAGCCAGGGGGTAGGGAGGCCAGGGGAAGGTCAATGAGGGGAAAAAGGGAGACATATGTACTATTATTTGTAATACTTTAAGCAATAAAAAAAATTAAAAGAAAAAGAATGTGGAGAAATGCCCTAGCCAGTTTGGCTCAGTGGAGAGAGCATCGGCCTGTGGACTGAAGAATATTAGGTTTGATTCCAGTCAAGGGCTCATGCTCAAGTCGTGGACTTGATCCCAGTGGCCGTGGACAGGAGGCAGCCAATCAATGATTCTCTCTCATCATGTTTCTCTCTCTCTCTCCCTCTCTTCCTCAGAAATCAATAAAAATATCTAAATATAGAGAGAAAAATATAAAACAGAATTATTAGAAAGGACAAATACTGTATGATTCCACTTACATGAAATACTTAGATTATTCAAATTCATAAAGACAAAAAAATAGAATAGTGGTTGCCAGGGGCCAGGGGAGGGAGAGAAATGGAAATTGTTTAATGGGTATAAAGTTTCAGTGTTCTAAGATTAAAGAATTCTGGAGACTGGCTGCATGACAGTATGGACTTAATGGACTTAATATTACTGAACAGTATGTACAGTTAAAAATGGGTAAGATGATAAATTTTATGTTATTTACCACAATTAAAAAATGAATACATCCTATAATAGTAATAAAAACTCTTTTAAAACAAATAAAGTCCCAGCCCAGCAAGCATGGCTCAACCTATGAACCAAGATCAGAACAAATGACCAGGTTGTAGGCTAGATTCCCAGTATGGACTGCAGGAGGCAGCCGATCAACAAGTCTCTCTCATCACTTCTGTTTCTCTTTTCCCTTTCCCTTACTCTCTGAAATCAATAATATATATATATATATATATATATATATATATATATATATATATATATATATATTTTTAAAGCAGCAGCCTTGGCCAATGTTGTTCAGTGGTTAGTGTCCTCCCCTGCACCAAAGGGTTTTTGGTTCCATTCCCAGTCAAGAGCACATAACTGGGTTGCAGGTTCGATTCCCAGCAGAGTGCATGTAGGAGGCACTCAACAGATGTGGCTCTTTCACATCAACGTTTCTCGCTCCCTGTCTATCTTTCTCCCCTTACTTCTGTCCCTCCCTATTCCTCCTTCTCTCCCACTCTCAGAAAAATTCAATGAAAAAATTCTAGTGTATTTGGGTAAGGATTAACAAACAAAAAATAAGTATTGCTCGTTCTGCCGCCATCTTGGTCCCGCGTCCCGTCCCCCGTCCCCCCACCTTCCATCCCACCCCCCAACCCCCTCACAAAATGACCGGTGAAGCCGCAGAAACCGTTCCTGCTACAGAGCAAGAGTTGCCACAGCCCCAGGCTGAGACAGGGTCTGGACAGAATCCGAGAGTGATGAATCAGTACCAGAGCTCGAAGAACAAGATTCCACACAGGTAACCACACAAGCCCAGCTGGCGGCAGCGGCTGAAACTGATGAAGAACCACTCAGGAAAGCAAAACAGAGCCGGAGTGAAAAGAATGCTGTGTCCAAACTGGGTCTTTAACAGGTTACAGAAATTACTAGCGTCACTATACGGAAACCTAAGAATATCCTCTTTGTCATCATAAAACCAGATGTCTACAAGAGCCCTGCTTCAGATACCTACATAGTTTTGGGGGAAGCCAAGATTGAGGATTTATCTCAACAAGCACAGCTAGCAGCTGCTGAGAATTCCAAAGTTCAAGGTGAAACTGCCTCATACATTCAAGAAAACACACAGACTCCAAATGTACAAGAGGAGAGTGAAGAGGAAGAGGTTGATGAAGCAGATGTGAAAGTTAAGGACACAGAATTGGTCATGTCACAAGCAAATGTGTCAAGAACAAAGGCAGTCTGAGCCCTGAAGAATAACAGTAATGATTTTGTAAATGCTAATACGGAACAGTGTAACTATCTAAAAAGGAGGACACTTTTTGTGTGTGTTAAAAGAGTTACTGCAGTTTGGTTTGAAATTTGTACTGTATCATTAATAAAGTTATGGCTTCTCGTGAGGGAGAAAAAGTACTGATATATGCTACAATATGGATAAACCTTGGAAACATGCTGCTAAGTAAACAAAGCTAGTCACAAAGACCACATTATTTATTATTCAATTTACAATAAATGTCCAGAATAGACAAATCTATAGAGACAAGAAGTCACTCAGGGCTGGAAAGGTGAGGAAACAAAGTAGGGGAAAAAAGGATGATAGGTAAAGGATATGAAGCTTCTTTCTTTTTTTTCTTTTTTTTTAATATATTTTATTGATTTTTTACAGAGAGGAAGGGAGAGAGATAGAGAGTTAGAAACATCGATGAGAGAGAGTCATCGATCAGCTGCCTCTTGCACACCCCCCACTGGGGATATGCCCGCAACCAAGGCACATGCCCTTGACCGGAATCGAACCCGGGACCCTTCAGTCCCCAAGCCGACGCTCTATCCATTGAGCCAACCCAGTTTCGGCTGGAGTTTCTTTCTGAGATAATGAAAATATTCTAAAATTGACTACACCTTCGTGTGAATATACCAAAAACCACTGACTTATATAGTTTTAAAAGGAGTAAATTGTATAAAATAATGTGAATTATGTCTCAATAAAGCTACTTTTTAAAAATTTTTAAGGCTGCTCTACCCAGAAAGAAAAATATTAGGCCCCAAATTAGTCCTCTTGTTCCAACAAAAGTTACTGGGGGGGGGAGGGAACCTACATAACTGCAAAGGAAAATAAGACCAGCACCTAAACTAATCATGGATGTATTCATCACATACATGAGACAAACAAAGATGAGCAGACATTTAAAGAAGACCAATTTTAGGGTTTTAAATAAGCATGCTGTGACATACCAGCTTTTAAAACTGAGTTCTGGGGTTTCCAATCCTGGTAACATATCAGAGTCACAGTGCAGTTTTTTCTTTTAAATACAATTTCCTAGAGTTCTCCAGAGATCTATTAAATAGGAATCATCTTTGGGGTAGGACTCAAACATATTTTTTTTAGTGTCCTTTTATTCCTGGATTTAGGGACAAAGATCTCTGATAACGTCCATGGGAACCTTAGTAAGATTAGTACACTTTCTGTTAAGAGAATTTTTTCAAGTTGAAAAGTTTCTACCCCCACTTATTAGAAAAACTAATGCTTTTCTGTAACTTGAGCAAATTTTCCTAATTTTCTCTAAAAATAATTAAACTATATTTTCAAAAGAAATCATATAAGGAAGAGGGAATGGGTACTTAAAGTTTCTTTAAGATGTACAAATTGAAGAGCATTTCGTTAACTTAGCTGGATATAATACTCTGACTAACAATTAAATTAGCAACAAAACACAGTTCTGTTTTGGTTTTAGTCAAAAGAACAATTTATTTACTTACAAATCCATTAAAAACGCCATTTTTTTCCACTCAAAGCATCAATCTTTAACGAGCAAAACAATTATTTTATATCCAGATACATTCTGTAAGTTTGAAGATAATGGGATAATTACCTATCCAAGATTTATTTTTCATTTTTAGTTTTTGCTTGGTCACCAGCAAGAATAGTTCCAATTTTTAATTCTTAAGACGTAATAAAAACTACCATATAGCCTCTCAGATTTCCAGAATTGTGAGAATATTACCACAATCTGGCTTTTAAATTCGTTTCAATTGAGGCTCTTTGGTAACAATTTAAAATTTCTATATTACATAAAATGGCTACTGAATATTAATACGTACCATTAATAATGCATAGAGGGTGGGGCAAAAGTAGGTCTATAGTTGTGAGTACACAAAACAGAGTTTCTATTTGTAATACTAGAGGCTCAGTACACAAAATTTTTACACATGGTGGGAGGGTAGGGGGTGTCCTTCAACCCAGCCTGCACCCTCTCCAATCTGGGAGTAGGGATGGAGCCTAAACAGGCAGTCAGGCATCCCTCTCACAGTCCAGGACAGCTGGCTCCCAACTGATCACCTGCCTGCCTTCCTGATTGCCCCTTACTGCTTCTGCCTGCCAGCCTAATCACTCCCTAACCACTCCCCTGCCAGCCTATTTGCCCCCAACTGCCCTTCCTTATAGGGCTGGTCCCTCCCAACTGCCCTCCCCTGCTGACCTGATTGTCCACAACTGCCCTCCCCTGCTGGCCATCTTGTGTCCACATGGGGCAGCCATCTTTTACCACATGGGGGCAGCCATCTTGTGTATTGGAGTGAGAGTCAATTTGCATATTACTCTTTTATTAGAGGCCGGGTGCATGGGTGGGGGTCAACTGGTTTGCCCTGAAGGATATCCTGGATCAGGGTGGGGGTTCCCTTGGGGCATGTGGTGGTTTGCAGGGCCCTGGTATCTGGATTTATCTTCTATAATTGAAACTTTGTAGCCTTGAGTGGAGCCAAACCTCCTACTTGCTCGTGGTCCCAACCATTAATGCTGGGATTTATTTATCTTTTTTTTTTTTTTTTTGATTTTGTACAGAGAGGAAGGGAGAGAGATAGAGAGTTAGAAACATCGATGAGAAAGAGTAGAAACATCGATGAGAAAGAGTCATCGATCAGCTGCCTCTTGCACACCCCCTACTGGGGATATGCCCGCAATCAAGGTACATGCCCTTGACCGGAATCGAACCCGGGACCTTTCAGTCCCCAAGCCGACGCTCTATCCATTGAGCCAAACCGGTTTTGGCTATTTATCTTTTATAATTGAAACTTTGTAGCCTTGAGTGGAGGCCTGGGCAGGTCAGGGTGTGAGGAAAGCTTGGCTTTCTCCATTATCGGGGATATCAAAGCCTCCAGCTCACTCCGCGGCTGCAGCCATCTTGGTTGTGTTAATTTGCGTACTCATTCCTGATTGGCTGGTGGGTGCAGCTTGTGGAGTGATGGTTAATTTGCATATTGCCCTTTTATTAGATAGGATTTATTTATTATTTTTCCATATAAACAATTGTAAACCTACTTTTGCCTCACTCTGTACATATAGTACATATCAGTTAAGGGAAGAAAAATATTCATATGGTAGCTTTAGACTTAGTACTTCTGATTATCATCCCACTCACAGCACCTCTAAATCCTACCTGCAAACTTCAGTTAATTTATATTTCATGACATGTTATATTTTGCATGAATAATACATAGCATATCAAGTGATAAATTAGTTTGAACACATGTGTTTCAGACTTTTTATAGGACTACTACATACCTGATTTTTCATCTTGTACTTCAAATTCTGCACCAGCAGATCCCAATAGTGATGCCCCATGTTGTAACAATCTACATATATCAAATCTGTCAAAATTCAATCGATCTGTAGTAGATGAATCTTCCATAGCACTTTCTGAAGTAGGTTCTAGATAAAGTTTAAAAATATTTAATTTGATCACATAGTCAAAGTGTAAAATGAAAGAAAACAGCATTACTTATGGTAGATGGGTAATATTTTAAGAAAAAAGGGGAAGTAGAAAAGCTACTGTGGATTTACTTATGATCAGCTCTTATTTATGAATAAGCTATTTAGTCGGTGACTAGCCTCCTACAAACTATCAGAATGTTAGTGGATGTATGAATAGTTGTTTTTTCTAAAGCACAATGTTATATGAAAAAATGCATCCCCCTTCATGTTGAAATACGTATAATAAATATGCTGTTTCCACTTACTATTCAATTGTTTTAAAAATACCAAGGTGGCCCAGCCAGTGTAGCTCAGTGGTTGAGGGTCAACCTATGAACCAGAAGGTCACGGTTTGATTCCCAGTCCGGGCATATGTCCAGGTTGTGGGCTCAATTCCCAATATGGGGCATGCAGGAGGCAGCCAATCAATGATTCTCTCTCATCATTGATGTCTGTCTCTCTCTTTCCCTCTCCATTCCTTTCTGAATCAATAAAAGTATTAAAAAATAACAATAAACTAAAATGAAAACACCAAGGTAACAATTTGAATTTATTATAATGCTAAACGGAAAGATAAACATATTCATATAACTAAAACTAATAAGCATCATTCCTCCCTATAACTGAGGAATATCTGGAACACAAAGCAACCACTTATTCAATAGCACTCACTTCTCAAAATATGAAGATACCAGAGACATAAAAGCAGCAAACAGACTGTCAAACCTCAGAGAGAAGGCAGGGAAGGTTGGGGGCAAAGATAGATCAACCAAGGCACTTATATGCATACATATAAGCATAACCAATGGACACAGACAGTAGTGGGGTGAGGGCATGTACTATGGGGCACGAGAGGTCAGGAGAAAAAAGAGACATATATAATACTTTCAACATAAAGAATTTAAATTTTAAAAAAATGAAGCTAATTATTAATCACCTGTTAAATTGCTAAAATTATATCTGAGGCCTAAAAATAACTATAAAATGTTCTGTATGCTCTCCAAAAAGGTATGCCATTATAAATTTTAAAATATATTGTTAATTGTCCATTGGTTTGTTGAGCTGGTATTCATATATAATTCATCCATACACAAAGCATAATTGCTTCACTTAAAGAGAACTGCTACAAATATTTTGTTTTCTAGTGATAAGCAATCTTATCATAAATTTTTAATGCCAGTGTAACTAATAAGTTTTGTAAAAAAGAATCTGAGTTCTACCATCTCTATATACCAAAATAAGCAGGTGTAATAATCTGAAAAAGAAAAAGCTCTTTCTAAAAGTTATAACTTTTTCTAAATATTTCATTTGATTACAGAAAAGACAAATTAACATAATCACTGAAAATAATATGTGCCAGCAAATTAAAGCCAAAATTTTAGATAACTGAAACTTATAATAAAAGTGATACTATCAGCTGAAACCGGTTTGGCTCAGTGGATAGAGCGTCGGTTTGCGGACTGAAAGGCCCCCGGTTCGATTCTGGTGAAGGGCATATACATTGGTTACGGGCACATCCCCGGTAGGGGGTATGCAGGAGGCAGCTGGTCGATGTTTCTCTCTCATCGACGTTTCTAGCTCTCTATCCCCATCCCTTCCTCTCCGGAAAATCAATAAAAATATATTTTTTTAAATAAAAATAAAAAGTGATAGTATCAAAATGACTTGAAAATGAAACCCAGTTGCACCATATTAAATTTTCACTCACTTAAAATTTGCATCTTTACACATTTTTAAAAGCATACAATCATTTTTAAACATCATTTCAGAAAGTCAGAAAATAATTTCCACTATAAGGCATCTAAAGGACACATAAAAAAAACTAAGCATCCTGGTCAGGGCACATACAAAAATCAACCAATAAATGCATAAATAAATGGAACATCAAATCGAAGTTTCTTTCTTTCTCTTTTTCTCTTCCCCTTCCTCTCTCTCTCTAAAATCAATAAAAATCAAAACAACAAAAAACTAGGCATAATCATCCAAATACCCATACATAATTGTGATTAAATTTAGAAAATAATTACAATATTCTTTCACCAACAAAATAAATAGACTGCTTCAAAGATTTACTTTGTATAGATTTTATTTTTTAGGATATAAATTCCTTTAGGGAAGTAATAACCTCTGTAAGTCAAGCATACTGTGGAATTAATAATTTTTTTAAAGAATGTTTTTACTTATTTCAGAGAAGAAGGGAGAGGGAGAAAGATAGAAACATCAATGATGGGAGAGAATCATTTATCAGCTGCCTTCTGCATGCCCATGCTGGGGATCAAGCCTGCAACCCTGGTATGTGCCCTGACCACGAATCGAATCATGACCTCCTGGTTCAAAGGTTGACACTCAACCACTGAGCCACACCTGCAGACTAGAATTAATAATTTAAAAAATAAATACAGCCGAAACCGGTTTGGCTCAGTGGATAGAGCGTCAGCCTGGGTTCGATTCCAGTCAAGGGCATGTACCTTGGTTGCAGGCACATCCCCAGTGGAGGGTGTGCAAGAGGCAGCTGATCGATGATTCTCTCTCATCAATGTTTCTAACTCTCTATCCCTCTCTCTTCCTCTCTGTAAAATATCAATAAAATATATTTAAATAAATAAATAAATAAATAAATAAATAAATAAAATACAAAAACATTTTGTTTAGTAGTCTTTTTTTTAAGCATATGAAAATCACCTTATTCAATGTCATTTTTTGATAAGGCTACATCAAAAGCATAAAAATTAAGACTTAAAATTAAAATTATTAAAATATAAAATGTATAATTTAGTTAATTCTACAGTTAGGTGTTTTACTGCAAATAGGTTTTCCACTTAAACGCACCTTGTTTGGTTCTTGGCACTGGATTCCACTCAGGTACATTTTTCACTATAGCTTCAACAGCTTGTCCTGCTGCTATCCGAGTATCCCAATTTGTACTCCTTAAGTATATCAACACCTTAAAAAATGATAAAACGAAACAATTATATACCAGAAAATGTTGTTTGTTCAAGATAGCCAGATCAGAGTAATACAAATTTACATGTTATTAATGTATTATAATTTAGCAGTGGTCAAATTTATATAAAACGTCTTGAAATTATTAAATCATTTATAAGACTATATCATTCACACCTTAAAAAGAATTTTTAATAAATGAAGACTTAGAACATTTGAAAAATAACATAGCTTTTAACATGCTAAAAAGCGAAGTATATATTATTAAGTCTTATTTAATGCAAAAAGTTATAAAAATCTAGCAGAAAGAATAAGTGAGGTCAGTAAGATTGAGATAAAATCAATATGTAAAAATCAATGGGAAGTGTTCCTATAAACTTTCAATAAACAACCTGAAAATAAAATTAAGAAAATAATCCCATTTAAATAGCACTAGAAATTATAAAATATTTAATAAACTTAACAAAAGTACTACAATACTTGAATATTGAAAATTACAAAAACTCAAAATATTGTTGATAGAAATTAAATAAGATCTAAATAAACAAAAGATACCTCATGACCATGGATTGAAAGAATCAATACTGTTAAGATAGTTTTAATACTCCCTAAATTGATCTACAGATTCAACTGTAGATCAAAATCTCAGTAGACTTTTTACAGAAATGAACAAGTTGGCCCTAAAATTTATATGGAAATGCAAGGACCTCAGAACAACAACAATCTTGAAAAGAATAAAATTGGTAGATTCACACTTCCTGATTTCAAAACTTCCTATAACGCAACAATTATCAAGACAGTGTTATACTGGTGAAAGAACAGTTATTTAGATTAATGGAATAGAATTGAGAATCCAGGCCCTGGCCCAGTAGCTCAGTTGGTTAGAGCAGCATTCGCCAACCTTTCGGTCCATGGACCACTGGTTTCTGACCGCTGGGTTAGAGCATTCTCCCGATATGCTAAGGTTGCAGGTTTGATCTCTGGTTAGGGCACAGACAAGAAGCAACCAACGAATGCATAAATAAGTGGAACAACAAATTGATGTTTCTCTTTCTCTCCCTTCCTCTCTCTAAAATCAATTAATAATAATAATAATAAGTAAGAGTCCAGAAAAAAATATTATGTGTCTATGATCAACTTATTTTCAACAAGAGTGCCAAGACAATTCAATGGGTAAAGAGTTTTTATCAACAAATGGTGCTGGGGCAACAAAATAATGATTCTGAACCCTACCTCACACCATACACAAAAAATTAACTGAAATGGACCATAAGTCTATAAGTAATAGCTAAAACTATTAAATTCTTAAAACATAGGGAAAAATCTTTGTGACACTGGGTCAGGCAAGGGTTATTTAGATACAACCCCAAAAGCACAAGTGATTTTTTTATTTATGCACAAGTGATGTTTAAAAAAAATTGGACTTCAACAAAAGTAATAACTTTTGTGCTTCAAGGACACCATCAAGTAAGTGAAAAAACAACCAACAGACTGGAAGAAGGTATTTGCAAATCAAATACCTGATAAGGGGCTTGTATACAAAGTATATCAAGAAGTCTTACAACTCAATAATAAAATAACCAATATCCACTTTAAAAACAGGCAAAGAATCTGACTGTTCCCCATAAAAGATAAACAAATAGCCAATAAACACATGAAAAGATGTCCAAGATTAGTCACCAGAAAAACGCATCAAAAGTACAATGAGATATTACTTTACACTCACTAGTATGTATATAATCAAAGTCAGTTAATAAGTTCTGGCAAGGATGTGGAGAAATTAGATCTATCATACACTGTTGATGGAAATCTAAAACGGTGGAGCCAGTATGGAAACAGTCCTCAGGACCCAGCAATTTTACTCTAGGCATATATCCAAGGGAAATAAAAACATGCAACCACACAAAAACCTGCACATGGGTTTTCATAGTAGCATTTTCATCATAGGCCGAAAAAGTAGAAACAACCCAAATGTCCATCAACTGATGAATAAATAAGATATACCCATATGGTATATCCATATCTATACAATGGAATATTATTCAGCAATAAAAAGGAATGAGGTAATGAGACATGGTACAATATGAAAGAACCATGAAAATATAAAATATTTTTTTAAGTAAAAGAAACCACTCACAAAATGTCACACAACTATATAAAATGTTCAAAATAGGCAAATCTATAGACAGAAATTAAATTAGTGTTGCCTAGGACTGAGTATGAGAGAGGGAGGGAGTGATGAAGAATGACTGCTGCCGAAACCGGTTTGGCTCAGTGGATAGAGCATCGGCCTGCAAACTGCAAGGTCCCAGGTTCGATTCCGGTCAAGGGCATGTACCTTGGTTGCGGGCACATCCCCAGTAAGGGGTGTGCAAGAGGCAGCTGATTGATGATTCTCTCTCATCGATATTTCCAACTCTCTATCCCTCTCTCTTCCTCATTGTAAAAAAATCAATGAAATATATATATATATATATATATATATATATATATATATATATATATATATAAAAAGAATGACTGCTAATGGGAATGAGGCTTCTTTTGGAGGAGATAAAAATGTTTTAAAATTAGATTTCGGTGATGGTTGCACATATATGTGAATATAATTTTAAAAATCATTGAACTGCATACTTTACATGTGTGAATTGTATTATATATAAATTCTATTTCAATAAAGCTGTTTTAAAAACAAAATTGAAAGACAATAAGAAAACACTGAAGGGAGAGAAAAGAGAGAGTAGGAGGTAAGAAGGTGCTAAAGATAAACTTAGCCACTTTTGGAATTATTTGATGGCAGCCAGTATGCTGGGGTCTCAGTTACGAAGACTAGAACTCACTTGGAAGGCTGTAAACTTTTTCCCAGTTCAGCATAGATTAGTCTTGTCCATTGTTTCCAGTTTCAGTTCATTCAGTCCTCTCTTCCCTTGAGATGAGAAGGGGGTATGCTTCCCTATCCCTCCACCTTACACATGAGTATAATACTGCCTAATATACACCCTTCTCCATTCTGAGAACATGGAACATGTAGATGTCAAATCACTGTCTCTCCATCTTGGTTAGAAATGGTAGTATCGCCGAAACCGGTTTGGCTCAGTGGATAGAGCGTCGGCCTGCGGACTGAGGGGTCCCAGGTTCGATTCCGGTCAGGGGCATATGCCTTGGTTGCCGGCACATCCTCAGTACGGGGCGTGCAAGAGGCAGCTGATTGATGACTCTCTCTCATCGATGTTTCTAACTCTCTGTCCCTCTCTCTTCCTCTCTGTAAAAAAAAATCAATAAAATATATTTTTTTTTTAAAAAGAAGAAAAGAAAAGAAAAGAAATGGTAGTATCTAAGCAGGGAATACATTGGAGAGTCACTGTTGACCCTTATGGTAGGAACCACGTAGAACAGATTTATATATTTCAACAAGGGGCTTACAACTCCTACTCATGAGAATCAGGGAGGAGCAAATGAAAATGGAAAAGAAGGGGTAAGATCAGTGGGAAGAGAGGTATCATGGGGCTACCAATGTCTGGGCTATCATATTGCCTCCCCCAAAAAACTTTTCCCTCTTCTCCCCTCCCCCAAAGCACTCCTGTTTTTACTCTGCATGCCAGAGAATTAAACATATAGAATTTGCTGCTTATTATCATACAGACATACTTCCACAGCCCAGAGTTCAGTAAAGCACAGTCATTGCTTGAGGAAAGAACTTAGGCTAGCATCATGAAAACAGTGATCCAACAAAGCAGAAAGCCTCCATTTACTAAGAATATAATAACAACTAGGTTCTCATATATTTTAATCATGCCCATGAGTACTCGTCCATTTTAAGTCTGCCAACTGTGATATAATTATTAACCATTAAAAACAAGTTAGACCATCAACAAACTAGATTAACAACTTAGTTCATTACCAAATTGGGTCAGATTCAAATTTGTGCCACAGGTAAAAGATTTTATGTTGTCACATCCCTTAATTAAACTTGATGCAAAACAAACAAAAATATTTTAAATCTTGCAACAAACAAAATAAATACATTATAAATAACGAAAATCTAAAAATATTTGGAAAAAATGTTAAGATATTTAATGGAATTTGAACACTATAAGCTGTCACTAAAATAAAATAAGACACTTTCCGTCTTTACTTTTGTTATCCGGACAAATTTTCACAATTGTATTATAATTTTTTTTTTTTTTTTAAAGCGTTCTTACTTTAGATAAGAGATTATGTAGTTCATGGGGATGAAGCTTCACCACTTCTCCAAGTTGCTGTGCAGCAGCTTTTCTTGTAACTGGAGTAGTGCCAGTATCCAGTAGGATAAAAAGACGGTCAAGCCTAAAATGCCAAAAATACAATGGTTATTCTGAAATGTGTTTTCTCATATGTATGAGTTAATAAATGTACTGAGCATCTGTAAACAAAGTCCTATGCTAAGGCTGCAGGGGAATCTCTACTCCGAAGCAACTTGCTATGGCAAGACAAATATACAAATAAGTAGAATATAGAATACAGTAAGATACATGTCAGAAAAAAACATACAGTACAAAGCATATTAAAGAGTGGGGTCAGAGAAAACAAATACTATATCCCCAACTGTGTAATACTGAAAAGACTTCGTAAAAGAAATGGTATATGAGAAGGATTATAATGGTAGAAAATAAGATTTCAATACTGGTGGAGATGAGGTGGTAAAAGGGAAGGGGGAGAGACACCTGGAAGAAGCAATATCACCAAGGCAATAAGGAAAGGAAGACTATCTTTAGAGAAGTGACTAACAGCCTGACTGTAAAATAACAGTGGGAGACATAAGTAGCTAGAGCTCTAATGTAGAGATCTCTGAATGTGTAGTTCAACCAGGGAGGTCTTGAGTTAAGAAAGCGATGAGACTGGAGCTATGTTTTAGAACGATGACTCTGGCAGCAGTTTGAAGCATGAAATAAAATGGAAGGAACCTTTTAGATACATATTTAAGGCTAAAAGTGCAGACCTGAACTATAATCATGACAAGACTAAAAAGAGGTTGAGAGAAATGCTGAAGTAAATCACACATGGTATAGAAATTAAGTGAAATAAATGTTAAGGAAATAAAAAGATTCTGAGACTCTAAATCTTAGAAAATGAAGATGTTGTTACAAGAAATGGGATGAACTAGTAAGGAAATGTTACAAGATGACAAGTTTACCTTGGTAGGCAGGCTCAACTGCTGGATCATTATCCTGTACACCCCCCAAAAATAGGTGATGGGTTCAATTCCCTGTCGGAGCATATACCGAGGTTATGGGTGAATAGGAGGCAACCTATTGATGTCTCTCCCCTGCCCCCACCACTTTCCACCTTCCTCTCTCTTTAAAAATCAAACGAACATATCCTTAGACTGGACCCAGAAACATGGAAGCATGGAACAGAGTGCGGGATCTTGGAAGGAAGGAGGGGGAGAGGAGGTGAGGGGAGGTGATCAACCAAAGACCTTGTTTGCATATACGCATGAACCCATGGACACAGACAGTGGGGTGGTAAGGGGGAGGGGGAGGGTGTTCATGGGGGGGAAAAAGGGACATATGTAATACTTTCAACAATAAAGATTAAAAAAAGGTTTTTTAGAAAGTTAAATATATTAGATATAAAATAATTTTAAAAAATAAAGTATAGAGAGGCTCATATTTTACTTCTGGGATTATTTTTCTTTTATAGAGAGCTAAAAAGTTACAAAGTTCTGAAAATCTTTCATAAAATAAACCTCAGGGGAGGGAGGGCAAATGAAATGGGCAGGGTTTTTCTTTTTTCTGTTAGTATTTCAAACTAGCCAGTCACTAACAAGTACAAAATCATTATAACTGCTAAGAAATATATAACTAAAATAGGTCTTTTCCTGTCAAGAAGTCTTGGGGTACTATGAAAACTTTTCAACTGCTTCAGAACAACACAAAGAGGCAAGGTTCAAATTTTATAGTTAAGGATATGTAAGAAGGACAGATATCAAGAAAAATATTTGAGATAATTCAAGCCATAACATAAGGAAAAAAAAGAGTAATGCGGCACAGTTTTTGTTCCCTATACAGTGAATGGCACACTGAATGATTATAAAGAAATTTTTATAGGACGTGCAAAAATTAACTTTATACAGAATGTCCCATCTTATTCATTCAATGCTATTTATATTTATCTTTACCCATTTATCAGTTTTTACTACAGGATTTGGTGAAGAGTGACTCAGGGAGATAGTGGAACTAAAGAATATGAAAAGTTTTTTTCTGATAGTTGGTGTTCTTAAAAAATTCTAAGACTATGTTGGACTCCAAACCCCATCCCCAGAAGGTGATTTCTCACATACATCCAATAACTCTCAGAATCCCCTTTATTTTCTTTCATCTTTAAAAGTGGTTACAATGATAAAGTTTATAAGAACCCTCTCTGAACCAACAAATAATCTGCACATTGCCATAATATGATTTTTAAATGTCTATGCTCATTGGAAAGAAATGTGTGAAAAGATTACAACTTCCTGTAAGTATCAAGACAAATATTCATTTATTGTTTATTTTTAAATATATTTTTTATTTTAGAGAGGAAGGGAGAGGGAGAGATAGAAACATCAATGATGAGAATCATTAATTGACTGCTTCCTGCATGCTCCCTATTAGGGATCAGCCTGCAACCCAGGCATGTGCCCTTGACAGGAATCAAACTTGGGACCCTCCAGTCTGCAGCCCAACCGGCTAGGCCAGACAAATATTCATTTAATATTCATTTGCCTGCTATATTCTATGGCAAGCAAAATTATCGAAAATTAAATGTTTTATTATAAAAAATATATTAGTCTTAGATCAAATTTTGCTACAATGGACTTATAATTGTACTAGAGGGCCCAGTGCACAGATACATGACCAGTGGGGTCCCTTGGCCTGGCCTGTGCACTCTCACAATCCGGGAAACCTCGGGGAATGTTGGACTGCCAGTTTTGACCCAATCCATACAGTTTTGCACCCCCCCCCCCAACACACACACACACACACACACACACACACTTATCCTCTCTATTAGTATCTTGTACCAATGCTTAAAAATGACCTCTTCTATTTCCTCCTCATACAATTTAATTTTTATCAGTCACATTTCTACTCCTTCTCTACTACTGAAATAGCACACCTGAAAGTCATCAATGAACTTGTAATATTCAAATCCAATTTTTTTATAAATCCAATTTTCTTGACTCTTCTATGCCATCTGACATTAGCAAATACTCCTTACTTTCTTTTCTAAATATTCATATTTTACTACCCTGTTCTTTGAACTCAATTCCTTCCTCAGTTTCCCTATTCTTAACACATTTAAGATGAACATTCTCCCAGATTCCATCCATGGCTGCTCATCTTTCACCAGTTTCTCCCTTAGGAAACTATATTACAATATTTGTTAAGATTATAACACAATACAAATAGTCCCTAACTCTGGCCCATCTGGAAGCTCTAGTGCCACTTTCAACTGCCTGGTAAGCATAATTCCATACTGACGTGACATTATTTGCCAGATTTACTTCCTAAAGAAACCTTTGGTCAAATCACTACCTTATTCTAAACGTTTTAATGGCTCACCCTTGCCTATTAGATAGCAATCAAAAACAAAAGTCTCTCCCAAATATAACTTTTTGGTGTTCATAACTTTGTCTATACTGTTTTTTCCACTTAGAATGCCTTTTTTTTTTGTTTCAATTCTTCAACTAACTCCCATCCATCAAGATTTAAAGTTGTGCCCTACCTGGTTTGACTCAGTTAATAAAGCATCGGCCTGCAGACTGAAGGGTCCCAGGTTCAATTCCAGTCAAGGGCATATGCCCAGGTTGTGGGCTTAATCCCCAGTAGGAGGCGTGCAGGAGGCAGCAGATCATCATTGATGTTTCTCATTCTCTCTCCCTCTCCATTCCTCTCTGACATCACTAACAAATATATATATATATATTTTTTTTTTAAATGTCCCTCCTAATAAAATATTTGTATGTATGGAAGCAGTTCAGTATCTCTCTCAGTTATGTTTACCCTTTTGAAACCATTTCAAATTACTAAACCATAGAGATTACTTCCTCTTCTGAAATCCACATGAATTATCATCTTAAACGGCCATTTTGGTACTTATTATGCTTTGCTTTGTGGCATCTCTTACATTGAGTTGTCACATGATATCTTATGCTCATTGGGCTTCACCTCCTTTGATGATTCATTTTACCCTCCTCCCCCATAATACTTTGCACAGTGTCTTCCACAGTATTTAAATATAGCTGAGTAGTTGATATTTATTGTAATTAAAATTATAAAGAAAAGTTCAAATTTCTTGGGAACAAATTTAGGCATCATTTTTAAGCAAAAAAAAGAGTATGCTATATTAATTTTATTTTTGCTTCCTTTGAGGAATAACCTTAATTTACAACAGATGTATTATATAAAAACAAGTTATAAAAATAATGGAACTGATGGTAAGATAATATTTCAGTTAATGTAGAGATTAGCATAACAGTACCTCAGCATTCTGAACATCAAGGCAGTATGTCTGGTCCAAACAGCAAGTTGAAAAAGACCATGCAGTAGGCACTGTATTCCTTCAATAATTTCCATCCTTCCTAAACTTTCCTTTAGCCCCCTGCTATCTAGCTTCATCAGAACCACAAGCTGCCCAAAGACCAACTCTTCAACTTAATGCTGATCTGTCTCAGCCACAGTTACTCCTGCCTCTCTTTTCTGCAAAGCCTTTTATCCCACTGCCATGTCATGTCACCTGTGCTCCTCCACTAGCCAACTGCCCTGAGAGTAGCAGATCAGCTCACTCTCTCATCCAGTTCCAGGACGGTTTATTCTCACATATTCTACCTGGTGGTAAATAAACGTCTCCCTGAACAGAGGAATGGAGACACAAGATGCTCCCTTGGTCCTCTTGCCTCACAGTCTCTTTTGGAGTTCTCCATTCCTCTCTCTAGGGCAGCAGATTAGACACCTCATAAAACGCAGAACAGAGAGATGCAGACCAGGAGGTGACAAGAGGGCAGTCTGATCTGTTACCCTTGTAGTTGGTAGACAGCTATAAGGCAAGCAGGGTAAGCATCAGGGCCAGGCCACAAAGGAAAAGACTGGTCTAGTGAACTGATGGGAGAGGGGCAAGGGCTCGAGACAGGGTCAGTAATATGTCGGAAGGCAGACAGGGTCCCTGGTGAGGGAGAGGTCCTGAATGAAGCTAGGTGGTCAGAAGAAAAAGGAAGTTAAAAAAAGGGCTGATTGAGGAAACACAGTACTAACCACAATACTTCTTTCAGCTAAACCTGCCCTTGCAGAACAGCTAGTAGAAAAAAATGCCATTACTCATTCTCTGAAGACAGAAAGAGAAGGAAGAGGCAACAGATGTCAACTGAATAAAAGGTACCAAAGAAGATAGAAGAATGATTTAAATAAAGCATATTTGACAATGTCCACTTCTTAGGAATCTATTGATAAGAAATCTGGCCCGTTTTCAATTTGGATTTTAATTCAGAGAGATAACCTCACAAGACATGATTCATGATTTGGTTAGCAATGTGTGTTTCAGGCAACTGTTCTAAAGACTACCGTACGTAGGAGAAAAAGAATACAAGAATTTTGTAGAGGTTATACTGGCAGCTGCAATCTAATCCCTCTTCTTTTCAGCTCTTTGCATTATGATACTTCGTAAAGTCATAAAAAGAAACTGAAAGAAGTCATACAGGGTGGGCTAAAATAGGTTTATAGATGCAATAAAAAGAAATACAATAATTAATAAATAATAATACAAGAATAAACTGTGTTTTGCATACTCACAACTGTAAACCACTTTTGTCCACTCCTATATATTATTACTATGCCCTAGATTACTACTCCATCATTAATAAGCAAGTATATGTTGCATTTCCACTCCTAAGCTAGTTGAAGATGAAAGGAAAAAGGTATAAAATATAACTTCCTTAATCTACTTCCAATCTCAATATTCTCAGAATAAACTTAATCTCTAAAAAATTGTGGAAGGTCAACCAACAGAATACCTCACAAGTATGGCTTTGTAACCTTAACAAAGAGAGAATGATCAGTCAATCCTGTCCATTTTGTTGGGTATTTTTTACATTTAGCAAAAAATTACATTAAAATTTTAAAAAGAAATTATTTAAATTTTCACCTTTCTTTGTTATATAGGGAATAAGGTAAGAAAATAAATATCTAACATGAACACTGTCCTAAGTCCCACATGTTAGCATTAAGAAAGTTACTTCAAAAGAAAAACATTTCCAAGAAATTCTCTAGACTGGTGTTTTAAAGTGCAAATCTTCTAATTCAAACTATGGGTAATTTGAAACTATGTTATGCTCTTTAAATAAAAATGTACATTAACTTAAGATACCATGTAGAACACAAGGGTGAATATGAAAATGTGAAACCACACCAAAGCCAGGGGCACAGCCAGGTGCACGCTAGATAAATTGTATTTCCTCCACAACCACACTAGAACCGTGGTCAGCAAACTGCGGTTCTTTGGCCCCGTGAGTGTGGCTCTTCCACAAAATACCACAGCCTGGGCGAGTCTATTTTGAAGAAGTGGCATTAGAAGAAGTTTAAAAAATTTGGCTCTCAAAAGAAATTTCAATCGCTGTACTATTGATATCTGGCTCTGTTGACTAATGAGTTTGCCAACCACTGCACTAGAACATAAATTCCCTGGGAATGGGGACTCCATTTTTGTTCTCTGTCATATCTCCAGTACCTAGAACACAGAAAGTGTTCTGCAAAAAAAAAAATGAATGCTTAAGTATGTGTATACACTGGTGTGGCTCAGTTGGTGTCATCCTGGGCACCAAGAGGCCTCCGGTTGGATTCCAGGTCAGGGCATGTGCATAAGTTTCAGGCTCAATCCAGGGTAGGGGGGTGTGCAGTAGATAGCCTATTGGTTTTTCACCCTCCTATCTATGTTTCTCTTCTCTCCCTTCTCTCTCTAAAAAATAATAGTGATATATTTATTTTTAAATACAACCAAGTTATGTTATCTCCTTCAGGACATTTTTTCCTAATCTCTACCCCTACCTAATTGTCTTTTGTAGATTTTATCTTTTTTGTTTGTTTTATAAACTTTTTAAAAAATATTTCTATTGATTTCAGAGAGGAAGGTAAAGGGAGAGTGATAGAAACATCAATAATGAATGAACATCACTGATTGGCCGCTTACTGCATGCCCCCTACTGGAAATTGAGCCTGCAACCCGGGCATGTGCCCTTGACCGGAATCAAACCCTTTAGTCTGCAGGACAACACTCTATCAACTGAGTCAAACTGGCTAGGGCTGTATGATTTTAAAAATATATTTTATTGATTTTTTACAGAGATGAAAGGAGAGGGATAGAGAGAAATATCGATGAGAGAAACATCAGATGCATTCTACACACTCTCCACTGGGGATGTACCTGCATCCAAGGTACATGCCCTTGACTGGAATTGAACCTGGGACCCTTCAGTCCACAGGCTGACGCTCTATCCACTGAACCAAACCGATAAGGGCTAGGGCTGAATGATTTTATCTTAAAGATAAAATATAGTTTCTTTAGCAGAACTATGGTTTTAAAACTTAATACAAAATTATTACACTTTCCCCTGGGATATCAAAATTTGTAGATGATGAAGTCCCTTATATAAAACTAGAGGCCCACTGCATGAAATTCGTGCACGGGTAGGGTCCCTAGACCTGGCCGCTGAACAGGGCAAATCAGGGCCTTCAGGCTGCTAGCCGGGGGCCTTCCTTCCCTGGCTGCCTTCCTTAGTTCCACACCACCTGGTAGTCAACGCAGATCATAGCGAACGATTGAACTCTGGATCTCCTGGTTGAACTCCCAAGGGGACACTTTGAATATTAGCCTTTTATATATATAAATAGATAGAAGATGGCATAGTATTTGCACATAACCTACATACATCCTCCCATATATAGCAGGTTCTTGAATAACATTTTGCTTAATGTTGCTTTATTATAATGTTGGTGAGATGATGAGATGCCACAGGAAATTAACTCTTGTTTATATCAGTTAGCATTTGGTAAGATGGTTTCATTATAAGTTGTTTCCTTTCAAGTCTTAGGATCCATCATCAATGTTAAGTGAGGACTTACTGTAGTTTAAATCATCTCATCTCTAGATTACTTATAATACCAAATATATTGCAAATGCTATGTAAACAGTTGTTACACTGTATTGTTTAGGGCAGAGGTGTGGCCATATAAAGCCCAGAAAATCATTTGGTCTGCCCCTGCCAAGGCAACCACAGGCGACACTAGAAATTCAATAAACCCAGGAGCTTTTTCATAGCAACATGAGTTTATGCTCAGTAAATTATATTAAGCAAATGATATTATAAATATCCAAATGGCCCATGGCAGAAAAAAGGTTCTTCACCTCTGGTTTAGGGGATAAGAGTCTGTACATGTTCAGTACAGATGCAACCATTGTAGGTCTAACTACATAGTACACATCTTTCCCCCAAATATTTTAAATCCAGATCCATGATTGCTTGAATCCACAGATATAGAACCTGCAGATATGGAGCACTCGCTGTAATTCATAATAGTCCCTTCTGTCAGTCCTATAATGAATTGAAATTAGAAGTAAAAGAGGAATAGGCTTAGCAAACACAAGAAACATATGCTGTCCTATAGATAATTTTAGCATTTCCCCTGTCACTCGGAAGGATCCACTAGAACTTCCCCCACATCAAGCAACTTCCTTTTACTTAGCAGAACAGACCTGCTGAAACAATGTTTCTCCTAAGTATCAGCAGTGCAGAGAATTAACAAAACTAAACAAAGTTCTGTT
The DNA here is from genome assembly GCF_964339955.1 of Pipistrellus hanaki. Lineage (NCBI taxonomy): Eukaryota > Metazoa > Chordata > Mammalia > Chiroptera > Vespertilionidae > Pipistrellus > Pipistrellus hanaki. The sequence goes on along the minus strand of NC_140516.1, from coordinate 32,753,178 downwards.
CATATGTAGCAATTTGTTTCTTCCATAAAAGGATATGATCTGATTTTTTTCCTGAATCCTTTCTGAACACTGCATCATTTTCAAATGCAAAGGTATATGTCACAAATATAAGATGTAGCTTCTAATGTAGTCAAATCATAATTACTTTCTAGACATTTTAGACATGAACCTCATTTTGTTTAGCTTATAACACTGAGGAAAAATTCTCTATATTTAAAATTTTCCTCTATATGATCAAGGAAAAACTGTTCATATTAACTAATCAATGTAAAACAATAGTCAACTGATTCAGTGGTGGCATAAACAGGCAAAGGCATCAAAAACAATCTTTAAAAAAATCTGTATTAAGCCATCAAGCCCAACAATGTTATAGATTCACCAACTTCTGTAATGAGCATTAACACTTCTTAACAATTCTTCTAAAACTACTCCAACTAGATAGTGACAGGTGATACTAGAGAAAGGAGCAAAAAACAAAACAGCAGAATTCAAAGATTTAACAACTGTAATATAAATTGTCTGCAAGCAACATGAAAAGCAGTAACATATACTATTGTAATTTGTCTTTTTGCTAAGGCTGGTTTTATAGGAGCAAGTCAAGAAGCTAGTGAGTGAGCTTAGCTTATTTTCCAGAATTCACATTTAAAGGGTAACACTGTTCTCTACTCCTACATTTATATGCTCCTTAACAATCGTTTATTAAGGGTCGAAAGGAATTACAATTTTTCAGTAATATTTCACTGCATTTTATGGAGAACTTCAAATGCTATCATTGTGTATGTGCTGCTGAAGCGAGAACAAAATGCTATAATTGTACTTGCAGTTTTTAGAGGGTCACAAAGTTTGTGGTGGGTGTTGTTTTTGCAAAATTTAACTCACCCATGTGCATTTCACCACATTCTTACAATTCAAAGTACAATAAATCTATAAGTCTTTATAAAACTATAAGCAGGGTCTAAAAAATTTGATCATTCAAAATGCAGTTAATAGCCAATTTGCGTTCTAAAATGCCATACTATCACAGAATTGTACCAATTATAAACTTTTCAAAATAACTAGCCCAGCTAGTGTGACTCAGCAGTTGAGCATCGAACCAGGAACCAAAAGGTTGCCAGTTTGATTTCCAGTCAGGGCATATGCCCGGGTTACAACTTAATCCGGGGTAGGTAAGGGGGGAGGGTCCTCTCATCAATATTTCTCTCTCTCTATCCCTCTCCCTTCCTCTCTCTAAAATTAAATTTTAAAATATATTTTTAAAATTCTAATAGTATTTATTACATTTTTTTAAACTATAAGCCTAGCCAATATTAAAAAAAAAAAAAAAATACTGTAGCTAAACTCAGAAGCACTCACTGGAAATATTCTACTATATATAAATTATAGTAAGTCATGACAAGTATTAAAACAAGAAACAAAATCACTCATTTAAAAAAATGATGTACTGCCGGGACTGGTTTGGCTCAGTGGATAGAGCGTCGGCTTGGAGACTGAAGGGTCCCGGGTTCGATTCCGGTCAAGGGCATGTACCTTGGTTGCGGGCATATCCCCGGTGGGGGGTGTGCAGGAGGCAGCTGATCGATGACTCTCTCATCGATGTTTCTAGCTCTCTATTTCTCTCCCTTCCTCTCTGTAAAGAATCAATAAAATATATTTTAAAAAATAATAATAATAAAATAAATAAATAAATAAAATAAATAAAAAAACGATGTACTGCTGAAACCGGTTTGGCTCAGTGGATAGAGCATCTGCCTGTGGACTGAAGGGTCCCAGGTTCTATTCCAGTCAAGGACATGTACCTTGGTTGCGGACACATTCCCAGTAGGGGGTGTGCAAGAGGCAGCTGATCGATGATTCTCTCTCATCGATGTTTCTATCTCTCTATCCCTCTCCCTTCCTATCTTTAAAATTCAATTTTAAAATTCTAATAGTATTTATTACATTTTTTTAAGCAATAAGCCTAGCCAATATTCCAGAAAAAAACACTGTAGCTAAATTCAGAAGCACTCACTGGAAAACACAGGAAATATTCTACTAGACATAAATTATAGTAAATCATGACAAGTATTAAAACAAGAAACAAAATCAATCATTTAAAAAAATGATGTACTGAGCACCTAGTAGGAACCAGGACCTTCTGCAAGAGATAGGTCAAACATATTCCCTTCTCTCACGGTTTATGTTAATTCAAGCAGGAAAGAGAACAATGAAATAATTTCAAAGTATCCTATCTAATAAAAGAGTGATATGCAAATTGACTTGCCTCCAACACACCCACAAGCCAATCAGGAGAGAGTATGCAAATTAACCCAACTAAGATGGCTGCAGTCACGGAGTGAGCAGGAAGCTTGGGTTTCCCAGGCAATGGAGGAAGCCAATCTTTCTGCCCACCCTGTCCTGCACTGGCCTCTGCTCAAGGCTACCAAGTTTCAATTATAGAAGATAAATCCATACCAGGGCCTCCGCTTGGATCACGGGGGGGGGGCGCGGCACCCTGAAAACCACCCCACAGCCCAAAGGTACCCCCACCCTGATCCTGGACACCCTTCAGGAAAAACCAGCTGGCCCCCACCCGTGCATCAGGCCTCTATCCTATCTAATCTATAATAATAAAAGCCTAAGCAACCATTGCAACTAAACGGATGACCAAAAAGGCTGTGTGGGGTGACCAGGCCGGCAGGGAGGTTAGTGAGGGACAACCAAATGACCGAACAGCAGGCTGCATGGAACAACCAGGCCTGCAGGGGGGGACAGTTGGAGGCCAGGGGTGGGGGTTGGGGAGGGGTGGTGGCAGTGAAGGGCAACCAAATGACTGAGTGACCAGACCAACAGGGATGTTAGTGAGGGGCGATCAAACAGCAGGATGTGTGGGGTGACCAGGCCAGCAGGGGGGGGGGGGGGGGGGGGGGATGAGCAACCAAAAAACCAAGTAGCAGGTTGCAAGGGGTGACCAGGCCGGGGGAGGGGGGGGGGATGTGAAGGGGGCCCCCCCCCCCTCAACCAAACAACTGAGCAGGTTGTGTGGAGCGACTGTGCCAGCAGGGGGGTTAGTAAAGGGCGATCAGGTTGGTGGGGGGCAATTGGGGGTGACCAGAACAGCAGGGGAGGGTAATTAGGGGTGATCAGACAGGCAGGCAGGTGAACAATTAGGAGCCAGTGGTCCCGGATTGTGAAAGGGATCCCAGGTTAGAGAGAGTACAGGTTGGGCTGAGGGGACACCCCCTCATGCACAAATTTCATGCACCAGGCCTCTAGTAAAAGATTAATATGCAAATTGACCATCACCCCAACACATAAGATGGCTGCCCCCATGTGGACACAAGATGGCCATCACAAGATGGCCAGCTAGGGGCAATCAGGTTGGCAGGGGAGCAGTTAAGCATCAATCAGGCTGGCTGGGGAGTGGTTAGGGGGTGATCAGGCTGGCTGGCAGGCAGAACCTGTTAGGGGCAATCAGGAAGGCAGGCAGGTGAGCAGTTGGAAGCCAGCAGTCCTGGACTGTGAGAGGAATGTCAGACTGCCCGTTTAGGCCCAATCCTACCGAGATGGGCCTAAACAGTCAGTCGGACATCCCTTGAGGGGTCCCAGATTGGAGAGGGTGCAGGCTGGGCTGAGGGACACACACCCCCGTGCATGAATTTTTTGCACCGGGCCTCTATTCCTACATAAAAGGCTAATATGCAAATTGACTGAACTGCGGAACGACTGGTCACTATGATGCCCACTGACCACCAGGGTACAGACACTCAACACAGGAGCTGCCAAGCTGCAGTGACTTGGCAGCGGCAGTTCTCAGGTGCCGCACTCTGAAACCAGAGAGGAAGGAGCCCGATTCCTCGCAGGGCCATGCAATTCCACCTTGGGCCGTGGGTTATGTTGTTGCTGGGGCACTGTGGGCCCGAATCTAATTTACTGAACAGATTGTAGAACAGCAACTTTGCAGAGTGCCCTCTTGCACTCTGGGACCTCTCAGGGGATGTTGGAGAGCCAGTTTAGGCCCGATCCCCGCAGGCCAAGCCGAGGGGCCCTAGCTATGGAGGGACCCCCTCACTCCGCAGATAAAGGGGGGAGACCACAGAAGGTTGGCTCCAGGGCGAGCCTGGCCCTGCCCTGTCAGCCACCTTCTCATTTCCTTTCAAAGTGCACGAATCGGTGCACTGGGTCACTAGTGATAAATTTTATGATTGACAGAACACATTGGTACAAAAAGCTCACATAAAGTAAAGGCAGAGAAGGCTTCCTGAACAAACAGACATATTGCCTTAGACCCAGAATATAAGGTTAGAATTAGCCAGACTTATGGGTGGGACCCAAGAAAGAAATGTTCCAGAAATAAAGATTAGGAAGTGAGAACACAAATTTGGAAAAGGGTTGAAAAAGAGAGAGACACAGAACTTGACACAAGATGAAGCTAAAAACGTAAAGCGGAATCAGATCACAAAAGACCTGGAAAGATATGTTTATTGAGAAATTTGGACTTTATCCTATGTCATTAGAAAATTATTGGGATTTAACAGAAAAATGTGTATATTAGCAAATAATATGGCTGAAGTAAAGAATAAATTAGAAAGAGCTGCCATGGAAGGCAAGAAAATCAAGTAGTTGCTGTTGCAAGTGTCTAGGATTAGAGATAACGGTAGTATGAAGCAGGATTGTGGTAACTTGAATGAAAAGAAAAACAACTGACCAGAAAAACATTAGAAAGGTAGAACTGAGGAAATTGGATTTGGTGACCTGCTAGATAGGGGGGGGAAAGAGAGGAAGAAGTCAAATATTATCCCAAATTTCTGAATCTGGCAATTGAGGGAATGATGATGGTACCAACTTACTGTTACCTCTGTTGGAAATATTTACAGGTCCTAAAAAATTATTACAGTTTCTCTTCAGTTATGTGCATTGATATAAACTGAGCAAAAAATATTTGATTTAATTCTGGCAAATATGCTTTTTATCTCTTGAACTATCTTCCACCTACTCTGCATGAAATATTAAAATGAGCCTGGCCGAAACCAGTTTGGCTCAGTGGATAGCGCACCTGTCTGCAGACTGAAAGGTCCCAGGTTCGATTCCGATCAAGGGCATGTACCTTGGTTGTGGGCACATCCCCAGTGGGGGGGTGTGCAAGAGGCAGCTGATCGATGATTCTCTCTCATCGATGTTTCTAACTCTCTCTCCCTCTCTCTTCCTCTCTGTAAAAAATCAATAAAAATATATTTTAAAAAATGAGTCTGTATTTCACAAGCATACAGTAACAGGAGAAGAAAAAAAAAGGTATTTAGTTGGCAAAGAAACTTGGCTTAGCGCATGGAGAAGGCCAGCCTGAAATTAAAGCTTGCAATTTAGAGTGAATCCGCAAATGAAAAAAGGCAAGAACTGACAGTATCCCCAAAACACAAGAGTCTCAAGAGTGTTTTCTTTGAGTCTATTATATTACAAAAATAAGCACAAGAGTAGCTCTTCCATAAAATCATGACAGGCTTTTTAAAAAGTATAATTTAATAGAATTTTGGCAAGATGAATAAGAAAGAATCTACTGGGGGTGGGGGAGTGATGCACTGCCCGCTGAAATCCAACCTCAAGAACAAAAGGCAAGATCTCTTGAAACCCACTCATCCTTTCAGAAATGTAGGTGCCCTAACCTTCTGGTCAAGCAGATTAGTAGTCTCTTTTCAAACACTTGCATTTTGACTCTGTAATACTATACCCAATACTGTGAAAATACACTTAGCTCTAAGAAAGGAATTTCAAGTACAACTCATTCCCTTACACACTGTATTACCTGGTAGACAAATATAATAGTAAAGCTTATGTACCAATGTATTTATAATGCATATATTTATGTGTTCGTATGGGAGGTAACACAATGAAAAGGCAACAACTTGCACAGTCTTGTCACTTCTTGTATTTGCAAAAATTGAAAATACCACTTGTATTCTCTCAAGGCAGTTTTTTATATATCACAATAAGAATTTCCTCCCATTGAATGGGTTCAACTAGTTTATGAAATAAAAAGTAGATGCCCCATACTCCAGGTACCTAGCAACCCCCTTCACCCAACTCCCATTGGGCTTCTCCCACACGCTATTTCATCAGTTATCTAGGGAGTCTGTGAGGGATGGGTGATCCTTTCTCTTGGAAAACAGATAAAGCCTGACCACATAGTGTGTTCAAGGACCATGTTCAATTAATTATGAAAAAATAATGAAAACTATTGGTTTTCTGAACTATCATTTTTTTCCTTCAGTCTATGTGGTAAAATGACCCAATTCTCATGAAAACGGACTTCATGAACGCTAAGAAACTTGCTAAATCCTTCTAGCTGCGGTCACAGGGACTGTCCCCTCTTTACATGTACACAGACCCACCAACATCAGACATCTGACCAAAAGTTTTCCCACCATTCTATCATACTGCAGGGAAGGTAGGCAAACATGCTGGGTTTTCCTACAGTTCCCCTAGCCCCGTGTTTCCCAAACTTCTCTCATGATGAGAATCATCTGGTGGAGTTGTGAACATATAGATTCCTGAATCCCAAGTTTTGAGCACTAGTTAAGTATACAATTCTACCCAAAATTCTAGTCTAGCACTTCTTAGTTGGGATTCAGGAATCTGTAGTTTAACAACTCCACCAGATGATTCTCGTCATGAGAGAAGTTTGGGAAACACTGCCCTAGCCTAAGACGTTCCGGCTGACAGGCAGCCCACACGTTTCAATCATTTAAAAGATGGGTGCTATGCCTTTCACGCTTTCGTTGAGGAAAAACGGGTACTAAGACGATCATTTGCCCCAAGATTACAACGCTGACGACTGCACGTGTGTGTACTGCTACACAAAAGGTAAACTCTAATGTTAAGAAAAAGGGGGAAGTTGGGGGGGGGGGGACCTATCTCTCAAGCCTTAACTATAAAATGTGAACGTAATTAGAAGCTCGCGGAGATCATTGTATTGTTAATTGCCCCATCCTGGAGCTTCCTACCAAGTTTTCCCGTGACATGGAGGTTAGGGAACAGCCCTTAGAATACAGAGAGAAAAAGGCTCTCCTCGCACTGAAAGAGGGAAGAGAAACCAGACAGGAGAAGAAACACGGTGAGGAAAGCTGTACCGTGGCAGTAAGTCAGTTACACTTACACACACACACACACAAAAAAAAAATTAAAAATGTCAATTACACACACAAAATAAAAATATGTCAATTACACACACAAACACACACACACAAAAATGTCAATTACACACACAAAGAATATGTCAATTACACACGCACGCACACACACACACGTTATGAACCATTCATGAGCCATTCGCTCGGAGGAACCCGAGCCCAAAGCCCCGCAGCCCGAGGGGCGAACTTCGGAGCCGGTGGCAGGAGGCGCCCGAGCCCAGTGACACGGGGAGCCGCTCCCCGCTGGGAGGGGGGTCGCGGGCTGGAGACGGAGGCTCGCCGGGCCGCCTCCCCGCCGGCCGGTCAGCAGAGACACCCACCTGGAGACGGCCATGGCCGGGCGCCGGCGGTTCGAGGTTCCCCGCGAGCTGGGCGCCGCGCCGCCGAGGCGCTAGTCGGCCGAGGGCAGCGCGGCGCAGGCCCAGAGCGCGGCGCGGAGGGGAGCGGCGGGCGCGGCGCGGGGCGGCCGGGCGCGGGCCCTCGGGCATCTGCCCCCAGCCGACCGACGCTCGTCCCCCGCAGCGGCCCGGGCGCGGGAGGAGGGGTCTGACACAGCGGAGGCGGCAGCGCTCCGACCCGCACGACTTCAAACCCGGTGCCCCCAGCCCCGCTCGCTGCTGACGCAGGCGTCCGCACGCCGGACTCGGCGTCAGCGCGCCGGAAGTGACGTCAGCCCCCGCTCGGGGCTCCGCTCGGGGAGGCGGGCGAGGAGGATCAGCGGCGTGGGCCCGACCGCGTTAAAAAAGGGAGAACAGGAAATCTCTGTGTGCTAACCTGGAGAGGGTCGTTTAATTTTAAAACGAGGCGGGACGAAGGACTGGGGGGGTCCCCCCTCATTTAATTTTTTCTTTTTAGAGAAGGAAAAAAAGGCGATGTAACCACAGTTCCGGAAGTTCAGAAACTTCGTTTCTATTTCCTTTCCGCCCCATCCTCATGCCACCGAACTGCTTCTAGAGAAAAAGCGATGACGAAGGACCTTAGGGCGCTCTGGTCCACGTGGGGAAGTCAGGGGGAGAGGGGGAATTAAGGCAGATCTGCAATGGCACTGAAGACACGGTTCACGTGTTTGCCATATTGGCCAGAAGTTCTGCATCTATTTTACCAAGTTGGACTTCCCAATTGTTCAATGGTGATGGTGCCATCCTTTTCTCAACCAGATGTGAAAACTTCCATTTTTTTGGGAGGGTGGGGAAGGGTCAGGTTTACCTGGTTATTCAGTCGCTTAATTCATTAGGTTTTTAAATTTTATCACCATCAACTTGATTTTGATGAAAACAGTCAAAGTAATATTTCTCCGTCTTCTTCAGCCGAGCTCATCGTATAGGCCACTCAGATTAATCTTCAAGAAACACTGTTTTTATTGGGTCATTCCCCTGCTTGTAAAACTTGTACAATGGCCTCTCATTTCCTGAAGAGGCTGTGTCTCAAGCCCTGAGTCTGTTTTTCAACTATAAAATGAGGCTAATGAGCAGTACTATAGAAGGTATGGAAGTAAAATGAGGTCATGTATCCAGAAGAGCTTACAAGAGCTTTGTAAACAATAAAGTAGTATATAAATGTAAGGAAAAAGAAACTAGCTTAAGTACCTGCTATATGGTGGGCACGTGGTATGCATTATCTCATATAATTTGTAGGCTTGCTCTGTAAAGTAAGTTTTAATCTTCACTTTATAGGAGAGGAAACTAAGCTCAGAATGTTTAAGTAATTTACTCAAGATCCAAGCTAGTAATAATATTTACTGTTCGTTCATCAAGTACTTATTCATTCATCAAATATTTATTTGGCACCTATTCTGTGTCAGACACTCTGCTAAGCACTTTTGTGCTATTACATCTGATTTAGCTGGTGTTCAAATATCTTCACGTTTCACAGTCTCCTCCCACCTGCATTCACAAATTTATCTCCTGCGACTGAAACTAACCAGCAGGTACTATTTACTGACTGTACTATTTACATTCATTGATTCAACGAAAATTAAGTATGTACCACCCTGCTAAACTCTGTACTAGAAATTGTGACTGCAAAAGAAACCAGAACAGACAAGGGGCCCTCTCTGGTTGAAGTTATGTTCTAGGAAAAAGAGAGATAAAAAAATGCCATGTTTGCATGTTATGTAAAACAGAACGATGAGATAGGCTGATTAGAGACTCTAAACTGGGTAATGAGGAAAAATTGAGGAGTCACTGAAGGTGAGGCCCAAAGGACAACAGTGAGCCAGCTGTGTGAAGATCTGGGGTGCCTTCCAGGTGGAAGGTACCCCAAGTGAAAAGCCTAAGAGAAGTCTGTGATGTTGGGAGATGAGCTGGGAGAGGTAGAAGAGGGCTACTGTAAGGAATTGGGATTCTACTCTAAATGCAGTAAAAAGTTATAGAGGGTTTTAAACATGTGAGTAAAAGGATCTGGTATACACTTTAAAAATCTTACTCTAATATCCAAGAGGTAATTAGATATGTAGTTATAAAGGACATTTAGAAGAGAGGAAAGGGCTAATATGATAGGTTTGTAAGGGAGAGTGTGATAACCAAATATATTGGTGTCAGAATAAATTGTTTTTTTTAAATATATTTTATTGATTTTTTACAGAGGAAGAGAGAGGGATAGTTAGAAACATCAATGAGAGAGAATCATTGCTCAGCTGCCTCTTGCACACCCCCTACTGGGGATGTGCCCGCAACCAAGGTACATGCCCTCGACCAGAATTGAACCTGGGACGTTTCGGTCCGCAGGCTGATGCTCTATCCATTGAGCCAAACTGGTTTCGGCAGACTAAGTTGTTTTTAAGTCATTCTTCACCACACTTATCAGCTCTATGCCCAGGAGAATTATATAACCTTTCTAAACTTCAGTTTCTTCATCTGAGAAATAAAAATAATGGTACCACAGAAAGTTGTGATCAAGATTAACTGAGATAATGAATATAATGTTTATTGTAATAAAAAACTAATTCATTACATTAGTTATTCTTTTTGTTAACTATGCGACCTTGAACAAGTGGCTTAACTATGTTTCAGCTTTCTCAGCTGTGAAATGGGGATAATAATAGCACTGGTCCACAACTCTTACCTGAAACCCCAGCCAGATGGTTTTCTAAATTTAGAATTCTTTCCGTTTTGAGAAGTTATCCAATATACATGCCTTTTTTTATATCACACCCCAACAGCTTCTAGGGCCGCACCTTATTACCAAATACATTTCTAGTTCTGCAGCAAAATGTATTAATAGGCATACTGAGAGGAATAATTAAAAGACTGTAAATAACTACATGCCAGTTCAGATGAGGTTTTGCTTCCAAATGAATTTTTTTAAAGTATGATTTTTCAGACCTTTTTCAATTTCAGAATTGTAAATAATGAACCATGTACCGTACTTTTAAGGTACATGTAAAGTTATAAGGATTAAATGAGTATAAACATGATACACTTAAAAATACTAAATGTCAAATAGCAGCTATTATTAATTTTATTATTACTAATCCTCATCCAAGGATATTTTCCACTGATGTTTAGAAAGAGTAGAAGAGAGGAATAGAGGGAGAGACACATCAATGTGAGAGAGACACCTTGATTGGTTGCCTACCCCATGTCCCCCAACCGAGGCCAGGGATTGAACCTTCTACCCAGCTGCATGCCTTAATGTGGAGTTGAACCCAAGGCCCTTTGGTGTGCAGGCTGATACTAACCACTTAGAAACAGTGTGTAGAGTGGGGTCACACACAGATAACTAAACCAACCACTGGCGATGGGGATGGAATAATCCTTAGACCACCCAAGAGACAGTTTCAGCTTCCCCTGAGATAAGCTCTCCTGTGAGAATTGGAAAGAAGGTTGCTTCACCTCTAGGCATCATGCATCCAGGGAAAAGAAGGAAAAGGGAGGAGTAAGAGGCAGTGCTTGCCTCAAGAAAGCAAAAATCTTCCCAGACCTAATATCTCATTGGCCAGAACAGTGTCTGCAGGGAATTCTGGGAAGATCGTGAAATGACACATGCACTAACTTGAGCCTTTTCTCATATTCTCAAAAGACCTTTGATATGAATATAAAAGTATAAATTATCCAGTTAAATTATTTAGAGGTTTACATCAAAGTTCTTACATCTACCAATACATTGTTGTCTCGTGGTAACCACAAAATAAATTTTAGATGGATTAACTGAAATTTTAAAAATAAAAATAGTATTTAAAGTATGTATATTGAATGTTATATGTAAAATCTCAAATGAGATTTTATATGGATACAAACCCTGCCTTTCTATAGTCAAGTGAGAGCAGGGTGACTGTGAAAGGAGGAGAAAAGGAGAACCAGCCTAATATCCTAACTTCAGGCCATACCAGGCGTATGGTTGAAATAAACATATGCACATTCAGGCTGAGGATCTTGAAATTGAGAATTGAGTTGTGAAAAGTCTACTTAGGCCTATACACTTCTTGAAAAGTTTTTGGGTATCCTCAGGGGTACATATAATCCAGTTTAAAGACCACTGCTCTCGGGAAAACTCTGTACACAAGATTTCTACAAGAGTGTTCACTGCAGTACTGTTTATCAGCTAGCAAACTTAGGAATGGCCTAAATCTCCATCTCGAGAATGATGGAGAAATTAAATGTAATATAGCATATGATGGGATACCAACAGCAGTAAACTAAATTAACTAGATCTATATATGCCAATGTGGATGAACCTCAAAACCATAAGTTGAGCCAAACCAGATAGAGCGTTGGCCTTAGGACTGAAAGGTCCCGGGTTCGATTCAGATTAAGAGCATGTACCTGAGTTGTGGGCACATCCCCAGTGGGGAGTGTGCAGGAGGCAGCTGACCGATGTTTCTCATCAATGTTTCTAACTCTCTATCCCTCTCCCTCTATGTAAAAAAATCAATAAAATATATTTTAAAAAAAACACCATAAGTTGAGTAAAATAAGCAAGATACAGAACAATATGTACAATATCAGATAATTTCTATAAATTCAAAAAAACTATATTTACAAAGCAATATTATTTGTATTTTTAAATTATGAATTATATTCAACATACAGAAAAATATAGAGAATAAAATCTATGCATGTACTTACCCACCAAATTTAACTAATGCTAGCATTTTACCGTATTTGCTTCAGATACATTCTTAAGAAGTTGAATGTGTAATTGGGTCTTATATGTCTCTCTAATCCCTTTCTCCTCCTTACCTTTCCAGAAATAATTTATTATGAAGTTTGTGCCCTGGCCGGTTTGGCTCAGTGGATAGAGTGTCAGCATGTGGACTAAAGGATCACAGGTTCAACTCCGGTCAAGGGCACATGCCCGGGTTGTGGTTTTGATCCCCAGTAAGAGCCATGCAGAAGGCAGCCAATCGATAATTCTCTCTCATCATTGATGTTTCTGTCTCTCTCTCCCTCTCTCTTCCTCTCTAAAATCAATAAAAACGTTTTTAAAAAAAGAAGTTTGTGTGTAAATTACCTGTCCATGTTCCATTTTGCTACATATATGTGTATCTATATCCAGAATATATAAAGAACTCCTACAACTCAACAACAAAAACAAAACAACCTAATTTTAAAATGGGCAAATGGCCGAAACCGTTTTGGCTCAGTGGTAGAGCGTCGGCCTGTGGACTGAAAGGTCCCGGGTTCAATTCTGGTCAAGGGCATGTACCTTGGTTACGGGCGCATCCCCCGTGGGGGTTGTGCAAGAGGCAGCTGGTCTATGTTTCTCTCTCATCGACGTTTCTAGCTCTCTATCTCTCTCCCTTCCTCTCTGTAAAAAAAATCAATAAAATATATTTTTTAAAAAATAGAAAATAAAGTGGGCAAATGACTTGAATAGACATTTCTACAAGGAAGATATACAGATGGCCAATAAAACATGTAAAGATGCTCAACAACATTAATTACAGCATTGCAAATCAAAACTACAGTGACGACACTTGACACCCATTGGGATGGTTATTATAAAAACAAAAAAAGCAATCCAACAAACAGTAAATAGCAAGTATTGATAAGGATGTGGAGAAATTGGAATCCTTGTGCACGGTTTGTGGGAAGATAAAAAGGTGCAGCTGCTCTGGGAAAGCTAGTATGTAGGTTCCTCAAAAAGTCAGAAACAAAAGTACTACATGAGCCCTACCCAGTTTGGCTCAGTGGCTAGAGCGTTGGCCTGCAGACTGAAGGGTCCCAAGTTCGATTCCGGTCAAGGGCATGTACCTTGGTTGCAGGCACATCCCCAATAGGGAGTGTGCAGGAGGCAGCTGATCAATGTTTCTCTCTCATCGATGTTTCTAACTCTCTATCCCCCTCCCTTCCTCTCTGTAAAAAATCAATAAAATATATATATTTTAAAAGTACCACATGATCCAATAATTCCACTTCTGTGTACCAGTATATACCCCAAAATAATTGAAAGCAATAACTCAAAGATATCTGAATACCCATGTTCATAGCAGCATTACTCACAATAGTCAAAATGGGGAAGCAATCCAAGAGCCCATTGACAAATGAAAGGATAAATAAAACGTGTACATACATACAATGGAATGTTATGGTTCCTAAAAGGAAGGAAGTTCCAACACATGCTCCACCATGGATGGGCCTGAAAGGCATTATGGTAAGTGAAATAATCCAGTCACAAAGGGACAAATTCTGTCTGATTCCACTTACGTGAGATACCAGGGTATTAAAATTCACAGAGACAGGCATAAAATGGTGATTGGCAGGAGGTGGAGGGAGGGAGGAATGCATTACTGTATAATATAATTTCCGTTTGGGAAGATGAAAACCATTCTGGAGATGGATGGCGGTGATGGCTGCACAACAGTGTGCTTGTACTTCACGCACTGCACAGGACACCTAGAAGATAGTTAAAATGGTTAATTTTGTGTTATGTATATTTTACAGAATTTATAAAAACTTCTGGTAAAAAGCTCCCCGCTTCTGGCATGGCACAGCACATCGCTGCCTCCTTACATCGGGAACAAGGTCTCTGACAGAGAGCATGGTCTCTGGAGTGTGTAATGATGCCTCCAGATAATAAACTTTTTCATTGTAATGAGAGCAGAATGTCACAAGATGTCACTCTTTAGCTGAGAAACTATTCCAACTCATTCAATCGCTGTTGGCAGGAATGCCAGAGCAACTAACAAAAGCCTGTAACCACTCCTCAGTACTTCGCTCATACACACATGATTTTCTGGAAAACTATTTCATCTCTCTGGTATCACCAGACTGGTAAAAACACACACACACACACACACACACACACACACACACACACATACAAAGAACCTAACCCACAACAACTTCCTTTCTTAGGTCAATATACACTATTGTATATTTAATATATGCTAATACATATTTAAGAACATTCTAATTTAAAAGATTTTGCTTTATATAGTAGTACTCAAGTTATAACTGTATAAATACACCACCAATAGGAGTTCAGTAATAGAAAATACTGTCTGCAAGATGGATTCCTTGACATCTTGGGGAAGTATTTTAGAAAAATACACACATGTGTAAAACAATTATAGTAAAAAAATATAAACTCTTGAAATTTAAAAAATCACATTTATTACTGAGATCACTTTTTAAATGATGAAATATCCTGATGTATATTTTAGCTTTGTTTAAATATAAAAGTTTCAAGATTCAAAAATATTTCAATTCTTAAAGATTATAGCATTTAAACTGGCAATATTACCTTGTAACTATAATCCAAATAACTTATTTTTTTAAATCTTCTATTTTGATAAGAAGTTTATACCTGATTTATAGTACCTAAAAATAATCTAAAGCTTAAATGTTCACCCCTGGACTCTGTGATATATTAATAAACTAGAATATATTTTATTAGTAGTAACAATTACTAGGATTAAATTATCGTGATGAGAAAGACTATTGGAAATGATGAGTGAAAACATAGAAGTCAGAATGATATAAAAAAAAGAGTGTAAGTAGTGCCCGATTTAGAATATTGCTTTAATTTTATTGTTTAACTGTTAAACCTTAGGTATTTCTATTTAACTTATGTTCAGATGATTAAATATGTTAAAGGAAAGAAAAGAATTACTTGTTAAAATTCACATAATTATTTTAAACACTGGAAGCTAAATATACGGTTTATATTCGTGTTACAGCGCCTCTTCTATCATACGTGTGTGTGTGCGTGTGTGTGTGTGTGTGTGTGTGTGTGTGTTGGGGTGGTGATGGGAAACTTCCCAGTGTGAAAGAAGTCTGGGAGGGGCATCGTGGGAGAGACCCCTTCTGTCCCATCAATAACACGTTCAGTCCATCCCCTGGGAGTTGGCTAGCACAGCCATTCCCCTTACCCTAATAAGGCTCCGCTCCCTCTGCTAGAACTCGGTAAGCGCCTGAGGGATCATCTGAAATTATTTGGGGGTGGATTGCTTCTTGGACGTGGAGCAGGGAGGCTGTGGAGGTGGTAATTATCAGGCATTGCTTTGCCTGGCATTGCCATTGTGTTTTGCACGGGGTTTAAAGTTTTATTTAAAGAAAATGATTATGTAGACAGTAAAAAGTTCCCCAGAGGAACTTTTCCGTGGGGCTGCTGCTGTGGCCCCCTGGAAACAAGCGCCCAGAAGGTCTGGGGAGAGGGAGGGATCGGCAGGTGCAGGTGCTGGGTGGGGCCGAGGACCGCGCGCGGGGGGTCAGCCTCTGCCTCTGTCCCCAGGTCGCAGGGATGCTGCTGTCCCGGCCCTGCCACCCCTGACGCGCCCGGGGGCCCCGGAAGAGCCCACCCGAGCCATGAGTCCCCTGAGGCTGCGAGCATCATCCCTCTTGCTGCTGCTTCCTCTGCTGCTGCTGCTGCTGGGCGGCTGCCTCCTCGCGGCCGCCCGGAGGGCCCCGGGGGCGGCGGGCAGCGCCGCGGCGTCCGCCCGGGGTCCCGGGGGCGGCTCCCCCGGCCGCTTCCTCAGCCCCGAGGGCCAGGCGTGCAGCCGGCAGCCCGTGCGGCCCGCCCCGGGGCTGCGGCTGCGGTGCCGGGGCCCGGGCGGGGAGCGCCGCGGCTGCGCCCGCCGCGGGGACCCGCCGCCCCGCGGGGCCCCCGCGCCGCCCCGGGCCCGCCTGTGCGCCGAGCCGCGCCCGGTGCCCCGCGCGCCCCCGCCCGCCGGCCCCGCCACGGCCCGCCTCCCCGCCCAGGAGCCCACGCCCCGCCGGGCCGGGAGCCGGGGGCGGCCCCGGGAGCCCCCCGCGATCGGACCCGCCGCCGCCGCCACCGGGCCCCCGCCCCGGGGCGCGCGCCCCAAAGGGAAGCCCTCGGAGGAGAGGAAGACGAGAAAGACGAAAGGGGGCAAGAGAAAGGCGGCGCCGGACCCAGGCGAGGAGCGGCGACCCCTGGGGACAGGGCCGGGTGCCCACGGGCTGGACCCGAGCGCCAAGTTCGCGGGGACCTACTGTGCGGAGGAGTGGCACTCCCTCTGCAACTTCTTGGTTGGCGTTTGGAACGGCTAAGAGGGCCGGCCGGCCTGGGGAGAGACACAGGGGGTTTGGGGGGTCGGGGGAGAAGGCGTTCAGATGGATGGAGAAGGAAGCGAAGGGCACCTTAGGGCAGGAGATGACACGGGATAGAGAGTGGGGAGGAGTCCGGGGTCTAGAATGGAGGTGGGGATGGGGGCTTGGGATGCGAGTGTCATGGAAGGGGGCATGGAGAGTCTCTGGGACAGCAGAGAAGTGTAACCAATTTGAAGAGTCTCCTCCACCCTGATTAAGACCAGAAGGAATAGTGGAAACAGAAGTAGGCTTAAGCAGGCTTACCTTAAATGCGTAAAAACTTTATGCGGGGGCAGGGGGTGGGGTGGGGGGGAGATGGGGACAGAGAGAATGAAAAAAAAAATAAGGGGGAAAGTGACGAAAGTGATGTGAATCTCACGTGGGAAGCTGATACACTGTGTACCGTGTAGCGCACATATTAAAATGTAATCACGAGCAGAAACCGGTTTGGCTCAGTGGGTAGAGTGTCGGTCTGCGGACTGAAAGGTCCCAGGTTTGATCCCGGTCAAGGGCATGTTCATTGGTTGCGGGCACATCCCCAGTAAGAGGATAGGTATGTTTTATGGAGTTCCCCATTGCTCCTACACATCTTATCAATCGACTTCATTCATGTTACAGGCCCAAGCCCAAGGGCACATGCCAGGGTTCCAGGCTCCATCCCCAGTGGGAGGTGTGCAGGAGGCAGCCAATCAGTGATTCTCTCTCATCATTGATGTTTCTCTCTCTCCCTCTCCCTTCCTCTCTAAAGTCAATAAAATATATTAAAAAAAAAAAATAGGGGAGAAAAGAAACAATATAAATCTGAAATTCCTGAGCCATGCCTTCCTCTGCTCCTACTAGGAAGTCTAAACCTTGGCAACTCATGAACATATCTGTGCTCCAGTGTGGCTCAGGAGGAACATGCTCTTGGTGTGAACACAGTGGGTTCTGAAGGTGCTGCTGCTGGACACTGTCAGCTAATTACTCAGCTCGTGACGGGTCCTCACTCAAAGGGAGGTTGGAGCACTGCACTCCATTTAACAAAAGGCTAATGTTTCAGTTTGGTCGAAGCATGAGCTAAGTCTTTTTTCTCCTGTCGTCACAAAAATATACTACAGCTAAACGCTACTACAAGGTTAGGCGAAAAAGACCAGCATGCATGGGTTCAAATCTCGGTACTACTACTAACCAGCTGCATGACCTGGCAATTCACTTCATCTCTCTGAGCTTCAGTCTTCCTCTATGTAAAATAGGGGGGAAAAATAATAGTAATTCCCCCGTGGGGTTGTTGGGAGGATTAAATAAGATGCTCATAAGCCCTCGCTGGTGTGGCTCAGTGGATAGAGGATCAGCCTGTGGACTGAGGGGTCCCAGGTTCAATTCCGGTCAGGAGCACATGCCCGGGTTGTGGGCTCAATCTGCAGTAGGAGGCATGCAGAAAGCAGCCAATCAAAGATTCTCTCTCATCATTGATGTTTCCATCTCTCTCCCTCTCCCTTCCTCTCTCTAAAAAAAAAAAAAAAAAAAAAAAAAAAAAAAAAAAAAATCAATAAAATATATATTTTTTAAAAAGATACTCATGAAAAGCACAGTGCCTGGCACCTTGCAAGCCTGCAATAAATATATCCTTAGTGCTCCCATTTCCTTTACCAATTACTATACCAATGCAGGTATCCAGAGGGGGACTCTCAGTCTTAAAGGGCACTTACACAAAATGGCAATCAGCAACTCTGCATCTCAGCTGGGAACAGCATCAAAAGAAATAAGCAGAAAAATGTGTAGTTGTTGAAGAGAGAATTATCCGAAGATGAGAACAATATACAGTGTTCGCCTCCCTAATGTGGAAGCAAGGGGGGTATGTGAGATCTCCAATGAGGAGGACTTGAAAGGAGAAGAGAATGTTTCTGGTCTTGAAGGCTTTGGGTCTACAGCTGACCTCCCAGCTCTACGGCTTTCTTACAACTTCAAAGAACAACTCTCCTTGCTTCCTGACCCGGCTCAGGGCTCCAGAGCTTTGATGAATCTACCCCTCGTTTGTCCCTCCTGTGACCTCCGGCTCACCACATTCAAACTCTTTCCCGTTTCAGTTGTTGAAAGCAGGCATGAAAGCAGACCAAAGCCATCCTCTCCTTTTTAGAACATGGTGTTGGCTTCAGCCACATTATAATTATTGAGTGGCCGTCACGTACAGGCAAGCAGGAAGAAAAGATGTTGGAAGATGCCATTAATAATAAGGTAAAATGCCTAAGAATAAACTCGATAAGAAATAGGCAAGAGCTGTATGAAGAATACAGAAATATTTCGAAGGACAGAAAAGAAAGCCATAAAAAAATGAAATTACAGATGGATTTATTATTATTATTACATAAGAAGCATTAACATTTTTTTTTCTATAAATAATCTATACATTTAAACATGATTTCAACAAAACCACCAGCAGGATTTTGGTGGCTATGTGAACTAGGCAAACTGTTTCTAAAGTGCTAGAGGAAAACCAAAATGAATTTGGGGGCGGAAGGAATGCAGGGTTGTATGTCTTGGAGAGGGGAGAAATGGATGCTTTCATTGAGGGTACAATTTGAAATGGCTAAATGCAGAATTTCCCAGGGGACTGTGGGCAGCACAGTGCAAGGCGATGCAAATGACGTGAGGGGCCTGTTTCTAGGTAACCACAGGAACTCGCAGTGAAAGGCTAGAAGCTCCGGACCAGCACTTCAGTGAACAGTTGCCTCCTTTGAGCTGGGTGGTCACGTGATCGTGGTGGGGGTGGGGGCTGAAGACCCTACCTTTGATCCAGATGTTCTTTTGTTTTCATGCACAATGACCACAATGAGAAGGATTCTTCTCCAAATGGAGACAGGGATAGGGCCCTTTGGCACTGATTTTAAGAGGCGGAGAGAGAGTTGGAGGGAAGACAGTCAGTGTGGGTCCTCGAGATGTCACAGTTTATGTTTAGCCATATGTAAGTATTCGCTGGCAGTGCCCTGGGATGAAATACTTTCCAGCAGTTAAAAGCATTTAGTATTTACTACTCTCTCTTCTTATCCCTTCCAACTAATGCCCAAGGCTCAGGAATGCTTTCAATTAAATTTTTAAAAAAGGCAAAACAAAGCTAAACAAAACACAATACCACAGAACACACACACACACACACACACACACACACACACACGCACATGATTGGAGCATTTTGAAAACGTACCAACAGCAGCATGCCTACAGCAAAAAAGGTTTTTAGGACAGCATATCCTAATGCCTTCGCTCATACCAGCATTCTCCACCATGTGGGTGTGCAACCGTTTTCTTAGGTGGGTGTGGATGTTCCTGCAAAGCCCTGTTAAGATCCATAACATAAACCCTCAGGAAAATCTGGAGGGTGAAACCACTTCGTGTAACTGTGAATGCCTGGCACCTACAGTGTTATAAAAACTTTCAGTGAGTCACCCAGAGTGAAGGAGGACCTCAGTGTGGGATGGCAAAATGTGTGCCAAAAAAGCAAGTAAGCTGCCAGAGAAAGGCTGGGGCAGACCGAAGGCTGGAGAGCTCTCATTTGCAAGCAGGATAATTAGCCTCCTGGGACCAGCGCTGGGGTGCTAAGAGCAAAGGGGCCAGCAGAGTTATTTGGCTGCAGCCTCAAGTTCCTAACAGCCCTAACAGGTGACTACAGCTTAGTCATAGATTTGTTCAAAATAGCAGAGGAGGCCTTCTCTTTTATTTTTTAAAAAATATATCTTTATTGATTTTTTTTTTTTTTTTTTTTTTTTTTTTTTACAGAGAGGAAGAGAGGGATAGAGAGCTAGAAACATCAAAGAGAGAGAAACATCGATCTGCTGCCTCCTGCGCACCTCCTACTGGGGATGTGTCGGCAACCAAGGTACATGCCCTTGACCGGAATCGAACCTGGGGCCTTTCAGTCCACAGACCAATGCTCTATCCACTGAGCCAAACCAGTTTCTTCCAGTGGCCTTCTCTTTTATAGAGTAAGGGAGAGAGATAGAAACATCACTGATGAGAGAAAATCATTGATTGGCTGCCTCCTGCACACCCCACACTGGAGATCTAGCCGGTAACCCAAGCATGTGCCCTGACTGTCTTGGAATTGGACCATGACCTCCTGGTTCATAGGTTGGCATTCAACCACTGAGCTGCACCAGCCAGACTGAAAAGCATCTTCTTAATATGTCCCCTTATCTACCTCATGAGATGGCATTTTATGAGTGAAGAAACAGGTTCAGGGACATTCAGTGAATTCTCCAAGGATAGAGTAGAGCTGGAACTTGAACTGAGTTATTTTCATTATTGCACAACTGTCCCATCACCAGGCCATATACCTCGAACACCTTCCACCAATGCTTTCATCCTTCACCCTCTCAGCAGTTAAAAGCATTTAGTATTTACTACTCTCTCTTCTTATCCCTTCCAACTAATGCCCAAGTTTCTGCTGAGTCACAGTGTCTTTCTGCCAGGTCTACATCCATAACCTTATGGAAGCATCAGACTTTTGCACGTAACCAGAGGTAAACACTTTCAGTGATTTTGTTAGAGGGGCTTAATCCTCTATCCTGGCCTGCAGACTCCATCACAGTAATCTGGCTAACATAAAGATGTGTCTGATGGCCGAAACTGGTTTGGCTCAGTGGATAGAGCGTCAGCCTGCAGACTGAAAGGTCCCAGGTTCGATTCCGGTCAAGGGCATGTACCTTGGTTGCAGGCACATCCCCAATAGGGAGTGTGCAGGAGGCAACTGATCAATGTTTCTCTCTCATCGATGTTTCTAACTCTCTATCCCTCTCCCTTCCTCTCTGTAAAAAAATCAATAAAATATATATTTTAAAAAAAAGATGTGTCTGATGAATGACCTTTATTGGTAAAATGATGATATTGGCCTATATGGCCCGATTCAAAGTCAGTTCATTATGAGAAAAATAAGGACAAGATAGTGAATTTTGACATTCTAAATTTTTTTTTATAGGAGTGGAGAGAGATAGGTTTAAATATCCTTTCTTTTATAAAATGATAATGTTAGTATTATAGATGGTGATTTTAAAAATTGAGTGTTTTCACTTGGTAAATGTCATTCCACCAAATGTGTAAGAAGTTTTAATGGTTTTGGAATTCCAGACATTGGGAAACCACTGGTTTAGGGGATGACCCAACCTTCTCTGACCCCTAGGGGTGTCACCAGTGATGTCCCATGGCCTCAGTGAGCCAATGGCTAGCTGATATAAGGTCTCCAAATGTCATTTAGTTAAATATTAGCCTTGTGCTCAATACACAGCCCTGGCATATGAGTGTCACCAACTTCTACCAAATGACTTGTGAATATAGTGACAGTAAAATATATAATATGATGGTGCCGAAACCGGTTTGGTTCAGTGGATAGAGCGTCAGCCTGTGGACTGAAGGGTCCCAGGTTCGATTCTGGTCAAGGGCATGTACCTTGGTTGTGGGCACATCCCCAGTAGGGGGTGTACAAGAGGCAGCTGATGGATGACTCTCATTGATGTTTCTCTCTATTTCTCTCCCTTCCTCTCTGTAAAAAATCAATAAAATATATATATTTTAAAAAGTCCTTACTTTAAAAAAAATAATATGATGGCTAAAACACATTCCAATTATACAGGCTCTTTATGTGTTGAATAAAAAGATGTGTTAATATCTCAAAGGTAGTATACAGTGCTAAGAACATATACTCTGGAGTCAGATAACCAAGGATCAAGTCCCAGCTCCACATCTTACAATATCACACACACGAGACAAATTCTAAGTCTCACTATTCTCATCTTCAAAATGGGGGTAATAGTGCCCTGCCTAGATAGCTCAATTGGTTATAGCATTGTCCCATTATGCCAAGGTTTTGGGTTCAATCTTCAGGCAGAGCACATATAAGGATCAACCAATGAATGCATAAGTAGATGGAACAGCAACTCAATGCTTCTCTCTCTCTCTCTCTCAAATCAATAAATAAAAAGTTAAAATGGAGGTAATATTACTGGTGCCAATTCTATGAAATTGTTCTGAGCAATGTGTGTATGTGTGTGTGTGTGTGTGTGTGTGTGTGTGTGTGTGATATAGCATGCACTCAATACACATTGATTATAGATAATTCTGAGGTCCACATATGTAATAAAAGCTGTGACAGGACTTTGGAAAAGTTTTAAAAATATTTTTAAAGGTTGCCTATGAAGAGTAGATAAACTATGAATCCAAAAGGGAGGAAGAGGAAATGGAAAGAAGAGCCTTCTGGGATATGGCTTTGAAGGTGAGGGCCTAGGAAAAGGAGCTTTTTTGCATCAGGTTCGGGTCAGACGCCAAGGGAGGAAAACACGTTGGTTGGTTGGTCTGCTCATGAAAACCAAGATGTGCACTGGAAGCTTAGCAACCAAGTATTTCTGTCAAAAATCTTGTTTTAAAAAAGTGCTAACCTTAGGGAAAAGATAGATCTAGAATAACCACAGTACCCAAATTTAAATTCCAGAAATGTGCTATGCAGGCTAAAAAGAATAAAAATCTTATAAGGAAATTACCATAAAAATAAATATCATAACTGGATGCAATGCAATCCAACTTTATTCTGGATTTAAACAAACTTAGTTCAAAGGCATTTTTGGAACAACAGAAAATGTAAATATGGCCTATATTTTAAGTGATTATTACTTAATTAGGGTTCGTTTTCTTCGGTGTGGAAAATTATATCAGAGTAACATGTCATGAGATCTACAATATACTTTCAAATAATTTAGGAGAAGCCGGGACCGGTTTGGCTCAATGGATAGAGCGTCGGCTTGGGGACTGAAGGGCCCCGGGTTCGATTCTAGTCAAGGGCATGTACCTTGGTTGCGGGCATATCCCCAGTAGGGGGTGTGCAAGAGACAGCTGATAGAGGACTCTCTCATTGATGTTTCGAACTCTCTATCTCTCTCCCTTCCACTCTGTACAAAAATCAATAAAATATATTTAAAAAAAAAATAATTTAGGAGAAAAATAGTCTCTATGCAGGTAGTTGATAAAGTAATCTAACAAAATGTTAACCAGTAATAAAGCCAGAAGGGTAGAGGAATGTTTATTTGCATTCTTGCGTTCCATTTTCAACGATTCCCCACATTGGAGTATTTTCTAAATGAAAGTTTTAAGGAAAACGAACTGGAAATTGATCATTCGTCTGCTTAAGAATATAACAACAGGAAGAGAGAGGCCACTGCCTCCCTGTTCCCACAGGCCGCGTGCGGAGGAGGTGGCTGCAGTTTGAAGAGCTCGCCTGGTGCGGGGAAGGCTTCCCTCTTCTGGACGCTGTGTCGTGACTGCCGGCAAGGAAGCCGCCTGCAGTTGCCTTGGCTTCCTGGGGCCCCATCATTACCTTAAACTGTTTTCTAAATTATTTGAATTGTAGTGAGAATATGTGGTTCTGGCCGAAACCGGTTTGGCTCAGTGGATAGAGCATCGGCCTGCGGACTGAAAGGTCCCAGGTTCGATTCTGGTCAAGGGCATGTACCTTGGTTGCGAGCTCATCCCCGGTGGGGGATGTGCAGGAGGCAGCCGATCGATGACTCTCTCTCATCGATGTTTCTAACTCTCTATCTCTCGCCCTTCCTCTCTGTAAAAAATCAATAAAATATATTAAAAAAAAAAAAAAAAGAATATGTGGTTCTGGGGAAAGTGATTATGGTGATTAAATGGTAAAAAATAAATAAATAAAAAAGGCAATGCCTAAGGGACCAATGTGTGCTTTTGTCTGTGTGTGTACACGTCGAGGACAATGAACCCGATGAACTTGGGCGGTGCTGCCAAAGCGGTCCCTCTGCGATGATGCTCTGGGTGATGCGGGCGGCAGGCGAGCACAGGGTTAACCGCGGGCCCGCCCACATTTCCCAACTGAATGGAGGCGGTGGCCTGATGCTGGTGGGGTGATGTTGCCCCTCCATGTCCCACCTAACCACTGGCCCGGCCCGCGCTCTGCAGTCATGTTATCCTCTCCACCATGCTTGAGGTCAGAAATGGTTACAAAGCCGGACAGTAATAAGTCTGCAGGCGTCGCAGAAACCAGAAACGCAGAGCCCAGAACCTGGAGACAATGACCGTGGTACTGAAAGCCGCTCCCTTTCACCCTCTTCCTCCCCCACAAGATCGCCCAACTGGTAACATGTCCCCTTCCGCCATGCTACAAGGGGGTCTGTGTTTGCATGAATTTTTGCACCTGCGGACATCACCAAGTTGTTAAAATGCTGACATCACGAAATTGTTAAAATGCTCGGTGCCCCTTTTCAGGAATCCTGGGAGATTCTTGTAGTTTATTTCTTATTCTAAAGAGTAGTTGCAGGCCTACAGGCACTGTAAAAAGGAGAAGGAACACCCTTCATCCATCTGAAGCAGCCTGCATTTTCATTAGACCAGAGACCACTGAGTGTGAACCCCTTCATTGAGAGGGAGAGGGTGCTGTTTTCCGACATTCTAAGAGACCTACCAGAGCCCCAACTAAATAGCACCTACAAGAAGTTGATTGGAGAGCCCCAGGGAGGGAACCCCACACTGGCTCTATCTTATTAACCTCTAGAATCCTTTGCATCCCTGTAGGAAAGCAGGAAGGCAGAAGCCGGGCATTTATTCCATTCCGTTGGTCCTTCCCTGAAGCACTGGGTGCAACTGTGACCACATGGGATTAAAAAAGGACAATCTTTGCCGAAACCGGTTTGGCTCAGTGGATAGAGCATTGGCCTGCAGACTGAAGGGTCCCAGGTTCAATTCTGGTCAAGTGCATGTGTTTTGGTTGCGGGCACATCTCCAGTAGGGGTTGTGCAGGAGGCAGCTGATGGATGTTTCTCTCTCATCGATGTCTCTAACTCTCTATCCCTCTCCCTTCCTCTCTGTAAAAAAAATCAATAAAATATATATTTAAAAAAAAGGACTTAGATTCAACTTAGATTCAAGCCACAAAGGTGCTCCAAATTTGGGGACCTCTGAGGGGACAGGGCCAGGTCGGAGTCTGGAGGGAGAACACTCTTTTCATTAGTCCCATCCCCAATGCAATGAGGAGTCTGAACCTCTGAAACCAATCCATCAGCACAAAGCCCTGAGAGCTAGTAAAAGGAAGCCAGTCACAGGCAAAGCCCGTGGACAGTGAAGGAGAATGTTTAGCAGGAAAATAGATGTGGATTTTGAAGCAGACTCCCCCAAAGTAGCTGGGAGCTGCTGTCGAGCCCTGAAAATAAATCAGGCTTTTCCAAATACCCTTTCTTCTCGGGCACAATGAGGTAACGCCTCCTCACATTTATATGCAGCTTATAATTTGCCAAGTATTTTCACAGACATTACCTCAGCTGAGCCTCATGGTTGGCAGGGCATGTATAATTTTTCCCCTCATTCAATACTGTGAGAAACTGAGGCTCAGAGGGAAAGAGCTGCCTCTTATGCCTACATCTGACTGTAAAGCACTCTTTCCACTCACTGGCATGCTTGCAGGCCTGGGTTGAGCATAAGCTCTTTTGGAGCCACCCAGAGTGCTGGTGGAAACACCAATTGCTGGACCCAACTCTGATCTTGCCAGTGACCCTGTGGGGCAGCCCTCGGGAGACTATCTTTAACCTGAAGATTGCCCAGGTGATTCTGAGAGTATCATGTTTGGTAACTAAGATGCAACTCACCTAGACAAGACTCAGGAGTGTTTCATTTTGATTCATGGTTCTTGTGAGCTCTTGGATCTAACATTTTCTTTCTTTCTTTAAAAAAATATATTTTATTGATTTTTTACAGAGAGGAAGGGAGAGAGATAGAGAGCTAGAAACATCGATGAGAGAGAAACATTGACGAGCTGCCTCTTGCACACCCCCTTCTGGGGATGTGCCCGCAACCAAGGTACATGCCCTTGACCGGAATCGAATCCGGGACCTTTCAGTCCGCAGACCGACGCTCTACCACTGAGCCAATCTGGCTTTGGCTAACATTTTCTTTTTAAAATATATTTTTATTGATTTGAGAAAGGGAGAGTGAGATAGAAACGTCAATGAGAGGGAATCATTGATTGGCTGCTTCCCCAGCTCCCACTGGGGATCCAACCCACAACCTGAGCATGTGCCCTGACTGGGAATCGAACGGTGACCTCCTGGTTCATAGGTAGACGCTCAACCACTTAGCCACAATGGCCGGGCCATCTAACATTTTATTGGTGTTTTACCAGTTAGATCTGTGTGCTGCTGGAAAGATTAGATGTCTACCTACTAACTTTGCCCCCTAACACCCTTCCCATAGTTCTGCAGGGATGTTCTGAGGGATACTTGCTCGACCCCCAGATAACCGAAGTTGAGATACTTTATTTCAAGTGAAGGAATGCAACGCAGTCATTAAAAATAACCTTTTAAAAAGAGAATATTTAGTAAATGGGAAAATGCTATGGATACCTAAGAAAAGATTCAGATTGAACAATATGACCTGGCTTTGTTAGAAACAACAAATTATCTGTCTATATGCATAGAAAGCAGACTGTTAATAATTGCACTAAAATGTTGATGGTGGGTTATTTCTATAATGGGTGGTTTTTACTTTGCTGTTATTTTATAGCCTTTTCCGAATTTTCTACAATAAAATGTACTTTACAATCAGTAATTCACGTTATTACGTAAGTGGGCGTTTTAAGGTTCATCCTTAGCACCTGCCACGGCACTCAGAGGAGTTAATCCCATCCCAAAGAAAAGATGGGGATCGTGGACAGCTATCCAGCCCTGAGAGTAAGTGCTGTTACCACCTCAGTTCCGTCCCTTTGATTGAAAGATGCTATTAGATGCTAAATGCCAAATGACATCATCTGGAATCATGGCGACTCTTTGGTATTGTCAGCTGGGAGAAGGGTGTGTGGTGTCACCTCTTACTTGCCCCCTCCAAGCCCCATCAGGAAGGGCTGGGAAGGCATGAAGATGTTGAGTTACATCAGGATGGTATGCAAATGTCTCCAATCTTCTAATCCTATCAGGAATGCTTAGAGTGTTAATTTGACCATCTTTCACAGCTCATAAATCTACGTGGGGGCAAAGCTGAGGTGCCAGATGCCATCAAGCAAAACTCTTTCTGAGGCTGGCAGTCTGAGTAAAGCAGCAGGGATCATGCATCAGTAAAGTCCAATAAAGAGCTTTGTATGTGGGGAACTGGAAAGCAGCTTCTCACATTTGGATACAATAGAACAAAAACAGTGGGAAACGTGAATGTCTGGTTATCTGGACTGGTGGTCTCCCCATGTCCTGCCTGCCCACTGAGCCATGGATTCTCATTCATTCACAATTCTATGCATGAAGAGGGATCTATCTTGTTCCCCAACAATGGCCCACATAGACTGACAGATTAGTTTATTTAATCCTTGTCTATAAATACAAATTGACTATATTTGCTTCCACTGGAATCTGCTAGCCTTTTTATATTAAAATCTTTTAAACTTCAGTCAGGTCATTTCCTTTATTCATCCTGTGGCCAGAACAGAAACATTTCACTCTTTTTGGGACAGAACACTCCCAGAAAGAGTTCCCACTATTCCCTCTTTAAAAAAAATAAAAATAAAAAAAAAATAAAAAATAAAATATATATAATTTTTTACAGAGAGGAAGAGAGAGGGATAAAGAGTTAGAAACATCGATGAGAAAGAATCATCGATCAGCTGCCTCTTGCATACCCACTACTGGGGATGTGCCCGCAACCAAGGTACATGCCCTAGACTAGAATCGAACCTGGGACCTTTCAGTCTGCAGGCCCACGCTCTATCCACTGAGCCAAACTGGTTTGGCCCACTATTCCCTCTTGACAAATATGTACGGTTGCAATTGTCAACAGAAATCAGTTTCAACCTCTGGATGATAGCTTCACCCAGAATCCATCTGTTCATCCATTGTTCAGATTTAAATTCAGCTGTTTAGAGATTCTAAGTAAAAACATTCTTTTCAGCGTGTTTCAAGAGGGAAGGCACTGACGTAAGGCAGTTTGATTTTCAACTTCCTTCTCAGTTCAAGCCTCTTCTAAGGATAGTTGGAGCAGTTTTCTGCCTTTAGGGGCATGAAGCTCCTCCGACCAAATCTGCAGGCTGATGGAGGTGGGGAGGAGTGCTGGCTCCAGGAGAGAGACTCTGTTGTTGCTACCTTTGATGTGAGACTAAGTACCAGAAGCCAGAGATCTCTGTTATGGTGCAGGCGACAAATGGCATTCCCACAGAACCTGGAGGAAGGACTCCTGTCCCCTTAGGGCTGATGTGCTGCTCCAAAGAGCACAGCAGGCTTTGGAGGGGTGAGGAACATAGGGAAAGGGAATCCTAAGACGACTTATCAGCCTTGGTTTTGGGCTATAGTTCCCTCACCTGAAAGTGGAATTATGTGGCTCATGGTGTAGGAATTAAATACATGGTAACTACGACTGATAATGTCATTGCTGGGGGTTAATAAAACACTTCATATCCTCTCTTTACACATGGATATATTTCAGCCTGTTTACCAATCTCTTTGCTCACCATGCTTCTTGTATCCCACTCCGACTTCTGGATTTGTCTTCTTTTCTGAAGAACAATCCTGAGTTCTTCCAGCAAAATTTGAAAATGTGCTTTTTTTGAATACCAATTTATCTATGTTAGAGAATTCAAGGCTAACATCCTTTTTGCTTCTTCTCAGCAATTAGAAAGTATTTGTCTCATTGGTATTGTCAGCTGGGAGAAGGGTGTGTGGTGTCACCTCTTACTTGCCCCCTCCAAGCCCCACCAGGAAGGGCTGGGAAGACATGAAGTTTTTTTCTTCCTTTTAATTTCTAATTTGTTGCAAACTATTTTGTAAAGAAAATTTAAAACATTGCAGCAATATCTAACTGCTCTAAAAGTTTCCTCAAAATTTTTAAAATCTCTCCATAACCTGCTAACAAAGTCTGTGGACCAACCTGCTCACAGGCTGCTTTTGTATAGCAATGCTGAAGAGTATATTGGCAGAACATTTGGGGGGCTTTGTATAGATAGGGTGTACCAAAAAGTGTATACACACTTTGAATAATTACTAGTTCCAATGGGTAAATTCTAAAAAGAAACATCAACTGAGTTATCAGAAAAAAGTGTGTGTACATTTTTTGGAGACACCTGTATTTGTGTGATAATGAATTAGAGAAGACACTTCTGATAATGGTGGCTTATATGTGGATAGGAAGAACCTTCTATGAGGGTGTAATTAAATATTTTAAGTCATAGTCTGCCTAGCTAGTAAGCATGAAAAGAGGGGTGGGGTGGTAGAAATTCAGGAGCCAGTGAAAAGGCCACAGTATAGTCTAACTTTACAAAAACATGACAGCCCTCCAGGGGAAGAATGGGTCCTGCAACTTGCTTCCTGTCACTGTAGTCCTCTAACAGCACGGGACAGCAGGTAAAGGGCAAGTCCAGAATATTAATCATAAAAGCTTAGGGAAATTTGCATGTTTTCTTTCTCCATCTCCCTGCAAATAAGTGGATCACATCATACATGGGAATGTATGCTTAGGAACTAGGCAGCAAACACTTTAATACTGTCCTAACTGAAGCAGGAAGATCAAGCTGCTGAAATATATTTAAAGCTGTGATTTATGAGTTATTTGTGCCATTATTCTTACTATGAAAAGCAGAGAATTGAACACACACGTGGACATTCAGCATACCGAAATCTAAAATACATTTACTATGCTTTCTTTCAAGAGTAATACCCTGTTTCCCTGAAAATAAGACAGTGTCTTATATTAATTTTTTCTCCCAAAGTTGCGCTAGGTCTTATTTTCAGGGGATGTCTTATCTTTCCATGCGCTAGGTCTTATTATGGGAGGATGTCTTCTTTTTTTTCTTTTTTTCTTTTTTCTGTTTTCCCCTCGGAGGATGTCTTATTTTCGGGGAAACACGGTAAATACCACTAAGTTCAAGATTTGAAAACTTGTAAAGGTTTTTTTTTTTTTATATATAATATAGAGAACAAAAATATACTCTTTATAAGAAGAAAGATTTCTAAGTAATGAGCTTTAAGGTTTGCAAAAGTAGTGTTGGGTAGACTGTCTAAAAGCATATTATAGCTACTTTCAATCTTAAAGTAGTTGAGATGATATGGTCCAAACCTTCAATATTTCAATCTTTAAACTGCATTTTTTATCACTATTAGACTCAGAAATACAATGTTTTCCTGCAATTGTGGTTTATTATAATCTTATTCCATTTTCTCAAAGTCCATTCAATGCACTTATACTACTTCAGTAATTACCATGCTGCCTGGAAAAAAAAGTGAACAGTTTATTAAGAATTAAATGAGGGTATGGAATGTGATACAGTACAAGTAAGACACTCTAGATGGATATAAAGTACTACTCACATAAAAAGTTAAATCTCACTTCAAAAAAATTCACAAAGGAAAAAGCAATTCCATCATTATAAAGTAAGATATTTCATGCAAAAACTCCAAACAAATCCCCTAACCCCTCCCCAACCCCCCTTCAAGCTCCCAACAAACAAAAAGCTATCTGAAAATATCACCATGCTAACATATTAACCACAATATAAACATTTATAGAAAAACAACACACTAATTAAGCAATGGATTAGATGAAACAACACAAGCTGTAATATTGTAAACTCATAGACCATAATAATTTTACATGATAAGCAATTCCAGATTCACTCATAGGGTGAGGATTATGGGCTAAATAATGAGAGATAAGGTATGTAAATATAAACTCCATCAATTCATCTTATTATCTTCTAATTATAAAACATGGAAGCTTCCAGAATCTGAAAAATTATATAAAACTTGGCATACTTCATTTGAGTTCCAAGAAATGACTTTAGGATCATGTTTGCAATTATTAGAAAGCTGCATAAAACCAGTTAAAGAATAGGATTAACCTCAAATGATAATCACAACTTACATGGCATTTTCACAACTTACATGGCATTTTATAGGGTAGCATTCCCTCTACAGCTGCCAAATAACTCACATGATAGAAACTCCAGATATGCATTTACTCTGATTAACTCTTAATCAAGGCAAAAAAACCCCCATGATTTTCTAGCACTTTATGTACAAGTTACTGTAAAGGACCAATTAGATAGAAACTGAATAAAATGTAAAACAAAGGTAAATTGGAGAATGGGAACATCCTCATTTACAAAGACTTAAGTGGGTAAAACGCTTGCCTTCACTTATGAGGAAGCTAGTCAACAAATAAGACTGCCAAACCGTAACTTGTGTCTCTGTACCAAGATGCCTTAGCATTTTTCATGGAAAAGATAGTTTACATTAGAAAATAGGAATGGCATTTTATGGATAGCATATCTTCAACTAGGTGAAATGTCATGATGAGGTGGCCCAGAGCAGAAAGCACCCTTCTCACTGGACCTGCCCATTCAGGCCAGGAGAGAACTGGGACACCTACACTTCATGTTCTGGGTGGAGCTTACCTATTGTGTACAGACTGGGCATAAGTATAAGAGTAAGACCAAGGAAAAGGAACAGGAAAAAAATACTTAGGACAAAAAAACCACCCACTCCCATTTGCAATTTTTTCCTGCTTATCTTTACAGTGATTAGAACATATTGAAAAATTATTCAAGATTATCCTTCCCACCTCTGAAATTTAACTTCCTACTTATATTCCATGAAAAGAACACCATAATTGTTCAGTGGCAGGACATAACCTTTCTAAAAAATAAAAATAAAAACATTTGCTCTAATTTTCACAGAATGACATGAAAAATTTTCCAACATGAAACCTAGAGTTTACGCTAGTAAAGAAGCATCTTTAATATTCAGGACTACCATAGTGAGAGCTCTTTGGAATGTATCTTATACATATAAAGGTAGCACAAATTAAATCCTCAGAGAGTTCATGAAATAGGCTCTTAAATGGGAAAGACTTCTAATGAGAGATAAATGCTTCCATTAGCAAATTAAATGTGATAAATAAATCTTTCCCAACTGACAAAGTCTCTGCTGACAACTCAACAAAGCCTCTGAAATCAAATGTAAGGACCAATCATGATGATGCAGGATGAAGTGCAGATGAGCGGTACACATGAAAAAAATCTGTAACCACTGCAATTCTGAAACAGTAGATTTATATTACAAAGCAATGTAAATAAATATCGGGCTAGTACAAAAGCTCTTATTTACAGTTTTACAAATGAAACTGTATTCAGTGTAAATGCTGTGTTTTAAAGAACACAGTACTGGATTAGTAAAATGAGTTCTGTTGAGGGATTACAGTTTCTGTTAGAATCAATGCATAATGTATAAAAGATTCAAGTTAACTGTTTATAATTTAGTACAGACAAACCCAGTTTTAACCTGGAATGGCATCTGTTAAAGTGCTGAAAAACAGGAAATATTTAGAAAACACTGTACATTATTAAAGCTTTATCAAGTCAGAATGTTAAAACTTCTTTCACATTTTTTATCCTTTTGCCACAGGCTTGTCGAACATGATTTTTCTCAGCAAAGGAGTAAAAATTAAGAGGCCACCAGCCGTTTCGATGATTTTAGGTTCAGTGGAATTAGTTTCCTTAGATAATTATCCATCAACCATACCTTCAGGCCTCACAATCTGGTAAGTAATTAAATATTCAGGATAAGCCTAAAAGAGAAAGATTAATTCAAATATTGGTAAACAAAAAAAAAAATTTTTTTTTTAAAGAGACTTACCATAAGGATTCCTAAGCTTCAGGGAAGAAGTTCTAACTTAGTGCTGTGGATCAGATTCATGTGAGAGCATTTTCTCAAAACACCCCTTCCTTGATTCCTATCCCTTAGATTCTTCAGGTCTGGAAGGAGTGCTAAGTATGTGTTTGTCTGTTTTTAATGACCTAGATCAATGGTCGGCAAACTCATTAGTGAACAGAGCCAAATATCAACAGTACAACAATTGAAATTTCTTTTGAGAGCCACATTTTTTAAACTTAAACTTCTTCTAATGCCACTTCTTCAAAATAAACCTGCCCAGGCCATGGTATTTTGTAGAAGAGCCACACTCAAGGGGCCATAGAGCCCCATGTGGCTCATGTGCCGCAGTTTGCCGACCACAGACCTAGATGGTTCTAATACACATCCCCAATTCTAGAGATGCTTTTGACCAGATCTTGTCACTAAGAGCAAGAGGGAATTACACATTTCTTTGCTATAGGCAGATTAACTATGAAATATAGAATTCTACTTAACTATATTTTAGAAAAGATGAAAAAAAAAATCCAGTATAACTGGAAAAATCTGAATAAGGCCTGAAGATTAGATAGATTTTATATCAATGGTATTTTCCTGATTTTGACAATTTTAAGAGAATCTCCTTGTTTTTAGAAAATACACTTGCAGTACAGATTTAAGGGTAAAAAAAAAAATGCCTATGTTCCCAAGGATAAAGGAACTGTCCTCTTAAGTAGGTCAGAAAAAAAAAAAAAGGATAGCCCTAACCGGTTTGGCTCAGTGGATAGAGCATCAGCCTGCGGACTCAAGGGTCCCAGGTTCGATTCTGGTCAAGGGCATGTACCTTGGTTGCGGGCACATCACCAGTAAGAGGTGTGGAGGTAGCTGATGGATGTTTCTCTCTCATTGATGTCTCTCTCTCTCTCCCTCTCCCTTCCCCTCTTTAAAAATCAATGAAATATATTTAAAAAAGAAAAAGAAAAAAATATATAAACACCTACTCAGGAGGGAGAGACTGATAAAGAAGAGAGAATATTAAAATGTCAACATCTGGGCCCTGCCTAGTGTGACTCAGTTGGTTGGGCATCGTCCCAGAGGTTGAGGGTTTGATTCCTAATCAGGGCTCAATCCCTGGTGGAGGGGAGGGTGTGCAGGAGGCAGCTAATGATGTATCGCTCTCACATATATTTCTCCCTCTCCCTTCCTCTCTCTCTAATAATCAATTAAAAAAAAATCTTAAAAAAAATGAACATTTGAAAAATCTGGGGAAAGAAAATTCTATAACTTTTCTGTAAGTCTGAAATTATTTAAAAAAAAATAAAATAAATTAAAAAGAAACCCATTTCTCAAGACAATATACCTTGTTGAGATTAGTAAAAAGAGGTTAAAGCAGTGTTTTTCAACCTTTTTTGGGCAAAGGCACACTTGTTTCATGAAAAAAATCACGAGGCACATCACCATTAGAAAATGTTAAAAAATTTAACTCTGTGCCTATATTGACTATATATAAAGTAATTCTCTTGAATAGGAATCAAATAAACACAAAGAAAGTATTTTATAATTACTTTATTATGAAATATTAAGTAAACAAAATAGTGAAAAATTATAAAATTCTTGTCTTGTCTGCACCTACGGCACACCAGACAACACTAGTGTGCCGCGGAACAGCGGTTGAAAAACGCTGGGTTAAAGTATGGCTCTAAAGTATTTTTGAAGATGAACAAATAAAAATGAGTTACCTGTTCTCCTCTGTAAATAACATATTCAGCTAATGCTAGGCCATTTACACTGGGTCGACCGGTGACTGAGTGATGTCCTGGAGGAGAATGTGCCATTTTCATTGCACTGAACTGCAGGAACGATTTCCCCAAGGTTACCCGGCAGAAAAGCAGCTGCCTGTAGTGGGAAAAGGAAAAGATCTTATTGAATACAAAGTAGCATATGACAATTTTATTTGTGCTCACTATCTAAGCTTTTTAATACTCTTATACATAAACATGTATGATTGTTTTTATCATTTCACTCTAAATGAACTTTATAAGAATGTCTTTTACTATTCTCATTAATGAAAGAATTTTTCACTTAAATTATAAAACCTGAAAACGTAATAACTATAGATATCCAGACTAAGCCTTCCTGCTTCAGCAAAAGCACAAATCATAGCCCAAGTGGGAAGGAGGAAGAGGTTTAAGGGGCTTCCATGAAGTGGCTTGTAAAGAACATTTTTCCAATTAAGTCCAGTAGATTCTACATTCAAAATATATTTACAATCTATTCTCTTCTCTTAAATGTTCACCTGGACTATAACAATGGCCTCTGAATTAGTCTTTTGTTTCTACTCTAATTCATGTCTAAATTATTTTCCATCCAAGCAACCAGTGATTTAGGAAAGATACAACAAAAACCAAAAAACATAAATCAGATCACATCACTTTTCTGTTTAAACCTTTTTAGAGGCTGCTCACTGTCCTTACATGAAAATCCAAATTTCTTACAATGGCACCAAATTCTCTAATCTTAATGTGTTCTCCATGACCCAGACACATTTTTTCCTTTCACATAGTCAAACTTTCTTCCCCCACAGCCATGATACATAATATGCTCTTTACTCTACCACTAATTCTACCACTCTTCAAATGGCTAACATTCATTTTGCGGGTTTCAGGTGAAATGTTACTTCCTCAACTAGGTCTTCCCTACAAGAAGTTTAAGTAAGTTACTATCCCACTCCCCTCAGGCATATATGATTAGCTTTCTTTAGTTCCAAAGAACCATCTCTGGTTCCTGATTTTGGTGGATAGTTGATAATTCTATTCTCCAAAGAGATATAGTCTATACTTGCTATTTAGCCTTCAGAAAATAAAAGTAAAAATAGCAGTGTTCAATTTATAGAATCTCAAGAAATTATAAGCCTTCTAACCAGTCCAATTTATGATATGAAACAGAAATGGGTGAGAAGTCATACCCAGGAGGGCTGACTTCAGACACCTACACAAAGTCTAAATTTAGGGGGAGAACAACAAGAACTAAACAAAAACAGACCTCTCTCTCTATGACTATAGTTCACCTCCGCAACCTCTCAAAATCAACTGGGAAGTCTTTAAAAATCCCAGTCCAATTAAATGAGACTCTCTGAAGGTGAGACACAGGCATTCATTTTTAAAGCTTCCTGGGTGATTCCAATGTGCTGCTAAGACCGAGAACTACTGCTCTAGGTTGTTGTTTTTTTTCTTCTAGATCTGTAATCAGAAGCATCAGGAAACTTGGTAGAATTCAAGTTCTAGGACCCCACCCCAGAACTATTAAATCAGCAACTCAGAAGATAGGGCCTGTGAATCTGCATTTCATTAACCTTCTAGGTAATTCTGAAGCTTGCTAATGTTTGATAACTACTGCTCTAGGTCTTTATAAGCAGTGCCCTAACTGTAGAATAAATCTCAATGCTTGATCTTGATTTTTCAAATGGTCAAAAATTATTTACCTATCAGGAGTTTATCAATTATAGCCAAGTTATTCGAATGCTTTTAACAACTGAGTTAGACCAGAATAACTACTTTGTACTTTCCCCTCCTTTTTCTTATTTACACTTCATGAATTTGCATGCCATCCTTACACAGGGGCCATGCTAGTCTTCTGATTCCAATTTCAGTATATATGCTGCTGAAGCGAGCACACAAAGTAGTTATTTAATAATAATGTGCTTTCTATAGGATTGATGTGTTTTATTATAACTTTTCAAGTAGTAATATTATAAATTGAAGATTATGAGCATATCATACTGGAAGAGAGACTTCTTTATGCATTGCCATGAAATAATTAGGCTTGGCAAGTAGTACCATTTAGCATGTGAATACTAGAATTTTTAGAGTTCATAGTCCCACAATATTCAAGAGCCACAATAAAATCTCTTTCATGCCCAATGATATGTTCTTCTCCATATTCTTTAAAACACCAAATGTACTAATGATTAAATGAGTTAAACAGATCAAGTGCTTAGAACTGTGATTGGCCCATAAAGTTCACCTAGACTTGCACCCCAAAATTTTCAATATGGAACCAGTTCTAATCTGATTCTTATAAAAATAAATGAGAACAAGTGATCTCTTACCTGTGGCAAATGTAACAAGATCTGTCTTTGTGAACTGGACACCCAGTACCTCCTCCAATTCCATATACATACTGATTGCTTTTAGAAGAGTTTTCAGCAAAATAAATCCCAGCTCCGAACATGCCTCCTATGTAGGCATGTCTTTCATCAAAGCCTTTATGGATAATTGCATTCACAAAGGGAGACCCTAAAACACATACAGATGAATAATAATTTTATCTTAAAAGAAAAAGAACAAAAACTGAAGCTTCTTAGAAGTTAAACTCTTATATATACATACACAACTACAATATAGCAAAATCATAAAACAAGGACAAGTTAACTGTCAGCCGATTCACTACTTTAGAATAATTATTTTAGAAAAATTACAAGTCAATCAATGTTTTAACAGGGTAGAAGTAGTTGATCTGGTAAAATCAAGACATACATATTCAACTAGAATAACAAACAGATCACTTGAAATATAAATGCTAGAGTTATCAAATTCCAGACCCTAAATCTATACAAATCAGAACCAATAATTTTATAATTCACCTCATATAGCAAAGATGAGTTCATTAGGTCTTAAGAGTGACACCCATGTCTATGTACGTTTTTTAGATATAAAAAGTAACCAAAGTGATCTTTTTAATGTCATTCTCTTCTTTATACCTTGTTTTTCCTATATTTCCAATGCTCTGCCTTTCACCACCAAAGCTGCTTTAACAGATTCCATCTGCAAAAGAGGTGTGCCTTCATTCCCTGCACATTGACTTCTTTCTCCTTCTTCCTTGCACGTGTGCAAAGACAGGAGCTTAGCCAAAGGGGAGGAACTGAGCATGGGAACCGGGCCAGGGAGTGAAGTCAGGATGGGAGCTGGGAAAAGCCAATATAAAATAGCTAACTGATTCATCAACATCAGTGTCCCTGTTCATTAAGGGATAGAAAAATACAATGAATTCCACTTTGCAGAAACACCGAAGAACAGAATCACTTATTTGGGATATGAATAACTAAAACCATTTATTAAGTCAATACGTAAATATTTTGCTCTGTGCCAAGATATTATCATGATGATTTTTAGGTTTTGGAATGAGAAATACCATTTAGATATTATGCACCATTTTAGAGTGCTATAGACATTCTTCCAGAGATCATCAAATTTAAATGGTGTGCTTTATAGAACCTGACAGGTCTCTAGAAATTTTCTGCAATCAAGGCCAAATGAAGGAAAAGAATGAAGCTACTATATAGGGTAATGTGCTTGAAGATTTGCTAAATATTGCAATTTCTCAGAATGATCATAAAAAGCAAAATATTATATAAAGAAAAAAAGGCCCTAGCTGGTTTGGCTCAGTGTATCGGCCTGCAGACTCAAGGGTCCTGGATTCGATTCCAGTCAAAGGCACATGCCCCGGTTGGGAGCTCAGCCCCGGTAGGGAGCATGCAGGAGGCAGCCAATCAATGATTCCCTTTCATCATCAATGTTTCCATCTCTTGCTTCCTCTCCAAAATCAATAAAAAAATATATATATATAAAAAGAAACTAGGTCTTAAAAAAAAGGGAAAATATGAATTGTTAACATTCCCATTTCTGTATTTTTCCCATTATGGCAATCTTATTTATATAAGCTATCCATTGGAAAATACACAAATTCAAAAGAGGTTGAAAATACGAATATAGCCCAGCCTGCATGACTCAGTGGTTGAGCGTCAACCTATGAACTAGGAGGTCCTGGTTTGACTCCCGGTCAGGCTCAATCTCCAGTGGGGTTGTGAAGGAGGCAGCTAATCATTAATTCTCTCATCACTGATGTTTCTATCTCTCTCCCCCTCCTCTCTGGTATTAATGAAAAACAAAACACAAAACAACAACAAAAGAAAAAATGAATATAAATATAAAATTTACAGAAATAATCTTTTAAAATGACAAGAGGACTATATAGATTCATTACTATCTCATACTTAACAAAAAGCTATTCTAATGTGGGGAATGGAGGTAAGGTTGGAGGAGAGCAATCTTACCATGAAATAGCATTCTTTCATTTGCATGGTTGTGGTTTTCTTCGGAAACTTCTTTTCTCCTGTGAGTATACCTTTCCCATAGTTTCTTGTTACAAACTTTCTGAATCTATAAAAAAGGAACCAGAAAAGAACATGTTTAGCTCATAATAATTACTTACTTTCTTGCTTATCTTAACCAGAAATGGGCCACATAGCCAAAAGAGGCAAGACTTTTCTCTAAAATGTAAACTATGTTATTTTAATTAACTAAAGATGGATATATAGCTACAGTTTGGAACCTGAAAACTTCAAAAGGAAAAAAGCTATATAGACCAATAATACCATTAATTGATTAATATACTTTCATTCTCATAATTTACAATTATTACTAAATAACTCCAACTCAGATTTTTCTGTATATAAGTATTAAAAAGATAATATTTTTTCCCGTTTTACCTGTTTTTAATTAAAATATTTTATTTATTTATTTATTTATTTTTTAAAAAATATATTTTATTGATTTTTTACAGAGAGGAAGGGAGAGAGATAGAGTTAGAAACATCAATGAGAGAGAGTCATCGATCAGCTGCTTCTTGCACACCCCCTACTGGGGATATGCCCTCAACCAAGGTACATGCCCTTGACCGGAATCGAACCCGGGACCCTTCAGTCCCCAAGCCGACGCTCTATCCATTGAGCCAAACTGGTTTCGGCTAATTAAAATATTTTAAATAGCACACACCAATAAACATTCTTAAAATACACACACACATATCCTCTATTATTCCCTCTATCTTTCCCTAGCCCTCCAATTCCTAAAATTTTTGTTTGGAGAAGAGTTTAAGATGAATGCTAGTCTCATCTGGAGTATTTACAAGGTCAAATTTCACAATCCTCGAGCTGTTTCTTAGCTATAGCCCCTGCTGGTCCTAGAGCACATCTGGAAGCTGGTTTTAGTTCTGAATCAAAATAAGTCAATATACCGCCACAAACAAAATTGAGAAATATAACGGGCACAAGGGAATCTTATTTAGGTAAAAAAAAAAAAAAAAAAAAGTAACACAAAAGTCTTACCATTGGAAAAAAAAGTTTCATTGAATATTGCATTAAAATATATTATAGAGGAAAAAACAGCTTTCTCAAATTCAACTACTAGCATACCTCAGAGATATGGTAGATTCATTTCCAGACCATCACAATAAAGCAAGTATCACAAAAAAGAGAGTTGTTACATTTTTGGTGGAGGGTCTGGCCTTCAACTTGCAAAATTTGTGAAGCTCAATAAAGTAAAGTGCAATAAAGCGAGATGTGCCTGCATTTTGGATATCAAACCTATGTTCTCTCTCCTGCCCTTACCTTTAACAACTTCTTGTTACTGTTTGCAGACAAAGTACACTTGACTGAAAATTTGCTTGTAATAGGCATAATTATTTGTTGTATTAAAAATTATATGTGGCCAAAACCGGTTTAGCTCAGTGGTAGAGTGTCGGTCTGTGGACTGAAACGTCCCAGGTTCGATTCCGGTCAGGGGCATGTACATTGGTTGTGGGCACATCCCCAGTAGGGGGTGTGCAGGAGGCAGCTGGTCGATGTTCTCTCTCATTGATGTTTCTAGCTATCTCTCTCCCTTCCTCTCTGTAAAAAAAAAAAATCAATAAAATATATATATCAAAAAAAATTATTATATGTGTCCATGAATGGAAATACCAAGATGTCATTCTTATGACATCTTATATAATAAAAGCCTAATATGTTAAGTGACTGACAAACTGTTTGACCAGTTGCTATGATGCACACTGACCACCAGGAGGTAGATGCTCCGACCAGTAGGTTAGTGTGCTGCTAGGGTCCTGCTGATCAGGACTGGGCAAGATGAGTCAGACACGCCCTGGGGCCCTCCCGCGGTCCCACCGACTGGCCTGCACCCTCTCGACTCCGTGACCTCTTGGGGGATGTCATAGATCTAGTTTCGGCCCAATCCCTGCAGGCCAGGCCGAGGGACCCCACTCGTGCACAAATCCATTCACTGGGCCTCTAGTACTATGATAAAAACTAACAAAAAACCTTAGCCCAACCCTGGCCAGTCCTGGGTTTGATTCCAGTCAAGGGCACATGTCATACCTTGGTTGCAGGCAACCAATCGATGTGCCTACTTCTCTCTGTCTCTCCCCCGCCCTTCTACTCTCTAAAAATCCACGGGAAAAAAATATTCTCAATTGAGGATTAACAAAAAATAAAAATAAAAAAATAAAGGAACACACAGAAATATGATCCTTTACTTGAATAATGCATTTGTTTTATTTTTTTATTTTTAAAATATATTTTATTGATTTTTTTACAGAGAGGAAGGGAGAGAGATAGAGAGCTAGAAATGTTGATGAAAGAGAAACATCGACCAGCTGCCTCTTGCACACCCCCTATCGGGGATGTGCCCGCAACCAATGTACATGCCCTTGCCAGGAATCAAACCTGGGACCTTTCAGTCTGTAGACCGACGCTCTACCACTGAGCCAAACCGGCTTCGGCTGTTTTAAATAATCTAATTTCTAATAGTGTGAGCATAGCAACCTCAATGTATAGTTTTAGTATTCACTAACTCTAAAATACAGCATCTAATATTATACTCACAATATAGTATATTTGTGAAACAGTAATACAACAACCAAAAGATAAAGCTCACTCTTGAGTTTAAAATCTAGATATTTGCTACATTTTAATTCTAGCCATCTTAAATTTATAATAGTTAGGAATACTAGTTTATCAATGTAAAAACAAAGAATATATCAATGTAATTATTACAAATCATTATGCATCTCAAGTAGAATGTACACTTTTTGCTTGCTATAGTTAAAGAAAAACAGCAAAGTTGGAAAAGGTCTCGAGAAGAGTCAATGGTATCAACAAGGAGACAGGACTTTTGTTAGAATGACTTAAAAACATTTTTGAAAGACTATTTTTGGAAAAGATGAAGGTATTGAGGAAGTACTATTAAAATTATAAAAAAGTGAGCCGAAACCGGTTTGGCTCAGTGGATAGAGTGTCGGCCTGCAGACTGAAAGGTCCCGGGTTTGATTCTGTTCTAGGGCATGTACCTTGGTTGCAGGCACATCCCCAGTGGGGGGTGTGCAGGAGGCAGCCGGTCAATGTTTCTCTCTCATCGACGTTTCTAACTCTCTATTCCTCTCTGTGTAAAATCAATAAAATATATTAAAAAATAAATAAAATTATAAAAAAGCGAAATATATGTTGACTCACAGAAACCTGGAGTAGCCAGTTAGGACAAATAAAAAAAGGATGACATAACTACAAAGATGAAGTCCTTTTATGAGCCACAAAAAAAACCCATCTTTATTACCAGAGTACCTTAATAATTTATATAAAGTCCTAATTCTACAGGACTTATCATTACCCCAAGATAAAGCATAATCGCTAAACTTGAATATTTCAACAAGCACTGAATTACCGATCATAAAAACGGTACAGGATTTTCAGAATCTTAACCTTTCTAAGGGTATATTATTTCCCAAAATATTCCCTGTGCAATGTCACAGACTTATTAGACTGGACAGATCATTATATTCTTATGAAAGTTAATTATGGTTTTAGGCTTTGAAAACTATTACTAACTTATTACCTTGAGAATATTGTATCTGTTGAAGATTCCACCTGCATGACCTCCATCTCTGTGCTCTCGGACTGTACTTTGCATCTGATGGAAAAGAACATTTCAAATATTTAGTTATTATGTCTTTTCTGATTT
This sequence comes from Pipistrellus hanaki, assembly GCF_964339955.1. Classification (NCBI taxonomy): domain Eukaryota; kingdom Metazoa; phylum Chordata; class Mammalia; order Chiroptera; family Vespertilionidae; genus Pipistrellus; species Pipistrellus hanaki. The sequence continues at coordinate 32,710,048 of NC_140516.1, read as the reverse complement.
GGGGAACATGGTTCCTGACTTATATGACTCTATTTTTTTAAATATAAAATTATTTTTAATATTTTTATGGTTTAAGAAATATGAGTTCTATAAGTTCACAAGTACTATTTTCTAGTGATAGCTGTTAGCTAGTACAACCAATCTGAAAATGTATTTATAGGTGAAAACTATATAATGCAAACTAAAAGAAGAAAAAACAACTAGAAATACAGGGAGCTAAACAAACAAAGCTAACTAGCCACTTGACATACTAAAATACAAAGATTTTATTTGTTCCCATTTGTTTTACCCTAATAAAGCAAAATTTGTATTTTATCAAGAGTTGGAATTTCTTGGGTTTTAGAACTAAATCTCACTCAATTTTGTATCTTTGTACTCAACTCACACATATATAAGATACATGTTCTTCAAAGTGTAAAGCACTATTAAAAGGTCTCAGTGGATCATGAGTTTTGTAGAAAGAAATTGGAAGAAAATTTTTCTGGGTGTGTCCTCCACTATTCTGGGTCCTGTCTGAGATACTGGGCTTTGCAATTGCCTTCACAAAGGGAGGTGACATTAGCATCTTCTTTCAAATGACAGCAACCTCTTCTCGAATGGAATTCTGTGTTAGCATTAATTGTAGTGCTGAACTGGAATTAAGTTATTGGAATTAAGGTTTACTGAAGGAATCTATCTTAAATGCTGATTTTGAAAGTTTTCCAGGTAGAAAAGAGTTAGGGACAATTAAAATACTTTTGACATTTTTAAGGGTATATGGAAATTTCCAGGAAACTGAGTTATTGAACCAACATTTATTTAAGATATATGAACATACCTCTTCCTCCACAGACTGAAACTCTTTATCATCGGGAGACAGATCTATGAGAATTGTTCCACTTCCAGAAGTGTTCAGAGTTAAGTATGGATTAAGACCTATCAAACAAAATTTGAAGGCAAAAATTTATTTGCAAAAAACCCCCCCCAACCAACCAAACAAAAAACATCAACCAAAAATAACTGATTTTATTTGATGCTTACTACCAAAAAAAAAAAAAAAGAAAGAAAAAAAAAAGAAAAAAAAGAAAAAAAGTTTTAGATTTCCCCATTTTCCCCATTAATGCCCTTTTTGTACTCTAGGAATCAAAACAGAACATTACACTGAATTTAAACTACTCATTTGACCTGGCAAGTCATAAGGGTTTTGTGGGAATAGTTCAGAAAACCTTTCTATTTTTTTTTAAAACATATTTTAGTGATTTTACAGTGATTTTTACAGAGGATGGGAGATAGAAACATTGATGAGGGAGAAACATTCATCAGCTGCCTCCTGCACATGCCCTACTGGGGATGTGTCCACAATCAAGGTACATGCCCTTAACTGAAATTGAACCTGGGACCCTTGAGTCCCCAGGCCCACACTCTAACCACTGAGCCAAACCAGTCAGGGCCTTTCTATTCTTCATCGCCTATTCTTAATGAGTTTGTCTTCCTTAAATTATCTCCTTTATAAAATGTGCATTTAATCCCTTTATTTTTTGTAATTATGAGGAAGAATTATGACAGAAGCTTACATGACCGCAAGTAATTTTAAATCATCCTAAAATAAGAGCTCCATAAAGTTTACTATTGACTGACACTTATTGTGACCCATAATACCAGTAGATTCTTTAATTCAATGCAGTGAATTTGTCTTATTTCCGGAATATCAATGGTCAAGATAACCACATAAATTTTTCTAACTTTACTCTCATAAAACTTTAAATGGAATCTTAAACAGAATTTTCCCATTTCTTTGGTATATTTAAAACAATTCTCCTTTAATATCTACAAGGAGATCTCCAAAGCTCTGCTGTTTTTCCAGGTATAGATCAAGTCCTTTACTGTTGGGTCATGGCAGGTGGTTTGCCTCTGGAGGTTAAGAGCACTATTCAAATTCTGAGTTCTGGTCTGAATAACTGGATTACCACCAACATACTGCACTCTTAAGAAGATTTATAGGCATGTCTGAATTACAAGGTCTCTAGGAAGTTCAGAGGTGAATAGGTTACAGCAGAAACATTTAAGACTGATAAATGCTTGAATAAGGGATCTTTGGACCTCCCTGAAAAAAGAAGTTTATCAGTGTTGAAATATAAGGACAGGTAATTTGTTGACTTGCTGCACTGAATAATAGCTAATAAGGCTTTTATGTCAAGGACCAGAGGTGGCATGGAGGTAACATACTTGCCACTTGAAGGCAGTATCTGTTTCTATCATGGTTTCCTGAGCTTTTCAACAGTCTTAATAACTGTGTGCCACACACTATAATGTATTTAATGTACAAACACTGCCTGCTTTCCTTTTTAACCCACCTCTTTCCATCACACTTGCTACCTTATAAGTTGGTTTTACTGTAGTAGAGTCAGGATGGCAGTCCACAACTGAGAGATCAGTTTCTTATTGGCTCCTAATCACTCACCTGCCTATAGGCCTGGTCGCCCCTAACTGCCCCCCCCCCCCCCGCAGGCCTGATCACCCCTCACTACCTCTGCGTGCCAGCTTGATTACCCTAACTGCCCCCAACTGTCCCCTCTTCCAGCCTGGTCACCCCTCACAGCCCTCCTGCTGGCCTGGTTGCCTTATGCAGCCTGCTTGTTCAGTCATCTGGTCATCCCTCACTAACCCCCATGTGGGCGTGGTTGCCACACACAGCCTGCTTTGTTCAGTAGTCTGGTTGTCCCTCACTAATCCCCCTGCTGGTCTGGTCGCCCCACATAGCCTGCTTGTTCAGTCGTTTGGTTGTCCCTCACTAACCTCCCTGCCAGCCTGGTATAGGCAGCCATCTTGTGAGGGTGTGATGATCAATTTGCATATTGCATCTTTATTATATAGGATTTATAATAAAGGAGTTTTCCCTTCTCTTTTTAAAAAAATTTATTTTATTGATTTTTTACAGAGAGGAAGGGAGAGGGAAAAAGAGTTAGAAACATCGATGAGAGGGAAACATCCATCACTTGCCTTCTGCAAACCCCCTACTGGGGATGTGCCTACAACCAAGGTACATGCCGTTGACCGGAATCGAACCTGGGACCCTTGAGTCCGCAGGATGCTCTATCTACTGAGCCAAACCAGCTAGGGCCCTTCCTCTTTATCTTATAAAATTTTTGTCATCTATACTGTAAATATTCAAGAGTATCTTTAAACATTTTGCCCTACACCCTACCACGTAAGTAGGATGCATTTACCTTTAATAATATTTCAGACTTCTAGTATTCAGCATTCCTTAGCTTGTGTTATCTAAATTTTTAGAGGTAATCCTTTTCCTTCTTTAAGAGCTAGATCCTCTTCTGGTAGGTATACATTCTTTCCTGAAAATTTTCATTTTTGCTAACGGAGGATTATTTTCAACCCTAGTAGTAGAGCCAGGACTTCAATTTTAGGATGCTTCTGACTCCAGGGTAAATAATTTCCTCAATTTAACAATGAACTTAAGATGCAATTTCTGAAACTTAATTCACCTTTTATATTCCAAACCTGTATATAGGAAGGGTTAACATCTGTTGAACAAATGCAATTTGTTTATTCCTCAAGCATCAACATCCAGGAGAAATAAAAATATTCAACTTTGTTTTATTAAATTTCCTCAGTTGCAAAATTATTGTTTCCCTGTATTTTCACTGCAAGTGTTTAGAATTTAACTATTTACTACAAAAAAAATTTTACAAACTCTTTTATGGGCAGTCCTGAACACTTAATCATTACCTATTACTATAAGATTTGAGATATCCAAATATCAGATCTTTTAGAATCAAAACTTTGGAGCTAGAATAACTTCAGAAATAACAGCATTATGACAATTCCTAAATTTCTCAATGGCCCAGAAGTTTTCTTAGGTTTGCACAGTAAATAACAGCAACTCAGGAAGCTTAGTAGTAGCAGAATTAAGACTTGATTCCAGGTTTCCTGGAGCTCTTCCTATTAAATGGACTCTTATAGATTTTTAAATTATCATTTAGTAAGTTGAGGACTGTCTTTATGGAAACTGTTAAACTGATGATAACAATGATTTAACATGACATACCTTGTTGTCCAGAGATAAGTCTCTCAACTCCTTTAATTAGTTTGTGTCTATGTCCATAAGCATTGATTCCAATCTCCTTCAGCTCCTTGTGCCCCATCTCAACTAATACATCCAAAGTGATCTTGCAAAAGAGAATAAAATATTTAGAAGACTTACTCATTTGGTGGACATTCATGTATTGGTGATCTCACAGTGTACTAGATTCATATATTTACTTCACATTAATTTTTGAACAGCTTAGGAATGAAAATAAATCAGCTGTTAAACTGAAACAAAAATGAAAAGCTGCAGCTAATTAGCTAACTAGTAATTTAATTATACAAAGTTGAGTCATGAACTACCAAAAATATCACTATCATTTAGCATAACAACCTAAGAACAAAGCAGCAAAACAAAAATGTACTTTCAAATTAACCATATTTAGGTATACTATTATATCTTTTCCACCATCCTTCTACATCCAAGCCATTTATACAATGCTTTTCATTGTTCCTCCATGCTCCAGACTGTGCTTCTGCATCACTGTTCAAGTCCATAGTAACTGTTATGTTCTGAATAAAAAAATCTGTAATTATATTCTGACAGAGTACTATAAATTGGAGCTATTCTAGAAAAGACCGGATATATAAACGGTATATCTATAAGGTATCTAAAAAAAAAAAATAAAAAAAATTTGTACACACAGTTTGAAAGGCAGTGTTTATTGAAATACATTTCATTTTTAAAATTGAGCTATCAGCTAGCTGTTAAAGTGTGTATACACTTTTTTGGAACACTCTGTATATAGAGGCTAGTGAAGTGTCAGGCTTACAGTAGGTAGTTACTGATAAAACAGAACTAAACAAAAAGGGCTCAAGGGTTAACTTATTTTTGGTTGAATAAGCTAAACGTTGCATTAAAAAAAGCTATTTTACTATTACTACAGGAGAGTAAATTTTATGTGCTAATAAACTGAACAGAAATTCTAAGATCAAACCAAATTAGAAGAGTAATTGATTTCTAGTCTCTTAAAAAAAAAAAAATAATGCCCTCCCTATGCTCCAAACAAGTGGAGCATTTCAAATGTGCCCTACTTTTTTCTTGAGGTTCCATAAAACACCAAAACAAGCAAAAACAGTTAACCAACTCACCTGTTCTCGCTCAAATATATCCATTAGATGTTCAAGCCCAAGAATTCTTACAAATTGAGTTATGCTAAAATCTACCCCTGGAACTGAAAAATAAAAAAATTCAGAACAAAAAAATTTCACACATCAGAATATATACCAACATTATAACAAAGTTTTTATAATATTACAACAAACATAAAGAAAGTAAAAATAAAGCAAAATGTGAATAGCCACTTGGGTTATAATATAGAAGAAAAAGTTAAAAATTACAAAGAACACTGTAAGAGTTCTAAGTTCCCACAGAGCTGAAACTGTTATATGTAAATTTTATCTCCATTAAAGAAGCTTCCCCGTCTTTGAGCATGTAAGCTACTTCACATAAATATTTTCACAATGTTACATAAGGTGAGCTAAATTTTGACAGGTAAAGGTTAAAGAGAACAGCTTTTAGAGACTGCAGATATGTGTGTCTCTTTTTATCTTTTTAAAATTGGGTATTTGACATGGAATAAAAAGTATTCCATAAATCTGTATTCAAGAGGTAAATTAAGGCATAAATACTCAACCAAAAGGACTTCTAAACTTTTCAGAAAGCATATTTACTTCTAAAGAGTAAGTTAACAGCATCAAGTCTCAACTTGAAAGGAGAAAATGTCATTAAGAATTATAATAATGCTAAAACTTTCACACTATGTTAATCTGATACGAAGAATTATATTTAAAGTTAAGAAAAAAGACTTTTTAGCATTCCAAATATCAAATATGTGCCTACAATGTAAGTTATAAAGTTATTTTCATAAAATCTCACCCTCTTTTTTCTCCAAACTGGAAGCACCCTCTGTTCCACTGGAACTAACCACTGAAGACAGTTCAGAAAAGCTCCCAGATAAGTTATCGAGACTGCTGGCCGCAGAAAGACTTGATGGGCTGGATGGACCCGAAGATAGCGCATCTGCAGTGGCTCCAGGACTCCTCATGCCATTGAGCACTTGAGGTTTATAACATGAAGGCAGAGCAGAAGGGGGCATGGCTGCTGTCAGGAGAGCACTGACATCATCTGCCTAGGTTACATGCCAGAGAGATGAAGTCTGTTAAAATTCTACTATACCTAGAAGAATGCACTTTAAAATATGACAAAACCACTGCAAATATGCTCTAGAAGTGCTTTTCAATAAAAAAAAAATGATTATTTTAAAAAGTGAAGCAAATAAGTGATATTCAGCTATATTGTTACTCAATATAAAACATAATTCTTCCAAGACACAGAATCAAAACTGTTAAATGTGGCAGAGCATTAAAAAAAATCATAATTTTGATACAATGAAAAATACCAATTTAAAAAGGTAAAATCTTGTAACACTTGCAATTACTCTGAAAGAAGTAATTTAACCTACATGAAACTTTAGCAAACATCATGATTGTTTGTTTCTTAAAAAATATTCAATGATATTTGTTCCTCAAAATTGAACCTTTTTGGGGGGTTAACAAAGATAATTATTTTAGTCAAATTTGCTAGAATTGAAAAAAATTCCCAAATTTTCTGGTAGGTTAATTTAATTAGTGACATATAACTTTCTTTCATAATGCTCAATTAGGACACTAAGTAATTAACATTCAGCAAGAAGTAAATCAATACTTATTTTCATGGTTAGTGATTTATATTAATTACCCAATCCTTATCCTTTTGTTTCTCCCGAGTCTGAGGACTCTCATGGGACTCATAGTTTATTTATTTATTTCCCCCCCTATTCATCAGATTTTTTATTCATTTGATTTTTATATTCACTTATTGATAGATACATATTTGTTGTCACTTTGTTGTTCATAAGGGACTCATAGTTTGCATGTAACATTTAAAAATAATATTAGTACCATTTATTTTTGGGTGCTTTTTATGCACCTGGTACATGCCAAGGACATCAATTCTCATTTTAACCAAATATATTTCATCCCCATTTATAGATGAGGTAATGGGGCTTAGAGGTTAGGCAACTTGCAAGACTGTACAATTAAAAGTGGTACAGGTGGAATTCTAAGGCAGTCTGTTCAACTCTAAAGCCCACACATGTTCTCTAGAGCACTTTGCTTCATTGTCAACTATATTTGGTGGACTGATAAATGAGTGGACTGAACAAGTAAAGTACACTTTTAAGGAAGTTTGGAATGGGAAAGACATTTCCCTGGGGGGAAAAAAGTTGCAAATATGGTTGGGCTGTCAATCTGAGAAAAATCTACTTAACCTCTAATGTACTTAAACTAAATTAGCTTTTCAACGACACTTGTAACAATGGAATCTCTCTCAGTGAAAGCAGTCGGCAGAAGAGACTTCTCTTCCTACCTTAAGAGTTTCTTTTCCTTTCCATCACAGCTCTGATCAATTTCCCCAGTGGTGGAAACAAGACAGTGGCCAAAGCAGAGGCAGAGAGAGACTATTATGGAGACTCCTGAGTTCCCTCAGGAGGAAGAAAAGACTTCCATAGGAAACCAGAGAAAGAAGATTGTTTCATGAACAGTGCTGGTGGGGAAGAAATATGAACTTTGGGATGAAGTGGTGTGGGAGGGAATCTACTAGAAGCAGGTTTTGTGGCTGCACCTGAGGGCATTGCTCCCAGCTGGAGAAATTCCTCAAGGCCCATGGCCTGTATTACCCTGCACCTGTATGCCCTGCCAGTATTTAATGGGAGCTTGTGCCATTCTGTTTCCCAACTAATGTAAGTAGTTATACTTTATACTTCTTTTTTCCATTTCCCTAAGTACTTAAAACATAATAACTAATAATTTTATTATTTAGTTATTATATTTTAATACAAAAAAAGCTCTACATTTAAATTGGGCTAAAAAACAGATTTTACACATTCACCATGAAGACGTTTTATATATACCAAGTGAATTTTAAAAAGTGAGAAAAGCACTGAGATTTTTCAAAGAGCCCATCACTTACTGAAACTAAATCTAAAGGTGTTTGTCCTTCCTGATTTTTAAGAGTAGGATCAGCTCCATGGGCCAACAATAAAGCACAAAGCTGTGTTCGTCCCTTTTGGGCTGCTTCATGCAAAGGTGTGAAAGCCCATTTGTCCGTGGCATTGACACATGCATTATACTTTATTAGTAAAGCTGCTACATCTACATGCTGTAAAAGAAAATATTCCTGTTACAGTCTGAAATTTTATTACACTTTAGTTCCTAAAAAGAAACTAGTCCTATACCTGCTTATCCATGTATTCATACTTAGTTTAGAAGTGAAAAACGATTTCTCCCCAACATCATAATTTATGGGTAATTAAAAATTATAGTAGATATTTAAATTACTTGAGAAATTATCTAGAAAACACGAAGAATTTGACAAAGAAGTGAACTATAATAACTAGTATGACTCTAATAATTTCTCAATTATTCAGATGTTATAACTGCTGAACAACAGTTTATATAAATAAGCAGCCTTCTTCGATTATCCAAATTATACTACCGGAGATGGATAATACTGGTGGCAATATTTAGAGCTATAAATAAAGTCAGGTATAATGCATCTGAACTACATATTCCTATAAATCCCAATGAGTTGGGCACCAACAAACAAATCAACATCTTAGTGAAAATAAAAGATCGCTGGTGTAAGATAGAAAATGAATGACAAATGTGCTGTACATCTCACAGAATTGAAACTTTAGTTATTTAACCTCGTTAGCCCTCATATTTACTTCTCTATAAAATGAGAAAGTCAAGCTAAATTCCCATTGAACTGTAATACTGATTTTCACTTTGAAAATCTCAAAGACTTTTAAAGGTAACATGGAAGAACTTACCCCATAAGATGCTGCATTATGTAAAGGAATAAGTCCTCCCTTGTCTTGGGCATTCACATCAGCTCCATGTTGCAACAAATACTCTGCAACTTCTAAATTATTATAGCCAGCTGAATTAGAAAAGAAATAAAATTACTTTTAATTGTTAATATAAAAAGTTACATATAATTATAGAAATATGAAATTCCCCATTGAAGTCTATTAAAAAATTTATCTTATGAAAAAAAATCTGCCCACTGGCCTCAAGTTAGAAGCTCTCAGGGATGATACTATTCATTTCAGAAAATCTGACTGATTTGATTATATCATTTAAAACCTTCTTCCCAAAGCCCTAACCGGTTTGGCTCAGTGGATAGAGTGTCAGACTGCGGACTCAAGGGTCCCAGGTTCGATTCAGGTCAAGGGCATGTATCTTGGTTGTGGGCACATCCCCAGGGAGGGTGTGCAGGAAGCAGGTGATTGATGTTTCTCTCTCATCAATGTTTCTCACTCTCTATCCCTCTCCCTTCCTCTCTATAAAAAAATCAATAAAATACATTAAAACAAAACAAAAAAACCTTCTTCCCAAAGTCCTTGCCTTCATGTTCTTATATACAACTTCCAGAATTCAGATATAGGGTCTCCCAGGCTGTGAGTTAAAGGCATTCAATCATATAAAAACTAAGTTAGTACTTCAATGCAAAGCAGGAGAGAGCACCCAGCATGGGTCTTAGGATCCCAAGAATATGCTTTTATCTCTACAAGCCTGGCAGCAGAACCTATGTGTTGCTAAACCCACGAAGTGAAACAATATTTTATAAATATGCCATAGCCTGTCATCTTTGAAACTCAGCTATCTTATACATACTCTTACGGAATAGTCTGACACATACTCTGATTGAAAGCAAATCTAGAAGTTAACTTTGCCAAAATAAAACCATATATGATTTGAAACTTTAAAATAGTTGAAAATATTTTATCTACATTTAATTTTTATTGTAGTTTTTATCCTTTTGCTGAAGGATCTAAGGCAAAATAATTTTAGTAAAATCAAGCAAAGAAAGACAAAACTACAAACCATTATAAGCTAAGTATTGCACTGAATAGAAAAGCCCTTCTAGGTCTCAAGATATAATACTGCCCAGGTGGGCAAAAATATTTTGTGCATACAACATATTTGCCACTTATAAAAACAACAGAATTAAATAGTGATGTTAATGTTCTAGATAAGCTTCCATAAAAATTTAAAAAGCTAATATAAATAAATATGCATAGCACAATTCAAATCAGAGGTTAGGCCACTCTTGTCTTGCATGAACTAGAAACTCCTGATTGCCAGTAGAAGCAGAAAAGCTTTATCTCACCATGTGGCTTATAACTTCTAAAATTCTCAAAAAGACATAGATGGAGTAATACTTTTCCTCGGAGAGAGGGGTCTCAAATTACATGGGGGAGAAGTTAAAGGTAAGAATCACATCTAATCAAAATTATCCCTTCAATACTAGGAACACACTCAGACTGAGACTGAAATGAACTGGGAGAATAGATTTCCTTCTCCCATATTACACAGAGTGACAGAAACACTTGAATTACTTTTTTTCTCTTTTTAATCATGTTTTAGATAAAATTGTATGAGTCATATAGGCACAGGAAACAAACCCACTGAAGTATTAGCTGTGCCTCAGTTGATTTTAAAGGCTCAGTCTCTAGCACCTTCAATGTAGCTGAAAAAGCTGCACTGAAACCACAATATTGAATACCTGCACTAAAAACAAGGTGCACAGTGCTGAATTTTGAGTGAAAATTTAGAACAAATATGTATTCAAGTGTGTCCTCCAAAATTCCTACATTGAAGCTCTAACCACCAGTATACCTTAGAATGTGACTGTACTTGTAGACAGGGCCTCTAAAGAAGAAATTAAGTTAAAACGAAGCCATCCTATCTGACTGGTTTCTTATAAAAGGTTGAGATCAATAGAATTAGAGACACGGGGATGTGTTCACAACAAAGAAAGGCTATGTGAGGACACAGCAAGAAGGTGGCCTTCTGCAAGCCAAGGAGAGGGGCCTCAGGAGAATCTTATCCTTAACATCTTGATCTCCAGAACTACGAGGAAATAAATTCCTGTTGTTTACGCCACCGGTCTGTGGTATTTTATAACTAATATAAGAAGTAACTTTGGTGAGAGGTTTATGTAACTTTTTTTTTAGAGAGAGAGGGATAGAGAGTTAGAAACATCAATGAGAAAAACACCGATCAGCTGCTTGACTCCTGCACACCTCCCTCCGGGGATGTGCCCACAACCAAGGCACATGCCCTTGACCAGACTTGAACGTGGGTGGGACCCTTCAGTCCACAGGCCAATGTTCCATCCATTGAGCCAAACCAGTTAGGGCAGTTTATGTAACTTCTGAAAGTCTTTTAAGTTTTTTTCCTGCTTGTGCTTAACAGCTATCATCAGAAGGAGGAAGGCTGGGTCAACAGGCATATTTTTCAAGTTTCTGTATGTAAAACTCACTCACCAAAAATGATTCAAATATGGTGACCTGAAATAAAGGTTCCAAAGCACACATGGTGACTGGCAGAGCCTCTTTTAACTAACCTTACTGAATGTAACATACTACTACTAGAGTGACCATGAAGTATAGTTGCCCTGTACAAATACACTAGAGTGTAACAGTGGTATTAGGAGATGTTTGATTTGAACCCTTCACATTTATTTATAGAAGATATTTTACTCAGATAAAATGAGTCTTAGGTGTCACCAGCCTAAATCTGTGAAACCTCATTCCCTTACCTGCTAAATGTAAAGGTGTTGAATGTCGGCCTTGTGTATCACGGCAATTTACATTATCAGGAGAAGACAACTTCTTTACTCTGGCTAAACAACCCTTCTTGGCAGCATCTAACAAAGCTGAATCTCCCCTAAGTAGATCCTGGATATCAGTATCTCCATCTTTAACAAGATCCAAAGGAGTATTGCCATCCCTGTTTTTCTTTGTAGGATCTGCACCATGCTGAGCATGTGAAAAGAGAAAAAGAGGAACTGACTTAAGTTTGTCCTTGGTCAATGAAAAAAGTCAATGTAAAGAAAACGATTACCTACTGAGACTCTATCTTAAAGGTTAACATGATTGTTATCAATGTTTAATTTAATATACAGAAAGTTATAATAAAAAGGAATATAGAAGCAATTAAATAGTTTTGGGGTTTTATAATGCAACACTATTCAAAATTTTAAACTACATTTAAAATAAATTAACTTTCAAATAAATCATTTTTAGTTTCCACACACATTGACAGGAAGTATAAATTTAACTTTACTCTTGTTTTTACTGTAAAATATCTACACTGGTACCTGTATTGAATCAGTACTATCAATTTTATTAGATTTAAATAAATCTGGCTTAGAAACAAGGAAGCATGGAGCAGAGTGCAGAATCTCGGAGGGAAGGGCAGGGAAGGTAGGGGGGTGGGAGGTAACCAACCAAAGACCTTGTATGCATATATGCATGGCTCATGGACACAGACAATGAGGTGGTGAGGGCCTGGGGCAGGAGTGTGGTGGTGGGCTGGAAGAGGTCAATGAGGGAGAAAGGGAGACATATGTACTACTTTCAACAATAAAGAATTATTAAAAAATAAATAAATCTGGTTTATAAATTATGTAACCCATTATTTTGAAGTACTAAGAAAAAAACATAATCAGAGAACTATTAATATAATGATAGTTGACTTTATACAATAATTAATTTACTTAACACTAAGAAGACAAACAATCCAATTAAAAAATGGGCAAAAGACCTGAATAGATACTTCTCCAATGAGAACATACAGATGGCCAATAGACATATGAAAAAATGCACACCACCACTAATCATCAAGAGAAATGCAAATTAAAATTACAATGAGGTATCACCTTACAACTGTTAGAATGGCTACTATCGGTAAATCAACAAAGAACAAGTGCTGGTAAGGTAGGATGTGGAGAAAAGGGAACCCTAATGCACTGTTGGTACAGACTGGTGCAGCTACTGTGGAATAACAGTATGGAGTATCCTTGAAAAATTAAAAATGAAACTGCCTTTTGACTCAGTGATCCCACTTCTAGTAATATATCCTAAGAATCCCAAAACACAAATCAGAAAGAATATATGCACCCTTATGTTCATAGCAGTGTTTACAATAGCCCAGATCAATAAAATAGAAACAGAAACATGGATACATGGAACAGACTGACAAGTGCCCACCAGTGGATAAAAAAGCTATGGTACATGTACACAATGGAATACTACATGGCTGTAAAAAATAAAAATCTTGTTGTGGCTGGTGTGGCTCAATAGAGCATTGGCCTGCACACCAAAGGGTCTTGGGTTCGATTCCCAGTCAAGAGCACATAATTGGTTACAAGTTCAATCCCAGCCCTGGGGGGGGCTTATGTGGGAGGCAACCAATCAATGTGTCTCTCTCATATCTATGTTTCTTTCTCTCTCTCTCCTCCTCCCTCTCTCCCTTCTACACTCTCTAAAAAGGAATGAAAAAAATATCCTCAGGTGAGGATTAAAAAAAAAAAAACCCTCAAAAAAACTCAGCCTTTGAGACAGCATACTAGATGGATCTGGACATGCTAAGTGAAATAAGCCAGTCAGGAAACACAAAAAACACATGATCTCACCAATATGTGGAATCTAATGAACAAAAGAAATTAATAAATTAGAATCAGAAGCATGTTACATAGAACAGATGGACAAATGTCAGAGGGGAGGGGGATGGAGGGAACTGGTTAAAGAAGGTGAAGGGATAAGCTAAAGAACATATATGTATAGTCCACGGACACAGATTAACAGTGTAGTGAAGACCAAGGGAGGGGAAGGTGGAGGCTGGGTGAAGGTGAGCAAAGAGGGGAAATGGAGGACAACTGCAGTATTATCAATAATAAAAGATCTAGCCAAAACTGGTTTGGCTCAGTGGATAGAGCATTGGTCTGCGGACTGAAAGGTCCCAGGTTCGATTCTGGTCAAGGGCATGTACCTTGGTTGCAGGCACATCCCCAGTAGGGGGTGTGCAGGAGGCAGCTGGTCGATGTTTCTCTCGCATCAACGTTTCTAGCTCTCTATCCCTCTCCCTTCCTCTCTGTGGAAAATTAATGAAAATATATTAAAAAATAAAATAAAAGATCTAAACAAATAAAATAAATAATAAATCTATATGTGGTAAACACACTCATCTACACCAATAAAAAAAGATGCAAATTGGCCTTACCTCCACAATGACCACCAGCCAATCAGGAATATGCAAATTAACAAAATAAAGATGGCGGGTTAATTTGCATATGCAGGCGACTGGAGTGAAAGCCAGGGTCCCGGGTGCCAGAGGAAAATTGATGTTGGCAGCCAGAGGAAGGAAGGCCTAATGCATGAATCTTCGTGCAATGGGCCTCTAGTATTAAAATAATGTTTCTGACATTTATTCTGAAATCTAGGTAAAGAATTAGCTACTGCTTCCTATTCCTTTATTAGTTTAAATTTATATTAGAATTATTAGAAATATTAAACATTTTTTAAATAATACACCCTGTCAACAGTAAGTGCTTTAAATATACCTGGAGCAGGAGTTTGCAAATTTCATATTTTCCTTTTGCTGCAGCTTCATGTAAAGGTGTAAATTTCCATAAATCGGCTACGTTAACTACTGCTCCATGCTTAACAAGAAGTTCTGCAACTTCATAATGTCCGTAAGAACATGCATTGTGTAAAGGTACAAGGCCTCTGAAAAAAAAGCAATGCAACACAAAGATATGTTTAATTTAAATAATTACATATAGCTGATACCTTCTTGAACAATTGAAGAGATTATACTGATTATATAGAACTGAAATACTTAGTGAAAGCATAGATGAAATTATTTTTTGGGGGGGCAAGAAGGAAATAGTTAAAATTGCAGAGAATATATTAAATACCTAAAATTGTATATTTTTAAAGAAAAAGAATCTTAAAACAAACTGGAAGAATTTAAATATTATCAAAGCAAATTAAAATATTTTAAAATCAATCACACTAATACTGTAATCTCCTTGGTCATTATAAAATACTGGAGGCCTGGTGCATGCATTTGTGCACTGGGTGGGATCCCTCAGCCTGGCTTGTGTCCTCTCACAATCCAGGACCCCTTGGGGGGATGTCAGACTGCCGGTTTCAGCCCAGTCCTGGTGCCTGCAGGCCAGGCTGAGGACCACTGGTGCACAAATCCATGCACCAGACCTCTAGTATGCATATAAGATCTCTTCCTGCCCTCACCCCTCTCTCCTTCCCTCTGAGATTCATCTGTCTTTTCCATGTTTCCATGCCTGTGCATTGAGCATCTGCCCCTCGTGGTCAGTAAGCATCATAGCTACCGTTTGAATGGTCGCTTAGGTGCGCGCACACACACAGCATTATGCAAATAAGTCTGTATGTAAATACTATCATAAAATCTTAACTAAAATAAGAAGCCATATTTAAGCTAATGTTAGGGAATAGACTTCCCTGAAAATAAAAGAACTACCTATCTTAAGAAATATTTTCAGATTTTCCTTAAAAAATCTGATAAAAAAAAAAAAGATAGACTGCCGAAACCGGTTTGGCTCAGTGGTAGAGCGTCGGTCTGCGGACTGAAAGGTCCCAGGTTCGATTTCGGTGAGGGGCATGTACGTTGGTTGCGGGCACATCTCCAGTAGGGGGTGTGCAAGAGGCAGCTGGTCGATGTTTCTCTCTCATCGATGTTTCTAGCTCTCTGTCTCTCTCCCTTCCTCTCTGTAAAAATCAATAAAATATATTTTTTTTTAAAAAAAGATAGACCATAGCAATGATTGGTACTTACCCTTTGTCTTTAGCATGCACATCTGCTCCATGTTGCAGCAGATACTCCACCACGGACACCCTGTTATAGCCAGCTGCAAAATGGAGTGGTGTAGACTGACGCCCTTCGATGTCTCTGCAATTCACACTCTGAACAGTACACAATTTCTATAGGATGGAACACAGCATACATATGATGCTACATATTCTGGTTTCTTGTTTTCATTCACTTAGCAGAAATTTCAAATGTCTTGAGTTATTTTCTGCCCTCATCAAATCAACATCCTCAGAAACTATTTGCTCTTTATTCTTATTTCATCTTGTCATTTATTGAGAATCCCTCTGTTCCTCCCATTTATACCTATATTATCTTCTTTTGCTAAAACTAGTAGGTAAATTTTATCATTACCAATATTATTACTTACATAAAGGTAATCTAAGTATCAATTATCAGCAAATGTACTTTGCATTTTTGGCAAATATATGTATCATCAAAGCATCAGTATCAATGGAGTCCCAGGTTTGATTCTGGCTAAGGGCACATGCCTGGGTTGTGGGCTCAATCCCTAGTACTGGGCATGCAGGAGGCAGTCGATCAATGATTCTCTCTCATCATTGATGTTTCTATCTTTTTCTCCCTCTCCCTTCCTCTCTGAAATCAATAAAGAAATATATATATTACAAAATCAAATGAATATTAATATTAGTAAAACCCCTTTCTCTCTCTTTAAAAATTTTATTGATTGATTGATTTTAGAGAGAAAGAAAAAGAGAGGGAAAATTTGTTGTTCCATTTACTTATGCATTCATTGGTTGCTTCTTGTATGTGCTCTGCCTGGAGATCAAACTCGAAACCTTGGCATATTGGGATGATGCTGGAACCAACTGAGCTTATAAAAAAAATAAGGCAGGGCACCTTATTTCTTTAAAGGAACAAATGTATAGATGTATAGGTTCTTTAAACAAAATTAATTTCCATGAATATGCAATTTATTTAAATTTGTGACTGTGATGCATTTATAGAGATGCATGTGAAACTGAAGTTTCTTTTATTATTTAATGATTCTTATTTTCAGAGAACTAAATTGGTATTATTTACCTCTTAAAACAAGACACATGTAAATAACTAGGCTCTTCATTATAACAGTACAGACTCATTAAACAGTCAAATTAAAAACACAAAATTAAAAACATAAGATTGTATCTTACTTTCACAGTTTCTACATCTCCAGCCTTTGCAGCTTCCAGCAATTGTCGGTCAGCTTCTGAATTACCTAATGGGATACCCTCTAAAGAGAGAGAGAGAGGAAAGAGGAATTAACTACTACTTAGGAGGTAGAACCAAGCTTTAAGGCAGGAGACACCTTATCTGAAAGTAGAGTTTATTTATTCAGATTTTGGTAGATTCTGTAGGAAATCCCTATGGGAGTAGAAGAAAAAAGCAGTATAACAAGTTAGGAATAACAGCCAAAAATTCTAAAAATGTTTCCTTTTACTACCAACTCTTACATGGTATGTGAAAAACTATGAAAGTTTACTAACAAAATTAATTTCATGGAAGCATGTAATACCTTGAAGAAGCTGCTGCACGTTTTCATTCCCCATCTGTAAGGCTGTAAAGCCCTGAAGGGATATGATATTAGGATCACACCCGTAGCTCAGGAGTAGGCGGCAGGTTTGTAGATGACCACAGTGTGCAGCTCTGTGCAGAGAAGTCTGACCGAGGTTATCCAGAGCATTAACCTTAATAATACAAAGCAGAAATTAGCCTTTAATGCAAAATTTAAACCACCCAATCATGTATTTAGCATTTGCTACTAATTTAAAATTCCCAGTTATTCTCTTAAGAAGCCTATTCAAAGCAAGTATTTATTCACAAGTTTAGAACATAAATTCACCAATTCATGATGGCTTACATCAGAAGGAAGATTCAATTTTGGATTAAAAATGTGAGATGTTGAATAATAGTTGTGTTTAGCATTAAAATATTAATAAGTTCACTGCATTAAAAGCTAAACGTTGCCAAAGTCTAATCCATGTATTTGTATGGCTCTCTGAGGTCCAGAAATATGGACAATTACCTGAAGATTATAGTCAGTAACAAAGCCTGATATTAGATTAGCACAAAAACATTTATTCTTATTGGCTTAATCTTCTACCTTTTAAAATCATGTAAAATATAATCTACATATATATATAAATATACAATGGTATATTCACACAATGGGATACTTCTGAGCAATAAAAAGAGCAAAACTATTGATTAGTGGCTGAATCTCCAAGACAGTAGATTGAGGAAAAAGCCTTACACACGAGTATATATTGTATGATCCATAGACACAAAGGCCTTGAACAGGCAAATGTCACCTATGTAGGAAAAAATTACAAGGGGTATTCCCTGTCTATGCCATGAGATAATGTTTTGTATCTTGGTGATTCAGTAAATGTACATTTAAGATTTGTGCATTAAATTGCATGCAAATTTTACATCTAAAAAACCCTGTAAATGAATATTGACCTCTAGATCAGCAGTCACCAACCGGAGGTCCGCAAGGCTGGCGACCGCTGCTCTAGATGATGCCTACGTGGAAGTATTTGAGAAGTGCATAGTAATTTGCAAATTACTTTGAAATGTGTCAAGAAAATAAGATATACCGATAGAGGGAGAACATTAATCTAAGTGGTAGGTATATAATTATCTTCTATAAAGTTCTTTCAACTTGGTTGTATTATACTTTCTTAAATGTTTCTAATTAAAAAATAAATCACCTGTAACATTCCCCATTCATCCTTACTCCACCCCTCTCCATCAAGGAAGTAATTCCTCAAAACATAACTGAGAAATTAAGTTTCTCAGTAATCAATCCTGTGGCCACTAGTGTTTTGAGAAACCACTCAATTCGTATTCATGGAAGTGGAGAATATTTAAACAGGAATATAGTACGACTTTGTCAATGAATCCAAAGCTAGACTATATATGACTAATCTTCAGGCTTACAGGGCCTGAAAAGGCCATTTATTGGGTCGGCAACTAAGTAATTGCGGGTTTCACACACATATGGCTTCAGTTGAATTTTTAGGTTTGCAGACGTAGTACAAATGTAAAACACATTTTGTATTTGATAGTTGGCTATTCAGCTGTTAATCAGTAAAAAAAGTTTTTTGATCTGTTTTGTAGTTTTTGTTTGGCGTTCGTTGAAAAATGGAAAATCAAAAGGAACATTTTCGTCATATTTTGCTTTTTTATTTCCGCAAAGGAAAAACGCATCACAAGCTCATAAAAAGTTATGTGCTGTTTATGGTGACGAAGCCTTAAAAGAACGGCAGTGTCAAAATTGGTTTGCCAAATTTCGTTCTGGTGATTTTTCACTCAAAGATGAAAGACGCTCTGGTCGTCCAGTTGAAGTTGATGACGCCCTAATCAAAGCAATAATCAATTCGGACTGTCACAGTACAACACGTGAGATTGCAGAGAAGCTTCATGTATCACATACATGCATTGAAAATCACTTAAAACAACTTGGCTATGTTCAAAAACTCGATACATGGGTTCCTCACGAACTGAAAGAATCACAGTTAACGCAACGCATTAGCAGCTGCGATTTGCTAAAGAAACGTAATGAAAATGATCCATTTTTAAAACGACTGATAACTGGCGATGAAAAATGGGTTGTTTACAACAATATCAAGCGGAAAAGATCGTGGAGCAGGCCAGGTGAACCAACTCAAACAACATCAAAAGCTGATATTCATCAAAAGAAGGTTTTGTTATCAGTTTGGTGGGATTACAAAGGAATTGTCTACTTTGAACTCTTACCACCCAACCGAACGATCAATTCTGATGTCTACATTGAACAACTAACAAAATTAAACAATGCAGTTGAAGAAAAGTGGCCCGAATTGACAAATAGAAAAGGTGTTGTATTCCATCATGACAATGCAAGGCCACACACATCTTTGGTCACTCGGCAAAAATTAATGGAGCTTGGTTGGGATGTTTTGCCACATCCACCATATAGTCCTGACCTTGCACCATCTGATTACTTTTTGTTTTGATCTTTACAAAACTCCTTGAATGGTAAAAATTTCAATAATGATGATGATGTCAAATCGTACCTGATTCAGTTTTTTGCTAATAAAAAACAGAAGTTTTTTGAACGTGGGATTATGATGCTGCCTGAAAGATGGCAAAAGGTCATTGATCAAAATGGGCAATACATTAAAGAATAAAGTTATTTAGTTCCATGAAAAAATTGTCTTTGATTTTCTTTTAAAAATCCGCAATTACTTAGCTGCCGACCCAATAAAATGCTCAGGGCAATTTATTTATTCATCTATGAAAACTCTCTGAAATATGAAATACAGTCACTTTAAAAAAGTTTATTTGGGTACCACTTTATTTTACGATTAAGGTGACCAACTTTGTCCTAATTTGCTTGGGACTTCCTGTTTTAGCACTGAAAGTCCTGTGTTTCTGGAAATTCCTCAGACCTGGACAAACCTAGATGGTTGGCTACCCTAGTCAAGACTGTTGCATTGAGTTTCCCAACTCAAGTTTAATATGCATCCAGATATTCTTCTAGTAATAAATCACATGTATAAAAAAGCAAACAGATAAATGAGATATGCCAAGCAGTCAAGCAGAAATAACTTTTATTCAATAATTTACAATAAGAAAGATTGAGATTATACATTATCAAGAATTCCCCCAAATCAAAGAGAAATTAAGACACTGAGAGGAAACAGAAAAATAAATTATAGAATTCTAAGTGGTTCCTGGAGTGGAAACCCCAAGGAAGGATAGACAGAAATGATTCTGCAAAGCGCATTTAGAGAAGAGCCTGGGGCCCACCCAACGGGAAAGGGTCTCAATTCCATTCTTCTCCCTTCATTCAGGCAGCTTCATTCTTCCTGTTTTATTGTACATTCCCACTAAAGATTTTGTTTAAAGGCAATGATCAGTGGCTAAAAATTATAAAAACTGTTGAATTAGGTGACTATCACCCCAATCTGGGATGCTATGTGTATCTTTTACTGAGTATTATTTTTTAAAGTTCCTGGGTAAGAAATTATAATTTGTTGCCTGGATGAAAATTTAATTATTCCAAGAATAAAATACTTTGTGCACAAATGCCAACTAAAAAACAGTAACTTCCCAATATGATAGTATTTATTTCCCAATATGGGGAACTATATTTTTAGTCAAGAGAAATAACAGAGGGTAAGAAATGCCGTGGCAGGGGTAAATAACAGGAGTTATCATAGTAATAAGGGAACAAAAGATTTGAGAAAATAATACTGGAAATGATTATAGGTCAGAATCAAAATGTCTCCAGCTGGAGACATTTTTCTGAATAATAT
Source organism: Pipistrellus hanaki (assembly GCF_964339955.1). Classification (NCBI taxonomy): domain Eukaryota; kingdom Metazoa; phylum Chordata; class Mammalia; order Chiroptera; family Vespertilionidae; genus Pipistrellus; species Pipistrellus hanaki. Next base: position 32,688,917 of record NC_140516.1, on the reverse strand, counting down.
AGTGCTAGAAAAAGACCTTAAGGATAACTTGACCAGAGGGTATGGTTAAAAGGAATAGAGAAGGAAGGACATATAGGAATAATGTATTTTTGAGTAAATCCATAGGATTTCTAGCAAAAAAAAAAGGAAAAAGAAAAAATATCTACAGGATTATTTTTAAATACTGATTCAGAGGAAAAAATACTTATGAAAGAGTAAATAGTCTAGGAAGTCAGACATTTAATCTGCTAAGTAGAAAATAACTCATTGGATTACCAAATATTACCAAAAAGGTAATACCTTTGCTTCATGTTTCACCACAACTTCGACAACATCATTATGAGCTTTCTCAGATGCAACGTGTAGAGGAGTCAAGAATCTTAAAGAGAAAAAACCAACCAGACAATAAGTGCATTAAAAAAAAAAAAAAAAAGTCAATAATTTTTAATTATTCAAAGAATACTTACTCTTTAGTCTTTTCATTGATGTTCGCTCCTTTTCTTAGCAACAGTTCACATATTTGCTTTCTTTTGGGGTATGGAGATGCGGCAGCACAATGCTAGATAATTTAAATTGAGCATTAATCAAGCACTATATGACTACTTTTTATTTAAGAACACGTTCCCAATCAAGATTTTTTTTTAAAGAAACAACTTTTATTTATTTATTAATATATTTTTGTTAACTTCAGAAAGGGAGAGGAAAACAGAGAGAAACATCAATGATGAGAGAGAATCATTGATTGATTACCTCCTGCATGCCCATACTGGGGATTGAGCCCACAACCTGGACATGTGCTCTTGACTGGAATTGAACCTAGGACCCTTCAGTCCGAGCCAAACTGGCCAGGACTAGAAGTTATATTATTTCTGTGTTTTATGTTTGACTTCAACTTTTTTTTAAAACTTTGCTACTCAGGAGAATCCAAGATGGCTGCTCAGGTAGGCAACTAGCTGCAGCCGCACACAACAATTTTAATAATATACAACTAAAATATAAAATGGACATTACCCAGAACTACAGGAAAGTCGACTGACTGGAAATCCTACAACAAGAAGCAAGGAGAAAACCAGAAGGAAGCACGGAGGAGCTGTAAAAGCCTAAGGTACGGAGACACGCGGCGCGCGGAGAGGACGGAGCCGGAGAGGAGGGAGGCCGAGTGCCTGGCGGGCGTTCCCTAGCGGAAAGGAGATAAAACTCCGACTGTGCTGGGCCCCCGACTGCTCTGAACCCCAGTTCTGGGCCAGACCCCGGGGACTCAGGCTCAGCCATAGGGAGCTGGGCTGTAAGTCGGAACCCCGGGGTAGCGGAGAAAGGAGGTCCCGGAGGCGCGCACACTGCCCCCAGAGAAGGGACGGTCGGCTGTGCCGCGGGATTGCCCTGACGGGAAGAAGACTGGGGCTCCAGACTGCTGTGAACGCCACTTCCAACTCCACTTCCAACTGAACTGAACCCCAATACCGGGCTCATTGTGGGAGAGCATAGACTGTTTGGCAGCAGGCGAAAATCGAGGGCACCTTTCTCTCAGAGGCGCCGGCAGCGAGCACTGAAGGACCCGCATAGGGCGGGGCTGACGGAAGCCAAAGCTGCAGGCTCCACCCTGAAACCCCGTCCCATCTGTAACTGCGAAATGCGACAACAAAATAGATCACAAACGAAAGAAATGGAGGACAAAAAGCGTCTGGATATAGAGTTCAAATCTACGCTTATAAGGTTTTTCAAGAATTTCCTAGAAAAGATGGATAAGGCCTATGAGGATATGAAAAGAGATCAACTAGAATTAATAAGGAGTCAACAAGAAATGATAAGGGATCAACAAGAAATAAAGAATACATTGTCTGAAATAAAAAATATTCTACAGAGTCCTAAAAACAGAAGGGAAGATCGCAAGAATCAAGTCAAAGATTTGGAACATAAAGAGCCAGAAGACACTCCTCCACAGAAGCTAGAAGGCAAGAGAATCCAGAAAATTGAAGATAATGTAAGAAACCTCTGGGACAACTTCAAGCGAACCAACATCAGAATTATGGGGGTTCCAGAAGATGAGAGAGAGCAAGATATCGAAAACATACTGAAAGAAATAGTGACAGAAAACTTCCCCCACCTGGTGAAAGAATTTGACTTACAAGTCCAGGAAGCACACAGAACTCCAAACAAAAGGAATCCAAAGAGGACCACACCGAGACACATCATTATTAAAATTCCAAGAGCAAAAGATAAAGAGAGAATATTAAAAGAAGCAAGAGCAAAGAAGGTAGTAACTTATAAAGGAGCACCTATACGATTGTCAGCTGACTTCTCAACAGAAACCATGCAGGCCAGAAGGGAATGGCAAGAAATATTCAAGGTGATGAATAGCAAGAACCTACAGCCAAAAATAAGCTACCCAGCAAAGCTATCACTCAGAATCGAAGGCCAGATAAAGAGCTTCACTAATAAAAAAAAGCTAAAGGAGTTCATCACCACCAAACCAGAATTATATGAATTGCTGAAGGGGGTTCTTTCAGAAGAGAAAGTAAACAAAGATAAAAATTATGAACAACAAATACGTAATTATCAACAAGTGAATCTAAAAACCAAGGAAATTAAAAAAATCTGATGAACAATATTAACTGTTGAATATAATAGAATCAGAGGTATGGAAGGGGAGTGAACTGACGATTCTTGGGGAAAAGGGGAGAGGGGGGCGTGGGAAGAGACTGAACATAAACTGTGCACCTATGGATGAGGACAATGGGGAGAGGGGAAAGGGCAGAGGGTGGGGTGGGAACCTGGTGGAGGAGAGCAATGGTGAGGGGGGGAAAAAGGAACATGTGTAATAATATGAACAATAAAAACTTATTAAAAAAAAAAAAAAATAAATAAATAAATAAAAAAAAAACTTTGCTACTCAAAGACTTTCTATTGGATAGAATGTGCAACAATTACCAAATTCTGGCAGGGCCTGAAAATCTTATTCGCCTGATAACATCTATTACTAAATATTCCAATCAAGCTTATAGTTGTCCTACATCTTTGAAAAAGCCACTACTAATGTTATGAAAAATTTAAATTAATGATCTGTGAAAAAATTTAGCACAGATCATTGCCTTTAAACAAAATCTTTAATAAGAATGTATAATAAAATAGGAAGAATGGAGTTGCCTGAATGAAGGGAGAAGAATGGAATCGAGACTCTAACCCGTTGGGTGGGCCCCAGGCTCTTCTCTAAATGCGCTTTGCAGAATCATTTCTGTCTATCCTTCCTTGGGGTTTCCACTCCAGGAACCACTTAGAATTCTATAATTTATTTTTCTGTTTCCTCTCAGTGTCTTAATTTCTCTTTGATTTGGGGGAATTCTTGATAATGTATAATCTCCATCTTTCTTATTATAAATTATTGAATAAAATTTAAAAATTTAAATTCAGAACTGTTCCCATTGAGAACACTGTTTATGTCATTTTTTTAAAGGTTAATTGACAAAACAACCCAAAGACTGGAGCTTCTTTATAGGAAGAAATAACACAGCACTCATCAGTTCTGGCTTCTGCTTGGTAATAGCACTGATGAAATAGTTGGCCAGGTGAGTAGTATTTGTTTCTCTTTCAACTAGTTGCTCCAGCAGAATAAGGAGCTTGGATTGTCAATGGTAGAAAATGATACACTTTAAGTTGGATATGGCAGCATCTATGTGCATGATACATTAAGAAGGAAGGGAGACATGAGATAAAGATCTGCTAGTTTTAAACTTAATAAATAAATACATCATAGTTATGCCCCAAATCTTTGAATGCCCAACATCCAGGATGACACTGATACACAATAGGTGTTCAATAATGAGCGAATGACTAAATCAATGAATGCATATGTTAAAGTTGAAATCTGAAAATTCATGGAATAAAAGTTCTAGATAATTGTTAAGCTAGGTTGTTTTATGTATCTAAATAGACAGACACATGAAATTTATTCTGAGTTAAATCTGTTAATTACAAAGCATATCTGATAGTCATCACTTTGTTTCAGATTCATTCTTTGATGTTGCTGCTGTCATAAAAATCATTCCTTTGCTCTCAATGAAACCATTTCTATATGGGGAACATTGTTCCTTTGATATGGTACAAGTAATTATCCCAGGACATCTAGCAGAACAGCACACAGAATAGAAATAGTTTATTTTCAAAAATTTTTATCACATCTACTTCAATTGCTCCTATATCCATCTGTCCCATTCTGGGACAGGGCCTGCAGTCTTTGGGAACCTGGAAGGCAGTGCCCCTAGAACCACAACTATGCAATATTTAGGGAAAACATGTAGCATTAGCTCAGAAAATTTTCCATGTCAATCTTTCCAAGTTTCTCTGTACCATCTTAATGCTTCTATGATTTTAATTTTGCACTAGCATTTCTTATTAGCTTGCAGCTTTGCTATTGTTTTACTGGGTATTTTTTTACAAGTAGCAAAATGCTCTAAAATGTTTTATAGATTTCTACATAATCTTCACATAGTTTACATCATAGCATAAGGAAGAAAATCATCATAAAAATTGTCAAGTAAGTAAGGCTACTATGAGTTAAATTTGCCTCTAAACACATGAGTTTACTTAGGGCCATCTTTCCTCACCCAAAACACAATGTGCAATTCATACAGCAGGACTTGGTTCCTTTTAAATTTCTATTTCTATGATAGCCTCCGACTATAGCATTCCTGTTCCTCTTTCATCACGTATCCTTGCTAGCTCCCATCTTTTCTGACTGCTTTTCCACAGACTGCCTGGTTCTCTCATTTAATTTGTTACAGTTCCAGAGTGGTTACTACCTCCATATGGGAAGTAGCCTCTACTCACACAGTATAGAGGAGAGATATACAGACTTTAGATCTCACTTTGCCCTGGTCGGTATGGCTCAGTTGGAGCATCGCCCTGTACAATGAAAAGTTGCGGGAATAGTCAGGGCCCATACCCGGGCAGTAGGTTTGATCCCCAATTTGGGCATATGGGAGGCAAACAACTGATGTTTCTCTTTCTCTCCCTCGACCCTTCCTCTCCCTAAAATAAATAAAAAGCATATTGAGTGAGGAGGAAAAATATTGTAGACCTAATTTGGAAAAAAAGAAGAAGAAGAAGAAGAAGAGGAAGAAGAAGACAATTCTAGAAGAAAACCAAGTGACTTTTATCATGGTGTTAGAATTGTTTTCTGTTTCCATTATTTTCTGTGAGTTTCAAAATTTTAATCATAAACATAATAGAAAGCAAATTATATGAACCATTCATAATAAAAAATTACATACAATATATGCCAGCACATAAACAAAACTTTTTTCTAGAAATATACTCGAGTGAGTAATATAATACTGCCTTTTGGGGTGAGGTAGGTTGTCTATTTTTCTGTAATACTTGAAATTTTTTTATATACATGTAGAGGCACTAATTTTTAAAAAGCACAGATTTTAAAATGCTATTACAAAAAGAGGACATTATGGTAATTACCCTGTATCATCAGAAGAGGTAGGGCACTATGATTAGTTTTGCATGTTTTTGGTTACTGTATTGCACAAACTTAAATCTGAAACATTACCAATGCTGTTTCATGCGTTTGAGGATGCTTAAAATTCACCATTTCCAGAGAGAGATGTTTTTTGATTCGTGTAACATCAGCTTCCCGTGCAGCCTGCAGCAAAGAATGGCCTTTAAATTCATCTAGATGAAGGAAAAGTATATAAATTGTATGAGAATTGTCAAATTGGTAAGATTTACCTAGAAAAAGACATATTTTTCTTTAAGTTATTTTCAAAATTATCTACCAAAATAGCCAAATAGAGAGTCTAAAGCTAGTCTCCAAATATAACCCCTGAAAAGGGAGACAGTGGTATTCCAGTTCCCCTGTTATGATCCAATTCATATCCAGCTGTATACATGAATTTAGCTGATGGCCACCTCAAAAGTCTATTTTGGTCTGGAAATATCTGGAGTACTGCAACATATTCCCAGACCAGAGAGTTCTCACAATTTTCCAAAGCATAGAAATTTTCTCAGTAAAAAAATTAAAAAGAGGGTGATCATAGTCTCTACACTAACATTACAGCAATAACAGATGGCTTTGCTCACACATCAGAGAACTGGAGACTAGACAAGCTGGATATTCCAAGAGGTACCTACTGCTAAACAAATGAAAGAGGGTATTTTCTCAATATTCCTCTCTTTTATTCCTCAGATTTGTGAAACCATGCATTGTCTTTTATTATTCCAAAATAATGTAAATTTCCTATTTATGTATAGCAAACTGTATCTGAACTAGGAGGCTATGTCTCACTACATCTATTTCAGCTATACGTAGAAGACCACAGACCTGTCCAGATACCAAAAAAATTAGAAGACAAAATCTAGGGACTAGATTTACAAGATGGCATCCTACAAATAACATTTCAACTTCATGGTAATTTCCGTAGAAAGTCACATCAAAGACAGGAACAAAACCCAAATTCTTTTCAAAAGCATACCACATATAAAATACATTTAACTTGACTTAAAAAAAAAAGTATAAATATATTCTTTTCATCTTAAGAGCAGAATAAGTAGAAACTTCTGAATGATTAAAATATGCTAGTCTGAACAAAAGATACCCACAGCTAAAGAAATTACTCTATCATTTAAAAATATCTAGAAACAAACAAGGATTTTCAGTTTATTGATATATCTTAGCTAAACATTCATCATTTTATACTCACATGCTAATCTTTCTTTTAATTGTGGTGTGGGAGCCAAGTCTATGGCACTTTTATTGTGACAATTCAGCAGTGTTGGATCTGCACCATAACTTAGGAGAAGAGAGCACACTTCAATCCTGTTCTTAGAAGCTGCTTCATGAAGAGGAGTGAATTGCCACAAGTCCATTGCATTTACACAAGCACCATGCTGGGGGTGGGAGGGGTGGGGAAAGGAAGCACGTATTTAGTGTCCAATTTTTAAGAGAATTTAGAATTAGTAGTAATCTATAATATGACATCAAGGAAATTTAAACAAGTTATGTTCCCAAAGTTCACTTTTTAAACCAATTTATTTCAGAAAAATACATTTTCTCCACATGAAGAAACAACAGCTGATTGCTAGACCTATGCACAAAAGTCTATTTAACTCTTTATTGTTAAAAATAGTTAAGAATGAAGCTTTAGATTTAACGTGCATCTTTTCCAAAATTTTTAATAATTTACATATGGCAAAAAAGCACAGTTCTTAAGTATATACAGTAGTCTTCCTTATCCATGTATCCCCAATGGATTCCTAAAACCATGGACAGCACCAAATCTTATATCATACAATCAAACCTCAGTTCTTGAACATCTTTCTGTTCTCCACCAAGTTCTTCACAGACAAAATGTCTGGGTTGTGGATCAAAAACTCAGTTTTTAACCTGACAACCCTTTCCTTCATGCTGATACCTCATAACACCTCTCAGGCAACAAAGCACAATTTTAAATCATAAAGAGGCCATCAAGAGTGCTAATGTTGCTAAGGAAGTAAAAAGGTTTACAAAACAATCCCAGACAACATAGTAGGCAGAAAAACTTGTTTTTAAATACTATCAGTTAACCCAGTGGTAGGGAAACTGTGGCTCATGAGCACGCAGCTCTGTTGACTAATGAATTTGCTAATGAGTTTGCCAACCACTAAGTTAACCTGTGATAGTATTTTAGAGACACTTTCATTACCCCAGAATGTTCCCTAATGCTTCTTTTATGGACAATTCCCTTCCCCATTCTGACGGTTAGCAGCATATATTAGATTTACCTGTTCTTAAATTTCATAAAAATGGAGTAACTCAGTATGTATTTTGTGTCTAGCTTTTTTCACACAAAATGTTTCTGAGATTCATTCATATTGTCGTATCAATTCATTTTTATTGCTGAGTAGTAGCATTCCATTGTACAAGCTATACCATAATGTACTTATCCATCATCCTGTCGATGGCATTTGGACTATTTCTCTAGTTTTTAACTATTATGAATAAGCTGTTATGGACATTTATGTATAAGTCTCTTTATGGATACATTATTCTTTTGCATATACATAGAAATGGAACTGCTGGGTCATATGGTAGATATGTTTAGTTTTATTAAAAATTGCCAAATACTTGGAATGTCTAAGTTTCAGTGCTCCACTGCTTGCTAACACTTGGTATTTTAATTTAGCCATTTCCACGTATTAGAGTTGGATGGACCACAGAAGTCATTCTAGTTTAATCTCTCATCAAACACAAAATCCTTTCTATACTTACCTGTAAAAGGTGAACCAGTTATCTACTCTTAGTACTTTTAATCACTGGAAATTAATTCTCAACTCACGTAACTTTTATATTTACTATATAATTTCTGTTGTTAAAAAGTTCTCTTTTACATTATGTACTTTAAACTTTGATCTATTGGTCTTTGGAACAAAAAAGATTAATATTCTTCTTTGTAATATTTGAAGGCAACTCTTACGTTTTTCCTTTCCAATCTAAACAGTTGCAGCTCCTTCACTCATCCATGGTTTCTAGACTTCCTATCACCTTTGTGGCCCTCAACTAAATAGACTTCAGTTCAAAAAATTCACTTAAAAATATTAAGAGCCTAAAATGATAGATTCTCAATTGGTTTGATTACATAAGTACAATGCATCTGTTATTACATTTGCTCTTGATACTATACTTCAACTACTAGCATAAAATTATGTTAGCTTTTCAAGCAGTCACATCCCAATCTGTATGCATCATGGTCATGAAAAGCATCTACTACATGTTTGTTGTTAATGCCATCATGTGCTAGCCAGACTCGTTAGCAAGGATTGCTTACAGACTGTGTTGTTGCCCAGGACTTCTACCTGTATTCTGTCTCTATCTACTTGCTTTCTCCTGATTGTCTGGAACTTGAGTACTCTGGTAACTTGAGTACTCTCACCTCTTCAAACCACCTCCATCTATATGTATAACCTCTAGTCAACTTCCCAAACTTATTTAGTAAACACTAGGTCTTAGAAAAACACCATTCAATTGTCTATAAAAATCTCATTGTACTCTGTCTGATGTTTCACTCTCATCCATAACATTCCAAATATTCTGAATTCAAGATTCAGTTTTACAATAAGCAAAAGCATTACTGCTATAAATGTATATAACAGCAAAAGCATTACTGCTATAAATGTATATAACATAAATGTATATAACATAAAAAATTCTAAAAGACTTATAGATTATTTAGAGTATCTCTAACCATTATAACAAAGTTGTTTCTGTTGGAAAATGTATTCTGTGGTAGCGCATGCTTAAAGGAAGCATGGAGGCATTGGAAACAAATGTCTTCCTTCTGTTCCTATGACAGCTGGTGAAACAGAATGAGGGAACGTATTCAAGGGGCAGAGTGAGAGAAGTTTAAAGAGAGTGGTCAAATACATACACAGAGACCTGGGGACAAAAATATGTCAGGGTATGTGTAACATCCTTGGATCCACTCTAAGAAGAATATATATCTTCTACTCTCATTCAACAGGAAGCAAAATAAGGAATTTCTTGCCAGTCCCAGGAACCTGCTTGTTAAACAACAGCCACCCAGCATATTGGAAGAAGTAAAGCTATCCAAGCAAACCTGTTCCAACTCAAAGTACAACTGGATAAGTCTTACAAATGAAAATTGTAGTTTTAATATATGACTGACTAAAAATTGCTCTGATATTTTCAAGAGTTTTTTGAAATTTCATTTTCGCTACAAATTATAGAATTACTTAATCTGTTATTCATAAGATGGTAGTGCTACTTTAAAATCTTAAGGAATCTCAAAAATATCAAGCAGTCAGATGCTAACCTATCAACCATCTACACTTTGTAATAATTATAAATATTACTATATCCACTAAGCACCAAAAACACATAGAAAAACAGATACACTATGTATTTAAAATAACATATAATTATAAGAAAAGTACAACAGAACTAACCTTGACCAGAAGTTCAGTTACTTCATAATGACCATAAGAACAGGCATTGTGTAAAGGCACCAGATCACTACAATATGAGAAGGGGGAAAACTTGTTATTACAGATTCCCTAGATTTAGTCAATTCATTTAAATTTATAGTCAGCCTTGAATAGTAAATTGTGTATGTGATCTAATAAAAATGTACAAAATTTAATAACATCCATTTGAACCTTAAGTCCTAGCAACTTTAATTTCCAAGTTTCTTTCAATACATTTGATCATCCTTCCCCCTACCACTTCACTACCATTGTCTTGGTTTGAGCCATTATTATTTCTCCCTGTACTACTGAAATAATCCCTTCAATTTGTCCTTGAAGCTATAGACATATTTTTTCAAAAAGTTACCTGATGTAGTAACTTCTTGTTTTAAGTCCTTCACTGGTTTTTCCTTGCTTTCAAAAGACCTTTCCAACTACTCAACCTAGCATACAATGATCTGATGCTCTCTACCTTACCCTTCTATAACAGTATACTAAACCCTGAATGCCTTTACACAGAACTATCCACTGGGCGTAGGATGGATTTCCGTCCCTCCTGGCTTACTTCTATACATCTTTTCCAAACTCAGAGCTCAAACTCTAACTCTTCTCTGAAACTGTTTTTTTTATCATTCTGCAAGGTAAATTGCTACATTCTTTTTTTTTTTTTTTTTAAATATATTTTATTGATTTTACACAGAGAGGAATTGAGAGGGATAGAGTTAGAAACATCGATGAGAGAGAAACATTGACCAGCTGCCTCTTGCACACCTCCCACTGGGGATGTGCCCGCAACCAAGGTACATGCCCTTGACCGGAATCGAACCCGGGAACTTTCAGTCTGCAGGCCGACGCTCTATCCACTGAGCCAAACCGGTTTCGGCAATTGTTATATTCTTTAATAAAACTAAAATCCAATTCCTTCAAGATGACAATGGAAGAAGAATTTTCTATATAGAAGGTACAGTGGAACCTTAAACTCTTAACATATTTTTAAGCTGTTCTTCCATGGGGATTACTCAGGGATATTACTCAGGGATTACTCAGTTAATTACCACAGACATCATCTCGATAGCCTCAGGTGAGTGATGGCACATGACTTTCCTTACCACTTCTGGTTATACAATTTCTTACTTACCTGAGCACTAATTTAATTTCCAACTATCTTCTAGCCACCTCCACCTGCAATTCCCTATCATCTCATTAAACCAAGTGTTCTAAAGGTGAACTCAATGTTTTCCCCTAAAATAATTTTCCTCCTAGATTTTAGTATGTGTATCATTGGGTTTCTCATTCACCCTGAAAATCTGAAATGTATTTATCTTTTAATGCCTTCCTCTCTCATCACATCCATTCAATAAATCTTGTCAATTTTTTCACTATATTATCTCTTGCACTGCCTTTTCATTTCCATTTCCTCTGCCACCACTACTATAGATCTTCACTATGCCCGAATCCCTGCAATACTCACTTTCCTAACTGCTTTTTTTGCTTCTAGTCTCCCTTGCCAATCCATCCTACACATTGCTGCCAGAATGCACTTCCTAAAATACCTCTTTCAGAATCATTCCCCTTGCATAGGACCCTTCAATGGCTAACATGGCTCACAAAATAAAGATTCAATTCTTTTTAATAATACATTTATGTTTACTGATAACAGAGAGGAAGGGAGAGGGAGAGAGACAGAAACATCAACGATGAGAGATAATTATTGATTAGCTGCATCCTGCATGTACCATCCTGGAGATGAAGGCCACAACCCAGGCACGTGCCCTGACAGGAAATCGAACCCTGATCTTCTGGCTCAGATTGATGCTCAACTGGAGCCACGCCAGTTGGGCAAGATTGAATTCTTTAGACTAAAATACCAAGCCCTATGAAATCTTGTTCTTACCTATTTCTCCATTCCTAACCTTCATTTCTCTATGTGAATCATCTGCTTCAGTCAAACTGGTCTAATCAGTGTTATCTGTTTTAGCACCTCTTCTCAAACTAATTCTCTTGCACAGTGATGGTTCCTAAACTCTCTGCTTTCTTGAATTGAGTCCAGGTCAATTACCATCTCCTTCTGCAAAATTTCCCAATCACTATAGCCAATACTGAGCGTTTTCTCCTGTGAACTCCTGTAGTAGCATCCCTTTCTATCACCTCACACTTAGTAGAGAACTTGTATTGTCAGGTAAATTTTCATGCCCCCTGAAGTGTAGTTTAAACCTGAGTGGTTGCCTTAATGTTTTATAATTCCCTATGCCCTCAGAGCTACCTGCATATTATAAAAGCTTAAAACATGTTTATGCTGTTTAGTAAAAAATGTGATTTTTATAAGGTCACAGAAGTTACTGTAAGGGCCGAAACCGGTTTAGCTCAGTGGATAGAGCATCGGCCTGCGGACTGAAAGGTCCCGGGTTCGATTCCGGTCAAGGGCATGTACCTTGGTTGCGGGCACATTCCCAGTAGGGGTGTGCAGGAGGCAGCTGGTCGATGTTTCTCTCTCATCGATGTTTCTAACTCTCTATCCCTCTCAATTCCTCTCTGTGTAAAATCAATAAAATATATTAAAAAAAAAGAAGTTACTGTAAGGATAGTTTATATTTATTCTTTTTTTTAAATTATTATTTTATTGATTTTCCATAGAGAGGAAGGAAGAAGGATAGAGAACTAGAAATGTCGATGAGAGAGAAACATCGACCAGCTGCCTCCTGCCCATCCCCCACTGGGGATGTGCCTGCAACCAAGGCACATGCCCTTGACCGGAATCGAACCTGGGACCCTTCAGTCCGCAGACTGACGCTCTATCCACTGAGCCAAACTGGTTTCAGCAATAGTTTAAGAAATCCTAATTTTTGTTCAAATACTTACCCTTTATCTTTAGCATGGACATCAGCTCCATGTTGCAATAACAGCTGTACAATCTTTACTCTATTGTATCCTGCTGCCAAATGCAATGGAGTTGACTGAAATATCAGAAAAATTAATGAAATTCGAATACTGGCTGAAGAAAACGTGTGAAAGCTAAAAATATAAAACCAAAATCCCCCCAAAAAGCCTTATAACTTTATTGTCTAAATAGTCATCAATTTGGTTTTTAAAAAATTCAACACATATACTGAAGGTATAGTATAAAAGTTTATAAATTCATTATTACAAACGGGAACTAAATGTTTATTATCAAAAAAGTTTTAATATGCTTAAGAATTAATCCAAATTATTGCTTATAAGAACATATCAGCATTCTCATAAAATGTTTTAATTTATAATAAGATAAATGTATTTTCATGTTACCAGGAGATAAATACAAACTTAGGGGCAAAAGAAAGTACCTTTCTACCATCACTTGCATGGCAGTTGACATTTAATGGTGTGAGTAGAGCCATCATTTTTTCCTCATTGCCACTCCTAACACACAAAAGAAAGTTTATTAGCAACTTCTATTTTTTAGCACATCCCATATGAAGACATTTATGTGAACATTTTAAAAAAATGCATTTTTTAATAGTTTGCTTCTTGCAAAAAATAAAAATAAAAAATAAAACATTTAAGTGATGAAGATTTCATGGGATATATTTATAACATACCTGGCACTTTCTAAGAGTTCGTCTTTCTTATATTCACCTGTGAACCAGAGGGGAAAAAAAAACCAGAACAAAACCAGAAATTAAACATTTCAATTACAAAAGTAATGATAGTTTTATACATAAAGATGCTCATTGAATTATACTTAAAGTATATAAATTTGAAAATAAATTCCCAATAAAAGGAAAATGGTTAATCAGTAGAATATTGTACAGCTTACAAATACTTATATGAAGAACATGGAATACCTTTGTTATAAAAGTGAAAAAAATTCAATGATATACAACAAAGTGTCACTGCAATTGTATAAAAACAATATGCACAGAAAAAGAAAGCCAAGGAACAAATATACCAAAATTTTAACAAAGTTTGTCTCAGGTGGGAGTTTATGGGTGAACCTTTTCTTTTCTTTTTTCTCCTTAAATTATTATAGAAAACCAACATGCTATTCGAGTAACATACAAAATGCATCTACAATTTCATTCAAAAGCCAACAAAACAAAATCCAATATACCAACATTTAGAAATGACAAGATAATCAACAGCATCAGCATCACCAATTGAACATAACCATTAACATTCTTATGAACCCAAAAGATTTTTCAAAACTAAAATTATTTTTATTATAACGCTTTTTTAAATAGACTTCCATATCTGCAGGTTTTGCATCCATGAATTTAACCAATCTCAGACTGAATATCATATTTTCAATCCACAGTTGGGAATCTATGAATTTGGAGAGCCTACAGTATGCATTGATTTGCACCTTCTTAAAGAACTTGAACATCCAAAAATATTTGTATTGATGGGGGATGAGGGGAGCTCTGTGGACAATGAGGGATAACTATATATAAATAAAACAGGATTAAATATAAACTCTTTATGCCTATAGCTTTTATATTTATAACACAAAGAAACCTTTACAATTAATACAGTTTAAATAAACATAATTTAACAAAATGGATAGTGTTTACTGATTTGCTGAAATGAAATTCAAACTGCTGCCCACAATATGAACTGCATATTGGTTACTAGTGTAAGGTTTCATTTGAACTCCAAGGTTTTTTAAAAAAAGATAAAAACAGGGAACTGCATGGAATAGGGAAGAAAGAACACCAATTTTGAAAAGAAAAGAAAAAAAAGCTTTACCTTTCTTAGACAAGAATCAAATGTTAACTGTACAGATGTAGAAAAAAATAACTGACATTATTTTAAAAAAATCTAGTTGAGGTCATTTACCACAGGAAGTTCATTCTTTATATTCTTTTTGGAATACCCAAAGAGAGTACACAAACTTACCAGTCAGCACTGCTTTGGCGGATGGGTCTGCTAAATCCAATGCTGTCCTTCCATCTGTATTTTGGATGGTGGGCTCAGCTCCATGCTGCAAAAGCACTGAAAAATAGCAATACTTTTTTCAAGATGGTATTGATGACAATTTGATTTTAGTCTCAAGATTAAAGATCTTTCATATCCCAAGTGTGGTAAATGTTTTCTTTTAAAGATAAAAATATATAAAGCATTTTATTACTTACTGTACTATACACATTTAATGTATTATACACATTAACGTCTCCTAAGTTCAGTTAGATTTTCCTCTGCTGGACAAGTGACTAAGGACAGATAAGAGTGTATGAGAAAATAAAAGGCAAGTCTGCTTGAAAGTTTCTTTTCTTATTCCAAATAATACTGCCTCTGTTAGAAAGGTTGTTCTATCATAACAGAAATAAAATTTCTAATCCTATAGGAATAGGGATTTATGGTTATTCAAAAATTTAGAAAAATGTGTAGGCAAACTCTTAAAAAAAGAAAACAAGAAAAACACTCTCTGTAGGGTTAGCAAATTCCAAATCAAAACTATAATCCAAAGCACATAAAAGAAAAGACATGTGCTATATGCTGTATTATTATTTGTTATTTAAAGACATTTACAGCATACTCTACAAATAAGGAGCTGGGGGAAAGACAGGCAAGTACATGCAGAAAGGGAAGCCCAAAGTCCATTCTTTGGTTGAGTTACTGTTCATTCTACTCTATTCCTATCTGTAACAGCACTATGCAACAGAAATAAAATGTGAGGCATTAATGTGAACTAAATACATAATAAAAAATGAAAACGGGCCAAAACGTGTTTGGCTCAGTGGATATAGTGTCGGCCTGTGGATTGAAGGGTCCCGGGTTCAATTCCGGTCATGGGCATGTACCTTGGTTGCGGGCACATCCCCAGTAGGAGATGTGCAGGAGGCAGCTGGTTGATGATTTTCTCTCATTGATGTTTCTAACACTCTATCCCTCTCTGTAAAAAATCAGTAAAAAACAAAAAACAAAACAAAACAAAAAACAGGCTAAATTTTAATGCATTTTATTTACCCGACACACTGTCATTTCAATATTTATATTTATATCATAATCAACATAAAACTGAGATTCCTTGCATTTCCTTTTTTCATATTAAGACTTTGAAATCTGGTACATTTTCCCCTTAGAGTAGATCTCAATTTCAAGATGTCCTCAGCTACCATACTGGATTGGATAGTGCAGATCCATAACTATATTTAGAAAACCCTACATATTAAAACTAATTATTTATATATCAGAGACTAAGGAACTAGCACAAGGCAGTAGCAATATAAGATAACAATTTAAGATAATACATTGGGCAGAGGTTACTAGGTAATATATTTCGTATCTTTATAAATTACCTAATTTGAACTAAGATGGTGACTTTAAACAGTGACTTGGGGTTTGGAGGGCAGGGGAGAACAATATAAGTCCAGCACAGAGCCCTCAACTTTTCCTAGTACACAGGCTTTCTATCTGCCTCAAGAATTTCAAATGTCCCTAAAACAGGAAATAGAACTAAGGTAGCAGAATCCAAAATTCCTGACTATGTTAGGTTCAGAAAAGTCAATACCAGGTTAATTAAAATTCTCCAATCAAATAAGCAGCCTTCTCACTTATACTTTTCTGCCAATGATCAAACTGTTGAGCAAATCTTTTAAAAAAAAAATATATTTTATTGATTTTTTTACAGAGAGGAAAGGAGAGGGATAGAGAGTTAGAAACATCGATGAGAGAGAATCATTGATCAGCTGCCTCTTGCACACCCCCTAATAGGGATGTGCCTGAAACCAAGGTACATGCCCTTGACTGGAATCGAACCCAGGACCTTTCAGTCCGCAGACCGACGCTCTATCCACTGAGCCAAACTAGTTTCGGCTGTTGAGCAAATCTTATCTTGTTTGTTAAAGTATTCTAAATGTCTGATTTTTCCTTCAAATGCTTCTTTATCTATCTTGCCATTTCTATTCTCCTATAATAACCCTAGTTCATAACCTCATCATTTATTTGGTTATTCTACAGTTTCCTAGCTAATCTCTCTGATGCCATCCATTCTAGCAGCCACCTACCAACATTCTACCTGCCACATACCAGATCACTCTTGCTAAAATACACTATTTTCATCACACTGCTGTTCCCTTCCTTAACTGTCTTCATAATACCAAGCTCCTTAACTTAGTACTCAAAGTTCTTCATAAAGATGTCCCTGCCTACCTTTTCAACCTTTCTCCCACTACTTGTTGGAAAGACTCCAGGAAGGAGTGACTGGACTCCAGCCAACCCACTGCCCTCATTATCCTCGAACACTCCCTGTTCACTGTCATGACTTTATCTGGTTCTGTGTGTGCGCTATCTCCCAAGAGAATCCAAATTTCCAGAGAACAGGAATCTTGTCTCTATTCTCTAAAGAGTTTAAGCTCAGTACTATACACAAAATGACACTTAGTAATAGTGGTTAGCTTTAAATCATGAATTGTTCTTAGGTATTTAAATTCAGCCTGGCAGAATTTGATCATATTAATGAATGAAGTCAATTAGATTCACAACGGTTACACACTATTTCAGGAAAATAAACAATCTTACCAATGCAAACATCAATCTTTCCTTTAATTGCAGCTTCATGGAGAGGAGTGTAATTCCAATTATCACGAGCATTTGGGTCTGCCCCATGTTGCAAAAGGAGAGTGACTACTTCAGCATGACCAAAAGAGCACGCATTGTGAAGAGGAATAAGGCCCCCATCATCGCGTGCTTGGACATTTGCACCATTCTGAAGCAAATATTCAACTACATCTTTCCGCCCAAATCCTAAAAGAAAACAAAGAAAAATGCATAAATTAAAATCAATAATTAGAAGCCATGCTAAAATGTTTCTGGATGGGAAATAGTAGAAATTCAACAATTCAAGAATTCATTGATGAGATAAAGAGAGATTCAATACTGACACGTATGACAATACTGAAATGGAAATTTAACCTGGGTAGAAAGGGTGAAGTGATTATATTTACGTGTACTAGAGACCCCATGCATGAAATTCATACACGGGCAAGGTCCCTAGGCCTTGCTGGCAAACAGGGTCAATCTGTGGGTCCAGCCTGGCACCGCCTGCTTGCTGGCCGCACCTCCCCTCTGCAGGGTGACCGGCTGGGCGATTAGGGGTGTGGATGGGAAGGGGAGGACCTGCTGGTTACCCGCCTTGGCTGGCCTGGGGGCAACTCATGCATTGGATGTCTGCCCCCTGGTGGTCAGTGCATGTCATAGTGACCGGTTGTTCCACCATTTGGTCGATTTGCATATAAGGCTTTTATTATATAGAATAGTTACAAATAGTCCAAGACACAGATAAATTCTACTTCTATAACTTTGTATCAACATGATTCCTCAGCCATTAAGATGTCCTAAACCCATCTGGAGACTGACAGCAGAGATCAGCATGTTTCAAAGTCACATTGTGGAACCAGTTTGGCTCAGTGGATAGAGCGTCGGCCTGAGGACTCAAGGGTCCCAGGTTCGATTCCAGTCAAGGGCATGTACCTTGGTTGCAGGCACATCCCCAGTGGGAGGTGTGCAGGAGGCAGCTGACTGCTGTTTGATGTTTCAAAGTCAGATTGTAAGGACTGTAACATGTGAGTGGAGATCATGTTGGTATGCTGAGAGTAGATGAAGAGTCTGAAACATTAAAGCCATTTCTTGGCATAAAAGGAAATTAGAGGGGGTGAGTATGTAGCTATTTAAAATTTTAAAATCTTCCAACTATTAGGAGTTTAATGAAACTTTTAGATTCAAGATACTTCCTAAACTTTAAAGGCTAATCCCTGATGAAATCCCCATTCTTATAGTCTCAAAAATAGCTCAAAGTATCTTGAGGAAAAATTGCTTTGCAGGTTTTTCCCCCCCTGATCATGTTCTTACTGGCCAGACAGAACATGAATAGGCATATCCTTAGAATCAATGCCAACCTCCATATTCTAAGGATCTCTTTATAAAGGAATCAGAAATCTAAAGTTAGTAATCATGGCTGCTCAATATATATTGTGGTTTATTTTATAATTATGGAAGAGCAGTCGTCTTTAAACACTGCTCAATGTCTATGTATGAAGATATAAATGAAATCACTCATTGTTGAATCTACTATAAAGCACTAACAATGAAACAAAACAGGAATATTTGGAAAGCATATTTGCTGATCAATAAAATATTTGTGTCACCTTATGGCATGTACTGTGTCCTGTTTATTTCTGTTCACTAGCCAAAACCAGAATCTAGCATATAGGACTTAATAAACAATTGTTTAGTACATGTCTAATATTTTGAAATAGTAAGCAAATGACCCTGAGAGAATATGGAGCTGATGATTTGTGACCACAAAGAAAAGCAGTCTATTCAATTTCTTTTGTCAAGTTTCATCACTATCTAGTGCCATCAGTTTTAGCAGTTCCAGGAACTGTTTTTGCTAACCATAACTATTATTAATAGTATCATATTTTGCTGCTATACTGGAACATCCTTTCAACTGAATGGCTTCCAAAAAAACTATAAACCAGTGGAAGTCACTACTGAAAAACCAACTTAAACTCTCAGAAAACCTTACTGAGAGCTGCCACCTCTCAGTTTTTACAGTTTGAAGACAAGATGAGCCATTGATGATTTAACTGGTCTAATCCTATATAATAAAAGCTCAATATGCAAATTTGACCAAATGGCAGAATGACTGGTCGGCTGAGGGTGGGGGGGGGGGGAAGGGAGGGAGGGCCTGCCAAGTGGGCAGTGCCAGGCCAGCCAAGGTGGGTTCCAGTGGGCAGAGGGAGAGGACAGCAATCAGTGGTGGTGGAGGGGTTATGGGGGGCGGGGCTGGAGCTGCCCCCTGATGGTCAGTGTGCTCCCACAGGGGGAGCACCATTTAGCCACAAGCCGGGCCGACGGCTGGTGAGCTCATCGGAAGTGGTGGGAGCCTCTCCTTTCTCTGTGGCAGTGCTAATGATGTCCGACCGCTTAGGCCCGCTCATCCCCACCCCCCATCAGTCGGACATCCCCTGAGGGCTCCCGGCCTGCAAGAGGGCGCAGGCCGGGCTAGAGGACCCTCCATCCCCCGAATTTTCGTGCACCAGACCTCTAGAATGAAATGATAGTGATGCCTTGACAAACTAAAGGTAAGCTGGAGTCATACACAGCTTTATCAGAAAAAAATACTTAGAAACAGGAAATATCAATAAATGCAATGAAAGAGAGAAGGCTTGTGTAGTCTGGGAGACTGGATGCATAATCAAGCAGTCTTAGGCTCTTGTCAGGACTCTTGTGAGATTTTTCTGAGGGATGTCATTTTAAACTTACTAATAATTTTAGTTAGCAGAAACCAAGAAAGGTATTTTCTACATATAGTATTTCTTTTGAATGAGGAATACAAGTTAGAAGGTTTTGCTCAGCTCAACTTAGGACAATATACCATCTATCTGATCAGACTAAGAGAAACTTGGAAGAGAGTGCCATGACCTCTGGACTGATTAAATTCTATCTAAATGGGGAAGTACATACTCCAAACTAGTTGTTAACGAAGTAAATCGCCTACCTCTAAGTCCTGCAAGAGTTGAGAAAGAAAGTGTAGCTCAAATCTCGATAATATACAGGGAAATCTGTTAAGTCAAGAAAGATTCTGAATTCTTAAATATACTGGTGTTTATTTTATACTAGAGGCCTGATGCACAAAATTCATGAATGGGTAGGGTCTCTAGGCCTGGCCAGTGATCAGGGCCGATCTGTAGGGTGACTAGCGAGATCAGGGGTCCCCCTGCTGGCACCCGCGTTGATCAGCCTGGCAACACCCATTCGCTGGCCCTGGCCCCTGGCCCCTGCTTTGGTTGGCCTGGGGCCTACAGGTGGGGGGAAGCTCCTGTGTTGAACATCTGCTCCCTGGTGGCCAGTACACATCATAGAGACCAGTCGTTCAATTTGCATATTAGGCTTTTATTATATAGGAGTTGGGTTTTCTACTGATGTAGGATTTTACTCACCTCCCTTTACACACACACACACACACACACACACACACACACGTGCACACAGCAAAAAAGCAATCTTGGAAACAATAATGTCTAGTTCTAGTCCTAGATAAGGAATGTGGGTACATTTTATGAATCTCCCATAATTATGATGTTGGCTTATAGACCATAGAAGGAAATACTATTGAAACGTTATTGGATGTCTTTAAAAGTACCACTATCAGAAAGGATATGAACGGCAAGTATAAAAGCTATTATATCTTTGATAGCTGAGTTGTTAAAACCTTTAGTTGGGGGAATCATTCCACTTTGTTATACCAGTCAGAGTTTGACCTGTTGGTTCAATTGTCCATCCTATGCAGAAATCCTTTCTATAACATCTCTGAAAGATGCCAACCCAGCAATTCTATAGCTAAACAGATTGTTAAAGGGAATCTGACTCCCTGCAACTTTCCATCTACTGGTACTTGTTTTGACTGAGCTGAAGCTATACAAGTCATATCCATTTACTTTTCTACTGGAATGTCTTAAAATATGTGAAGACAGTAACACTGTGTGACCTTAGTCTTTCATCTCTAGAATAAGTAATTCTAGTTTTCATCTGTTGCTTGTATAATAAATTCCAAATCACGTAATTGAATACAATAATTGAAGTTCAAATCTGACTGGTCCAATGTACAAATACAAAACAGTAACATAACATACTACAAATACAAAACAACTGTTACCTTGCTTATGTAGAACTCTACAATGCAAGGTCTTTTCCAACTTGTCATTCTTTTATATATACATGTATATAGGACTGAATAAACATTTGTTGCTTAGTGATGTCTAATATTTTGATATATCATCTTCTGCCACCATTTCTATATCTAAAATTCTTGAACCTGATAATAAATGGTTTTGCACATTTCTCTGCTGAATGATACCTCATTGCACTTCCCAAAATATTTAAAACTCTCAAACCATTGAATTCTATTTTATCTGCCCCAGTTCTAAGATCTTAAGAGAGTGCTACGTATTTCTTTGGCTATGACGGACAATAAAATGACTTTCTCCCAAAGTTTCTGTCCCTCTTCTTTATTTTTCAGAAACAAGTTCAGAGCAGCAATAACTTTACTGAAATCTGCTCTTTTCTAGGGGATTACACTGTCAAGCATTTCAGATGCTATGGTTTTTAGCAAAATTAAAGCTACAGCCTCTCTACCACCAACTTGCCTCTACAAGTTTCGCGACATGTCACAAAAAATTCATTCATATCCTCTGTATGAGGGGTGGGGTGTGGGGGTAGGGAGAGAGTAAGGAGGGAAGGGAGCTGGTGGTGGTGGGACTGAAGAGGAAAGTTTTTGTTTTGTTTTTTAAAAAAAATAAAAATGACTTCTTAAAGTATACTTATCTATAAGGATTGTAATCCAGTTCATAAAAAAAAAAAAAAAAAAAAAAAATTCACCTAATAGAGGAAAAGTTCCAGTTTATATTGATTGCATTTTTCATTAACAGAACTCCTTTGGGGAGGGCAACTGATTATTCTTTTAACTAAATGTTTTAGATGAAAAGACACTATTTTTTTCTGAAACTGTTCTTCTATCCATTTTCCTTGATCTGCACAGACTTATTCCTGTTCCTTGGACATCAAAGCAAAAAGACAAAAATCATGTTCCCCTCCCCCACCCCCAGTAAAACCTCCAAACTTTAATTAGCTAAAAAAAACAACCTGTTTTCCTCCATTGCTAACTTTGTAAAATACAAACCAAAGAGACAGCTTGGTCAGGCAGCTACATACTCTCACCACCTATGTTGAGCTTCCAATGGCATGTTTAGATGCACATTAACATGACTGATAACTCATTGTCCCGGGATATATAATGTATTCTCCATATTATAAAAAGAAAATGTAGCTGGATGCATTTATTTAAAAATTAAGAAAACAAGTTCTCTTCCATCATCTAATAATTTAGATCAAATTTACAAAGCTAATTTAAAAGTTTTTTGTGTGATGTGGCATTTGCAACTTCTACATAATTTGGGCAAGGACTTTAAATTTAAAATTTTTTTTAAAAAAGTAAATTTTTCAATTATAATTGAAATACAGTATATTATTTTTATTTGTACAACACAGTGATTAGACAGTTACACGTGAAGTTATATGCTTGCTTTAAAAAAACATATATATATAACTTTATTGATTTTAGAGAAAGGGAGAGGGAAAGAGATTGAAACATCAATGATGAGAGAATATCATTGATTGGCTGCCTCTTGCATGCCCCCCACTGGGGATCAAGCCTAAAACCTGGGCATGTGCCCTTGACCAGAATGGAACCTGGGACCCTTCAGGCTGCAGGCTGAAGCTCTATCCTCTGAGCTAAACCAGCTAGGGCTATGCCTGGTTTTAAATGCAAGACTTTAAAGCTCTGGTATATGTAAACCATTAGCAATTTTTATTTTATTATTCTTTTTTATACCTCAAATTCTTAACTGTATAATCTGTACCTGATAATGTGGAAAACTGTGAGGGGTGGGCTTGTTCTAAAATAAATTTTCCATTTCAGTCTGAATAAACCTATGTAGAAAGTACTTCCCAAAATGTTGGGGCAGACTGAGGTTGGAATGGTGGGGGAGGAACAAAATCAATAAGAAGCTAATCCCATAATCTTAAACCTCTAAATATTCCTATTTTCAGATATGAACTCATTAATACATCAAATTCTTGAAAGGTAGCAACTAAGATCTTCCTTGGTTATTTTTATCCCACAGATCAAGTGAACAGAATCTAAGTAACACTACCCTTTGGATTACATATCAGTTGGTTATGGCAGTTTGTCCAATCAGTTGTTTAAATGTTGACTATATGGTCAAACAGGACAATCCAAATTAGCTGAGGAAAGGCAGCACTGCACACCAAAATTTTAGGCAAAATGGCTAAACAGCTGAGATTTGACTTGAGCATTCTTAATCTCTTTCTGCTGCCCACAGGCTGTTTCTAGTTCTCTCACCACCAACCCCTCAAACCTCTCTTTAAAAAGGCTCCCCATTGGGAACCCAACGGAAGTTGTAATTAGTCAAGAAAGCATACCTCCTAGTAATATTAACGCTTTAAAACTGGTAGTAAGAGTAATGTCTGTGAACAAGGAAATCTTTCTTACACTCTTTCTTTGCACATCATTCCTATTCCAAAAGAAGGGAGTGCTTTAAAATATAGTCTTCTGTTTCTTAAAAAACTATTTTGGCCTGGCCTGATAGCTCAGTTAGTTTGAGCATCAGCCCAATATGACAAAGTTGCAGGTTCAATCCCAGGTTGGGGCACATACAAGCATCCACCAATGAATGCATAAATAAGTAAAACAACAAATCGATAATTTCTCTCTCTCTCTCTCTCTCAAACCAATAAAAAATTATTTTATGCAATCAAGTAATACATCAAATAAAACACCAGGATCATCAGAAGTATGAAACCCTAATTGCATTTTCCATTTTCCATTATGAGAACAGGGATAGTCACGATCTTTACTAAAAGTGAAACGTATAGAAATAAGCTGAGTGTCTCATTTCTAGTTCTTTTAAATTCTTCAAGAAATGTAATATGCTTCTATCATAAAGTGAACCTAGTAAATACTGAAAGTCATTCAAACGATGTAAATCTCAGAATGAAGCAAGGTCAGTCCCAATGTAACTCTAGATCCAAGCTAAATTATCTGCACCATTTTTCCTCTCATTCTATTACTTTTCCATCCCAAGGGGTGTGTGTGTGTGTGTGTGTGTCAGAGACCATCATCTGGATCCAGCCTATAAATCAGACCTCAGTTCTCCCGATTTTGACCATTTCCAGTGTGTGTGTGTGTGTGTGTGTGTGTGTGTCAGAGACCACCATCCGGAGTCAGCCTATAAATCAGACCTCAGTTCTGCCGACTTTGACCATTCTCAGTACTAATAATCTCTCCAGAAACTTGCTGACTACCTGGATAAACCCATTCGTGCAAATGTGTCAATGGCCCATCAAGAGGCTCCTTCTAAAATTACATCTTTGCATTTTACACAGGCCTTTAACATCTTAACCAAAGGATTGGTAAAAATCATAGCGGAATTTGCAAGAAGGGCAGATTTTGGAGGTCTACCTTTCAGATCACAAGGTCTACCATGTCCCCCTCTTTCTTGTGTGCAAGAGGGGCCTTCTGAGGGAGCAAGACCGGAAGTTGATGCGTGTACGGTAGATACAAAGCAAAGCCACAGAACACACACACCTTCTGGTGAGGTGTGTGCGGCACGCTCCCTCCGGCCCCAGCCCCAACCTCCTCAAGCACCCCCCTGGAGGAGAACGGGAAGCCCCGGCCCGGAGCCCCCGCGGGGAAAGGCCGAGCAGAGGAGCCCGCGAGCCCGGCGCGCAGGTGGGGTTGGGCGCGAGGCGCGGCACGGCGGCGACGCCCGGGTTACCTGCGGCGAAGTGGAGCGGCGTGGACTTCCTGCCCGCCGTGTCGCGGCTGTTCACCTTCTCGGGCGTGACCAGCCTCTTGACCCGCTCCACGTCCCCGTTGCGGCACGCCTCGAACAGCTCGCGGGCCGCCGGCTCCATGGCCTCCGCCGCCGCGCCCGCGCAGGCCGCGCCCCCGCCGGCGCAGCGGCGGCCCGACATGATCCTGGCCGCCGCCGCCGCCGCCGCCGCCAGCAGCAGCGCCAGCAACGGCAGCAGGAGCCCGGGCCCCGCGAGCAGGAGGGCGAGGCCCCCGGGAGGAGACGCACTCAGGGCCCGGGCCGCTTCAGCTCCCTCCGGTCACCGGGGTCGGCGGCGCAGTCCCATGGCCGCGCCGCCGCGCGCGCCCCTCGCTGGGCCTCGCGACCCCCCACACCCCGCGACTGCCCCCGCGGCGGCGGCGGAGGCAGCTCGGAACCGGACGTTCGAGACCCGAGGCGACGCGGCGGCGGAAGCGGGGAAAGACCCTCCCGCCGGCGCCGCGCAGTCCTGGGAGCGCGAATGACGTCGTGCGGCGCGTGCGCAGTGGGCGCAGCCCGGCCAGCCCGTGGCGGCGAGCGAGGGCGCGCGGAGGGGCTTGTGGGAAATGTGGCCGCGGGAGGAGGAGAAGGGGTCTCGGCCCACCGCCATCTTTGCGGTGGGTTTTACTGAAGTAGAACGGCTCTGCTTATTGTCCTTTTTAAAAAAAAAAAAAATTTTTATAAAGCGTGAATTTCCTTGGCGGATGGCCTTACTCCTGAATTTCCTTTCTTTGTTATGCCGAAAAGAGCCTTTGAAAGCGTCATCTCCCCCCTTCCCCCCGCGATCTTGCATATTATTTTGGAATTCTCACTATGGAAGTTTCTCTCTTTTTTTCCAGCTTCCACAATCCCTTTCTCCTGGGGGACGTAGCTTCTGTTTTCCTTTACTGTTTCTTCCCTGCTCTCCACCTGATGGGAAGTTTGGGTGCGCGGTCCCAAGGTTATTTTGTTGAAATTAGGAAGGCAATGGAAGTTTGTTCCGATTATAAATTAATTGCGAGGTATGGCTCTGGTTAGTTGTTCTTTCCATAGTTGAGTTATTAGCTGAGAACCTATCCAATGGCCACAGGAAAACCAGTATTATACTGACTTAGCTGAGGTGTGGATGTATGGGACAAAGGTTAGTGAACTGCAAAATAAATTCCTCTGTTGTCTGGACTTCTTTAACCTGTTTTTCAGGTTTTGTTTGGAAATGTTGCCTCGCTACTGTGCTAAAAGATAGGGGATGTACACTTTTGGCAGCATTTTTATAAATATGAAAGTTGTGAAAACATGTATCCATTGGAATCTATATGCATAAAAGGCTAATATGCTAAGTGTCTGTCTGGGTAATGACATCATGTGGCAATGCCCAGCTCCCACTCCCTGGCAACTAGCCTCCTTGGAGTTTCTTCACAACTTGCCCAGGAGCACAACCTGCTTTATAGGCAGGTGGAAACATTTAGCCAAATGTCTGTGAGGCTTTTTCCATGCCTTATCTCATTTGATCCTCACAGAAGTCCTGGAGTAGGTAGATGGGAGACTTGATAGAATCCTATTTTCTTTTCATTAGCTGGAAAACAGAGATTTAAAAAGCTAAGGAATGTGACCTGACTGAAAAAGAAGAAAGAAATGGTGGACTTTGAAAAATGAGCTCACTGCACAGAATATAGTCAAACACTGCTGCAGTTAAATATTTCACCCTTTGTTCTCCCTATGTGATCTACAATAATAATCTGCTTCATGTTGATATTGACTGCTGTGTTGCTGACAATTACCTGAAAGAGAAGTTGGGGTGCATCACTGGGCTGGAAAATGTTTAGCTAAATCAGAAAGCAGGTCTAATTAAGCAAGTTTATTCTATATCTATAAAAGGCTATGTTGACTTGCACATGGCGCAATACATATAAAGCTCTCGCTGGTGCCAGCCACAAGCATGTGCTTCTATCTGTTGTCGATCGTGAATTTGGTTGACACTTCTATTATAGAGAAAGGGCAAATAGCGATATTAAAATATTTTTTCTAATTTCTTTTCAATGTGCACAAATTCATGCACTGGGCCACTCGTCTATATATATAAAAGCTTAAGCGACCATTACAACAGAACAACCCTAACGACGGGTTGCTATGATGTGCACTGACCACCAGGGGTAGATGCTCAATGCAGAAGCTGCCCCTAGCCTGTAGGTCCCAATGGCTGATGGGGCCTTCTGGCCAACTGCCTGGTCCCTCCCCTTGGCTGGCAGGCCCCCATTGCCCAATCGGGGCTGGTAGCCAACCTCCTGGGTCCCTCCCCCAATCCCTTCCCCCCTGCTAGCCAACCTCCTGGTCCCTCCCCCTGGCAGGTCCAATTACCCAATCAGGGCTGGGCCCTGGGCTGAGATGGGGAATCGTAGGTGGGTGGTGGTGGTGGATACCAGTGGTGAAGGAAGGAGGGGGGAGGTGGGGAGGCAAGGATGCTGGGAACCTGATTAGCCCTGATTGCCAGCCAGGCTGAGGGACCCTACCTGTGCACAAGTTTTGTGCACTGGGCCACTAGTTATTTATAATAGCCAAGAGGTCAGAGCAACCCAAATCCTGTCATATGCTCAACCTGTCATACGTGAACCTTGAGGACATCATACTAAGTGGAATAAGTCAATCCCCCTTGCCACCAAATACTGTATGATTCCACTTATATGAGGTGTATTTGCTAGTTAGGGTTGCCATAATAAATCCCACAGAATACTAGTCGATGGCATTTTAAATAACAGAAATTAATTTTCTACAGTTCTTGAGACTAGATATCCAAGATCAGGGTTGGCAAGTCTTATTTCTCCTGAGACCTCTCTTACTGACTTGCAGATAGCCTTCTTGCTATGTCCTGACAGAGCCTCTTCTCTAGTCATATGCATTCTTGGTGTCTTTGTGTCCAAATTTTCTTGTAAAAGGAAGCAAGTCAGATTCAATTAGGGCTCACTCACGTGGCCTTATTTACTCTTAATTTAATTTTTAAAAATATATTTTTGTTGATTTCAGAGAGGAAAGGAGAGGGAGAGAGAGATAGAAACACCAATGATGAAAAAGAATCATTGATCGGTTGCCTCTTGCATGTGTCCCCGCCCCCCCCCCCCCCCCCCCACTGGGAATCGAGCCTGCAACCCAGGCATGTGCGCTTGACTGGAATTGAACCTGGGACCCTTTAATCCGCAGGCCAATGCTCTATCCACTGGGCCAAACCAGCTAGGGCTTAATTTCATTTTTAAAGGCATTCTCTCCAAATATAATCACATTCAGAACTACTGGGGGTTAGGACTTCAACATGAATTTTGGGGGAGGGTATTATTCAGTTCATAACATGATGCAAAAGTAGAAGCAAAAAGTTGAATAATGGTTAGTTACCAGGGGCTTGGGAGAAAAGGAAATAGGTTTATTGTTGAATGGGTATAGAGATTCAGTTTTGCAGCATGGAAATTTCTGGAGATCTGTTGCACACCATGAACATACTTACTGAACTGTACATTTAAAAATGGGTAAGATGGTATTAAAATGCAAATAAGTTGGATATCTTCATTGTTATGGTCTATTTGTATTTTTCTATTGGGTTGACTGGTGTTTCAGGTTTATAAGGATATATTCCTAGAAGTGGGATTGCTGGGTGAAAAGGCAGTTCCATACATCTCATCCTCCCTCCCCCTCCCCCCTTTTTAAAAAATATCCATCAGCTGCCTCTGCACACCCCTTACTGGGGATGTGCCCGCAACCAAGGTACATGCCCTTGACCGGAATCGAACCTGGGACCTTTCAGTCCGCAGGCCGACACTCTATCCACTGAGCCAAACCGGTTTCGGCAGGAATAGAGATTTAAAAAAGACAATAAATAAATAAAATTTTTTAGAAAAATGAGGCTTAACCTGGATGAATAATACTAACTTGCCATGAAATTAATATTTTTTATCAATGCTATACACATGAGATAAAAAAATTCACCAAGGTATAACACTTTTTGAAGGAATTCTATTTTTATTTTATAATATTTTAGTTAGATTGTCTATACCAATTTGAAATAAATGAAATAAATTTAATATTTTTCTTCAATCTTTTTTTTAAATGGCAAATTATTTTATTAGGTTAATGCAGAATACATTTAATAACATTTCTATTTTTCTGAAAAACTTAGCAAGTTTATTTTGCTCTAATCTTAAATAAAATTTGTCTTCAACATGCTTTATTAATATTTATTTTTAAATTATGTATATATATTTTTCTCATTTGTTTCTTGACAACTCAATGGCAAGTTCTCATAACTTATTTAAATTCATAATTTGCCATCGGGCACGCTAATTACTATATAGTTGGGATTTAGAGATCATCATTTATTTGATTTTTAAAAATGAGAAATTTTCCTATTCAGCAATATAACTTTCTGGAGCATAACCAATATTTCACTGAAGGAGAAGCTCTAAAACTCTGTGGTTAGGGGTTGTACATTTAGCACGATAGATTAACGTGTGGCAGAAAATTGTACTCTTTAAGAATAACTAGAGAAGTTGGCTTTTAAAAAAAATTCTCTTTATGCACATTGGGAAGCTGCTAAGACAAGTAAGTATTTGAGAGGTCAAGATTCTGGAGAGGGGAAAACCGTAAAGAGCTGAACTAACATTCCACAGCCATGTTTTTCCATGGGGAATTTCACAATTCTGTGCTCAAGGAATGTGCTGGTAACCAATTAAAGTCTTGGGCAAAGGGAAACCATCTGCTGAAAGGCAGAGAAACCATCAGAGCTATGCTGTACTGTGGGAGTGATGAGATCTGGAGGCAGAAAGAACTTTGGGAGAACTGCAGCTTAAGCTTGAGTCAGCTCAGTCCCTGATTGGACTAAGGCAGTGGTTGGCAAACTGCGGTCCCTTGAGTGTGGCTCTTCCACAAAATACCACTTTGGGTGTGCATGTACAGTGCGATTGAAACTTCGTGGCCCATGCGCAGAAGTCGGTTTTCGGTCTGGGCGATTCTATTTTGAAAAAGTGGTTCAAGGGGCCAAAGAGCCGCATGTGGCTCTTGAGCCGCGGTTTGCCGACCACTGGACTAAGGTGATCTGGTCTAACTTTGCCTCTCCAGGAGGGAAATGGTGAATGCACTCTGGAGATTTCCTCATTCCAGAGCTTCTACAATTTTTCAACACAATATCTAAATGTCAATCAGAGAGTACCAGGCATACCAAGAAATAGAGAAAAATGATGAAAACGTAAGAAAAAAACAGGTGATTCAGAGTTATAGATACCAGTCAAATATTAAATATAACTGTGATGAGTATATTTAAGAAAATAGAGCCTAGCCTGTGTGGCTCAGTGGGCATATGCCTGGGTTGTGGGCTCAATTCTTGGTGTGGGAGACAGCCAATCAACGATTCACTCTCATCACTGATGTTTCTATCTTTCTCTCCCTCTCCCTTCCTCTCTGAAATAAATTTATATATATATATATATATATATATATATATATATATATATATATATATTATAGAAAATAGAGAAGAAGAAAATAGATTAAGAAAAAGAGAATTTCACCAGAAACAAACAGGACATAGCAAACAGATCTAACATACATATAATGAAAGATTCAGGAGACAACGAGTAAAAGGGGGAGCTAATGATCCAAGATGGAAAAAGAAAGTACGGAAAAAGTGAAGGGCAATGAAAAGCTAAAAATATAGGTGAAAATGAATGGACTTTGACCTATATAAGAACAATAATGTTCTTTGAAATTTAAAATATATGGAATGAAATGCATGATACAAATACCACAAATGGCAGGAATTGGTAAATTGAGTTTAAGTGTTCTAAAGTCCCAGCATTGTCAGGGAAGTAGTAAGAGTAATAATTAATTTAAAGCTGTATTGAGGGTTAAATTGTATTCCTCCAAAAAGATATTGATATTCTAACTCCAAATACCCAGAATGTGACCTTACTAGTATTTGGAAATATGGTCATTGCAGGTATAGTTCCTGAAGTAGAGGTGAGGTCATACTGCAGTCGGGTGGGACCATAATCCAATATAGTGTGCTTACAAGAAAACAGTCATGCGCTGGCTGGTTTGGCTCAGTGGATGGAGTGTTGGCCTGTAGACAGAAGGGTCCTGGGTCCGATTCCAGTCAGGGGTACATGCCCAGGTTGTGGGCTTGATCCTCAGTTGGGGGCATACGGGAGGCAGCTAATTGATGATTCTTTTACATCAGTGATGTTTTTCTCTCTCTCTCCCTCTCCCTTCCTCTCTGAAATCATTAAAAATATATTAAAAAACAAAACAGTCATGTGAAGACACAGATATAGAGAGAATGTCATATGAAGATGTTGGCAGATATCCGAATGATTCCTCTATAAGCCAGGGATGCCAAGGGTTGCTGGCTATCACCAGAAACTGTGAGAGAGGCATAGAATAGTTCTTCCTCAGACCCCTTCAGAGGAAGGGAGAGGGAGAGATAGTTAGAAACATCGGTGAGAGAGCAATATCAATCAGCTGCCTCCTTTACACTCCCCATCGGGGATGTGCCTGAAACCAAGGTATATGCTCTGACTGGAATCGAACCTGGGATCCTTGAGTCTGCAGGATGACGCTCTATTCACTGAGCCAAACTAGTTAGCGCTAAACTCCTTATTCTTTAAGGAAATTCTCAGATGTTGTTTAAGGCCTACAAACTCAAAACAAGTACTAAATAAGTCCTAGAGATCTAATACACAGAATAGTGACTATAGACAATGATATCTATCTATCTATCTATCTATCTATCTATCTATCTATCTAAAAGCCTAAGCGACCATTACAACTGAACAACTGGAATGATCGGAATGACCAGTCAACCAGTCGCTATGATGCACACTGACCACCAGGGGCAGATGCTCAACACAGGAGCTGTCCCCTGGTGGTCAGTGTGCTCCCACAGGGAGAGCGCCATTCAGCCAGAAGCCCAGCTGCGGTGGTAGGAGCCTCTCCTGACTCTACAGCAGTGCTACTGAGTGGAGATGGCAGTGCAGCAAGCCAGGATGAGTGGGAGTGGTGCAGTGCCGGCTTGGACCCCTCCTGACCTCCTGCCGCTTGGCACACTGCTATATCCCTCAAGGGATGTCCAACTGCCAGTTTAGGCCCAATCCCTGTAGGCCAGCCTTTCGAGAGGGTACAGGCCAGGCCGAGGCCCCTTGCCTGCACAAGTCTGTGCACCGGGTCTCTAGTTGTATGATGATAATCAAACTTGCTAAGAGATGATTATTCCAGCCACTAAATATAAATGATAATTATGTAAAATGATAGTGGTGCTAATTATCTCTACAATGGCAATTATACTATAATATATAAGTGGAACAAGTTAACATGTTATAAATGTTAAATTTACATAATGCTACAGGTCAACTATATTTCAATTTTTAAAAAGAAAAAATTCAATATGAAACAAACAAAATTTTTATTTTTTAAAAGTAAATTACACTTTTAACATTTATTGACTTTTCCAAATGAGGCCTAAAAAATAGAATCATAAAAGCGTTGCCTGAGTAAGTTTACTAAATGACTGCATGTATACTTATCTCCATAAAAGGTAATTTTTAAAACTTGCAAATTGCCGCAAGAGGGCATTACTCTCACAGTTCTTGGTAAAGTCCGCCATCTAGTGGAAATAGTTCTACTGATTTTTTTAAAGACTGGCAAATAGAATGAATGTGAACCTTCAGTTCAATTTCAAACTGTAATGCTGGTTTAAGGCTTAAAAAGAAATTAAAAAGTATTCAGTGTTCACATACTTCCTTGTCTTATGTCCAGGTCTGGTATTTTTATTAGTTATGGTTTTCTGTCTTTTGTTTCTTTTCATGGTACTTCTGTTCCCAGTTTTAAAGCTTTGGAAACATTTTGAATTCCTTCCTCTGCCTTGTACATGTCTAACTTGATGTCATTGGCCAGGTTTTATTAGTTGTTCCCTCACCGAATTTCGTCCCCTCTCCCACCCCCATTCATCATTGTACTTCAAGCTTTTAGCATTATTTCTGAACTCCTGAAATAGCATGATTCGTCCCTCAGTTGTCTTCAGTCTGTTAAGCACTGCGACAGCCTTGACCCTCACCCCTCCATAGTGTGGGAATGTTACCCTATACTGAGTCTCCAGTGAGTTTCTCATTGTCTTCTGGGTCCATTAGTCTAACTCTCAGTACCCTCCACAGCTCATTTTTCTTTCTAATGCTGTCCCACTCGTGTTCTGTATGTTTTTCTTTTAGCTCAATTGGTCTGATAATTGGTATTAAACAACATGCTTTTACTATTTGGACCACAGCATTGCACGCCTGTTATTCTCAATAGCTTGAATCCCCTTGCTCTTACTATTGCCTAAGCCCCTCCTTTCCTATGAATGGCAAACCTTTGCTCTTACTGCTGTTTCAACCCTTCATGCTGTTGCAGTAAATATGATCTATACCAATTATTTGTCATTTACTACTCAGTATTATTTCGTCCATCCTTTTCTATGTTTGAATCTTGTGTTCCTGACTATATTGTCAACCTCTGAAGACTGTGAGCCATGTTGTATGCTTCTTTTTACCCTTGCATGTAGCCTTGTACCGCCATTGTTGACAAGTGCATTAAAATCTGAAAGCAAGTTTTAAAAAATAAAGCATATTAAAATTATAATAATAAAAGCATAATATGCTAATCAGATTGGACGACCTTCTGGATGAAGCTAGGGCTGTGAGGGAAGCCTGGGTCCCAGGTGCCAGAGGGAAGCTGGTGCCAGCAGCTAGGGGAAGGAAGGCCTACTCTTGCATGAATTTCATGCATTGGGCCTCTAGTTATAATAATCTCTGACAAGTTTGATCATGCATGACCTGAACTATAGTTTATTTTATTTTATTTTTTAAAAAATTTTTAAATTAAATTATCTTTGTACATATACCATTGCCCCCCTCCCCCCCATACATATCCTCCCTCCCTAGAGTTTTGTGTCCATTGGTTGTACTTATATGCATGTATACAAGTCCTTCGGTTGATCTATTATCTCCCCCAGATCTCCCTAACCTCTCCGCTGTAATTTGACAGTCTGCTTGTTGCTTTACTGTCTCTATATCTATCTTTTGGTTCTTCAGTTTATAATGTTCTTTATCATCCATAAATAAGTGAGGTCAGGTGGTGTTTCTCTTTCATTGACTGGCTTGTTTCACTCAGCATGATGTTCTCCAATTCCATCCAGGTTGCTGCAAATGATGAGAATTCCTTCTTTTTTATGGCAGCATAATATTCCATTGTGTTGATATACCATAGTTTTTGGACCCAATCATCTGCTGACGGGCACCTAGGCTGTTTCCAAATTCTGGCTATTGTAGATTGTGCTGCTATGAACATAGAGGTGCATATATCCTTTCTGATTGGTGTTTCTAGCTTCTTGGGATATATTCCTAGGGTATACTTTAGATTTTTTAAAAATTGATTTTAGAGAGGGAATAATAGAGGGGGCGGGGAGAGAAAAAGAGAGAGAGAAAGAGAAACAGCAACCTGAGAGAGATATGTACATTGATCAGTTGCCTTCACTATGTGCTCCAACCTGGGATAGAACCTGCAACCCAGGCATGTGCCCTGACCAAGAATCAAACCCGGGACCCTTCATTGCATAGGACAACACTCCCAACCAACTGAGCCACACCAGCCAGGGCTGTAGGTCAGATTTTATGCAGAAGTTTTTTTGTTTATTTTTCTTGTTCTTTATTTTCTTCTACACTAGAAAAATGCAAATTCACAATTTTAAGTCACCAGAAGTGGGAGCTAATGTTTACAGACTTTGTCAGATAGTTTTGGATTTTTTGATTGGATACAGATTCAA
Organism: Pipistrellus hanaki; assembly: GCF_964339955.1. NCBI lineage: Eukaryota > Metazoa > Chordata > Mammalia > Chiroptera > Vespertilionidae > Pipistrellus > Pipistrellus hanaki. The sequence goes on along the minus strand of NC_140516.1, from coordinate 32,653,772 downwards.
AGTGTTGGAGAGATTTTACTCTGAACAGCACATTTGGTTTTCTTCTCAGTCAGATGCTATTGTTTCAAACATTTGGATGTCTAATAACACACACTTTGGTTGTCTGTGGCTCTAAGAAATATTACTTGATATTCTGTTGTAGCATCTGGTTGTAATGTTAAAATATGCCCAATTGTATATCATAGATTTCTTTCTTTGAAGAGTAAAGAAAAGCAAGTGCTGGCAGAGTGAAATTATTGACTATTGAATCATTTTTCACTACGATTCAGTTTTCTTATGAAATATCAGTCCTTTAACCTCAGCCTTATAAACATTATGATATTTTTAATCTTAAAGACAAGAGGTTCTGGTTAGACAAGATACCAGGTATATTTCTGAGACATACAGTTTAAGGAATCCACTTGAAATTTTAAAAATGGTCTTTATAGCATGGTCAGAATAGATCATCCTATTCAGGGTAGAATGATATTTTATTCTCTGTCTTCAAAGTTTAAAACTGTGCACTTGGGGCATTTACCCCACTCACCCTTCTGAAAAAAAAAAAAAATGTCCTGCACCCTTTCATCATGTATTTGCTTTGCATAAATATCTAATCTTTTCAGATAAAGTTGTTCCAAGCAAGTTTGGACATATCTGATCTAAAAAAACCCTTCGCTTTTGAATTTGCCTTTGAAAAGGAGCTATAAAGGACTGATTTATAACAGATGTTATATTTTCCCCAAATCACAATAATTAGAAACAAAGAGCTCCAAGCCTCAAACCAAAATATAAATGGAATAAGAAATAAAATGAAATATGCTATATAATACCATTTAAAGTAAAATCACATGTACATGACTTAGTTTGTAAGAATGCCTATAAACAAAAAGATACTTATTTAACTAATTGCTACAGAGGAATGGAAGGGATGCTCACATATGTCCCTCTTGGCTCTTAGTAGTAAGAGTGGAAATTTAGGAATGGGGAGGGGTTTGAAGGAAATTCCCTAAATTTTAAGCACTGAGCTAGGTATTCCGTATATAGTCTCTCACTAAATCTTCACAACAGCCCTGTGAGGTGGGCTATTATCTCTATTTTACAAATTAGGAAACCGAGAGCCAGAAAAGCTAATCATATGTCACATAGCTTTTGAGTGGTGGAATTGGGACTCAAATCTTGATTAATTCTTAGGAAAGGGATAATGAAAAGCATGGATATGCTTGAATCTCTTTGGCCTAGTCCTCACACTAGACAACCAATGCTTACATAATGTAGATGTTGGTGGGAGTTATTTATTATTTCTATAGCAAAATATGTCATATTGTATCTTAAGAAAAAATCAAACCTAGAATATGAGAGGAACTTAACCTGTAATTAGAAGCATCTTTTTTTTTTTTTTTTTCAATTCTCCTAGCTATGTGGTATTTTTCCATGGCCTTTAGAAAATATTTGTTACTCTATAACTGTGTTAAAAATAGAAAAACCAGTCCTCTGGTTTGTGCATATAATGCTGCAATCAAACTGAAATCCTACTCTCCAGCTAGTTACTCATTAAGTAGAGAATATGATAATCTGAGATTTGACATTGGAATTGGTTAAAGTTGAAGCTGGAACTCTGGATTGATTGTCTATTAAATTCATGTCATCGATCCAGTGGGAAAAAGTTTATAAGGGTTAAATTTTGTTATCATAATGTGATATTGGCATAATGTGAGTATGCAACCTTCCAAAATAAAAATTTCCTTAAAAAAAAGTTAACATTTCTCCTTAAAAGCACTTTATAATGAATGCTAACCATACCTGCATTCAGATTTATAAAGAAATAAATGATCTATTGGGTCAAATCCTATTCATATACAGTTTTTATATATTGACCTTAAAATTTCAATTACAGATCATCCACAATTCACTTTAGTGTTTTTTTTTTTTCACTTTAGTTTTTAAAATTTCTTTTGTTTAAGTAGAGGACAGGAAAAAATGATGCCAGGGAACAACAACAACAACAACAACAAAAGGAAAATGGGAAATGCTATAGTTACTGGTGACAAGAAATCTTTCTTTTAATTGAATGGGGAAAGAAAATAGACCAAAAAGAGAAGTAAAAGTCGGAATGACTCACCTTTGGTAAGGGGACATCAGTAACATAAATTTCTCTCTTACTTTGTTATAAAATATTTCAAAAAGTGAAGCGTCTTGGTGAAATGTGGGTACAAACTGAGAAACAATAAAACATTTGTTTTTTTTTGTTTTGGATGCGATATTTCCAAGGCTGCAAACCCAACCTGGAAAAGCTTACTTGGTACGTTCTCTGCCAAAGACATCACCTAATGGCTACAATAAAGAAAGCAGGCAGTGTCCACAGTGGGAGGAGAGTTTTGTCTTCCTTTTACATCATAGACTGGCACCCTTTTAAAATTAGGGTGCCAGAGTTCCTCCTCCCCTCCCTTTGGCATGTTGAGGCAGCTCATGACGAGCGCCTTTGGCTATGGCTCCTACACGGAGAGGGAGCAGGGGAGCCCATAACATTGAAGTGGAGGAAGAGCAGGCAGCAGACAGCCATAGGCAGCAGGAAGGTGGGCATGTGTCGGTAATCAATTTTGGCACAGCATAAATGCTGTTGGGTGCCAATTTATGTTCTGACTTAAAACACATATTTTTGATTTGATGGTGAGGGTAGTAGTGGTGCTGGGTGGGGGGAGGGGGGAGGAGTAGAACTGGGTAATGGTCGTAAATGTCTAATCAAATGAGTTTTTGTGAAGGAAAGACTTTACTGTGAGAAATTGGTTAAACAGGTGGAATCCTGAAGAATTTCCTAAAAGGAGGATTTGGTTCTTCATTTATTGATGCTGCTTATAGTTATCCTACCTTACAACTAAATCCAGGATTTATCTTTAGCCTGATAGCTTTCTGATAACTCCTGAAATATAAGATATTTACATTCAAACATTCATTGGCCAGATGGTCATGTAAACTGGCAAGATAGCCCAGCTGGTGTGGCTTAGTGGCTGGGCATTGACTTATGAACCAGTATGTCACGGTTCAATTCTTGGTTGGGGCACATGCCCTTGTTGTGGGCTCCATTCCTAGTGGGGGCATGCAGGATGCAGCCAATCAATGATTCTCTCTCTCTCTTTCTTGCCTCTCCCTTCCTCTCCAAAATCAATAAAAACATATTAAAAACAAACAAACTGGCAGAACAGGGCTCTGTTCTCTTTCCATTCAACAACTATTCATCTCAGTCTTAGTGTACTAATTGAAATGCGGAAGATTTTTAAAAAGTACAATGCATTCTAGGGGATTTATTTGTGAGCAGGAAAGTTTGAGTCTAGTAAAGGAAATCATCTATAACTCACACAAAACGGTTTATAGTGATATGTATATTTGAGAATGCTCAAGTCTAAAAACTATAAAATGTGGAAGATCAGATATGGGCAACCTACTGTATGACAGACAGAGCTAAGTGTTTGATGTAAACGTACAATGAGTGCTGTGGGAGAACAGAGAGTTGGCATATTTTTCTCCTGGTAGATGGGATCCTGAAGGAAATGGCATTAGATTTGGATCTTTACAAACTGATGGCACGTGGAAACATGGAGGAGGAAGGGAAGTGCAATCTCTGGGAAGCAAGATTGACAGCACCAAACTGAATCAGCTTTCTGGTTATGCAAAGCTTGTGAAATTTAATTACACTGTGAAACCCGCATAGGGTTTTCATTATCATTGGCCTTTAATGACTTGCAAATCAAGGGACAACTACAGTACAACAAATAGGAATCTTATGAAATGGTGGCTTGCTGAAGGGTAGTTGCTAATCATTCTCTTCCTGCTGGCAAATTAGCCAGTTTAGTTCTTGGCAGGAATACAATTTCAACAATCATTCCCCATGTAGTACACTTGTTAAAATGAGTTAATACAACTCCCCTATATAGATATTTCTATGATTATATCTTACGGAAATAATAAAAAATGTGGATAAATATTTAAGTATGAGGATAATAATCATAGTATTAGTTATATAAATGTTGGAAAATATGTCCATGTTTAATGATACAGCAAATGGTAATTGTTTAATGTTTCAAGATAAAAACCACATATGAAAAGGTGATTTATAAAATTGTTTATACAACTTTTGCCCAGTTTTGGATCATCTACTTAACAAAGGAACTTCGGTTGAGGAAATGAACCAAATTGATTTGGTAATGGAAATACCATTTTCTGATAACAATCTTGCCAAAATAATGTGTGCTTTCCATTTAATGGGAAAATGTATAAAAATTTTTTTTCCTGTGTTCTGGTAACATGGCTTACTGAGATTCCTCTATTTTACCTTCTTTCATCACTCTAAGAACATATAAATACAGGACAAAATATTGCAACAGAAAATTAAAATGCAGCAGAAGAGCTCAAAATAAAGAAAGAGAATTCCATGGGAGCCAAAAACAATGAGAGAATGTTAAACCAGATGTGTAACTTCATCATTTGATATGACAATGGCTCAGGAAAATAAGTGGGAAGGGTCTAGTAGCTGGATTTCATATTTATGTTCATTTGAGGACAGAAATGTGGCTTTGGTCCCAGAAACTTCAATCTAAGAGAGAACATAAGGTAACAACTCAGTGACATTTGTAGAAACAAATACCAAATTTCTCTTTAGCAACACTTCTGTATCAGGATACATAGAATTTCTATAGGCAATGCCCTTCCCCAGGTCCATTTACCTCCCCCACAAAATCCCTGTTATAATATGCTTACAGTAAAAACCCCAAACCCATAAGGAAAGAACACTCTATGAGGGAGTGTCAACAGATCAACAAACAAATAAAATTGGCAAATCTATTATTTGAGATCAAAGGCACTATTACTTATTTACAATTACAAAATAAATAATCCTATGTAATAAAAGGGTAATATGCGAATTGACCCAACAATAGAAGGACCAGTAGCTATGATGCGCATTGACCACCCGGGGACAGATGCTCAACACAGGAGCTGCCCCTGGTGGTCAGTGCACTCCCACAGGGGGAGCGCTGCTCAGCCAGAGCCCCAAAGCCAGACTCACAGCTGTCCAGAGCAGAAACATTGGTGGGAGCCTCTCCCGGCTCTTTGGCAGTGCTAAGGTTATCTGACTGATGGCTTAGGCCTGTTTCTCAACCCCCAAAAGGCTCCCGGACTTTAAGAGGGCTCAGGCCGGGCTGAGGGACCCGAGTGCATGAATCTCTCATGCACTGGGCCTCTCATCTATATATAAAAGGCTAAGCAACCAGCCGACAGGCCAACTGGCTGGTAGGTATTATGCATACTGACCACCAGGGGGCAAGTTGCTCAACGCAGGAGTTGCCAAGCGACAGCAACTTTGCAAGTGCCCTCTCACACTCTGGGACCCCTTGGGGGATGTTGGACTGTCAGTTTCAGCCTGATCCCCGCAAGCCAGGCCAAGGGACCCCACCTGCCAGAGGGACCCTGCTCACTCTGCAGATGCCCTTTGAGCCCCGGAGCTGCCCCAGGTACAGCTAGCTGGGGAGGGACCATAGGAGACTGGCTCCAGGGCATGTCTGGCCCATCTAGCCCAGTGCCACTCTGCTGGCCACCTTCTAATCAATTTCCTTTCAATGTGCATGAATCTGTGCACTGGGCCTCTAATGAAGTAATGAAAACTACAATAAAAGGATAGGACAGTATGACAAAAAAAAAACCTTTTGGATTTGAAAATGGTTCATTGGGGCAGTTTAAACATTTAAAAACTTTATGATCTAGGTAAAAACTAGACGATGGTTTCATGATATCCAAAGATCATACTCTCTGGGTTGCCTTTGCAGGAGTTGGGATAGTTTATGTTGCACCATCCATATTCTTAGTTCCCACTCTCACTTTCTGTCTTTATGTAACTCTAATGACATGAGTAGTCGGGAGGACCAGTGAACACTAAGAGCAAAATGTGCTGTTTCAAAAATGGGATGGTTGTTCCTTCATCCTTGATCTCTTCAGCACTATTTTAAAAGCATTCTAACAAAAGAGCCGCAAAAGTGGTGTAATGCCTTTAAATTACTTACTTAGTACAACATTAACTTCAATCAGAGTAGTTTAAAACTGGTCATCGCTGTTTGGCATAGTGGATAGAGTCTTGGACTGCAGACTGAAGGGTCCCAGGTTCGATTCTGGTCAAACACACGCATGGGTTGCAGGCTCCATCCCCAGTAGGGGGTGTGCAGGAGGCAGCCAATCAATGATTCTCTTTCATCACTGATATTTCTCTCTCTCCCTCTCTCTTCTTCTCTGAAATCAATAAAAATATATTAAAAAGCCAAACCAAAACAAACAAGCAAACAAAGAATCAAACTGATCAGCAACTCTACAGAGGCAGGAAATTTGAGTTACAAAGTCCAGAGGTGTGAATAGAAGGCTGGGGGCCAAATCCAGCCCGCAGATATTTTTATTTGGATATAGAGTATTAATAAAATAATTTTTGAATTAGTTGTCTATTATTAAAAACTGAGAGATTTCACATAAACACATGGACTTCTGACTTGAGAAGCTGGTTTATCCAGCCATGATGAGAATGGATACCTCTGGTTGGCAACAATGAGCTGCAACTAAGCAGCATCGGCCACCTTCCCCAGTTCTTTCCAGACCCTTCAATTCCCTCTCAAGTCTCCAGCACTGTGGACCAGTATCAGTGCTGCTTATTATTACACTTGAAGTGTATGATTGTACAGGTCACACCACCTGCCTTTCTTCATTCTGTCCACAGTGATTCTGGGAGTCAGCACAAATTATATGACTAGAAGCTGGGGTCAAGCTGGGGTCAAGCTGGGGCTGGGCTCAGATGCTGCAATCTGACAGCATGGTGCTGCAATCTGACAGCATGACCCTTGCTGAGTCCTCAAAGGTTTAAATGCTTCATTCATTCATTCATTCATATATTCACTCATTCATACCTTCATTTATGACACATTCATTGAGCAACTATGGTGTGGCAGGCATGGGGACCACTTCAAGAAACTCAAAATTTAGTAAGAAGATCACACTATGGGAGATGAAGAGTGGGGAGGTTAGTGGTTATCTCTAGACTCTGAGTAGGGTTGCCAGATTCAGCAAATAAAAATATAGGATGCCTGTTATATGTGAATTTCAGATAATGAAACAATATTTGGGATATGCTTTTATTAAAATGGATTGTCTTGTTTACCTGAAGTTCAGATTTAACTGGGCAACTCAGTCTAGGGCACCTGGGCCTCTGTCTAGTCAGTGACTTGGTTGGTGACCTGAATTGTTCACCTTTGGAAAAAGGAAGCCTTTTTCTCTTAGAAATTCCTGGTCAAGCCAAGCTCCTGAGTTATGTTTGGCCTGCCTGCCTGATGAAATCCAAACATAAACGTTGCTCATCTTAAAGTCTAACCACTACCTACAAATGTGGTTAAAAAACCCCCACATTTTCTTACCCATGTTTTACATCTCTGACATTGGGAAGTCAATAGATGGAGATCTGCTAATAATCCTCAAGTATAAAAATTTAGGGCACACCTCCTGAGAATTGGTAGCAGAACAGAACACTTGTTTTTTGTTTTTTTTTTTTTTCTCCAACAAAGCACAAGTTTATTAATACTGGGAAAAATTATTTGAGTCAGAAGTAAGGTTATATTTTCTATTCTTTTAAAAAATACTTATTTTTATTGATTTCCGAGAGGAAGAGAGAAGGAGAGAAACATCAATGATGAGAGAGAATCATTGATTGGCTGCCTCCTGCATGCCCCATGTGTCCTGACTAGGAATTGAACTGTGACCTCCTAGTTCATAGGTTGACGATCAACCACTGAGTCACACCGGCCGGGCTACATTTTCTTTCCTTGAGGAGATGTAATTAAAGTTTAAACATGTTTACTCAAGGGTTCTAAGCACAGGCAATTTGCAAGGAATTGGTGAGGAGATGAGTATGACATCAAATTTAGAATCTAATGTTTATTTGTTTTTGAGAGACATTTTCTAACTCTATAAAATGCCATAGCTACCCAATCAAAATAATCATAAAAATACCCATTTCTTATTGAATACTTACTCTTTGTAGATGCCATGGCAAGCATTTTATTATATGCCTTATTCCATCTAATTCTGTGGAAGTATAAGTATGGTCCCGTATTCCTTCCATAGAAATAAGGAAATTGAAGCTTGAAGGGGTCAGTCCTGAGAACAGGGAGGTCTCTCCAAGGTCACACCATGGTAAGTGATGGGCTTGGTATTGAACCCAGACTGGGGTGTCTTACTCTGCATTCTGGGTCTTATCTGCTTGACTTTGTCAGTGATTCAGTCCCATCGGTTGGGGACTCATCAGCAAAGTCGCAGTGAAGTCCTTTGAGGGACTGAGAGAGTGGATGTTTTTGATGCTGTTAGTGTCTGTGAATTCCTTTGTGAGGAATTACTGGTCTTTTCAGAAGAAAATAGATAAGAGCACACTGACTACAATGAGTTTAAGGTCCCTGAAAGATGTGGATTTTAGACTCTCTTATCTAAAAGACCTATATGTTAAAAAGGCTATCTAATCTTTAATTCCCTAGCTTTTTAGATGTAAAGAAATGAAAATTTTATTTTAAGGAAAAAATAACAACACACACACACATACACACACACACACACCAACAACACACATATCAAAATCTATTACTCGTTAAGACATTGTGTTATTTTGGTTATGTCCTTTTTCAATGGAGTGTGCCCTCATTTTAAAGGTTCTTTTCTTGGGTGACACCTTGGGGTACAGAAGTGTTCTGTCAGGGAACTTCTATCCTTTTTCCCATTATATAATTTCCCTGCACTTGAACCAGCCTGATGCTTCACTAGGCTGAACTCAAAGGAATCTCTGAAGGACAGAGTGTACAAAAGAGTAACCCACTTGAAAATCTTTAGGCATAATTGATCTTCCAAGAACTACCTCAATGTGAAACATAACAAAACAAAAACAAACAAGCAAAAAATAAAATTTTTATAAAACAACTATTGGCCATTAAAATTTTTTTCCAACACACACACACACACACACACACACACACACACACATTATTTATTCAGATAGTCAGTCAATAGTGCCAGTCATTGTCCCAGGTGCTGGCTTTTACCCATGAGCAAAACAAGCCCCATAACCTTATGCAATTGCATTGTAATTGGGGCAGACAGAGAAGTATAAGAAAATTCTATAAAATATTAATAAGTGATGATAAGTGGTATGGAGACAAACAAATAAAATACAGGATGGGGAGAAGGGCTCAGGGAAGGTCCGAAGGAAATGAGAGCATCAACCATGTGAATATCTGAAGAAAGATTGTTCCAGGTAGAGGGAACATCAAGTGCAAATTCTGAGTACAAAATTTACGATGATCAAAAAACAAAACAAAACAAAAACAAAGCTTACAGAGGCGTTTTATAATGAAAAACAACAGGCCCTTGCTTCACCCTGTAGCCCCACTGCTCAAAGGCAACCATTTTATTTTATTTATTTTTAATTTCTTTATTGATTAAGGTATCGAATATTTGTCCTCAACCCCCCATTCCAATCCCCCCCACCCCCCTATTGCAACCATTTTATTTTTTTAAATTGTTTCTGTTTTTAATTCTGTCAGTTACTTCCAGGTCTCTAATTTATATGCTCAAATAACTACACCTTGATTTATCAGCTTTAAATGTTATCTATTCACCTCTAGCATCAAGATGCAGATTTAGCTCACACAATCCCACATTCCCTCCTGCTCCTCCATATTTGATAGCTATGTATGATATTTTTAGTGACGGTATTAGTTACCCTTATTGCTTTAAAATACTTGAGCTTCTATTTATGGTCCTATTGATTCTGAGAAAGAAAACTGGAATTTGGAAGTGCAGACAGACCCATGGGGTTGGGCGAAGGTCAGAAGTCTGGATAGGGGCCCAAAGTCCAGAGTCTTTGAAGAGGTGCATAGAGTTCCAAGCTGGCCAAAGTCTAGAGGGGCCTCCATGGACAACGATGATGAAATGTGAGCACCATTGGTCAAGGTGCAAACAGAGATTAACAGTGGGAAGCACAAGTGGGCTTGGGACTGGGATGGGAGACTTATTCATGTGGAGACCGGAGTTTAAGGGCAAGAAATTTGAACATCAGGAGAGACTGAAGCACTGGGCTCTCTTCCATGAACAAAGTACCCTCTTTGTGACAAAGTTCTAGCTCTTTATGAGTGCACTGTGTCACTCATTTGCTTCTTCCTCCACAATGCTCTAAATCCCAATGGGGCTGCCACTACAGACTGCATTTCCCAAGATTCCTGGACAACTGGTTTCTGTTTACATTTCACCAATAAGGAGCCCAGAAGGGAGATTGGAGGAAAAAAGAAAGGGAGAAATAAGGATATTTCATCTGTTTTTTGTCTGTTCCAGGAAGTGTCTTGAGCTTCCAGCTTTTGCCCCATTGCACTGGCTTCTGGGTTTAAATAATATGGTGTAGCAATTCCTGCAGTTTTGAGTCTCTGGGTTATGTCATTGTCCTTTGTTTAGCCTCACAATCTCCCCAACACCTTTATAACTAGTTCCCTGTATTTGCTTATCTCCATTGAACCATCTATCATGAGCTTCATTTTCCTGAGAGATCCCTGATTAATATATGATCTAAACACTGAAGACACTTTCCTATTACTGAATTAAGTCCAGGGACTCCAGACTAGTAAACAAAGATGATACTGAATTTTAGAAAGATTCCACATTATTGTCACGACTAGAGGCCCAGTGCATGAAATTCATGCATGGGTGCAGTCCCTAGGCCTGGCTGGTGATCAAAGTGGGAGCGTCTAATGTGGAAGGAAAGGTCTAGCTGACCTCTGGGCCCTGAGCAGCACCTTGGGTTCCCAGACCCCCCCATGCACCCCCTCCTGAGTCACAGCCTGAGTGACCCCAGGCCTGAGTCACAGCGCCTGAGTCTCCACACAGAGATGCGGTGAGTGCGGCGGTCGCCACAGGCTGGGGCACAGTGTGGGTCTCTGGGCTGCCCAGAGGTGCTGCACAGAAGCCAGGCAGGCAGCATGCTTTCTCCTGTCCAGCCTCACACACTGGCTCCTGCGTGAACCCACGGGGAGCCCGGCTGGTCCTGCACTCCCTGGAAGAGGCCACGAGGGTGTGGGGCGGGCTCCTCACGGGCCCCCAGCACCTGAGTACGGGGGCTTCCCCAGTGTGTGAGTTCTGGTGTCCCAGGGGAGGGTAGCAGAGGGAGTGAGAGTGGGCTCGGTGGACACCCTGCATTCTTACCGCACCTCCATCCCCATCACCCCTGCCCCCAGGTAGCCCAGGGGAGGAGAGGTAAGTGATGAAGGAAAAGGGAAGACTTTTCTGAGAAGATACATGGAGGAGATAAGGATTTTCCCACACAGAAGGACAGAGACTGAGAGACTATGAATGAATTCGTAAGTCATATTTAACCCACGGATTCTGGGAGAGGGTGGCTCCCTCACAGATGGCCAGTGTGACAGCCCCCTCAGATTAGGTGGGGGTGTCTGGGAGTCACCATGTGGCATCTTGAAATGTCTTTCTGTCTTTTTTTAAAAAAAATTTTTTAACAGCATGAAAGCTATAATGCAACTTCGTATCGTGTCTCCTGAAACGGTATTGCGAGCTGGTTAGAAACGGTGCGGTCCCTCCCCCCTCCTCAGGAAGTGGGTCCCAGGGGCAGACGAGGCCGTGGAAGGATGAGCCTCCCCGATGTGAGTCATGTGTGTGGAAGTGAGGACGCAGTTCTTATCTGGAGCTTCCTATGTTCCAAAGCTAATGACTGCACCAAAAAGGGAAGAGACCTAACGCAGACATTAGGAGTTGGGGCCTGTACCTTGGAATAAAGAGTGAGGGTGGATGGGTAGGTACAACGCAGGAGACCCACTGGTAGTCTTATGATGGTAGGCAGTTAAGTTAAATTTTTGAACCTTTTTTATTTCTTTCTTTATTTTTTTTTTTAAAATATATTTTTTATTTATTTCAAAAAGGAAGGGAGAGGGGGGGTGAGAAAGAGAAACATCAATGATGAGAGAGAATCATTGATCAGCTGCCTCCTATACCCTGCCTACTGGGGATCAAGCCTGCAACCTGGCCATGTGTCCTGACAGGGAATCAAGCCATGACCTTCTGGTTCAGAGGCTGACACTCCATCATTGAGCCATACCAGCCAGGGAACCTTTTTTTTAAATTTAAATTTAAATTTAAATTTTTATAAATGAGGATGCTAGCTAGTAGCTACCTTGCCTACCTCTCAAGATTGTTGTGGCAAATGAGAAAATGAAAGGGCTTTGTAAACTAAGAAACCTGAGAACAAAAAAGGTGATATTAATTATTGAGAAGTTCTGTCCTGCAGGGGTAGGCACTGGCCGTGGCTGTCCCGGGCCTGCCAGGGCAAGCAGGAAAGGGGCTGCTCCTGGCCAGTGAGGTGGGTATGTGGGCAGATTCTGGCAAAGGGTATTGGCAATAAAACTGGGGTTTCTACCGTTTCTGACCACCCCTGTCAAGAATGACTTAAAGTGGTTAGAAAAAAATCCAGGGAAGGAGAGGTAAGTGATGAAAGAAAGGGGAAGACTTTTTTGTGAGAAGATACGTTGAGGAGATAAGGATTTTCCCACACAGAAGGATAGAGACTGAGACTATGAATGAATTCATACGACATATTTAACCCAACAATGGTAGAATAGGATTAAATGGTACAATAAGTAGTAAACTTCAAGAGGGATTTAGATATCCATGGGTGATAAAATTTAAATGACTTTTTGAGCAGCTTTGAAGCTGTTCAAGGAAATCACCACCATGAAGTCACTATCATGACACTAAGGCTGGCTCCTATGTCTCACACCTATTTTTCAAATGCTTGTCATTAAGAGAATTGAGTAGAGAAGTGATGAAAAACGTTTTCTTTTTTTCTCTTTTTTTTCTAAGTGAACTTGTTTGCATTGCTCAGAGCACCTGTAACAAATAGTGTAATGTCTATAGTTCCTGTGGCATGGGAGTTCTGTGGAGACAGGAATAAGCCAGTCTTCTTCGCTATACCCCAGGGCCTGGCATAGCTCCCAGCATACATTGGCGCTTAATTAATACTGTAAATTAAATGCTGTTTTCCCAAGGGTGGCTGATGGAGTCCTTCTTGTCCAGAGAAGCTGCCCCTTAGGATCCTGGCTTGAGCCAATGATAGCATTCCAGAATTTCACAGAGATGTGTTGGGCCTTTGTAAGGTTTGCCATGAACCATCCACCCTACTCTTATTGTCCTACAGTTTTCTGTTGCCTTGTTTATGGTTGTGGAGCCTTTATTTTCAGCATGTAATTTGATGACCCGTTCTTGGATTCCTTTTTTAGTTTTCTGATTTCTCAGGCCTGACCGTTGTCAATTTCTCCCTTGAGCAACCTTAGTGGTTCCAGTCCCAAGCCCAGGCTTTGGGGTGTTGGCTTTCCTCTGTTCTTGAGGAACAGGGACTTGTGGCCGGACAGTTTTCTGAGGATCCATGTCCCACGGGCACCAGAAAATTGCGAGAGGAGAATGAGTAGACCCAAGCCGATCTCTTCTGTTTGCCTGTAGTGTTGCCTTAAGGACAGATCATGTTTACTTGAAGAGACAGTGGGGAGCTTAAAGGAGAACAGACCCCTGTCCTGGGTCAAACTCTCCTTCCCATAGCACCGCTATAGCCAAAGCACAACCTTTTATTTTTGAGTCACCAGCCTAATTTGTCTGGATCCCCGCAAGAGCTAAAAATTGTTGTGGGCCTTTGGGGAGGTTGAGAGCAGAACTACTTCGTGTCTTCATCACCAAAGCCAAGAGGTTGGTAACTGTTGATTCCTACAGGGAGCCCTACATGCGAAAGCTATGCTAGGCTCCTGGCCCACATGCCTTACCACAAAAGCCTGCCCTGACAGTGTAGGAGGGGGTACAGACTTGGGCAGAGCTTATTCGTGATCCAACTGCCTTCAGCTAGCTGAGCCTGGCCTGCGGCCTACGATTTGGCCTGGAGCAAGGCTGCTCCTTGCTTGGTCCCATGAAGGCCTGGCAGAGCCTCTCTGGGATGAGCTGGCATGGACCTCAGGCTTTCTGATGGGAAAGGAGGTTGGTGAATGTCTGCATTTACTCATCGGTTCTCACACCAACGCTGCCTCCACCAGAGAACTAAGCAGCCCTATTGTAGTCAGTTTGGGCTGCTATAACAAAATACCACATGTGGGTGGCTTAAGCAACAAATGTGTATTTCTCATAGCCTGAAGGCTGGGAGGTCCAAGATCAAGGTGCTGACAAATCCAGTGTCTGGTGAGGGCTCACTTCCTGGTTTGCAGATGGCCATCTTGTGTTGTGTCCCCACATGGGTATGGAACAGACTTAGGAGTTCAGATTACTTCCAACTGGGGTGATCAAGGACAGTTCATGGAGGAGGCCACAGGCTAGTTGAACCTTAAGGGATGAATATTTAGAAGGCAAGGATTCAGGAAAGCTCAAAGCTTGCATGAGGAACAAAGCAATGTTAGATCTGATGATAAGAAGAGTGAAAGAAGTTGGGAAATAAGCCAGGAAAGATGGCTATTTGATTCAATCAAAACCATCAGGATTTGCCTTATGTTCTGCCATGAACATCTCATATTGCCTGGATGTACTTGCTCTGTTGGAAGGTCCTGGGACATTGGAACAGACCTATAGCTTTTTGGAGGAAACATTTTAAGGAGACCAGGCACGCCATTTCTGTGCCAAGAATATCATCTAGATACTAGATACATCATCATTATCTGAAAAGCAAATAAGCAAAGAGCAGGTGAAAACTCTGGCCAAAGCCTGGGACGGATGGATCAGTTGGTTGAAGTGTTGTCCCATGCACCAAAAGATTGAGGGTTCAATTCCCATACCTAGGTTGTGGGTTCAAAGCCACACATAGATGTTTCTCTTACATTGATGTTTCTCTCTCCCCCCATCCCTGCCCTTTCACTCTCTCTGAAAAACAATAAAAAAAAATATCCTCAGGTGAGGATATCAAACAAAACAAAAACCAACCGAACAAAAAATGCAATGGCTGAGTGTAGCCCAGACCTGCGGTAGATAGAAATTCAAGAACAAAGCTGTCAGACAAGAGTAAGTTCACTGGCTCCAGTTACCGCCCTGGGGAGTTGGTAGGTCTGTCCTGACCAGAAGAGAGCAGTCACAGTGTCCTCTATCCCAAATGAAATCTCCAGCACTCTGCAAAAAACCATATTCTTATTTTCAGAGGACACAAGTACTGTATTGCAATAGGACAGTGCTTCCTGCCTGGCTCTGGGGAGAATGACATGTTTGTCTGAGGATTTTGATTTCTTAGTTCTCTCTGCCTCCGAATGGACATTTGCAGCTGGGCCTGATCTACCACAGTCCATAAGCCATTAATCCACCTAGAATCACCCTTAAATCACCACACAGCATTTTATTTTGGATATCCTATTACTTTAGATTTCTTTTTAACTACTTGAACAACTGCAGGCATGGCTGAAGTTCAAGTGAAATTTCAAAATAATTACTGTAGCTACATTTTAAACAAGAAGTCATAGAAACACACACACAAAAAAACCCAACAAAAAACAAAAAAAAAAACAACTTCGTATAACCAGTGGCAATCATTTTTCTTAAGAAAGGTAATGGAAATATATGGGAGCAGTTTATCTATTTCTTATCAAAACGTCAAGTATCACTGGTTTTCTAGGCCCTTGCTTGGCTCGGTCCATTTTGTGGATATAAAAGTTTAGGTCTAGAAATAGCCAACCCAGTGTCCAGGGTTAGCAAAAATAGACTCACTGGGTAGCTGGGACTCTATGGTGACATCTGAACAGAATAAATAAAGCTGATTGTGGCCCCTGAGATGGGAAAGATTATATTTAGTAGTTGGATTATTATTCTTAACTCTTCCCACGAAATATACCCCCATCTATAATACTTTGCCATGGACTTCGCTAACTAACACTGTGTAAACAGAGTATATTCCCCACTCTGTTGATGCTGATGCTAGCCATGTGACTTGCTTTGGCCAATGTAATGTTAGCAGATACGATATGACCATTGTCTATAAATGTGCCTGTATGATTTGGCTTTAGCTTTTGTGTCCTGTGATCCACCAAGAGAAGACCACGTCTCATGTAGCCCTCACATAGCCTCAGATCAACCAAATCAATTTGGTCAGAGCATAGAAAGAGTAGGCATTCATGCATGCATTCATTCACTCCTTCATTCATTTGCTCAAGTCCTTTTTGGTAATGACTATGAGCAGGCATTGAACTGGGTCTTACCGGCAGAAATTTGGGAGGGAAACACACCAAGTGGCATGAGCTTTCTTTTTTGGCTGGAGCAAGATTCCACATGCTTACTGATCTCCTCTTTTCCTTTAGAGGTTAATGAGCAAACCTTTAACTTTAATGTCTCTAATGATTAGGATGATGATATTGGCTGTCATTGATTGACCATTTATTATGTGCCATACCCTGTCCTAAGTGCTTTGCAGATGTTGAGTCTTCATAACAGCTCCATGAGATTGGGTCCAGGTATAACCACATTGCACCAAAAAGTGAACCGAGGTACAGAGAGTAAACATCCTGACTAACTTTATACAAATCTATAAGTGTAGAAATGGGATTCAAGCGCAGCCAGCCACTGTTCGGATGATTTCTTTCAACTGCTAGTCTAGCAGAGAATTGAGATTTCCTGGGGAAACCAGGCAAGTATTAAATTGTGAGAGAACCCAGGAAAGTACAAAGAGAAATCAGCTTAATTTTTTCCCTCACCACCTGCTTTCACTGTTCTGTGGAGCTAGTTCCTTCCTTTCCCCCGCCCTCCCCGCCCCATGTATGTTTAGGGCAGGCTTCCTGTAGATAATTAAAGGGTTTCAGTTACTTGTTGTCACAAACATGATGCCATTTCAGTAATAAAAGTACCCAGTCACAGGTATTAGTCAAACTCTACATTTCACTGAAAGTTCTTTCTGCAGCTCCAGCCTGCACCACACTTGGAAGCTCTAGTTGAATAGGGCAAGGTTGGCTTCCTTTGGAAGCAGATTTTTTTTTTTTTTTCTAAAGTGTTCAAGGGCAATGAAGGGATAGAGAACAGAGTCAGATTGGCACCCAACATCCTTAAAGATGGCATTACAGCCTCACTATGCTTGCCCATATAGGCACTTGTCTTTGATCACAGCCTGATGGGGAACGGGCATGTCCCACGGCCCTGCTGGGACTGTGATCTGTTGCTAACAGCCCCCCCCCCCCCCAAGGGTGCCAACCCAACAGATATAATCTAAGGAGTCAGAGTAAGAAGAGAATCAAGCTCAAAGATGGAAATGCTTAAAAACCCCTCCCCAGATTGTGTGTGTGAGTGTGTGTGCGCATGTGCACAGGCCATAATTCTGCATTTGTCCTATGGTCTCTGCTGATTTTTTTTTTTTTTGAGAATAAATGTGCATTAGAAAGACTTAGTTGGGAAACATTTTATTCTTTATCTCTTTTGAACTTTTATTAAGAATCCCATGCTGAAACTGGTTTGGCTCAGTGGATAGAGAGGTAGCCTGCGGACTGAAAGGTCCCAGGTTCCATTCCGGTCAAGGGCACATCCCCATTGGTTGCGGGCACATCCCCATTGATTGTGGGCACATCCCCAGTATTGGGTGTGCAGGAGGCAGCTGATAGATGTTTCTCATCGATTTTTCTAGCTTTCTATCCCTCTCCATTCCTCTCTCTATAAAAAAAATCAATAAAATATATTTTTTAAAAATTCCCAGGTAGTCCCTCAAAATTTCCAAGCACATTATGAGTCACATAGGTGCTCAGTGAATACTCGTTAAATCAACTAATTAACCAGGAGTTTGCTCAGAGGCAGAAAGATGATGACAGAAGTTGGAAGGCATTTGGGGGGCTTGTTTTTACTCCTGTGTCTCTCTCCCCCCTTCCCCCATCCCCCTGTCAGGCTGCTTGAGAATGTCAGCTCCTGGAATGGAATCTTCCACAAAACGTCTTTGCATCATGAGAAGTGCCCTCTGCGGCTCTCAGGGCGCTCACACAGGCTGGGCTTCCCTTTACCAGCAGCACTCACAGCAGCTTGCTCCTGTGTCCACTGCTCCTCCGCTGGGCTCTCCCGTCTCATTCCTCTTCATTCCCGCATGCCCAGCACAGTGCCTGCCCAGGGAGCTGAGCAGATGGGTTTTCAGGGAGCAAATGCTACCGTCCATGTATCAAAAATTAATTGTGCACAGTGTCCCTCTTCAGCATGCACTAACATAGGGCTCTATTTCTGATGGAATCCCCAGCTTTGAAGAGCCACATTTTCCTTTTGTAGGTCAGTTAGGGCTCCCACTGGGCAATGCCTCCTGGCACCCTGGCTGGGTGCCTGGCACTGCTCTCTGGCACTGCTGCTCGTTGGAGGGGCTGGGATGGAACCAGAACCCTCGGGGGCCTTGGCACGGCCAACGATTAGGGACAGAGAAGCTCTCTTGATCCTTACTTTGAGAGCTTTGAGGTGAGGGACTGACATGACCAAGTAAAGGATGGCTCGGCAGCACCGAGAAAGGCCCCCTCGTGGCACCTCCAACATCTCCCTGCACACAACTTGTATCATTTTCCTCCGGAGCAGGAGTCATCCTCCCGAGGAACTCAGGCTGTTGTTTACCTGACCCCATGCCTTTCAGAGAGCCTGGGGTGCTTCCATTTTTACAGGCTCATGAATATTAAAAACAGTGAAGTACCAAGTGTTTTATGTTCAGAGGTAATTGATTGCTTTGAACCCGTAAAATAGCAGTGTGATTGTGCTGTTACCAATGATTTATTTTTATTTTTAAAATCATTATTATTTAATTATTATTATTTCTAAGGATTTATTTTTAAAAAGCTGTTACTTCAGTGTAGTAGTTAAGTACCGGGACTCTGGAGCCCAGACAGCCTGAGTTCAAATCCTGGCCCAGCACTTACTCGCTGGGTGACCTTATGAGCCGTGTGTTCTTGGACACATTATTTGATCTTTCTGTACCTCAGTTTCTTTTCTTTTCTTTTTAAAAAAATATATTTTATTGATTTTGTACAGAGAGGAAGGGAGAGAGATAGAGAGTTAGAAACATCGATGAGAGAGAGTCATCAATCAGCTGCCTCTTGCACACCTCCTACTGGGGATATGCCCGCAACCAAGGTACATGCCCTTGACCGGAATGGAACCTGGGACCCTTCAGTCCCCAAGCCGACGCTCTATCCATTGAGCCAAACCAGTCTCGGCTGTACCTCAGTTTCTTATCTGTAAAATGGGCACAGTAGTTCCTCCCCTGAGGGTTTTGTGAGGATCAAATGCAGTCTTAGAAGCGTTCCTAGACTCTTAGCACAGGATGTACTTTGTGTCAGTCATTGTTATTATTGTTCTTATTTTAATGCACCCCCAGCAGTGTCATTTGGTAAGAGGATGCTCATTTCACATTTTATCTGGAATGTAATTTTCTTTCAGTCATGTCAGGGTATCACTTCCAAATTCTAAGTTTGAGGCCTTTGGGAATGGAGGCCCGGGCCAGATGGTCTCTGGGCAACCCCCTGTGATGCCTGCCCTGCTTCTGAGAGTGGTAGGCACTGCATGTAAAACCTTCCATCCGAGGGACAGGCCCCTGCTCATCCCCAACGGCACACATTCAGCCCCAGGACTAGGGCTGTAGCTGGGTTTCCATGATAACAATTTAGTGACCGAAGGTGCGGTGATGGGTGACCCCCCCACCCCCACCCCTCCCCAACAAAAGGTATAGACTCACAAGTTGCTGGATTCAATTAACCAGAGGTTTGGCTGACCACAAACGTGTGGCCCTTTAAAGCTCAGATACTGTTCTCCCCCCAGGTGAAGTGAAAAGGGATTGTGTTTCCAGTTGGCACGGAGCACGCTCCACATTGCCGATGGGCTCTGGCACTACGCGGGGAGCCGGGGAGCCAGAACTCGCAGTACCCACAGAGGGATGTGCTAATCTTCCCTAAGTACAGTTGCGACTGTCACCATCCAAGCCGTGGGTGGTGTGCAGCCACCACGTGCACGCCTTACAGGGTTCGAATGTCATCCACCGCCTTCCTCGTGCTGCCCTAGCAAGGGCCGGGGCAAGTGTGGCCAGGTCACCGGAGGCCGCTTGGTGACTTTGGCACCTACCCCAGGGCCAGAGCGCGAATGCTGGCCCCAGTGCCCCGTGCTTAGATGCCTGCTCTGCATCTGGCTGGATCTTGGCCGCGTTCCGGAGCCATCAGCAATGAATTACCTCTCGCCTAGCAGCAGTGAGGCGACAGTCACCGCGCAGAGGTGTGGGGGCGGCTGCTCGGTGCTTTGGGGCCTTGGCTGCTGGGGAGCAGTGCTGCAAAGTCCCTGCCACTCTGCACCCAGATGCAGCAGGGGAAGTGGCACCTGGGGAGCTTACAGGCACGATGTGCAAATGAGAGGAAGGAGTTTATTCTCAGCCGAATCATTCCCATGGCTGTGAGCAGACTTTTTAACCAAAGCCTCTGGGACACGGTGCATCCTCAGCTGCCAGCAAGCGTGCCATTACCTTCCACGCAGGAGGTGTGCGTGCCTGGTGGGGCTGGGGGCAGGGTGCCCATTGATTGAGTTATTTCTAGGGCAGTTATTTTTCTGGTTTCTCTTCCTGCAGGGAAAAAAAAAAAAAAATTACCCACATCCATAGCGCGTTTGAGTGCCCTACAGTGGCCCTGTGTATTGCTTGGAGCGGGCCATGCGTGCTTCTTACCACCTGGTGAGGAGAGAAAGGTGGGTGGAGGGGCGGATGTGCTCAACTCCCCGGGGCTACAGGAGGGTGCTTGGCCTTGAAGTTTTCAAATGTACACCTGGGAAGGTGATTCAACATTTCAATTCTGAATATTGAGAAAGACCTCAGTAACAATATATGTTTTCCCTTCTCGCCTCTTCACTCTGTACACAATGAGGATAAATTCTTTCAAAGGAAAGGTTTCCAACCTGTGTTTTTTAAATCAAAGGAACATTGCCAAAACTGGTTTGGCTCAGTGGATAGAGCGTCGGCCTGCAGACTGAAAGGTCTCAGGTTCGATTCCGGTCAAGGGCATGTACCTTGGTTGCGGGCACATCCCCAGTAGGGGGTGTGCAGGAGGCAGCTGATCAATGATTCTCTCTCATCGATGTTTCTAACTCTCTATCCCTCTCTCTTCCTCTCTGTAAAGAATCAATAAAATATATTAAAAAAATAAATCAAAGGAACATTTTAATTCATGTGAACTCTTACGCTACACCCCAGTAAATAAAACTGGAGTCAGAATGACCACTCACCCTGTTGACAACTAGAGAGGGCACCCTCCCCTTTGCTCCCCAGGAACCTTGCCAGCATCCTTGGTGCTCCTAAACCGTCTCTTGGTTTGATTTGAAGTCCTTTGCCTCATGCACTCTGACCTCTCAGATTTGCAAGGGGGCCTTCGGGAGTCTTCGGGGGCAGCTGGTGTTATCAGCGAGCCTTCGGAGCAGGAGGCATTTTATCCTGCATGACCTGGGCGCTGAGATACGGGTGGAGACCCAAGGTTCCTCTCCTCATGTGACTTGGTGTTGGCCAGTGCTTGGCAAACATTTGTAATACGTTGAGTCATTTGTCATTCAGCAAATAGGAATTGCACTCCTATATGCTGCCAAGGTCCCCGATCTAGCGCATGGATTTTGTATTCCGAAGTGGGAAGATGAAATAAGGAAATGAGCAAGCAAGCAGAAAGTATTATTTCTGCTGGTGATAAGTGCTACAAAGGAAAAAAAAAAAAAAAGCAGGTTAATGGACTAGAAGGACATTGACTGGTCAGCTACAGGTGGGGCGGGGGCTGGGGATAGCTCTTTAGCCTGGGTGCTGGGGGAAACCTCCACCAGGAGCGACAGGCAAGCTGGGACCTGAACGGTGAGGAGACCCTGGGCAAGAGCATATTCACCTGAGGGGTATAGCTCAGGAGAGGGGCACACAGATGGCTTGTTCGGAGAACAGAGGGCTGGCCAGTGTGAGAGAGACCGCTGTGACCAGGAGGAACAGCACCCCTATCCGGGGCCTGATCTGATAGGCCGTGGCTGGGCACGTGCGTTTCATTTTAGAACAGAGGTTCCCAAACTTGTTTGTGCCGTAGACCCCTTGCCATGTTTTTCGGTTTTGGGTAGACCCCCTACTTACCTGATATTGATTTTTTTGTAAATTTCTAACTGTAGTGAAGTTTAGTGTTAAAATTTAATAAAAAATAATGTACCTACTTTTCTCCGGCATTCTCAAACAAAATAACACTGATTCACTATAATTTGTATGATAAACTACCAGTTTATATTTTTTTAAATATTTTCTCAGCACTTTCCTATTCAAGATTCTGGAAACGAATGAACATATTTTTCTCACATTCATATTTATAGAGTGACGAATTGAACAAGTTGGTGCAAGTTCGCGAAGCTTTGAGACAAAAATTGGCAAGAATGTTTACTGCGCGTATGCTTGTAACAAGATGATACTGGTATATCATTATGTGCAGGTTTTTATCCTACAACTTACACAATTTTATAAACATATAAATAAATTTTTTATTTATAAAACATAAATAAATTTTTTACTTCATAGGTACTTTTATAAATAATTTATATGTTTTTATATTATAAGATAATATGATGTAAGTAAATAGGTACTATCAGTGTATGTTGAGATCCACTATCGTGGACCCCCATTTTCATTTCATGGACCCCCAAATTTTTTTTCCGCTGACGTAGACCCCTTGCAGGTTGTCATAGTCCCCTGGGGGTCGATATAGACCACTTTGGGAATCACTGTTTTAGAGCAATGGGACTGCAGAGGAGGATTTTAAGGTTTTCTCCCACCCGAGTCTCACTCTCTTCTTCCAGTGTTTGGATTGTAATTCATAGCCAGAAGATGAGCAGACTTATCTCCACCTGTTAATAATGCTGCCACATAACAACCAAAACCCACAAATACCCCCAAATTGAAAAAATAATGGGGGTCTCAAAGGAAGCAGGAATGCTAGCTTGCATTTAACAAACACTTATTGTGTTGTTGTTGATAGAGGGTTTGTACTTACAGCTGTGTGACCTCAGGCAAGTCACTTACCCTCTCTTGGCCTAACGTTTCTCGCTTGTAAAAAGGGGATGGCACTGATACTTATTTCACCATGTTATTTTGAGGGTAAAATATTTGCAAAATTTGTAGAATATGTAATAAAGACGATACATGTTTACTACTATTTCAGTCTATGCAGAGGCATGATCGGTGAATACATTGCTCTGTTTATTTCACAAATACTTTTTAAGTACCTGCTGAGTGCTCAGTGCTGTACGAGGTGTTGAGGACACACTTGTAGACAAAGCAGACTCAGCCCTTGCCTGGCCCCTGGCTTCTTGCTCTCTACCCTGTGACATGAGGCATAGGATTGCCGAAGAGGGCCCCACTGCCGAGGCCAATGTGTGTGAAGACGGTGAGAGAGGGGCCAGGGCTGCTGTATCACACCAGGAGCCACTGAGAGTGCAAACCAGGTCCCCGCCCCTGGAAACCCATCTTGGACTTTGCAGATAATAAAACAGGTTAATGGAGTACATCTACCTTGGACTTTGCAAATAAGGTTCAAATATGAAAAAAAAAAAATCCCCTTAGAGCAGTGGTTGGCAAACTCATTAGTCAACAGAGCCAACTATCAGCAGGACAACGATTGAAATTTCTTTTGAGAGCCAAATTTTTTAAACTGAACCTTCTTCTAACGCCACTTCTTCAAAATAGACTCGCCCAGGCCATGGTATTTTGTGGAAGAGCCACACTCAAGGGGCCAAAGAGCCTCATGTGGCTCGCGAGCCGCAGTGTGCCGACCACGGCCTTAGAGGTACCATCTGATAGGGTGAGTCCTGGCACCTGTGGGGCCTCCAGTCCCTGCAGCCATCTAGCTGGTAACATATTATCACTGAGGCCTAACCCCTTAATCCTGAGCCTTCACCTTCCCTCTGCTACAGTTCTTGCTCCTGGCTTCTGTTTGGATCACTGTTCAAAATGAATCACACGTCTGACTTAGGTAGGTCTATCAGGCATGACCCAAGAAGGCAGAACCAGGCATGTCAGGCATGCATGTTCAGTGACCCAAGTTAGCTTCCCAAAAGAGGGAACGAGTTACTTGCAGGTTCCTACCAGTCTAAATTCAAACAAGTTTTTTTTTTTTTTTTTTTTTTTTTTTTTTTAATTGCACCAGTTTATTGATTCATAGGAGGGGTCAGGGAGCTCCCCCAGGGACTGGCACCTTAGAGATCTTCCTGTGCACAATGATTCTCAGTGCTCCCCTCCTAGGAGCCTCCATCACCCCCCCCCACCCCCCGTGGCTTTCCAGGTGATTTAGGCACCTTAAAGCGGGGCCCTCATGACTTGGCTTCTGTATGCCACAGCAGCCTCGTCTCCTTTAGTATTTCTTTTTTAAAAAAATATATTTTATTGATTTTTTACAGAGAGGAAGAGAGAGGGATAGAGAGTTAGAAACATCGATGAGAGAGAATCATAGATCAGCTGCCTCTTGCACACCCCCCACTGGGGATGTGCCCGCAACCAAGGTACATGCCCTTGACGGGAATTGAACCTGGGACCTTTCGGTCCGCAGGCTGATGCTCTATCCACTGAGCCAAACCAGTTTTGGCTCCTTTAGTATTTCATTTACCACACCACACTGCTTCCAAGTGCTCCTCGCTAGCCCTGGCCGTTCTCCCAGCCCCAGATTTATTTTCCCAGGACACCGCTCAACTTTTAGGCCTCATTTGGGGGTCACCTCCTCCAGGAAGCCTTCCTTTCCCCCTCCACACTGGATTGGGTGCCCTCTTGCTCCCTGGGTGCAGCACTCCCACACTGCTCGTTTTTGGTAGACTCAGCGCCGTCAACAGGGCAAGGCTCACTTTTTCATCTCTGTAGCATCCCTGTGCTTAGTAAATGGCTTTTTAGATGAGTAAATGAGTGAAATATAACTTTTCCCCATAGTGCTGAAAATCTCTGTCGGCACATTCATCTATAACACTTTGGGGTTAGAAAAAAAAAAAATACTGTCATTATATCCGCAAAAGGCCTTAGAACACTGAGAAACAGTCTTGTGTGGGATTTTTCTGGGATAAACCTTTCCTGCATCAGAGGATTATTAATTTTCTTCTCTCTGATGCACACTGGGAAGAATAGCTCATGGTGACAGCTGTTAAGGATGCCTACTAAGGTATTTTTCCTTCGTTTTTGGATTGGGGCTTGGATCAAAAGTAGTATAAGAAATGCCTCGTGATGAGGGTAAGTGTAACAGTTACAGTTTGGCTAACTACCTATAGAAGAAACCACCAACAGGACTCCAGCTTAAACAGGTATTTTATTTCTCTTATATTACAAAAAGCCTGGAGGTTGACTGGAATCTTCTACTTCCTAGCAGTGAGAAGCTGGGGGATTTGTAACTTCCAAACCCTTCAGATATCTCTACATTAAAAATAGTAATGTTATCATAGAGCTTTAGGTGAAGACCTAACATGGCGAACCATAATCTGACGAAGAGTATTTAGTAAGTGTTAGAAAATAATAATAACATCTATTATTTTATTACTAGTCATTTGCTGTATCAGAGCCTCCTTAGGTTTGCTGACTTTTAGTAGGATTGATGAGCTTCCTAAGATTTGTATAAGTTTTCAGACATTAGCTGCAGGCATCCCCAGGTCACCATTTATTGTCAATGTCTGTGGTAAGCATTCTGAGAGGAATCCTGACACAAAATATCACATCCTCCTGTCCGCAAAGAATCCTGAAAGGTGGTGCTTCTTGCAGAGAAATAAGACTGTTTATTTATAGGAGTCAGAATGGGGCCCAGCTGCCTTCGGGCCCTGTTCCCACAGCTCATATAAATAGCCACCACTGGTATCCAGGGTGGTAGGCTATGTTATTCTGGAAGACGGCATCCATCATTTCTTTTTATTTTTAGCAATTAAAACAGGATGATGGTCCAGTGTATAACAGTTCCTCGGGATCATGCTTTTAGACAAAGTATTCAAAGGTAGATTCACTTTGGCTTAGCCTGAGATCTCCAGAGAAGCGACTGAGATAAGACTTACTAATAGGTGCAATTTTTTAAAAATTAGGGATTGTGAGCTTAGGGAGCAGGATGTAGAAACAAAGAAAGTGAGGTAGGTATTACCGAGTTGGTTGCTGCTAATTGTTTGATCCCATGGGACCATCAGGACTATCATCTGAAAAGCCAAATAAATTCTGTATCTGAATGGTCCATTGGAAAAAAGAAAGGTAGAAAAATTTATTCATTGACTCCTGTCTCCCATTGGCCAAAGTGATAGTCCATGAAGTGTTAACTCCCCCACACTTCTGTGTTGCACATGCAGGGTAGAGTTTACATGGCGCCTCAACCTCTGTGTCTAAAGGGAAGCCCCAAGGCAAGAAGCAGGAAGTATGGACTGCAGGTGAGGCATATCCTTTGTGCTTATGTGAAGTTGCTCAGAGCCACCTGTAGTGCTGGTCTCTACAGCAGCTGGGTCAGAGACAGGTGAGGCTGGGTGTTAGTGGCACCAAGAAGTAGCTGATACGCTTTCACTCATTCAACCAAAAGTTGTAGACCTGCTGTTTGCCAGGTAAAGTAATAAGAGATGGTGATCAACAATGACAAGGCAACACAACCTCTACCCTCAGGAAACTCATTGTTTTGGTGTGTTGTGAGCTTAAAAGGGCACATGTATTTAACATAAGTTCTGTCAAAATAAGCTCTCCATAGTCTGTAGCTGTCAGTTTTATTTTGTGGCACTGCTAAAAATGAGTAATACGCCTGAGCTAGTAGCCAGAGATCTCTGTTGGTGACTTGCTCACAAGCCAGGGCATCAAATGATTCTATCATTTTTTAAAAAAATGTGTGTATTATTTACTGCACTGGAAAATTCTTAGTGCTAAAGTGCAATCAGTAGATAGACACTCTAAGACCATGGGAATATTCTGCTCAATCAATTTTCCTCTTTAGTGTCAATATTTATTAAGAATTCTTGTCCAAACCAGTTTATATTATGATGATTACAAACTCTCCAACTCTATCACCATCTCTAGTGCATTACTTTTACATTTTAGCTGCTTCAGGTGGATGGATGGGGGACCCTCTACTTATAATAAAACAATGTTAAAAATTACTATGAAAACACAAGAAAAAGAAAAACATCAAGTCTTTTCCAAGACAACCAGGGCTATAAATTCAAGAAGTAGACAACAAATGTAAAAAGAATCATGCAAAAGAAAAATCATGCTTTTTGGCTTAATCCTACTTTGAGTCAGAACATTAACTAGCAGTAACTTGATTGTGACGAATGTATCCCCCTAAATAAAATAGTTGACAATTTTACTTACACATTTTGAATTCAACATATTATGTACTTATGATTTGGAAGCAGCCTTCAACATTTTTAAGCAACAGAAATATACAAAACAGTTACAAGTGAAAATGGTCCTGGCAAAGCACCCTGTGTTTTAGCCCAGAGCCAAACCATAGGAGTCTGAGGTTACTAAAAAAAAAAAAAAAGCCCACTTGGAAAATGCTGTTTTTTATTTTAAGAATCATATGTTTTGGGGGAGCGAAGGAGGGAGAGAGAGAGAATAACAACTTTCTCTTTGGCTTAAAATACTCAACACCTTGAAGTCATTATTACCCTTACAATTAGAAGTCAGTAGCAACCAAGGTAATCTGTATTCCAAAAAGGAATATCCAGCAAACTATTGCTGTTTTGTTACTCAATTATTTACAGTCTTCGGCTGAAGATGTTCTCACTTAGAAGGTATTGAGGTCAGTACTATTTCAAAAGGGTCGACACTGGTAGAATGAATGATCTTTTCTTATAATATATTAAACAAAATTATTGGTGATGAGTAAGATGTTTTTACATTTTTAAAACATAAAGTTCTCCATATCCCAATCCATCTATCCCAAACCAAAGCAGGCACCTTTGGGGTCTGTGAGTACCACCTACAACCCACCAGTCTATAAGATCCATAGCAGAAAGCATGGAGGGTGTGGAAGGGACTGGGGGTTGGCTATCAGTGCGCTGACTGTAGTAACCTTTTCACCATTGCTTACTTATAATCATATCAGTGATCGTGTGTGTGTGTGTGTGTGTGTGTGTGTGTGTGTGTGTGTATTCTAATCTCATTGGAGGTTTTTCATTAATATATTCTTCCTTTAAACTCATTTGGGGCACAGAATATTGGAAAATTGCAGGCAGAGTGCAAGAAAAGAATAACAATTTTCTCTTTAATTTGGCTCGCATGGTTTGGCACTCAGGAGGTTAGTTTTTTTTTTTTTCTTTCTTTTTTTTCCAGAAACCCAGGTTAGTTCAGCATAAAACGATAGGTGAAGCCAACCATTATGTCCACAGGGAGACTTCTCCCCTGGACCACACATTACCGGATATACTAAGTCTTTTGTGGAGATTCCACTGCTCAGATTTTCCAGGCTCTGCCTGCAGCTCTGGTCCAGGCAGCAGTTGTTATGACAACAGTATTCACTCGAGGGCGGTGGTAGGCTGTTCAAGGGCAGGCACCTTCTCCCTGGGGCAGAAGCCACATGTTTTTCTTCAGAGACATTTCCACCTGTGATTTTCTTTATGATCATGTCTGGATCTTGGCCTCCTTGTCTATGGCAGGACATTCTTTTGAATTGGGCAAGCGCAGCTATTTCTGGCCTCTGGTCTGAGGTTTCACTGATGGCACCAGCTCTGCATGATGTCTCGGTGGAGCAGGTTGACCGGTGACAGTTTACAGGGCGACAGAGGAATAGGTATCTTCTTTGAGGTTTTAGGCTGTAGTGGCATCTTGTGCTCTTGTGGGGGCAGGAAGCTTTGTTATTCTTTAGTTCTTTTTGTTTGATCGCCTTCGCTGAAGTTCTTCATAAAACTGATGTGATTGGCTCGCTCAAAGCCGGCTACTTCTCTCCAGTTACTACGGATGTGGGTTCAAACATGAGAGTCACATACTCTTCCCCTGACTTCTCTGTGGAGTTGCACTCCTTGCATTTTGCATTCTCCATAATCTGAAAGAGTCGAGCTTGCTACAAAAAATTCTACTAACTTTCTAGCTCAAGATGGCTCTTTTATAAGTTTCCTTTCACTTTCTATCATCCAAAAGCAATCTCAACTCAACCATGCTTAAAATGATGTAAATGCAATAAGCCAGATGTTTTATTCTAGATAAATTAATTTTTAAGTCCTTAGAATGAAAAAAAGAGAGAAATAATAGCCGAAACCGGTTTGGCTCAGTGAATAGAGTGTCGGCCTGCAGACTGAAAGGTCCCAGGTTTGATTCCAGTCAAGGGCATGTACCTTGGTTGCAGGCACATCCCCATTAAGGGGTGTGCAAGAGTCAGCTGATCAATGATTCTCTCTCATCGATGTTTCTAACTCTCTATCCCTCTCTCTTCCTCTCTGTAAAAAATCAATAAAATATATTTTAAAAAAATTTGGCTCTCAAAAGAAATTTCAATCGTTGTACTGTTGATATTTGGCTCTGTTGACTTATGAGTTTGCCAACCACTGCCTAAGATATACCCAGTAAGGTGTTTTTTTTTTTTTAAGGTTCATTCTGTTTAAGGTAATACTCCATGAAAGGAAAAGTATGTAGAAATTGTTACCTTTAAGTTGTAAAGAAATGTGACATTGCATTTCTTGCTGGTTTCTAAGTGAGTAAAATTGTTAAGAAAAAGAGAACTGAAAAAAATCTGAAAAATATCAGGGGTTGTAGGCTGTTCTTTGGAGTATGAATCTCCTTCCTTAGTGATTTCTTCCAAACCTCACTGCTGAACACCCCTCTCCTTGGTTTACTAGAATTTCTAGGAAGCATTCACAGAGGGTAGCAGCCCCAGTTGCTAGCTCTGCTGGTTGCCTGGTCTTCCTCTCTGCTCCCCACCTTGATTCCCCTCTGAGTGGGGCTACTTTCCCACACAGCTGCTCTCATTTCCCCACTTTTAATGATTGTGAGCCTTTCCCGTTCCCAATCCCTTAATAGACCATGCCCAACTCTACGGATATTGAGCTCAGCTCTCCCAAAGCTCAGATTCTACAGTTCCACTCCTGAAACCTGATGCATGATGACAGGTTCAGTCCATAGCAGTGGAACATGTGGCATCATCCATCACCCAACTCTTGGAACATGCAAAGATGCCAGGTGTATGGACAATGGGCCAACAATTTCATCTGCTTAGTTTTTTAAATTTAAGCCCTGGCCGGTGGCTCAGTTAATTGGAGCAGCGTCCCATACACCAAAAGGTTGTCGGGTTGATTCTAGTTATGTTGTGGGTTTGATTCCCTGTTGGGGCATATACAGGAGACAGCCAATTGATAGTTCTTTTCCATGCTTCTCTCCCATATCACTGTTTCTTTCTATCTCTCCTCCCCCCCCCTTCATTTTTAAAATCAATTAAAAAACATATCCTTGGGTGATGATAAAAAATTAAAAATTATACACTATTCCCAATCTGTCTCCTATATACTAGTAGTACTGAGAGGGATCATTCCCCAAATGAATGATGAATTCTCTAACATAGGATTCAGAGATCAAGATTTTTGTATAATAAATACCTGAAATGTCACCCAAGGGGGGTGGTTCTTTGCTTCTTGAGCAGCTCAGCTCCACCCCAGGACACTGACCTTCATGCCCGAAAATCTGAATACTCTGGTGTTTTTGGAACTGTGATGGAAAGTCTTCTTGTTCTTTGGGGCAGGGATTAGGGTGAGATATTACTTAAAACCCTTTTCATGTCTCGCCCTTTTCAGCTCTTGCAGTGACAGGTACAACCAATGTGTATGGATTTTGTAGTTTACAAGACACCTTCAGCCTTTATCATTGACAAAACATCTCCATCGCTCTGAGAGGGGAGCAAAGAGCTATCATCATCATGTGTATTGGTGAGATAGATTGTAAGATTGCCTCTCTTTCCCCAGGTTTCTCAAATAAGAGAAGTCAATCTTGGGATTTGGGATAACAGTTAGGTTTTACGTCAACGTGATCTTTAGTTTACCAACTCCCCCTTGCTGAATGGATACAACCTCACACTATGAAACCCCCAGGGACATGCCGATGACTTTGTTCGTGAAGATTTGACATAATAGAGGCATTTATAGACATCACATTTGTATTCAGTTTACAAGTGGCTGTCAAATCCATCACCTTATCTAGGCTCCCTAAGGACCTTATGTGAATGCTTTTATTATTCTTGTTTTACAGACGAGGGAAAAACTCAGACTCAAGGAGGATGAGTAACTCGCTTAAGGTTACACAGCTACTAAAGGTCACCCAGTTTTTGTTGTTGTTGTTGTTTTTGCAATAGAACCTCTAGGTTGAGCTAACTTCTCTCTGTTATAACTTCTAAGCTGAAAAGAAAGGAGATGCTACGAATACTCTCGCTGTTCTGATTTTGAAATAATCAGGGCAGGCTAAACATTCACTATATTAAGACCATGCACATGTCCCCAGACCCTCGGTCTGGTTTTCTAAATGTTGGTGATAAGCCAAAAAAAAAAAAAAAAAAATAAATAAATAAATAAAAAAATAAAAAAAAGGAAGAAAGAAAGAAAGAAGATGAACCCAGTAAGATAGGGTTTCCCCAAATCATTTCTGTTAGAAATACAGAAGCTTGGGATTCTCCCATTCCCATCCAAGAACTCTCTGAAGCTCTAGGGGTAGGAGCAAATGCTCCAAATGTTGCTTCTGATTGGTGGAGAAAGACACAAGCTGAACACTGCTCAAGGCCTCAATTTTTTCATAAAGGGTGTTTTTCTTTTGAGCGATGTTTTGGATGAGTTTTGGGGAAGAAGGTCACGAGAGGTCTTGGCCACTAGATATTTTACTTTATTCCTTATGCATAATTATCTATCCACCTGAGGTTTGGCTTCTCTGCGTAGCAATAGTGACTGTAATTACATTTCATCTGATGAAATACTGACCTAGTTAAATTTGGATTCAAGTTTCATCCTCCAAGGAATAGCCATCTCTTCCATCTTGCAAACTCTGTGTAGTTCTAAGAGTCACAATTCTTTTGAAAATAAACATCAATTGTTAACGTGGTTGCTAAGTGTTCCCTGTCAAAGATTCCCATTGTCCAAAGAGGCAAGAACCTTCAAACTCACATTAGCACCATCTGGGAGCCTGTCTGAAATGCAGAAACTCAGACTCTGCTGCAGCTCTCCTGAGTCATTCAACAAGATGTCCCATAATTCACAGATAGCACTAGTTTAGGACATCTTTCCTTTTAGTAATTGTTACAACTTGTAGAGGACCTGAAACTGGACAATCAATGGCTCTGGGCTGCCTGTCACTACTTAAGCCACTTCACCAGAGACAGGTTTGAATCATATACGGGTGTTTATTCCAAAAACGTGTTAGTATGGGAGTGCAACAGCTCATCCACAAAATTCTGCTCTGCACCCTCACCATAAGCCAACTGCTCATATTGGGTAGAAGGAAGAAGATTACACGGGGAAGTAGACAAAAGTGATAAAACGGGCATGCAAAATGGGCAGTTTACAAGCCATGCTGGCTAGGGGTTTTCAAAGGCCTGCGGGTATGTAAAGGGCTGGGGTTTGCAAAGGGCTGGCACCTCTGGTTTCTGCAACAAGGTTGTTAATCTTCCCATGAAAATAGGCAGCTCCTGGATGTGGAGGATGGGCCACATTTCCAGGTGAGCTCCCAGGATCTGCAACTCCCAGCCAGGCTAGAATGTGCTTTCTTTAATCAGAACAAAACAAACATGGTTAACAGAGTATGGTTAATATTTCTTATCATTATAGCTGGTCCTCAATATTCTACTTCTGCCCCACATAGACCCACTCTCTCTCTCAAGGGAGATGGTTTATTTATTTATTTTTTTAATTTAGTCCTTCCATCAACCCTTAGGGAAAGGATTGTTATCTTCAGTAAACAAAAGAGGCAACTAGTGCTAAGAGATTTAATTACTTGCCCAATTAGTAGTTAATACTGAGATGAAATTAAAACCAGGTCTGTCTGCTCAATCTTGGAACAGTTGCCTTAATACTTTTTGTTCCTTCTCTTCTTCAAGCTTTCCTTCTTGAATCAGTTTATTATTTTCTCTCTCTCTCTCACAATCTTGCTAGATCTTTTTCAAGATAGCATGATGAGGAAACAAACAATAGATAGATAACTAAAAATTTATATCAAATTTTTGTGAATAAAAATTTTTATTAAAAAAATTAAAAATCTGAAACAAATATATTTTTGTATGTGTATTTGTAAGATATGACAAAATCAATAAAATTACTTCAATAGAAAAGATAAAAGAAAATAGTCAAAGGATCAATTAAAACGAAAAACTTAAATCTCACTATAATAAAAATATTTTAAAAGAGTTATATTTTCATCCCCTAAATTAGCAAAGGTTTCAAATAAAAGGTAAAATCCAATGTAGTTGGGAATGGGTTGGGGTGGCAATAGAGCCTTAAGTAGTATTGTTATTAAAAATGATATTTTGGAAAAATCTATAATAATAAAAGTGTAATATGCAAATTGATGAGAGAGAAACATCCATCAGCAGCTTCCTGCACATCCCTACTGAGGATATGCCCACAACCAAGGTACATGCCCTTGACCAGAATCAAACCTGGGGCCCTTGAGTTCGCATGCTGACGCTCTATCCACTGAGCCAAACCAGATAGGACGTAAATAATCTTTAAATATTTGTTGAATGAATGAATAAGAAATAACCAGATGAGAATGTCACTCACTCCAACAATTCCATAACCTTGTATGCTGGGGTGGCTTTGGAAACTCAGCATTGAAGACAATGGGGTGCTTTGCTTAGAGAACTCATTTCTACCAGAAAGACAGCCTCAAACTTTGTTGCCAAGCAACCACTAATTGCTTATAACCAACAAATATAAAGGCACACATAATAATAAAGTAGGCAACAAGGCAGTTTTTCTATACCTAACCAGGCATTTTATTGTTACAGTTCAATAGACTTGGGGAAAAGGGAAAATGAATGCTAATGACTTCTTGCTAGTAGGGAAAAAGGCCACAAGGTGTTTCCTGCCAGGAAGAGTAATGCAATTGCAATTTAGTATTTGGGAAGTGTTCACCTAAGCAAACCAGAGCTTTCAGGGATCTTTCTTTTTCTTTCCTTTCCTTTTTTTTTTAGTTAAAAAAAAAAAGACTTTATTTTTCAGATTTATAGATTTATTAGATTTATAGAAAAATTGTGCAGAAAATACAGAGTTCCCATATACACCTCCTCTATTGTTAACATCTTGGATTGATATGGTACAATTGATGAAACTATGAAGCTACATTATTAGTATCTAAAATCCATCATTTACATTAGGGTTCACTCGTTGTGTTGTACCTTCCGTAAGTTTTGGCAAATGATAACGTAATTCACTGCCCTCAAAATCCCTTGTGCTCCAATTATTCATCCCTCACCTTCCTCCCCCTCATTGTATCTCCAGTATCTAGAATAGTGACTGGGGGATAGCTAGGAAAAATCTCTTTACATTTTTATGTATTTTCTTCCATATATGTGTTATATATGTATATATGATTGAATATTACTTATTTAACAGTCTCCTGTGTATGAAAGAATAAACCATTTACCAAAATTTATTAAATATTTAATAGGCTTTGACATCCTGGCATTTCATATCTACCCTTTCTTAATCTTCAACACAAAAAATTGAGAAATTGAAGATAAACTTGAGGTATATCTTAGCTTACTGTAGGGACTTATAATATAATTAATGGCCCAGTGTGCGGATTCATGCACATTGAAAGGAAATTAATTAGAAGAAAGATTCATGTGGTAATTATGTTACTGCAAAAAATTACATTTCAAAATAGTACATATAATAGAGTATTATAAAATTAAAATATAAAATATTTTAATATTGTTATTTGCTCTTTCTCTATGATAGAAGTGTCAGAGATGAAACAAAATTAGTAAAATGTATATAAAATAATATGTAAATTGATTAATAAACAATAACTACATGATATAAAAATAACAAAAACATGATATAAAAATAACATTGATAAAAACAATGACTGATAAATTGATTAAACTTATTCTACTATCTCCCTGTATATCACAGTAAGAGTAAAAATACTTCAGAGTGCTTGACTAATTTTCTTTGTGATGAAGTATTTACAACTTTAACTTGAACATCACATACTCTTTGAACTTGAGAGAAAGCAACATATAAATGACCATGTCCAAAAATGGGTCCAGGTAGGAATATTCCTACTCTGTCTAGAGTTTGTCCTTGTGACTTATTAATAGTCATCGAAAATGCTGGCATCACAGGAAACTGTCTTTGAATTAATTTAAATGGGAGGCCAATGTCAGATGGGGACAAATCAATTCTTGGAACAACCTCTCCTTCTGCAGACCCTGTTAATACTTCAGCTTCGATTATGTTAGGTCAAAATCTTTTGTGTCAATAGTTGGCCTTCAGATACATTCTGCATGTGATTGGCACCAGTGAGAGCTTTTAAATTGCCAGTGTCATCATATGTACAGCTAGTTGGTTAGTTAGACCAGTGGTCACCAATCTTTAGGTGACCACTGGTTTAGACGGTTGGTCAGACGGTCAGATGGTCACTGAGCCTTTTACATATATAGATAACAATAATACTTAATAACGGACATTTGTAGTTTGCAAAACTTTTTTCACACGAATGATTACACCCTCAAAACAATCTTTTTGAATTAGAAATTATTACTAATTTCATTTTGCTGTGAGTTTAAGTAACTTGTTCTGGAAAAAGATCTAGTTTTAAGATTTTTTGTTTGTTTTTGTGAATATATTTTTTATTGATTTCAGAGAGAAAGGAAGAGGGAGAGAAAGATAGAAACATAAATGGTGAGAGAGAATCATTGATTGGATGCTTCCTACACACCCCACACCGGTGATTGCGCCCACAACCTAGGTATGTGCCTGCCTGGGAATTGAACTGTAACCTCCTGGTTCATAGGTTGATGTTCAGCCAGGCTATTTTTAAGTTTTTTGATGCCAAATTCTGCACCATAGCACTCATATTCATTTACACTCATCATCCCACTCACCATGACATCCACTGTCTATGCCTGCATGTGTCCAGATTCCAATAATTGATACTCTTGTACTTCATTTCTTGAGAGTCTCATTTAATTCAGCTGATGCAAGCAGATACTGTGGAGAAATCAGCTAATATACTCAACTTTCACTTAGCATTAAGGTTCTACCAGAATCTCTGGTTGTAGCAACTTTAACTTAGCACATACCCATGGATTGTGGCATGAGACTATCTGAAAGTGAATTCTGAATAGCTCAGTCCTCTTTGGAATTTCCGGAGATAATTCACAAAATGTGAAATGTGAAATATCGGTTAACATGCTTCTTATCAATCACATACAATAAGGCATCCAAGATGGACAATCAAGGATAAACTGCAAATTGGGAGTCATCTGAGCCTGGGTTCAAGTCCAATAAGATGTGACTGTGGACAATCAATTTCTCTGAGCCTCAGTTTTCTCATCTGTAAAATGGAGTGAATGATACTTTCACTTCCTAGGTAGGTGAATTACATGAGCTAATGCTGATAACATAGTACTTGGAAAAGAGTTATGTTCTCAGGAATTACTATATGTGATTAATAATCTTTTGAGCTGGGCCTTGGAGGATACGTAAACTTTGGCTATGAGCAAGAACATTCTAGATAGAATATACTAGATGTACAGTACATTGCAATTGGTAAATGGGTCACTTTAGCTGGCTCATATGTGATACATTGGGGGAAGAAGGGAGTTCAGCAACCAGAATTGGGTGGTCTTGCATTACTTTAAACCGTGCTGAATTTTTGTTGTTCTCTAGTTCCTCCTAGTTTTCTGGCATAATCTTGGTATCCAGTTTCAATTATTCCATCATGGCTCATCATTTGCCATCTTCATGACAAAAGTTGCCTCCTAACTGGCCTCCTTGCTTCTATTGCACTTTTTTTCCATCTGTGCTCTGCACAGCAGCTGCTAGAGTGACTCTCTCAAATGCAAATATGATCACCTACCTCATCTGTTACGCCCCCTCAATGGCTTCTATGGCACTTTGGGCAAAATCTAAAGCCCTAATTATGTTTTAAAAATTCGTTGGTGTGAGCTAGCCTCTTATTTGTCCTTTCTAGCTGTTGGTCTTCTGGCAGGAAAACAGCATAGATAAAAATGGGCAACTTGATGGGTAGTTAATAAAGAGGCTGTTTACAAGAGTGTGGGCAGGATTTGAAGAAATGACAAGGGACAGTGCAGACCTCTGGGGGTAATAAAGGCAGGAACTGTTACCATCTCTAGGTCTGAAAGACAAGTGGAGAGAGACATTACAGAGCTGACAGAATAGCTCCAGGGAGAGGGTTGCTGGATGGAAGTCATGGCTGTAGGTAGAGAACTGAAACCAATGACAGCCACTTGTCAGGGTGGAAATTGAAAGAATAACACTTTGATTTCATGCTCCTCCTATTCTCTGCTCTCCTGCCAGTGCCTCTCCTTGGCCAAACCCAACCGGAAGCCAGAGGGCATGGAAGCCCAGTGATGACGCAGTCCATACAGGTTAGTTTCCCAGGCAAGAGTACATTTGGAAGGTCCCTGTATAGTTCTCCTAAAGCACTTTACCTTGAAAAGTGTTTCCTTCTGTTTCTCTATGCTCATCCCTTCACCTAGGTAATGCCTGCTCTTCACTCTGCTCTCAGCCTGAGTGTCACTAATTCAGGGAAGAAGCCTTCTATTTATTCCAGTTTAATTCATGTCTATTATCTGCTCTCAAGCACCCTCTACTTGTCTTTCTATATGCATATTAAAATTGCATAATGATTAATTGCACAAGTATTTGTTTCAGAATACCCTCTCTGTTAAACTGAGATCATAGGACCAAATTGGTCTTTTTTTTTTTCTTTTTTTTTCTTTTCCCTTTTTCATCTCTAGCCCCTGAGTACAGTGGGCTCCATAACAGAAACCAAATAAGTATTTTTTTTTTTTACATAATTAACTATTTAGTACCCACGTTGTCCAATTTTCTCATTTCTCCTTATATGATACTCAATTTTGATGGGAACAGGTTTTGCTAACTTTTGGCGTGAACTTGATATTTTAATGCAGGAGTCCTCAAACTTTTTAAAGTGGGGGCCAGATCACGGTCCCTCAGAGAGCTGGAGGGCCGGACTATATGAACTACTAATTCCTACTGTAACACCTCGGCTGCGCTCACTGCCCAAAAAACCTGGCGGGCCGGATCAGACTCCTCTGCGGGCCGCATGTGGCCTGCGGGCCGTAGTTTGAAGACCCCTGTTTTAATGAGTCAATAAGACTATAGGATAGCGTCTACAATATTTGAGGCATTGATAAGTTCAAGGGAGACAAAGATGGGTAACATTTGGTACTTGCCCTCAGGAGTTCAGAGTTTAATTGGGGGGGGGGGGGGAATAGTAATGTAACAAATAAATATCAAACAGTGCCACAAAAGTGATTCTAGATGTCTAAATAAGTTTGTCCTTGGTGCACCGAGTAGAGAACAGATCATTCTGTCTCTGTCTTTAGGGGTGGAGGAAGTTTAACATTGGACATTTGAGATGAACCTTGAAAGAAGGATGATGTGTGGCCAGGTGAAGGTCTTCCAGGCAGACGAAACAGCAGGGACAAACAGGGAATGTGACCCATTAAGGCATGGACTTAGGTGATCTGTGTACTTTCCACAATTAGAGGAGTATAATACTAGTCAGCAGAATTCTCTAGGGCGTTTTAAAGTCAATGGTGATTTTACACAAACAACATAGTGAGGGACAATAGCAAGGAGACTTGGGGAGGCAGAGGAGGAAGGAAACATTTGGAAGTCCACCAAAGAAAAGGGCAAGTCGGACAACCAGAAGGAGCAAGGGACAATCAAAGGGTGACAAATGGTTTTATAGGTAGTCAAAGTATTCCTGATGAGTTATTGCTTTGTTTTTTTCCAACATATTTTTAATTGATTTTGAGAGAGAGATGAGAGAGAGAGAGAGAGAGAGAGAGAGAGAGAGAGAGAGAGAGAGAGAGAGAGAGAGAGAGAGGAGGAAGGAAGAAGGATTACGAGGTAGAAAAATCACACACCCCCTACTGGGGATTGAGCCTGCAACCTGGGCATGTGCCCTGACTGAAATAGAACCATGACCTTTTGTTTTCTAGGCTGATGCTCAACCACTGAGCCACATGGGCCAGACATGAGTTACTGCTTTAAAAACCTCAAGTCTACGTTGTCCTGGTCCTGGTGTCTAACTTATGATCTGGAAACAAGACGGCCATGTCCCTGGACAACGTGTACTCTTGCCGAGGCTCCTAAGTCTGCAGCATTGGGTGGTTTTGTTGGCAGTGCCAGTGGTACTTTGGAAATAACCTTGCCCCTTGACTGCCAACTTCAGTACACTATCTCCATTTAGGATTTTTGTCAACACTCTTTTCCAGACTGTTTCTGGAAACATCTTTTGGAAATTCATGTTCTCCCCATCTGCTGATTCACGATTCACTTTGCTTAAATGTCATCTTCTCATTTTCTCTATTTGTGCAGGATTCTGAAGCCAGCAACCATATATATATATATATATATATATATATATATATATATATAATTGATTTTTTACAGAGAGGAAGGAAGAGGGATAGAGAGTGAGAAAAACCGATGAGAGAGAAACATCGATCAGCTGCTTCCTGCACACTTCCCACTGGGGATGTGCCCACAACCAAGGCATGTGCCCTTGACTGGAATCGAACCTGGGACCCCTCAGTTCACAGTTTGTTTATTTTTGGTAGATTTAGATTATGGGGAGCCATTATAGGATTTTGTGATCAGATCTACATTTTGGATGAGTGGCAAGTGAATGGAGAAGACATGAGTTTTGAGACAGCAGCACGCAGGACTTGGTGATTAAGTATGGGAGTGAGAAAAACAGAAATGTCCAAAAGAGGTCAGAGCCTAGTTTCCTACCTGCAAGTGAACCAGCTAATTACTCAGATTAAGGTGTTTGCATGTGAAGTTAGGTCTTGGCAGTGAAGCTCGACTCCTTCACTTAATAGTTTGAAGCCTTCTTTAATCATTTCCCAACTGAGTCTCATCTGTAAGATGAAATAATCAGAGTGGCTCCTCAGGGTTTTAATAATGATTAAATGAGATAAGATATAGGAAGCAATTTGTAAAGTTGAAAGGACCAATTGCATACAAAAAGTTATTGTTCAAATACTGCCCCTGTCATCTTTACCAATCAAATCTTGCATTTCTATTTGTAGTTTGCAAAACATGAACCTCCTCCAATAGCAACCATAGATAAGACTAATTCTATAAATAGCATCCAAACACTTTGGATTTGAGGGTGGGGTAGGGTAGAAGCAAGATAAGAGAAATCACCTTTTGTTTTGTGTTAAGCACTAGTCTTCCATTCTTTTGAATGCAATAGCATTTCTTTTAAAAGGAGCATTATAACGTACCAACATTGTAGCCAGTGATTATGTCATAAATATCTGAAAGGACTTAACAGTGCTGGTCACATGGTTTGTTCTTAATGATGCTCATTTTATTCCTTCTGTCCTTTCTTTAGAAAGAAAAACTTCTCTTTTAATCACTAATTGTCTGAGCTCAAAAACATCATGCTACAACAAAAGCTCAACAATGTACACAGGAAAAAAAGACCTAATGCTTTGATGCCCAAAATCTTCATTTTCAACTATAGGTGTTTTTTTTTTTTTAATAAGAAAAGTGAGAGAATTTGAAATGTTTTATTTATCTATTGGCAGTCTCAAATAATTGCCAGTTTTAGTATCTTAAAAGTGTAACAGTTGTTCATTAAAAAAAAAAAATAATGTCTCCCTAAGAAAGAGTAAACAAGACTTGGCAAAAGTGGTTTTTGCAATGTGTTTTTTAAAGTCGTGGCTGACATTCTGGAGGATTTACTACATTTCAGACAAAATATTCAAGCCCTAATGAAAATAGTTGAGTTGGTAGGATCTGGGAAATTGCTCCAAATGGAGCTTTTCACCACTTCCTAGGCCTGCAGCAGCTACACAGAAATAGTTCTCTAATACTCACAAAACTCTGGCTCTGGCTATAATCTGATTTCTCTCTCCATGGTTAAGGGAGATAATACAGCATCATTAAGGGAGAAATGAAAGAAGGGAATAAAGGGTTTTGAACATCTTATGGGGCAAGTGGTTATTAATGGTTATGTTCAGGGTTGGGGGCGGGGTGATGTGATGTGTTTATGTATATGGTGGAGACGGGATGATTTGGTAAAGGAGAAGTTTAATTTTGTCACTTACGAACGGAAATGTTGTAATACCTTATAAATGGGGGATCTGTTTCAGTTTGGATTCCTTCTGCCTAAGGTGCTTTAAAATTCCTTCAATAGCCACAGTTCACAACTGAGTCCAGAAACCATGTGACAAAGCAGAAACATGCCTGTCTCTAGACAGAATGAGCCTGACAAGTACAGTGGTTAGACAGAGAGCTGCTACGTCTCAGAAGCTCTTGAGCTTTCAAGCTAAGAATTAATGCAAAGTCACAATAATTTAGAATGCTAAGGTTTAGCACCATGGTCGGCAAACTGCGGCTTGCAAGCCACATGCAGCTCTCTGGCCCCTTCCGTGTGGCTCTTCCACAAAATACCTTAGCCTGGGTGAGTCTATTTTGAAGAAGTGGCATTAGAAGAAGGTTCAGTTTAAAAAATTTGGCTCTCAAAAGAAATTTCAGTTGTTGTACTATTGATATTTGGCTCTGTTGGTTAATGAGTTTGCCACCCATTGGTTTAGCAAAATATGGGACTGAGCCTGGCCTGTGTGGTTCAGGGGTTGAGTGTGAAACTATGAACCAGGAGGTCAGGGTTCATTCCCGGTCAGGGTTCCATTCCCATTCAGGGCACATGTCCGGATTGCAGGCTCGGTCCTGGTAGGGGCATGCAGGAAGCAGCCAATAAATGATTTTTCTCTCATCATTGATGTTTCTATCTCTCTCTCCCTCTTTCTTCCTCTCTAAAACCAATTAAATTTTTTTTTTTTTTAATGGGACTGAAACTAGATGTGTGCACTGTGGCTGGGAGAGCAATGAGAACATGTACAGAATATCAGACGCACTCAGCACAGACAAATGCCATGAATATGGAGAAACTACAGCAACTTGGAGATGTACTTATGAACATGTGAGAATAATTTCTCCCCTACAGTTAGATTATTTCATTCATTGCTCATTTGTTTCGTAGCACTCAGAGCTCTAATTTTGTTGAAGAAAAGTACAGAGATTCTCTCTCCTTTGACCCTTTCCCCCAACACCCCCAGCTAGAGTCCTCCCCTCTGGCCATACTACTCTCTTTGCAGTTCCCCTCCATGTCCTGGTCCTCTTTGGCCATCCTGGCCCTGAGACCTTGTCTTTCTCTAAAGCCCTGAAGCACATGTAGCAAATGTGTACAATATTCACAAGACCCACTCGCCACTCAACCACCCTGGTATGATTACTTGCCTTTTTATCTCTACATCTCAACAGATTCTTAGAGAGACCACGAGTGCCGTCTTTTGTTTATTCCCCCTTCCGTCTCCTTCCTTAACCCAGCTGAGCCACCTCATATGTCTCAAGTGTCTCGCACTTTCTTTTACCACTTACTGTAGGTAACAACAGTCGTGCCTTCGTGCCTGGGGCAGATTGCTCTCTTGCAGGGATGTTTTTAAAAGTAGGGTATATGAGGCAAGAACTAAAAAAAATTCAGGCAATGAAAATTCACTGGATAATTCCCTCAGTGCAAACCGAATGACGACGAATAGCATTGTTTAACTCAGGAACACTTTTTTTTTTTTTTTAATCTGCAAAAAGTTTTATTGTTTCATTTGGTCCAATGCATGGGAGAGGTCTCCAGGGTGGTAAAAGGTTGCCTAGCAGTTTCCAGGAGAGGCTCAGGCAAAAGCCAGACGCCAGAGGAATGCAGAGGGGCCCCTCAAGGGTCTCTGAGCCCCAAAGGCTCCTAGGCATGCTGGAGAGTGAGCCTCACCCAGCCCAGCCTGGCGCCGGCCAGCTTTGGAGGTGAGCCAGGTGTCTCCCATCTTCTTGTTGCATTCACCTCTCGCCCCGGAAGTGGTTCTCACGGAAGTAAGTCACAAGCTGAGGGGCTGCGCGAGTAGAACCAGGGCCTGCAGCTCCCGAAGGGCCTGGTCAGTTCCTCTCCAAGGCCCCGGGCAGCCTCCATGGCGCCCTGAGTGTCACCCCCTCGTCTTGGAGAGGCTCAGCATGTCTTGGAGAGAATGCGGTCGCTGTGCTGGTTTTGCAACTTTAAGGGCCGCTCAGCTCCCTCTGCTTCTTCTCTACCAACTTGGGAAGCAGTGGGAGAGATAGGTGGGCGCCTGTGGATGCAGGTCGGAGGGTTGAAGGCAGCCTCCCCCTCAGTGGAATAATTCCGACGGCTTTGGGAGCTCATGGTTGTTCAGCAACAGGAGTTAAGAAATGCGGTGTAGGCTGGTCTTGGAGGCTGAGGATGGCTGAGGTGGTTCTGAAGATGTGGTCTGGAAAGGAGGTTGGAGAGGGGTCAGAGGCTGGAAGAATGGGTATCCCTGAGTCTGCTCTGTCCAAACACTGTTGAGATAAGAGACAGATCTGGGACAGCCGAGGGCACTGCATTAGCAACACTTAATTTTCTCTCTTGCTCTCCGTCTCTCATTGGTTGAATCTCAATGATTCTTATTTAAATGCCCTACCAAGGTCATACTCCACCCTCTTAAAATTTCTTTCCATTTTGCTGGCTTTCCCAAATCTCATTTCCTCCTTTCTGGATTTCTCTGGGCTTCTATAGAGCCTCCTTTTGGTCTTGGTAGGTACCAGTGTGGTGCTTGTCAGAGCAACTCACCCTTGCAGCATGCACTCTAGAGAGGTTTGAAACTTGATCCTACTGTCCGCTAGCTGTGTGACCTTGTACAAGTTACTTAAACTCGTAAGACGACCTCAGCTTGCTCATCTGTAAAATGGGGATAGTCATTATGGCCTCTACCTCACAGGATTCTTATAAATATTACATGAGTTTATATTTGTAAAGTGTTTAAAGCAGTGCCTGGCCCAAAATAAGCAGCGTGTGCATGTGTGTTTGAATTAATACCCTCTCACCTGATATTGTGTTCCCATCCAACATCACTGACAAAGGAAGAAGGAATTAGTATATGAGCTTACTATTCACCGAGACATGTAAACTGGCTCTTCCCTGCTCTTAAAAGTAGAAATTCTGGTCCTTTTAATCAAAATGAATAGTTTTCAACCTCATGGACTCTACATTGCGGGGTATGAAGGTTAGTTATGAGGTTCATCCCATTACTGCTAATTGTGGTTAAAGTATGACATTTAAAAAAATATATTTTATTGATTTTTTTACAGAGAGGAAGGGAGAGAGATAGAGAGCTAGAAACGTCGATGAGAGAGAAACATCGACCAGCTGCCTCTTTCACACCCCCTACCGGGGATGTGCCCGCAACCAATGTACATGCCCTTGACCGGAATTGAACCTGGGACCTTTCAGTCTGCAGACCGACGCTCTACCCCTGAGCCAAACCGGCTTTGGCTAAAGTATGACATTTTAATATAAATATAAGGTTGAATCCTCAAGCACTCTCTTGACTGGGCATGAAAAAAAAGGGCAAGGTTGCAGAAAACGAATTGGCAACTTTGGAATCCCCAGGGTGTTTCCCACAAGGGCAGATCTCTGGTGACATGTTGGGCAAATGCTGTAAGAGACCCACTTGTGTAAGCCATGCAATCCTAGCCCTTGCTTAGTAGCTCCTTAAAATGTCCCTTGGGTATTTCATTACTTCAAACTTGGGTTTTTGTAATAAAAATTATAATGTCCGTAAGGTCAAAGGGCTGTGACGTATGAGTCCTTGAAACCCC
Organism: Pipistrellus hanaki; assembly: GCF_964339955.1. NCBI lineage: Eukaryota > Metazoa > Chordata > Mammalia > Chiroptera > Vespertilionidae > Pipistrellus > Pipistrellus hanaki. The sequence goes on along the minus strand of NC_140516.1, from coordinate 32,608,904 downwards.
TGGCATGGCTGGGAATACTGCACGATCAATAAGCCCTCACTGCCTGAGCCAGTCTGGCTCAGTGGATAGAGCATCTGCCTGTGGACTGAAGGATTTGATTCTGGTCTAGAACACGTACCTCAGTTGCATGCTTGATCCCCAGCCCTGGTCAGAGTGTGTGTGGGAGGCAACCGATTGATATGTCTCTCTCACATTGATGCTTCTCTCACTCTCTATCTCCCCTGAGAGGGCAAGGTGGGGCGAGGCTAACTCCTGACTCCATTTTGTACTGTGGGGCAGGGCAGAACTATCCTCCATTTTGTGTAACTGGACCCTAGCCCTCACCCAACCAATCAGGGTCAGCCAAAGCAGTGACATCACCACCCCTATAAAACCCATTGAACTGTTGAAATTTGCTCTCTCTTCCACCACACTGTCGGTATGAGTGGAACAGAGCCCATGCTAGCATGGAATTCAGGCTTTCTGCAATTGCATCGGATTCCCTGGTGGTCCTTGGGGATCACAAATTTGGGTGTGACACCCCAATTCTTCCACTTTCTAAAATCAATGGAAAAATGTCTTTGGGCGAGGATTAACAATACATCAATAGTTAAACCCTCACTGGTAGATTTATTCTCAAGATGGGTAGAACAAAGTATTGCCAAGCCACAATTGGAGAAAACATACAAGTAATAATAAAACTCCCCACAATTCCTAGCCCACTTCTTCACTGTTGCAACTCCTAAGAACACTGATTCCATCCCAATTCCTCTCATTCCATAATGAAAGGTGGTAAGAACCCGGGAGTGAGGAGGGTGTAATTATGCTAAGTAAAATAAATCAGATGGAGAAAGACAAATTCTGTATGATCTCACTTATATCTAGAATCTAAAACAAAACAAAACAGACTTATAGGAAACAGAAAATAGTGGTTACCAGGAACTGGTGGTGGGGAAATGGGGAAATGAATATGAACTTTGGGGGATATTGAACTTTGAACTTTGGGGCATCTAATGTACAAAATGGTTAATAATAAATACTGTATTATACACTTCAAAGTTGCCAAGATTTGTTTGTCACAGTCTCACAAACAACTTACATGTCCTTAGGTAATGCTCTGGTGGTATTGGTTTTACTGTAAGTGTATCATTATTAATACATTGTACACCGTAAATGTAAACAATGGTATATGTCAATTATATCTCAATAAAGCTGGAGGAGGTGGGGAGGAAGACTGTGAGGGACCGGTTTAGAGGTTTATCGAGTGTTGACGCCTGTTAGGAGAGAGCCCTGTTTGCAGATCTATTTTGACTTCAGAGAGAGTGGCTTTTGTGGCATCAGTCAGCACCAGGGGGCAGGAGAGAAAGTGGCATGAATGGAAACAAGGGCAAACTCACAAGGACTGTGTGGATAAATGACACGGTCCTACCTAATAGGTAGGCTATACTTGTTACTTACATCTGAAAGGTTTAATGTCCTTCAAAAGGATTTCTTAATTACAGAAGTCCATGTTCAATGTAGAAAAATTTAAAAACACAGAGAAGCAATTTCCCAATTTGTGAATCTCACCATTAAAAAATAAGCACTGTGGGGGGCAATGTTAAAATATGTACACAGATAATAATTTAATTTAAAAAAAAGTAAAAAAAATATTAAAAAAAAAATAAGCACTGTTAAAATTTTGGTAGAGCATATTTTGTTCCCTATGTATGCATACCCTTACCTTCAAGTGGGATCATAATATGCTCTTATTATTCTATATTTCTCATAACTTAAATGGATAATATCCACTTTTTAAGCTCAACATATGGTAATGAGTTGTCGGGAGCCAAAAAAGAATTAGTGACTACATCTTAAAAGACACCTCCATCTGAATGTCTCCGCGGCAACTTCCCCCTACAACCTGTGTTCATATATTGCGGCTGCAACAAATAAAATTTCAGGCTTGATCAGAACCCTGTCTTGCCTCCATTTCTCCGCGTCTCCTGTCCTCCCTCATTCCCTTCCAGGTGTCTCCTCGCTCCCACGTTGATGTCCCGCTGGCCGGGGCAATGAGTAGAGGAGAAAACTCTACCCAGTGTTCTAATTTTGGCTCTGACCTAACCAGCCTCTGGCAAGCAGCACAGCCTCTCTGAGTTTTAGATTTTTCGTCTGTGAAATGAAGACTTTGAAGCCAATGCTACCTAAGGCATCTTCCACCTCCATCATTCTAATTGCTGATGAGTAATTAAAGAAAGGCAGTGTGGTGCAGTGGTTATTGCTAGGGCATCGGCTAGATTTTAATCCAAGCTCTACTTGTGAGGGTGTGGGCAGATCTTGACCTCTAAATGACTCATTATTGTTCCTCTAAAATGGGACTAATAGACCTAGCTGGTTTGGCTCAGGGGACAGAGGGATGGCCTGTGGACTGAAGGGTTAGATTCTACTCAAGGGCACATGCTGGGGTTGCATGCTCCATTCTTAGTAGGGGTTGTGCAAGAGGCATCCTGTCAATGATTCTCTTTCATTATTGATGATTCTATCTCTCTCTCCCTCTCCCTTCTTCTCTGAAATCAATAAAAATATATTTAAAAAAATAAATAAAATGGTACCAATAATAATGCACACCACTGAGGGTTGTTGTGAAAATTAAAAAAATAAGACATAAAACACTTAGAACAGTGTTCAACAAGCATTTATCAGTAGCTCTTACCAGTACCTCAGCTCAGGTTCTGGCCTCCTGTGGTGACAGTGAAAATTAATACTTAGGAGTGGAGGACCGGCCAGAACTGATGATGTGGGTTGAATACCTGTGCTGGGCACAGGGTTGAGTTTTCTCATCTCCACAATCTTACGTAATCCTCAGAACAACTTTACTATCTATCTGCACGCACAGGTGCGAAAATTGAGTTTAAACGTGCCTGGGTTCATGTAGCTGGTGAGTGTCAGCCCCAAAGAATACACACTTTCAGCTAGCTTTGACTGGCTGAGGGGCTAGTGAATTGCTCTAGTTGGATGTTTCATTGCACAACTCAAGCCCAAGCATTTTAGTATCTTTCCCAGTGATACTCGGCAGGTATTCTTTTTCTTCCTTCTTATCACGCCACTTGAACATTTCCACTGTGTGTCAGTTACTTAAAAGACACAAGGGATTTTGTATTTTTTTAACTCACCCTGGATATTTAAGTTAATAGAAGATGCGAGTTTCATAAAAAAGAATTCATCAGCGTCTTAGAAATACAATTTTACGGTTGTAGCTGATGGTCTAAAGACTCCCCAAACCAAACAAAATAACAAAACCTCAGCGAAAGTAACTGGCTCGCAGAGTCGTGTAACTGAAGAGTGTGGTATTTTAACATGTTGGTTACCAGAAACTGTCTTAAGGAGAGTCAGCTTTAGTTCTGATTTCTTGCCGAAGGAGGGCCAAGCGGAGTCCAGGGATTTGGGCTGGCCACTGGCTCTGTGGCTGACCAGCCATGTGAGCTTTAGGCCATTTCATTTTCTGGCTTTAGTGTTCCCTTCCAGGGAGACAAACTGAAGACTTAGATCGAAATACCAAGTGCCTTCTACATAAACGCCACCTCCCTTTTATGGGGCTGGCAGGCTTAATTAGCGATATGTGTTAGAGAACGGTTCCTTCCTGGCATCCTTCAGTCCACCGTGGGGTGCATTTATGGATCCCCTCTAAGCAAAACATAGGCAGCCAACTTCTTGCTCTGGCTGGGGTGCGGGAGAAGATGCAAACATGTGATACCTTAATCCACGTGTGTCAAACACAAGGCCCGCGGGCCAAATCCAGCCCGCCAGGCCTTGCAATGTGGCCGGCACCGCGCTGTCATCACTGCACTCCGCTGTCAGTTTATGACATTGTCAGTTTATGACTGTTCAGTAAACCATTCGGCCCGCGATTTAGGCTGGATTTTAGATTTTGGCCCCTTCTCTGATTGAGTTCGACACCCCTACCTTAATCAATAAAGAACTTTAAAAAAACAATGCACCTAGCAATGAACAAGATAAACATTTCAAATAACATATGCCTGGGGAAAGAGCCCCAGCTTTCTGTGCTCAGATTTAACTGTGCACAGAGGTCTTGAGACTCTCAAGGCATTTCCTTCCCTCCCAGCAGCCGGGCTGAGCTGGGGCTGAGCTGGGGCTGAGCTGGGGCTGAGCTCCGGGCTGAGCTGGGGCTGAGCTGGGGCTGAGCTGGGGCTGAGCTCCGGGCTGAGCTGGGGCTGAGCTGGGGCTGAGCTCCGGGCTGAGCTGGGGCTGAGCTCCGGGCTGAGCTGGGGCTGAGCTCCGGGCTGAGCTGGGGCTGAGCTGGGGCAGAGCTGGGGCTGAGCTCCGGGCTGAGCTGGGGCTGAGCTGGGGCTGCGCTGGGGCTGCGCTGGGGCTGAGCTGGGGCTGAGCTCCGGGCAGAGCTGGGGCTGAGCTGGCGCCGGGCCTAGGGGAGGTTTGCGGCTTTCTCCCCAGCCGGCCCCCGCCCCCGTCCCCGGGGACCTCCGTCAGCCGGCAGGGCGCACCCGCCGGAGGCCAGCACCACGGCGGTCACGTACTCCGGAGAGGGCTCGGCCCCAGCCGGGCGCTGGTTGGCCGCGGGCTCGGGCCACGTGGTCAGCAGCAGATAAGGGGCCTCTCGGAAGCCGCACCCGCAATCCACAGGAGTTATTGCCCGGCTGGGACAGCTGGGAGCCAGACTCGAACTTGCACAGGCAGCCAGAACCGGCTCGCTCTCGGTCCCACGCCGCTCCTCTGCCTCATGAGCTGCACCAGGTAGGTTGGCTGCAGACCTGCGCCCCAGGGCACGGGGGTGCGGGCGGGTGCGGGGCGGTTGGGACTGCGCTTCCCTTCTGTCCGCTCTGCAGACCCCGCGGGAGGGCACGTTGAACCATTGCTGAGTGGAATCTAGCAGGGGGAGGCCTCGGAGGCATCTAGATTTGCTCGGTACTCCTTAAGTGGAGCTGATTTTGGTAACCCGCATCCTAAACCAGAAACTGTCTTGAAAGTCAGCTGTAGCTCTGATTCCCTTATGGATTGCGACTGTCTTCTCTTGGTCCCGCACAAAGGCCCCAAGGACTCCTCATTCGAGGGGACAGCACTCTGACGTCGCTGCTTGGGTCGTTTAGCTTGGGGAGAAAGCTACAGGACCGTATTTGCATTCATTCGTCGTCCTCCACTCATCTTATCAGCAAACTCAGCGGCCGAGTTTGAGCAAATGCTGATTTTTGAACTCTTGGCCAGGATTTAAAATTTCGTGGAAATGGCTAAATTTTAAATCTGCCTTTCTATACGTGCAAAAAATAAAACTACAAAAACAAACCCACAAGACAAACCTCCCCACAAAACCATCTTAGATGGCTTCTTCCTCAGACACATTTAGCAGACTTCTCTAAAAAGCCTTCCTGTGAAGGATTGTTAGACTAACAAATACAGCTTTAGATTTTATTTTTTCGAAGTTTATAGGTCTTCCAGAAAAACCCCAGGACCAATAAAATAAATCCTGTGAAGGAACTTTTATTATCTATTTTGGGATAACGACCATTTGCCTGTTTGCTTAGAGCAGTCGTGAAGAGTTACTAAGAAATGTCATGTACAGTATACATACACCTCTTATCTGTAAGGCTAGGATAGGGAAGAAAAAATCCATATGCTTGGCAATACATACCGAGAGCTAAGGGGCAGGGGAAAAATCCTACTTGAGGGGCACTTCTTAATTTAATATTGCTGAGCACAGTTTTGTTTAAATTTATAGTTTTATCTTTCTCGTTATAATATCTATTGCCCAAACATTAGTAAATGCCCCAAAAGTACAAAAACAAAAAACAGATCACCTACAATTCTATCACTCAGAGATAATTAACTTTTTGGTGTATTTCCTATTAATATTTTTGATAGTTATATGTTTATATATGTAATATATATTAAAGTAGTTCAGTTTTCAGGTTATCAGCTTTTCCCATTTAAATGTGTCTTTTCAGAGATGTCTTTGTGCATGAAACATAGATTGTGCGAAGTTTTTAAGTGCATCAAATGCATTGCTGGGTTGCATTTCAGTCGCTTAAGAGGCAGAACATGCTAATCCAAGTACAGAGATAATTCTCTGACTTCACTCTTTCTAGCCTTCTCACAAAACGGTTCCATGAGAACTTTTTTTTTTTTTTTTTCCAAGCGTGTTACCTTTTCAGAGACATATAGTCAATTCAATAGCAAAATCAGGAAAGCAGCCAGAGGAAGCACAGAGTCTTATGGCTCCAGAACCTGTCTGGTCATTAACATCACCATAAGCTTTAAGAACATATGTAACTCCTTGTCCCCAATCCCAGAGGTTCTGCCTTAGTGACTCTTAAGTCCCCGGATTCTGCATTAAAGAAAAAGAAAGAAAACCAACTCCTTAGGCCATTGTGACCAGACAGGTCTGAAAAGCACTGGTCGGGAACAGAGCCAATGGTTTTTAAAGCTGCATTAGAGATGGTAATCTCTAATAATCTTAATCCTTTTATGTCTCAGATGCGGAATCTGAGACTCCCCAAGTGTTGAAAGCAGTTAACCCACGGCCTTGTGGCCAGTCAATGGTAGAATCAAACATAGAACGCAGATCTGATTATAATACTGTTTTCCCTTCATACATATGACAGCACCTCTCTGATTCTTACTGTGCCGGCCATAAGTTAGCCAATACAAAATAGTATGTGTGTATTTGGGAGCAGGGGAAGAGCATTCTAGATCCAGGTGATAAATACCCTTTTTTCTTCTTATATTCCAGAATGATTCAGGTTTTAGATCCACGGCCTTTGACAAGTTCAGTCATGCCAGTGGATGTGGCCATGAGGCTCTGCTTGGCTCATTCCCCACCTCTGAAGAGTTTCCTGGGCCCATATGATGACCTCCGTCGAAGAAATTTTGTCAACAAATTAAAGCCTCTGAAACCGTGTCTCAATATAAAACAGGAAGCCAAATCACAGAACGACTGGAAGAGTCCACACAACCAGCCCAAAAAGCGGGTTGTGTTTGCAGATTCCAAGGGCCTCTCCCTCACCGCCATCCACGTCTTCTCCGACCTCCCCGAAGAACCAGCGTGGGATCTCCAGTTTGATCTCTTGGACCTTGATGACCTGTCCTCTGGCTTGAAGCTCCATGAGGAGAAAAATTTGATTTTAGACTTCCCTCAGCCTTCAGTCGATTACCTGAGTTTTCGGAGCCACTTCCAGAAGAATTTTGTGTGTCTGGAGAACTGCTCTCTTCAAGAGCGAACAGTGTCTGGGACTGTGAAGGTGAAAAACGTGAGCTTCGAGAAGAAGGTCCAGATCCGTATTACCTTTGATACTTGGAAAAACTACACCAATGTGGACTGTGTCTACATGAAGAATGTGTACGGTGGCTCAGACAGCGACACTTTCTCGTTTGCCATTGACTTACCCTCCGTCATTCCAACTGAGGAAAAAATTGAGTTCTGCATTTCTTACCAGGCTAACGGGCAGGTCTTCTGGGACAACAATGAGGGTCAGAATTATAGAATTGTTCACGTGCAATGGAAACCTGATGGTGTTCAGACGCAGATGGCATCCCAGAACTGTGCATTCTACCAGGTGCCCCCCAAGACTGAGTTAGAGTCAACCATCTTTGGCAGTCCGAGGCTGGCCAGCGGGCTCTTCCCAGAATGGCAGAGCTGGGGGAGAATGGAGAACTTTGCCTCTTATCGATGAATTAAGCCACCTAGTAAATTGTCTGGACCTGTCATGTTCCCCATGTACTTCTAGGTCTTTAAGATAATGCTCAATATTAGGAAGTCCTGGCTACTTTCCTTCTGTAGGTTTAGGTTTGAGCTTTGAGACCTGGCTACAAAAAAAAAGATAGCCACTTGGAGAATTTAGTGTTGGGGTCTATATGGATGATGCTGCCCAACTTTGCTATTATCAAGTAATAGCCTGGAATCCTGTTTTTATCAAAGTGATACTTTTTCAATGCCATTTCTCCTTCCCTCTCAATTCATTAGCTTTCACATTGGGCAAGGAAAGGTTGAAGAGGGGCAGTTGATGGTGAAGGAAAGCTGTGCTAATGGTATGAGGAACGTCTGGTAAAGTGTTCACAAAGGACTCTAGCTTGAGTCAGAGTAGGAGTGGGAGGTCTGATACTTAACTGTTGGTGAGAAATGCAAGATTATTTTGTGTTTTTAAGTTGGTTCTGCAGTTCTCCCCCCGGGAAGTAATTTGTAGAAGGGAGAAAAAGACCAGTCTATGTGTTCTTGTGGAGAAAAACCAAACAAGCTTTAGGGGGTGTTGGGTGGTATTGAAGAAAGGTGAATTATAACTCTGGAGAATCAAGATTTTAAGGGAATCCTTTCTATTCAGACATGATTGATCAAAAACCATGATTTGGGGAAAGGTTAGGCAAATCTGGTTTTGCAGTCGTAATATAATAAGTGACCTTGCTTGTGATCAAGGCATTATGCTTGAGTTCTCAGTAGAGAATGCTGCTTAACCAAAAAAAACCCAAACAAAAACATGCCATCACCAGTGGCTAACCACTTGTAGGGACTCCGTCATGTCCAAGGTAGTTCTTTGCAAGTGCCTTGATGAAACCAGAATACTGTAATTGCTTATCCCAAATATCTGAAGGGTCATCTGATAACTCACGAGTCTTGGCCTCATAAAAAGGTCCACTCTGTGTATACTGGCATTCCTCCTGCAATACTGTTGTGTCTTCGAGAGTGTTGTCAGTGTATGTACAACTCACATCCTTCATATTGAAGGTGACTTAACGTTTCCACTACACTTTTTCAATGTGATGTTGGAAGTGAGGACTGACACTGATTCTCAATTCAAGAATCCGGTACCTTGCACATAAAAGTAGCATTCTTTTTCATGCCTATATCTGTCTTGTTGTTTTAAAAGTCTTTATACCAATTTCTTTTGAAGTCAAACCATATTTTTTAAGTGGATGTGAATTGTTTTGGATGTGTTGTAATATATTTGTCTTGAGGTATGCATAAATCCATCCTGTAAGATCTCAAGGACAGTAGTCCCTAAATGTTTGCTTTCATCACTTATGCATGTCCATTGCGAGGTGTTCAGAGAATGTAGTTAATTCTAACATGTGTGGTCTGCCGTGCTGAAAAGTGCTATTGGAATAACTCTGCTGTGACAGTATTTGAAGTTTGGTTAGCACCCACAATTTTTCTGCTCTAAATGTTTCACTCTCCTATAGCTATCTTCATGAACTTCTCACTTTAAGAATAAAAGTGTTTGACATAAGATCAAAGTTTGTTTTCTTTTCCAATGTCATATTTAAGTAAGAAACCATGAACTGAAATTCTCCTGTTTAAGGATAACTGAGCGAGGTTAGTTTGGGTCACGTGAGGGTATTCAGAAGTCCCCAGGCTTGTTGTGGGTGACATCCTACTACCTGGTCTTGGGGGATGGGGTCCAGGGGCAGTGCTGGGACTGTCCCCCAGACTATCACTGTTTGTGCTGACTTTTCATCATACATTCTCTGCTGGGTCAGGGTTATTTTGGGACCACTTCTTAGCATTAAGATGGGGGAGGAGATGGTGTGGAGAGGGCTAGAATGGCTTCTATCTCTTGAGCCCCAGCACCTTCCTGAAGGGGCAGAGCTTGGAGCTGCTCAGAGGCATAGTAGGGGGCCGTGGCTTCAGCTCCTTGGGGCGAGAGGCAGCAGGTCTGTGGACATCAGTTTATTTTCACTTCTTGGCTAACATTCCAGAAAGAGCTTCTGCACAGTGTCTCTTAAATGTAAGGGGAAATAAACGACCAGCCTACTGAAAAGCCACATTATGAAAAACAAATTATATCATGTCATAACATCCTTTTCTTCAGAAGTTGTAAACTACAGGCCTGTAGGCTGTATCTGGCTGCAGATGTATTTTATTTGACACAAGGTATTTTGTTTTTCTTTTTTGCTTTTTTAAAAAAATAATATATATTTTATTGATTTTTTTACAGAGAGGAAAGGAGAGAGATAGAGAGCTAGAAATGTCGATGGGAGAGAAACATCGACCAGCTGCCTCTTGCATACCCCCCACCGGGGATGTGCCCGCAACCAATGTACATGCCCTTGACCGGAATCGAACCCGGGACCTTTCAGTCCGCTGGCCGATGCTCTACCACTGAGCCAAACCGGTTTCGGCTCTTTTTTGCTTTAAAAAAAAATCAGATTTTTTGCCAAGGTTAAACAATCAACAAACTACATTTATTAAAAATTTAATATTTTTTTCCCCCTCAGAAAATTTGCCAGATCTTTCTTCATGGTGACACCTACCCAGAATTGAATAGTAGCTGCCCCTTTAGATGAGGCACATGTCCCTACATGGAACATCTGACTTATGTTGTCACCGTTCCCACCAGCTGCTTCATTCTCTTAGATTATCTGCCTGACCTTTCTGGCATTGGAGGTCATTACCCTTATTATTTTTCCCTCTGGCTCTCCATTCTCGCTGATGGTTGGGTGACAGAACACACTCCATGGGATAGAAGAAAATCAAATGGGAGTCTAACAGTAACTGTGAAGACATGGGACTCCAATGCCTAACTTTTATTTATCTATTTATTTATTTACTTTTAATATATCTTTTTGATTTTTTACAGAGAGGAAGGGAAAGAGAGAGTTAGAAACATCGATGAGAGAGAAACATCGATCAGCTGCCTCCTGCACACCCCCTTCTGAGGATGTGCCCACAACCAAGGTACATGCCCTTGATCAGAATCGAACCTGGAACCTTTCAGTCCCGGTTTTGGCCCAATGCCTAACTTTTTTTTTTTTTTAATTGTATTTATTTTTTATGTTTTCATTGATTTTTAAAAATTTAATAAATCTTTATTGTTCAGATTATTACAATTGTTCCTCTTTTTAAAAAAAATATATTTTATTGATTTTGTACAGAGAGGAAGAGAGAGAGATAGAGAGCTAGAAACATCGATGAGAGAGAGTCATCAATCAGCTGCCTCTTGCACACCCCCCACTGGGGATGTGCCTGCAACCAAGGTACATGCCCTTGACCGGAATCGAACCCGGGACCCTTCAGTCCCCAAGCCGACGCTCTATCCACTAAGCCAAACCGGTCCTGGCAACAATTGTTCCTCTTTTTGACCTCCCCCATAACTCCCCTCACCCGGTTCCCACCCCACCCTCTGCCCTTACCTTTCTCCCAATGTCCTCATCCATAGGTGTACAATTTTTGTCCAGTCTCTTCCTGCACCCCCCACACCTTTTCCCCTGAGAATTTTCAGTCCACTCCCTTTCTATGCCCCTAATTCTATTATATTCACCAGTTTATTCTGTTCATCTGATTTTTAATTCACTTGATTTTTAGATTCACTTGTTGATAGATATGCACTCTGTTTCCCCAAAAATAAGACAGTGTCTTATATTAATTTTTGTTCCCAAAGATGCGCCAGATCTTATTTTCAGGGTTTGTCTTATTTTTCCATGCGCTAGGTCTTATTCTCGGAGGATGTCTTATTTTCGGGGAAACACGGTATTTGTTGATCATAATTTTTATCTTTACCTTTTTCTTCTTCTTCCTCTTAAAGAATACCTTTCAGCATTTCAGAGTCCAGAGTGCTAACCATTACACTATGGAACCAACTACCTTTCAGCATTTCATATAATATTGGTTTGGCGGTGATGAACTCCTTTAGTTTTTTCTTATCTGGGAAACTCTTTATCTGACCTTTAATTCTGAATGATAGCTTTGCTGGGTAGAGTAATCTTGGTTGTAGGTCTTTGCTATTCATCACTTTGTATGTTTCTTGCCACTCCCATCTGGCCTGCATAGTTTCTATTGAGAAATCAGCTGACAATCGTAGGGGTGATCCCTTGTAGGTAATTAACTGTTTTTCTCCTTTTAATATTCTCTCTTTGTCTTTTGCTCTTGGCATTTCATTTCCTGCTAAACAACCTGAACATATACTTCTTAGTTCTACCATTTTAGTCTCTCTTTTTCTCTTTGATGATCTTTTGTTTGTAAGGGTATGTTAATGAGGATGCCTTAGGTTGCAAGGTGATTCCCTGACCCAACTAGCTGAAACAATAAAGAAAATTTATTATTCCATAAATATGAGTGCCAAAGTATTGTATTTTTAAAGTTGGTTGATTCAGTAGCTTTAAACTGGTTGTTGCCATGTTTTTGCCTCTCATTCTCAATCTTTTTTATTTTTTAATTATTATTATTTAAAAATATTTTTATTGATTTCAGAGAAGAAGGGAGAGGAAGACAAAGAGAGAGAGAAACATCAATGATGAAAGAGGATTATTGATTGAGTGCCTCTTGCATGCCCCACACTAGTGATTTAACCTGCAACCCGGGCATGTGCCCTGACTGGAAATCGAACTGTACCTCCTAATTCATAGGTTGATGCTCAACCACTGAGCCATGCCGGCCGGGCCTCATTATTTTTGATTGTCCCTGTGCTAACTTGCTTCCTCATTAGGAACTAGTGTCGATTTTCCCCAGCATTATATGCAGACAGAATACCATCCAGTAGAAGAAGCTGATCTCTTTGTTGTGTCATTTTTTATGGCTGAATAACCTTTTCCCAGGAATTCATCCCACCATCCACCAAAGACTCCCCCAACCCCCACCACCATGTTTTACCAGACTTAAGACACAAGTCCATGCATGAACCAAACCCAGGACAGGATAATGAGACTTTCTGATTGGCTCAGACAAGCCAGCATCCCCATGCCCCTCTGCCCCATGCTAGCCTGGGGTTAGAGGAGGTCAGACGTTTGAATCACAAAATCTTATAGAGGAAAGGCACAATGGAACTTTAACTTTTGCAAATGCCTTGAGTGAGAAATGGGCTGAGTGTCAGGTTTAGTTTTTGCATGCCCTCTTCCCAGATTATTGACTTCTGAATTCTTAAAATTTTATATTTCAACGGAATAGAAAGCATAAGTGAAATGAATGGCAGCTACTACTCCCATCACAAATAAATCTCACAAGCAAAATTAAGCAAAAAAGCAGGTCTATATAGAAAATATAATTTACATAAAGTTCAGAACTACACACAACTGAATATATACACTTTTAACAGATCTATCTATATCTAACTCTATATGTAAAGGAAAGCAAGGAAGTAAGTAGAATTTGGCATAGCGACTACTTCTAATGGAGGAAGTTGGAGGGAATTAGAAGGGATACAAACAAGGATTTAAAGATGTTACTAACATTTTTAAGCAAAATTTTCTTGTATTATGATACATATTATTCCATATGTACTCATGCATGTGTATACATATACTTTATATATGTATTTATAATAAATTTAAACAGGTTTTATTAATACCTATAAGCACAGTATATACTTTCCCATTTGCATCCTATATAAAACTTTTATTTTCAATATATTTTTGGGTAGGTAGGAATAATCTCTTTATTATAAGGGGTGGGGCAAAGTAAAAAGTTTACAATTGTGAGTATGTGAAACCCAAAGTTTATTCTTTTATTATTATTTATTAATTATTATATTACTAGTGGCCTTGTGCATGGATTCATGCATATTGAAAGGAAGTTAATTAGAAGAAAGATTCATGCAGTAATTATGTTACTGCAAAAAATTACATGTCAAAATAGTATATATAATATAGTATTATAAAATTAAGACATAAGTGCAATTGGTGCCAGAAGGAACTTTATATGTATTGCACAAGCACGAGTCAACCTTTATTTTTAAATTGTCAATGCACATCATATGTACCGATCAGTCGGATAGTTGATGAATATATTGCAATGTGGTTCACGTTGAATGTCAACAAAAACAACCAAATTCACGATCAACAATGACAGAGTGAAACACTTGCATGTGATTGGTGCCAGAGAGAGCTTTACATGTATTGCACATGTGTAAGTCAACTTTTATTTTTAAATTGCCAGTGTGTGTCATATGTACTGGCTGGCCAGCTGGTCGGCCACTTAGCCTTTTATATATATAGATTTTTATATGAACAACTATAAACCTACTGCCCCCTCCTGTAAAACTCTTAAGAATAGTGAATTGTTTTGGAACATCTGGATTTTGAAAGCATTGTTCTTCCAGTCTTCAGGATGTGATTTGAATTCATGACAATGGCCATTTATTTGAATGTGGTTTACTAACCTTCCTTTGAGATGCCAGATTGTGTCAAGTTGAGTAAACATTTCTTTCGTGATCTCATTGCTGATGTAAAAATGAAAAAATAAAGCTAAATTCTTAGGTGCTTCTGTTAAGGACCATCTATTCTCTGGGTTTTTAGTGCTTACCCCTGGGGTCCTAGTCAACACAAAGGGAAATCCTATTTAAGATGGTAAACACCTTCCCTTAACCTTCTAAATGGCACCCTGGAGGGGAAAGCCCCTTGTTGGTACCACTCCCTACAACTATAGCACCTGCACCACCCCTTTCTGATTCCTATCACAGCCTCCCAGCCCTTGTTTATCTGCTAAGAGTGCGTCAAACCAGAGTAGAGAGAGGCAGCCTCCCACTTTAGCATCAGTTCCAACTGCATTATATCATCATCTAGTTTTACCATTTTTGGAAACAATGATCAGGCTGCACCTATGCCAGAAACAAGCCATTTCAGCAACAAAGGAAATAGATGCCACATAGCACAAAAGGATAGTCATAACCCTAGCAGGTGGGGCTCCTGACTACTTGCTGATGCAGCGTCTCATAGCCCTTATATCCTCACTCTGGGCATTAAGAGCTCATGACAGTTTGAGTTCACTGAGTTGGAAGAGCTAGTGAGTCACATGCACCTACTTCCTTCAGTAGGGTTTTTATCCCAGCCACTTAGAATGCTGATCAGATTCGAAGTAACTAGACATGTGGCTGTAAGCATAGCTGTACAAAGACTCAAATATCCAGTTGTGTACACGCTTGGATATGCAACCTTCAAAGTTAATCTTTGGATGTGCCCTAGTTTATAGGCTATAAGCTATGTGTTCATATGTCTACTTCTGGTTTTATGATACAATTCTTGTCTTGTAAAAGCTGACACTCTGGCACGGACCATTTAGGTCATGTGGAATCAGGCCCAGCCTCTTCCCAGAATCTTGATTTTGTTGCTACCAAAGTCTTGGCTGGCAATTTTTTAAAAATGGGACTCAACTCCCAAGGCAAACAGCAACTGCTCTATGTGCACATTAAACTATTTTCGTGACAATTGTCACTGTCATAGATGTTTTTGGGTCTTAGAGCTTTATGTTGGAAGCACACACTTGAAATGCCATTGGAGCTGTCATGTGCCTGTGAGGCTGCTACAGGTGGGTGCAGCCACTGACTGGGTGCCTCCTGCGACTCCTGATGAGACTTAAGGTGTAAGATTCTTTTATTTATCAAAGGTGGTAACTGCTTTGACATGTAGTGTTTGTTTTGCCAATTTCCAAAGTCAGGCCTCTCACCACAAACACGTATTAATGTGCCAGGCACCATGCTGAGAGGGTTACTTACATTTTCTTATTTACTCCTATAGGGTGGGTACTGTTATCATCACCATTTCACACACGAGGAAGCTGAGGCACAGAGAGGTTAAGTAACCGGCCCAAAGGCACACAGATAGTAAGGACTTGAACCCAAGAACCACAGTATGGACATTTCTTCTCATAGTACAATGTTCTTTCCCTTCATCCCATATTTCACAATCATAATTTTGTCTGTAACAGGATGCTGAGGGAGACCTTTCCTGTTGTCTTGGAATGACTGCCAAGGCCCAGAGGTGACAAAAAGGAGGTTTAAACACTCCATGCTTCTAAAGAGAGCTCAGCCAGTCTCCAGCAGCTAAAGAGGCAGAACTGGTTCTAATGCCATCAACCCTGCCCCCACCCCAGGTCTCTGAGGAGAAGGCTGAGCTGGAGAAGGGGGTGGGGATCTTCAAAATCAAGGGGGGGGAAGACACCTAAGGGGGTTAAAGGGGGGGGCAGCAGAGTTCCTGTGAGAGTGTTACTCCCTGAGGCTGGGAAAGGGGTGCTTCCTTCCTCCTCCACACCACAGAGGAGTGGGGGTGCATTGGGGGAGGGGCGTGCCTTGGGAACCACTGGTGTCATATTTTCTGGCTGCACATAGTATCATATTTCTTGGGCAGCAGTCCTGCAGTCTGAGCTGTGTCTATTTGTGTTCCAGGGGGAAAAAGACATTGGAAAGAGAAAGCAGGGCTGCCAGAAAGGATGGCAAAGGGGCAGGGTCTCTCCCACAGCTTGGCCTGGCAGGATGCTTGCTTTTCCCATGGGTCAAAAGGACACTGAGGGAGATATTGGGCCTGAGCTGACTGGCTGGCTCCCACCCAAGATGACCACCTTCTGGATGAAGGGATCTCCAGCCGCAAGAGTCTGTGATGTCAGCTGTAGGGGGTGGGGCAGAAGAGCTCAAGACCCCACTTTGCACCACACCACTCCCCTTCAGAGGCAAGTCTTATCCACTCTGAGAAGGCAGAAGGCTTTGGATCAGATACAAGATGGGAGTTTACATTGGCCTGGACTACATTTCTATAACTGAATGTGACAGGAAGTAATGGAATCTGCCTGAGATATTTAAAGGGAGCAAAGAGGGAAGGAGATACTTTGACACAGCACAGTTCAGATCAGTATTTGGACAAACTGGAACCATGTCATGCTTATTCTATGTTGATTTGGAACTTCTTGGTGGAGTGGTATTTGCGTTTTAATTGTGAGTTCATTGATGTACCATCTCCCCTACGTAGACTGTAGACTCCTTGAGGGCAAGGAGCTGTCTGTCTCAGTTACTGCTCTATCCACAATACCTAGTCTGGTATTGTGAAGTGAAAAGTAAAGAACATCATTGCAGGCATTGTTTAATTGATTATTAACCCTGGCACTCCAGATGTATGACCAGATCCTCCTGCAGATGGTTTGGTATCTTAGCTGCCAACGGGCTGTTAGTAACAGGGCCTCTGGGCAGGGGCTTGAGAATATGTGCATTATAGTCACATAGACCTGCATGCACCTTTGGGGTTGGCAACCTAGCCATTAATCTCAGGGAGTAGGGGTACTGTGGGATCTTGTCTGTACCGCTGTGGAGGGCTGGGGTTATGTGGGGGAGGCTCGGCAGTAACTGGGTCGCCTTCATTCCCAAGTCGCCGTTGAACACATCAGAGCCCATGCCCTCTGAGGGAGCCAGGGATCCTGGTGGCTCCTCCTCAGAGGGCTTCAGCCCCACCGTCACTCCTGGTAGATGAGTTGTGATGCCTGTGGTGGGCCATGCCCCAGCACCCGGGCAGGGATCGGGCTGAAGAAGCCTTGCTGGGGTACCAGGCATTCCTCAGCATCCGCCAGGTCCCCTGTGTCGTCATCCACCAGCGGTGATTAGTAGAAGGTGTTGCCAAAGGGGCTGGCAGGGCCCAAGTCCTCACTCTGGATGATCACAAAGTGCTGGGGGACCCCTGGCCATGTGGGAGGATTCGGCCACCAACTCCCAGAACCGATGTTCAGAGTTCATCATCCCACATTTGACCATGATCCTGCAGACGTTGATGCTGCAAATGGGGCCTGGAGCAGCGGTTCCTCCTCCTTTAGCAAGTCCTATGCCAGGCTGGGATCCCACCATAAGATTTGGTTCCGAAAATCCTCTCCTCCAAAGCATACAGTTCCACTCATTCCTCTGGTTGGTGAACCATCAGCGGAGAATGGACTCCGGCACCATCCACTTTTGGGCACCTTGCCCCCATCTGTGTGGTGCTCCATCTCAGCAATGTCCAGTAGCCGAGCCAGCCCAAAGTCTGTGAATGTGATGTCGGCGTGGTTGGGACTCTTGACCAGTATATTTTGGGCAGCCAGCTCCCTGTGCATAAGCTGCACGTCCTCCAAGTAGCTCATTCCCTTGGCAGTCTGCACAGACCAGTTCAGCAGGTCCTGGGAGCCTGCAGTGCTCTTGGGCATGGTCTAGGAGGCAGCCACAGGACATAAGCTGTGCCACCAGCTGCATGGTGGATGCCCAGGTGGCATGACACATATGGAGATGCCCCCAGCCATATAGGCTTCATCCAAGATCATAGGCAACTTTTTTTTTGAGTAGCTCGACTTGAAGCGTATCACATTAAGGCTGAGAACTTTTGAAAGTCTGGGTGTGGAGTGTCCATGATTCTCTGTGTGGTACTGACGAGAAGAGGCTTCCAGGACCTTTAGAGTGTGTGACGTAGGAATCGGGTGAAGACTGCATATGGCAAAGTGCTTTGTAAAGCACTTCCCATGGAGGGAAGCACAGGGTGAGGACTTAGTTACAGCCAGAACACGCTGCAAGAGTTAAAAATGGGCCTCTTGCAGGCTGGGGTCCTACTGTTTATTTATAGACATGCCCGGGGAAGTTAGAGAGGGGAGGGAACGCAAAGAATGTGTTTCTTGCAGGAGTGTGTGTGTGTGTGTGTGTGTGTGTGTGTGTGTGTGAGAGAGAGAGAGAGAGAGAGAGAGAGAGAGAGAGAGAGAGAGAGAGCTTCTTCCAGGTTCAGCGTTTTCTGGGCTTCCTTTTATCACATACACCCTGCCTTCTGCCTTCTCCCCCTCCACTCCCTTATCTCCAGCTGTCTTAGTACTACCTCCTCTGGCCGGTCCAGTCTGGATACCCTGTCTGACCTTGAACTATCGCTCAATCCTTCTGGGTATTGCCCTAGCCAGGAAAAGCCGAGTCCTGGCAGAGGCACTGCTGAAAATAATTCACTGTGAAAGCTGGGCTTGTTTTCTTCAAAGGGTGAAGCAGGCTCATGGGAAGGGATGAGCCGGTTCCCCCTCTCCACCTCAGGCCCCCACAAGTCTTCTTTCTCTTGGAAACTACCTTTCCCCTTCCCGGGGTGACCCCTGTTCTTAATGAAATGGGAGAAACGGAACGGCAAGTCTTGTTTCCTTTCCAAATGAAAAGACGAGCACACTGAAGCACATTTTAAATGCCGTCTGGCAAGTGTGTGGCGGGCTGGCGGAGGGGAGGAGGCTGACTTGCCCTTTCTTTGCTAGATATCTGGGCACCTCGCCCGCTCGTATTTTCTCCATGGAACTTGAAGGGCAACGTATCCTTGTGGGAGAGGTACTGCATTTTCTCCAAAGAGAACCTCGCCTTTCTTAGGGTCTTCTTCATTTACAAGGTCATTTGTGTTCATTGAACATGTTAGTATTTAGAAGGACAAAAATTGGGCAGGACCCACCAAAGAAGTTTTAGGTAAGACCTCTGCTGAAATCCAGGGCGTGTGACCAGGATAGGTGGTTGACATCCAAGCTGGGGACTAACCTTCGGGGAGAGGCCACGCTGAGAAAGATTCTGAAGAGGCGTGAAAGGTGAGAGTGTTGCATACACACACACACACACACACACACACACACACACACACACACACACACCTTCGGGGAGAGGCCACGCCGAGAAAGATTCTGAAGAGGCGTGAAAGGTGAAGGCGAAGGACTTGGCAAGAGAAATCCAATCTCTTAGGTTGGGTGAGGTGGCATTTACTGAGACAGATAAAGGCTGGAGACCATTGACTGATTAGGCTGAACAGGAGTTTGCCAGCCATCTGACTCAATTATCTGAATTTACAGGGGAGAAAAGTAAAGAGAAGGAGATTAAGACTCGCTGAAGAGCAAACACAGCTGAACTGGTTACCCAGAGTCTATTTGTGGCAAAGCTGTAAAGCTATCCAGGTGCTCTGACCATTGTTCTACCCCCTCTCCCCCCAATATTTTTATTGCTTTCAGAGAAGAAGGAAGAGAGAGAGAATTAGAAACATCAATGATGAGAGAGAATCATTGATTGGCTGCCTTCTGCATGCCCCCCACACTGGGAATAGACCCCATAACCCCAGCAGGTGCCGGGACTAAGAATCAAACTGCAATCTCCTGGTTCATAGCTCTAGGCTCAACCACTGAGCCATGCTGGCGGGGCGGGCCATTGTGCTTTCATGAAAATTGTCTTCAACTAAAGACTTGTTTGCTTGTCTCTCAACTCAGTTTAGTTAGATAAGAGATTGGAATCTTGTGGAAGATAGAGGAGGAGGGTAGGCCAACAGGAACAAGTAATAGGTATACTAAGACCTTTGATGTAGGCAAACTGAGTGAATTGTCTAGAGGAGTTATAGGATATTTAGAAAACTTCAGGAGAGCAGTGGCTGCCAACAATGTGTTTATCAGAGGCCATTGGCACCAGAATTTAATTAATATTTATAGAGGATTTTTTGTGTACTAATAACATTTAATTCTCGCAAAAACCCTTTAAGGTGAAATTCAAATTATTCATATGTTATAGGAAACTGACGTTCAGAGAGGGTAAGTCACTTTTCCAAGGTCACACAGCTTGTCAGTGTGGAGGATTGGGGAAAGCCCACCAATCCTCCACAAAGCCCACCAGGGCTCTTTCCATGGAGCCACTGTGTGTCTGGGCAGTATATGAATTCCAAAAGGGACTCCAAATGGGAAGGTTGTGTGTGTGTGTGTGTGTGTGTGTGTGTGTGTATGCAACTGCTCATTTGGATTTTTAGTACTTTAATTTAGAATTCAAAAAGTCAATTTGTTCACCTATTTCTGTAGTAGAGAGTGGGCCTTGTTAATCTATAAATGTCACAGGTCAACTTTTCTTTGGCTACCTAGAGCTCGACTAAGTTGGTTTGGTTTTACTGTGTCCTGTTCTTAAGTAAAGCAATAAAGAAAAACAAAAATGCAATTAAAATAAACAACAAGTAAGAAGTTGTTAATAATTGCAATTTTGTCAAATTCCTCCTGGTTGTTTTCCCCCAAAATTCAAAATGATTTAATTTTTCTGGGCCTTTATATAATAGTGATGGGTGGGAAAGGGGTTGGATATAAAGCAGAACTAACCCCACCCCTCAAAACCCCCACCTCCATCCCCACCATCTCTCTTCTCTCCCTTCTTTTATTTTTTTATTTTCTTTTCTTGTTCTTCCTTCCTGCCCAGGTGGAACTGGTCTCTCTTGTTGGGTGACAAATAGGGACTGAGGGTTTGAATAATATTTTTATTTGTGACTTGAATGATGGGACAGAAGGAGTCTCAAGCTGAGGGTATTTCCTATATGAGATGAGTGAGACTTAGATGAGAGGATCGAAACCCCAAACTGCCATTCCCCACATTTTCAAGAGCCTTGATGTGCTGTTGTAGACCCTGGAGAGAGACATAGGCCCTACGCTCCAGGGCATGTAATCCGCTCAGAGAGGCTGTCTTGAATAGCCCTGAGAAGGTGGATCTAGAAGACAGCCTGGAGCAAGCACTCTCAGCCGGGAGGGAGAATGAGGAAGACTCTGGGAAAGGAAACATTTCATGGGGGCAGATACAAGGCCCTGCCCTAATACCAGCAGTAAATAACCCAGAGTTGGGGAGGCAAACCTATTACTGAGTCAGACAGACCAGTACTTAAGTCCAGGCCATGTCTTTACAAGCTGTGCAACCCCTTTGAGCCTCATTATCTTTATCTATAAAATGGAGCTGACATATATACCTGTCTTATTAGGTCGTTGTGAAAATATATGGTATATCACATGTAAAGCACTTATCTGAGGACTTGGCCCTCAGTAATCAATATTGAGCCAGACTTTGTCTTGCAGAGTTTTCTGTTTTCCTTAATGCACCAGGCTAGAAAGCAGAGGATTGAACTGAAGCACAAATACATCATTTCTCTTTAGAGGTCTCAGCAGGGAGACTGACAATGAGCACTGAAAAAAAAAAAAAGTCTTCCTTGAACTATTTGTATGCTACGAGATCTATAGATACAAGTGGCGGACCTTTTTTAATTAAATTCAAAATATCATGGCAGTTAACTGGTTAATTTCCCAAAATTTCTGTCTTCTTGTGAACAGACTATCAAGCAGAATTCAAATGTCTAATAGGACAACTGCAAACATAATTATTCCTTTGCTCAGAGAGGTCCTTCCTTTTGAAATCAATTATTTTAATCCAAATGATTGAGCTGGGCTACTGGACATCTCTGCTTCAAATTATATTTGCTTTGGGAAATCCAGAATTTCAGGAGAATTGAATGTCTCTTAGCAGATTCTTTGCTGTTTTTGAAGAGTGGAGGAAACCTTTGCTGGTAGAGCTCACAGTTACATCATGATGTTTTCACTGTCACTGGTCCCAAAAGCTGGGCTTCTTATTGGTTTTCGAGCGAGTTTATTTTCACAAAATCAGTATGGGTGTGATGAGATTTGATAAGCCCTTCCTACAAGAAAGAACAACATTCCGAAGCCCGACTTGCTTTTAGAAATCTTTGGCCCCAAATCAAAGTTGGAGGCATATTTATATTTGGGGTTAATAAAGATCAACTGAGACTTGGTACACAAGCAAATGAACATAAAATTGGACCCTCGGGGGGAAGAATTGCAGCTTTGATAAATGGCAACCTAATTTGTGAAAGAGATGCCTTTATTTAAACACCATCATAGCCAAGTGGCCTGGGATGAAGGCTTTGCAATAGGTTCCTGAGCAGACAGCACGAGGTAGGGCTCTGAATTGCAATGGATCCTTTCATTTACCACTAAATTAGTCCCTTCTTACAATGATGCTGGCCGCTGAAAGAAGGTTTTCATATTGAAAGGAGAATTTACTTGCAAGAACTTGTCGAATCTATTATATAACTCTGAATAATTTGCCCTTTCAGGTCAACATTGCTGGTGTTTGAATCAACCTTGCAGTGCCTTACACATAGAAGGAGTCAACTTAGTTTTATTCCTTTTTAATCTGAAGTTTTGGAGAAGCCACAGTGATGTTGACACATGTTCCACATTTTCAATTTAAATACATGATTTATCTTCTATGGTTTGGAGGTAGCAGTTCAACTTTGTAAAACAGTCATTAGGATGATAAACTGTTATTTGTGCTCATATGGCTCCACAGTAGCAATGATTGAAACGGGTAAACCCAAAGTATGCTGTTTTGGCATCTGTCTTGTTTGTTATTTATTAATCAGGGGAGGCTGGTTTCTTTCTTTGGGCTGAAGCCCATTCTCCAACTTGTGTGTGGGGAGAGGGGACGGGTGGTAATGACCAAGAGCTTCAAATGATCATCTTCCTCACATCTAACAGTTACTAGGTGCTGGCTGTGTGTCAGGCACTGGGTTAGACCCTCAAGATTTACAGGTGAGCAGAACCAGGTACAGCCCAATAGAGATCCCAGAAATAAATCATGCATGTATGGTCAACTGGCCTTTACCAACGGTGCCAAGAATCCATAAAAAGGAAAGGCTAGTTTCTTCAGTAAATGGTGTTGGGAAAGCTGGATATCCACATACAAAAAATAAAAAAATGAGAGAGAGAGAGAGAGAGAGAGAGAGAGAGAGAGAGAGAGAGAGAGAGAGAGAGAGAAAATAAAAGAAATTGGATTATCTTACACCACACACAAAAATTAACTCTAAATAAGTTGAAGACAAATATAAGACCTGAAAGAATAAAACTCTGAGAAGAAAACATAAGGAAAACTCTTCTTGATGTTGATCTTGGCAATGATTTTTTAAAATGTGACTTCAAAAACACAGGCGACAAAAGCAAAAATAAGCAAGTGGGACTACATTAAACTAAAAAGCTTCCGCACAGCAAAAGAAACCATCAACAAAATGAAAGACAACCTATGGAATGGGAAAAAATATTTGCAAATTACTGATAAGGGGTTAATATTGAAAAATATTGAGTTATATATAAGGAATCCATACAACCCAATAGCAAAAGAAAAACAAAACAAAAAACCCACCCAAATAACCCAATATAAAAATAGGCAAAGGACCTGAGTGGACGTTTTCCAGAGACATACAAATTGCCTGGCACATAGTGAAACCTCACCAACTACCCCATTCTTGTTCTGAACATGTCTGTTTCCTTGTTAGTTTTGCCCAACGGCTCAGAGCTGTCTAGAGTCCAGTCAGGAACTTCAGCCATATTTCTTAATACCCAACATATCTCTTAACATCCCAGTGTTGAAACTGGAATTTCAGGCTGCCTTCAATCACAGGGCCTCTTGAGTTTTCTGTGTATTTGAATAACCGAGGAACCTTGTTAAAACACAGATTCTGATTCGATTGGTCTGAGGTGGGGCCTGAGCCTCTGCACTTATAATACCCTCCCAGGTGATGCCTATACAGCTGGTATATGGTCCACATTTTAAGTAGTGAGGATCTATACCAACCTCAGAGAACTCTCTGAGACTATCCGAGTCTCTGGGGGAGGGTCAGAAGCCTATGGAAGGAGGAGGGACTCAATCTATAACACCTGATCTGGCCACGGCACATCATGGTTTGCTTCCCTCTCCTAGTCTGACCCAGTGCCCACCTTCAGTACTTAGTCAATGTCATCAGGCCACCATCAGAAGCCCTGTTCTTGAGCATTGAATGAGAGAGAGAGAGAGAGAGAGAGAGAGAGAGAGAGAGAGAGCGAGCGCTATTATTTCAGGCCAGCAAGCTAGAAATTCAGGTAAGAGTTGATATTAACGTCTTGAGTCTGAAATGCCTTGAGGCCAGAATGCCTTGAGGCAGAATTACTTCTTCCCTGGGAAAGCTTAATTTTTGCTTTAATGCCTTCTATTGATTGGATGAAGCTCACTTACATTCTAGGGGGCAATCAGTTTTACTTAAAGTCAACTCCTTGTAAATGTTAATCACATCTGCAAGATACTATCACAGCAACATCTAGACCAGTGTTTCTCAACCCTTTTCACCTCACAGCACATATAAACTAATTACTAAAATTCTTCGGCACACCAGAAAATAATATTGTCAACCTGACAAAAAAAAATTGGTATAATTTTGATTCATTCATACTGGATGGTTGTTGTTATTTTTAAAATCTTTTTAAATTTGACAATCTAAAGGAAAAGAGGTCAGTGTGCCTGACTAAATAGGCAGGTATTTCATGTTTTATAAATTCTTGGCCACAGCACATTGGTTGAAAATTGCTGATCTAGATTAGTGTTTGACTGAACAACTGACTAGGCACCATAGCCTAGCCCAGTGACACATAACATGAAGCATCATAAGAGCCAAAAGGTGAGATCTGTTCCATGGCTTGAGATCTTCCCCACCATGTCAGAGTGTGAATGAGCCTCTCAAACACACCTCCCTTCTGGGACAAAAACTCCATGGGCCCGACTCCCATCCTGGGGTTTGAAGAGTGGCATTACAATAAAGTTGCCTGTGACAGTGGCTGTGCTCTGTTCTACCCAACTCGAGCCCAGTTGACTAATGTTTTGGCATTGGAGGTTAAATTTCTTATGAAAAGCAAGAAAGTTACTCTAATTCAAAGAGCAGTTGCCTTAGAGCAGTGGTTCTCAACCTTTCTGACGCCGCGAGCCTTTAATACAGTTCCTCATGTTGTGGTGACCCCCGAACCATAAAATTATTTTCGTTGCTCCTTCATACCTGTAATTTTGCTACTGTTAATGAATCATAATGTAAATATCTGTGTTTTCTGATGGTCTTAGGCTCTACAGCAGCGACCCACAGGTTGAGAACCCTATTCTCACCCACAGCACCCCAGTATGGTGCTGCTTCCATCCACAGCCCTTAAGAAGGTGCCGGCTGAAGTGCCTGGCTTGTACTGTGTGACATACTGGTCAGTCATACCTAATTGGGTAAAGGAAGGTTGTCTGACCCAAGGTGGGCTTGGATTTCTCTGGGACTGGAATTGGAACATTGAGGAACAGAGCCATTGAGCTGCAGGGAACTGAGTTGAAAAGCCATGTAGTCTCAGGGACTAAATCAACTAGGATGATTGCTGAATTCGCTGAGGTACTTGCAGAGAAAGTCCTTTAACCAAGAGTAAGGAAGAAGTGAGCAGAAGCACAGGGAGAAGAGATGGGTCATGGAGCCCTTAAAAGAGAATCGAAGTTCTTAGTATCTTCTTGGTTCTAATGAGGGTAGGGGAATTCTTTCTTTCCCTTGCATTCAATTGGACCTGTATCCTCACCTTCCCTTTTTCTGGGCTGGCTTGAGTCAGTATTTGTTCCCTGCCGGGAGAAGGTCAATGAACCAAACAGATGAAGAAATGGGGCTTCTGAGATGTAGAATGAGTTGGTGAATCTCAACACCCACTTCAGGGCGCATATTGTTCTTTGCTGCCGTGTAATACTCCTTATCTCTCCTTATCTAGCAAGTGCAGTTGTTATGGCTATGGTTCCCTTGTCTTGGCTGCTGAGAGTCTGTCGGGGAAGATGTGGTGCTAGTCCTGTTCTGAAGTGTCTCCTTGGTGACTTCTGCTTCTTCTCTGTGTTCTATGCAGCTGCTCTCCACTTCATTCTTTTGAATTCTCTGTCTGCCTTCTTGGGTGTGGGATGAAGATTCCATAAGGCTGGGGTGTAGCTCAGGGGAGTAGTCTTGTGGCTAGCTTGGGGTGCAATGTTTAGAATTCAGAAAAATCTTCGTGCCTGTGAGGAATGTGGCAGTGCCCCATGAAGTAAAAAAAGAGGCCTTAATGTAGAAAAGGCAGGCTAATTATATCCTTTTAACCCTCTTGTGAATCTGACCAGACATTTTCAGTAGCCAAGCATCCATTAGTGATGGTCAATTCTGTGAGTTTGAAGTTTGGGATTGTAGGAGGAGAGGGGCCATGTATATCTGTGTCCAGAGACGTGTGTTACACAAAGAAGCAGGAGGGCTCTGGAGCCAAAGTGCTTCTGTGTGGTTTTAGGTAAGTTGCATCATAGTCACCTACAGGACTTGTTGAAATTCATTGCTGGCCCCATCCATGGCGTTTCTGATTCAGTAAGTCTGGGGTGGGGCCTACGGAATGCCCATTCCTAACGTGTTCCCTGGTGATGTTAATGCTGCTGGTCCGGGAACTGCTAAGCTAGTTTCCCTAAGCCTCTGCTTTCCTATTTGTCAAATGGGTTCATGATGTTCCTAGATTCCAATCCTCTTGTGAGGATTAAGTGAGGTGAGCGACATGAGGTGTTTAGCACATTGCTATGGGTAGAGCTCAGTACATGTTAATGAGCATTCCCTGTTCTTTAATGCAAATCGAAGCCCTCTTCTGCGGTTGGCTTGCTAAGTCATTCTAAACTGTTTCAGAGTCAGGAAACACTGGAAGGTAATTCTGGGTGGGATGCAGAGAAATGCCACCTCCTGTTGGAGTTTTCAGAGAAGTAAAGTATCCTCCTGAAACTAAGGAGCCCCAATTGCTATGCTGAGGCTGTATCTCCTAAATGTGCCAGCAGTTGGGCCCTAGAAGAGGCCATCGGTAGAGGTGGGATTAGAAGGAGAGGAGAAGGGTAGAGTCTCACCCGCAGGCTCATCAAGCAGAGAGCCCTGGTTGTTATAGAGTTTGTGGGCATCACGCTGCCCAAGACTGCAGCTGGCAGCCTCTGTGACTCTGCGCAGGGCACTGCCTGTCCGTTCAGAAAACATTCCACGGCCAGTGCCCTTTCCCACACTCCCAGCTAAAGACAGCAATTGTCAGGGTGTTCAAGTGTTAAGTGTGGGCGCCTTTCAGAAGCCACTGTATATTGTTTGCCCCGTGTCTCCTCCAGTCTGGGCTGAGCACAGAAAAACAGACTGTTCATGGGTTGGCCATCCTAACTCAGTATGACATCCTGGCACTGAGTCTTCTCATTAGCTTGGTTCTTGGGACTCCAGCTTTGGAAGCAAGACAGTTTATGTCGATAAAAAATGCTTTGTCTCTGGGATTCTGGCCACACCAGAGTACTGGGGGCTCTGGTTGGGAGCTGCTAGCTTGTTGCTAAGGTGCTTGGATCTTATCCAAGTTCACATTTTCCAGGAAGGTGGAGAATAGTTAATGATTACACAGCTCTGGAAATGTATATGCTGGTTTCATTCCAACACCACTTAAAAACACTTGATTACTAAGACGAGGAGATTTCTGGTTTTGTTTGCTTTTTGTGGAGGTTGAACTTGGAGTCCTTTTTTTCGTATTGGTGAAAGCTCCCCCTTCAATGTAGTGAGCTCTTCTTGAGCACCTACTATGTGCAAAGTAGCAATGGAAGAGACAGTAAGAAAAAGATAGCACTCTTCCAGTTCAGTTGGAGAGAGATGCATTAGGTGAAGAGGTTACAGTGTCAAGATACAGAGAAAGGCAGCTGACATCAGAGAGAGAAGAGGTAAAGACATCTCATTTTCTGTTTTCCTATTTTAAAGGATTTTTTTTTTTTTTTGTCACAAACATAAATCTTTCCCCTGAACATACCTGCCTTCTCCTGCTATAGGAACTACTAGTATCTCTTTGAAGCCAAATTGTTGTCTCTGAGTAACCTGCCCTCTCCACACTCCACACTGCCCCCTTCCCTCCAAGTCCTAGTGTGGCTGCGCATGCAGACTCACCATATAAGTTAATGAGTGAACTCATTTGTTTCCTTGCCTGCTTATTTGTGGGATTTTCCTATCCTGTATTTTCACTTGGACAGGTTTCAGCTGAATATTTGCTCATTGTCTTTCCCACTAGTGTATATCATTCCAGCGGGGAGGAACCTTCACAGACTAGTCTGTCTTGGCAGCCAATTGAAAAGGCCAAACTGAAATTGTGGGCAATTATATACCATATTGTTTATTAAATCCAAGTATACCAGGTCTTAGGTATACACTTTGAAGCTAAACATTTTATTTACTACAAATAAAAGCAAGGCCATTTTTATAGTTCCACTCTGTGTGAAATCCACTCATCACTTACCACCCCTCTCTCTTATTTTATGGGATAATGCTGGCTAGAAATAATTAAAAAAAAACCAAGCAAGATTAACAAAGCTAAACATAGTCTTTACCATAAAATCCAACAATCATCCTCTAGGTATTTAACTAAGTGAGTTGAAAACCTGCACACAATTGTTTATAAAAGCTTTATTAATTATTGACAAAAATTGGAATCAACTAAGATGTCCTTCAATAGGTGAATAGATAAACAAATGGTAGCGCAACCCTACAATGGGAAATTATTCAGGTTTAAAAGAAATGCACTAGCAAAGCACAAAAAGATATGGAGGAATCTTAAATACATGTTGCTAAGTGAAAGAAGCTAGTTTTTGGATGTTTCGGTTATTCTGCCGTTTGGTCTATTTGCATATTAGCCTTTTATTATATAGGATCATTATTATTACCACTACAGCAATAATTATATCCAGGAAGCCATTATGGAGCAGAACTCAGGCTTAAGAAATAATGCATTCATTCATTATTCTAAATTAAAGTAAAATAGCTTGAGTGCCTTTCCCCCACTCCCCAGGTAGAAGAGAATGTCAATATTAGTCATTAGTGGGGCTACCCCTGTCCCTTCTCTTGGTATTATACAATATTTCTGGTTCTGGGAAAATGAGGGAGGACCATAGTTACTGCGCTGTAACTGGTGGAAGCTCCATTACTATATCACTCCTTTTGCTTCCCTATGCTGATGTCTGGTTCTGTGATCTTCTGCCATCTGCTCAAGACTGCTTCTTGGAAGGGACGCCTGGCTCTCCTGGCCTTGCTCTGCATTGCAAATCTTAAGCCTCTGACCACAGCTCAAGGCCAGTCTCTAGAGGCATCTGGCAATCACCTCCCATCCAAGGTCAAGCCTCTCTGGGACACTATATGGGAGCAGGGTACATGTCCCTGCCTCTCAGATACTCTCACCCCCATGTCCATTGTTCTCTCCCTCCAGGAATTCTGCTTGCCTTTTCTTTAAGGGTCTGCCACAAGCATTTTAGATCTTGCTCCCCAACATATGTTGTTAACTAGGCTCAAATAAATTTATAAAAAATAAATAGTCTACCAACATCTCGTATCAATCTCATCTGTATCTTAACAGAGCTGGGCTTTAGAAAACAAAGGTCCCTAAACTCTCCCTTGAAGCAAGATAAAGTCAGATCTCCTGCGTAAAAGGATGGGGGTGAGTGGGTGGGTATGGGGGAGCAATAGGGGGAAAAAATGCTTTTTTTTTTGAAGAGCCTCTACCAGACATTTCCCCGTGGGGCTATCCTGCCACACTATAATTGCTGGTGGTAAGGAATTTAGCCATCTATTTTAAAAACAAAACCACTTTTCATGAACCGAATATCAATTTGTGTCAGACCTCGGGCTCTGGGCCCAGGGCCTTCAGAAGATGCCTCACCACATCAGACATCTACTGACTGTGCATCTCATCGAGCTGGGATAATTCCAAAGTCTGCACAAAAGGGTATAAGCTTATATGGTCAAAATTCCCCATGGTTCTGCGTCAGGAAAATAATCCGTTGCAGACTTTTCACTTAGTTCATCACAGAGATCTTATCTTCTAGTATTTGGACATATCATCTTTCTTTGGACAAACACCAATTCATTTAGATGTTTAAAATACTTAGCTTGAAACACACCAAACATTTTCAGTGTCCTGTGATGCTCTTGCTGAGAGGTCTGAGGGGATCTAGTCTCTTGAGGGACAGCTGGTCTCCACCTCACATCCAGGGCTATATGCTCCTGGAGGGCAATGACAGGAGGAGTCAAAGGCACCACTTTAATTGTTCTCTCTTATTCCCTCTCTCTCCGTCTCCATCTCCCCTCTCCCAAGTGCATTTAGTTGGCTTGGAGTGTGAAGGGGCTCCAGTGTGCTATGAAAATAGTAGCTGCTTGCTCTGTGCCAGGCCCTGGGGTGTCAGACAAGCCTCACTCTCAGTTTGCTTCCTGATCTCTCTGACCTTCCTAGTGGCATTTCTTTGTAGGCTGCCATCTTGGGTTGTTCCTTGGTGGCTCTTGCAGATTTTTAAAAATTATTATTCATTTATTTTCTATTTATTTTTAGAGAGAAGAGGAAGGGACAGGGAGAGAAAGAGGAAGAGGGAGAGGAACAGGGAGAGGGAGAGAGGGAAAGAGGAACAGAAAAAGGAAGAGAGAGAGAGAGAGAGAGAGAGAGAGAGAGAGAGAGAGAGAGAGAGAGAGAGACGGAGAGAGAGAGAAAGAGAGAGAGAAAGAGAGAGAGAGAAAGAGAGAGAGAAATATCAATGTGAGAGTGAAACATCCATCAGCTGCCTCCTGCACAACCCCTACTGGGGTTCGAGCCTACAACCCAGGCAGGTGCCCTGACCAGGAGTCGAGTTGACATCCTTTCGGTGCATGGAACAATGCCCAACCAACTGAGCAATACTGGTCAGGAATGTTTTTTTTTATTCCTAAACTTGACTATATATTTCACTCAATCTAGATTGGGTTTCATGATCAGTTATGCCTTTAGGTAACCTGACTTTGGCCCGGACCCTAGTTGGGGCCAGGCTGTTTCCTGGCTGGTGATGATTACTGAAAGGGCCCCAGCTCTGCAGTGATTTAATTGGAGATCTGTCTGTCCCAGTTTCCTGGGCCCATTCTCACCAACCCTTTCAGAGACTCTTCCATATATTTCCGACAAGTTCTGGCCTCAGGATGAGCACAATTTCTGAGGTCTTTCCTAAGTGATTTTCCTGGAACTATAAGTAGTTCACCGAGTGGTCTGATGCTTATTGCTCATTCTAAGCTGGGCCCAGTGGGGGAAAAGACTTTGCATCAAGACAGAGTTAGATTATTGGCTCTGTCTCCAACTGTATGAGTCAGCGTCTCTTAAGACCCACTGTAAAAATGGAATTGCTTACCTACCTTGTAGCTATGAAGTTGCATTATCTTTCTTGGAGGTTATTGTGAGGAACAGCTATACAAAAATGTGTTGCAATGGGGGTAGGGTTGGGCTGGATGCATTGTAGAACAGCTTCTACTCAGAATGCTTGAATCAATTCCTCCTCTTCCTTTGAAAGGCTAGTCTGTTTTGTTTTTAAATATATTTTTATTGATTTCAGAGAGGAAGGAGAGATAGAAACATCAATGATGACAGAGAATCATTAATCAGCTGCCTCCTATATGCCCTCCTACTGGGGATCGAGCCCATAACCTGAGCATGTGCCCTTGACCAGAATCAAACCTGAGACAATTTAGTCTGCAGGCCGACACTCTACTGAGCCACACCAGCTCTACTCAGTCCTGCTTTGCTTTAGACTGAGGTAAGGCACACCCCTAGGCTGAGGGTCCCACTCTGACTCCTACACGAGACCTGGGAGAGTCTTTAGTCTCTCTCAGCTGCAGTTCTCTCACTTACAATGTGAGGATAATAGTACAGTATCTGCCCCTTCAGATTATTGGGAGAATGAGAAGTGAAGGACGTAAGGTAGTCAGTGCAGTGATTGGCTCAAATTTCATCGCTTGCTATTGAGTCCACACTTCTGTCCTCAGATCATAAATCCTTCGCGGGCAGGCCCACGTCAGAGTCACGTCCAGCCCAGTGCTGGCATGGGAGCCTCGGCAGCTAGTGATGGAAAAAACAAATACTTCTTTCCCTGGCTCTCAGGAGACCTGGTTGGAAGGCTATCACATTAGGGTTCCATAGAAATTTAAAAGATAAACAATCCCGGAATAGGTTCCTACGGCATTAGGTAGGGCAACTTTCAAATGGGTCGTGATGGAAAAAACAAAAACCCGTCACTGCGTTATATAAAGGCAGGCTCGTAGAACTTGGCTCACGTAAGGAAAACTCTGGAAAATTGTACCAGGGGTTTCAAACGGAAGGCTAATACATTTATAGTAAAAATATTACACATGATTTGCTAAACCTCTTTTTTTCCTTAACAAAAAAAGAGAGAGAATGTTTTAAATAAAAACACTGGGCTCAGAACATCTCTGAGACTCAGTTTCTCCTTTCCAATGATTGAGAGCTGCATTAGATCTGCGGGGTCTCACAGGCTTTGATAAGACATTGGGATTTCCCCCTAAGTAGGAGTAGGCCGTGATCTGATTTATGTTTCTTAAAGCCCAGACGTGTTCTCACTTTCCCCCCTGCTACCCTCTGGCCATTCTCCATCCCGCCTTTTTGTGCTGTATCTCCTGCCCGTTCCTCTTTTCACAGAACCGCTCCAGCTCCAGCCCACCGCAATTGCTCCTTCCTCTGAGCTCACCGCATTTGCTGGGCTCTTAATCACTCTCGGCCCCATGACACGGCATGCTATTATTATCTGCTGCATATGTTCGTCAATTAATGAATTAATTCAACAAGCATGTATTGAACAGCTGCTACTGTCAGGCTCTGCTAAGTGCCGGGAACACAGAGGTAATTAGGACAGGTTCACTGTTTCCAAGGAGCCCGGAGTTTGGGGGTGGGGTAGGTGGGGACAGCTATATAAACAAATCCCTGGAGGCCCCTGAGCCTGTGATAAGCCCAGTGATAAGCACAGCCGGGGTTTTATAGGACCCAAGATAAGGGGTCACTAACCAGTCGGGGAGGGGAGGGTTAGGAGACACTTCCCGGGGCTGATTCCTCAGGGCTAATTGGGAGTGAGGGAGAGGGGATGAGATGCAGAGCAGTCAGGGTAAACAAAGGAGGGGTGAGGGAGTTGGGGGGGGGGGTGGAAGGGGGACAGAAACGGAATGGTGAGTCATTGCCAGCAGTTCACACTTGATTGAAGCATTTAGTGGAAGGCTGAGAAGAGTGGGAGATGAGGCTGGAAAAACAGATAGAGCAAAACACAACACAAACTGACAACATCACACCCAGGACGCCTGTCTTCTGCTGCCAGCAGTTCTTGGAGCGGAAAAGCCTCAGAGCTCTAGATGGCTAGAGGTGGTCTCTGTTTGGTTCTTCACTAAAATGCCACCCTGGGGATGCCACAGTGGGCGGAACTCACAAGGTCCTGGGCCTCCAGGAGCCTGTGGGGGACTGGCTGGCAGCCAGGTCAGTAATAACCTGTGGTAAGTACTAGATGCTGCAGGAGCCCCTGGGAAAAAGCCCTGACCCAGCCTCAGGGCCCAGGGAAGGCTTCCTGGAGGTGGTGTCCTTGGTCAGCTCTCCTGATAGCCGGGCTCCATGGGGTTGAAGAGGTACAGAGGGAGATAGTTGTGTACAGAGACAGGTCATCCTGGCCCACCTAGCCAGCCCCTGCATACCCCAGCCTTCAAGGCGCAACAAATCAGGCTATAGGCCCGGACTGGAGCGAGGGCATGGCAAGGAGGCCGAAGGAAGTCCTGCAGAGAAGTGCTGGCTGCTCTGTGGTCTTCCCAGCCATCTCCTGAAACGCCGGCCTGTTTTGCAAGCACAGAAAACTAGGCCAAATATGTGAGGTTTGGCCCTGGCTCAGCCGACCCAGCTCCCTAAGCAAATAGTAAGAGATTCCCCCTTCCCCCTCCCCTTCTCCCCCCACCTAAACTAAAGCCTCTCTGGGTGCATGATTTATAGAATTCCAGCGAACTGCAGTTTGGCTTTCTTCCCGAGAAGACAAACATCTCCTCAGATTTTCCACACACCCACCCCTTCTCCTGGCCGCTTGCCAAGACTTCCCAGCAAGGCTGCAGGCAGGGCTGCCGCTGCTCTGGGGAAGGCAGGAAGGGACGCCCCATCACAGCATTAGTCACCGCATTCATCTCCATTCCCTGCAGCCACAGGGGCGGCCTGGGCAGCAAGGCCAGGGTTAGCTGCAGCAGTGGCACAGGTGGGCGTTCCACACGGGGGCGACAGGGTGGGAAATAGATGTGTGATGGAACCGGGGGCGGGAAACTGCAGACAGCAATGCCCCTGGGAACTACATTGGAAGCAGAAGACCCTGGAGTAGCTTATCCATGTTTACCAAGCACTTCCTCCTCTAGTTTTTGAGTCTCTTAACAGCCACATGGCCAGGGTAGGACACATGACTACTATTCCCGTGTAACTGATGCCTGGTTAGGAGAATGGAGGGGTTGGAGGGAGAAGGGGGTCCTAATATACTATTGTAGTAAGGTGGCAGGAGAAGATTTGACTTTGGATGGTGGGCACAGGATGCAAAATACAGACCTTGTAACATAGAAACCCACACCTGAAACCTGTACGTTCAGGTCGACCAATGTCACCCCAAACAATTTTATATACATATATATATATATTTTAGGGAGAGAGAGAGAGAGAGAGAGAGAGAGAGAGAGAGAGAGAGAGAGAGAGAGAGAGAGAGAGAGAATGGAATAGACAACCTGAAATTAGCTTGACCCAAGTTGGAATTCCACCTCTGCCATTGAGTGGCCTTGGGTAAGTTGCAAAATCTCTTGCAGCCTCATTAGTCCTGTGGGGATAATGGTAGTCCTTTTCCCAATGGGTTGAGATGGTTAAATGGGTTCCTCTATGCAAAGAGCCCACACCACACCCCGGCCCAGCAGATGCCCGCTTGTTTATGACGGCTGGGGAAGTTCCTTGACTCCTGTGGGTGCTGCTGGGGCTGCTCCTCCGGTGTTTTGACCCCAGGCAGGGCCCTTTCTGTTGCCTCAGTCAATGAGTGCTCACCAGGCTGGCCCATCCCCCCGCAGAGGCCGAAAGCTCTGTGAAGTTCCAGGCTTAGAGATTTCGGTTGATAGCTGAGTGGTCCCTAAAACCAGAGGGCCAGTCCAAATGCCTGACATGCTCTGTGGGGGCAAACAGCTCTAGAAACTGCATGGCCGGTGAAACTTAAGCTGCATAAACATGAGCCTCAGTTTACAGTCCGCCCGTTTCCTCTTATAGTCAAGGGCAGGCATCCAAACCTCCCTTCATTCATCACTGTCACTGCGCTCAGAAAGGTCAGCTCGCATTCATCTCTGTTGCCTTCAGCCCCTGGCTCTCAGCAGTGATTCAGGCTTCACCGTGCTAGGCCTTGCGGGGAGCTGTCAGTGGCTGGGGGTCAGTGTCATCACAGGATACGTACAATCTGCAATTCTCCCTCGGGGCCAGCTCAGGGGCTCCTGTTTCCTGACCTAGATTATTTCCCAAGGAAAAAGTCTACAGCTTTTACAAGGATCCCCTCTGCCTGGCACCCTCTTCCCCGGGGCTGGCAGCATCTCCTTGGTCAAGGCTCAGCCTACATATGGCTTCCTTAGGGGCCTGTCTGGCCATCCCATCAAAAGTGACTCCCCTA
Source organism: Pipistrellus hanaki (assembly GCF_964339955.1). Classification (NCBI taxonomy): domain Eukaryota; kingdom Metazoa; phylum Chordata; class Mammalia; order Chiroptera; family Vespertilionidae; genus Pipistrellus; species Pipistrellus hanaki. The sequence continues at coordinate 32,573,151 of NC_140516.1, read as the reverse complement.
CCCCACCCCCCAAGGCCCTAACTAGCTCATGGTCCTTCTTTGTTTTGTTCTTGGTGCTCCTCACTATCGGAAGGGTTTTCTTTGTTTATTTTCTTTGAGACACGAATGTAAGCTCTGTGAGAGCAGAACCCAGGCTGTCTTGGTCATCACTGTACCCCCTCTGCCTGGCATACAGCAGGAGCTTAATAGTTACTTGTTTAACGAGTAAAGGAAGCAAACTTAAGATCCTGGGGTCCGATATCTTCATGTTGCAGAAGAGAAAACTGAGCCCCAGAAGGGTTAAGATGCCTAGTGTCAATTTGCTTGTGCCAGCCACCCTAGTGCTCTTTCCCTAGTCGCTTCCTCCTCCGTTCTCCAGGGTCTCTGGAACCAACCTCCGGTGACGGTCTGCCTTTTTATCTGGGAAGAACTCCTGAACAATTACAGCGCCAAAAATATCCAGCGTGCACCCTAATAAGCTAAGAGACAGTTTGCTCACTTGGGCTGAAAATGGAAAACACACAGATGCTCATATAAACACCCTGAAAAAAGTTAAAATGGGCTGACACGTGGGTAAGGAATGAATATACACAATGATGTCATCCCGTTGGTCTCAGCTAGGCAGGGAAACGCATGAGGTCATAGCTATTCACGTCAGAGGAGGCCCGACGCACGGAATTCATGCAGGAGTAGGCCTTTCTTCCCGCTGGCTGGCGGCACCTGGGACCCGGGCTTCTCTTGCAGCCCCAGCTTCGTCCAGAAGGTCGTCCGGAAGGACGTCTGGTCTAATTGGCATATTATGCTTTTATTGTTATAGGTCTGTGTTAATCCTCATCTGAGAATATTTTTTTTCAGAGAGAGTAGAAGGGAGGGAGAGGGAGAGGAAGAGAGAGAAACATTGATGTGAGAGAGATACATCGACTGGTTACCTCCTGCACATGCCGAGACCAAGGGTGGAGGGTAAACTGGAACCCAGGTACATGCTCTTGACTGGGAATTGAACACGTGATCCTTCAGTGCATGGGGTGCTGCTCTAACCACTGAGCAACACTGGGCAGGGTGACATTTCCCTCTTCTGATTCTGGAGGAAGAATAAGTGGTTCGTGAAGAATCATTGTGGACATTTTTTATGATAGAGCAAGGTGAGGATCAGCTCTGAAGAGGCATGTAAAGGGTCCAGCACAACACCTGCTCTGTCAGGGGCAGTTCTATTATCATCCCTAACGGCGGATTATTCTAGCCGAGGACTTGCTCGCTTCCACGTTTCACTGACGCCCACTGGTCTCTCATATTTATCCCAGGCGAGATGACAGGAGATGACTCATTCCAAAGGAGCAAAATGAGCCAGTGTGCTAGCTCTGGGAAAAGGTTAGGTAGCGCGGTAAGAAGCTAATAATAATTATAACAGCCGCTATTTCATTTATGTTACCCTCTCTACATCCCAGGCAAGGACTTCTTAGGTGTATTGCTTATTCAATTGTACGAGGGTGGAACTTATTTTGTCCTGCTTAGCGCATAAAGAAACAACCACTCAGTTTTCTGAGGAAGGAACTGTTTTTACTTCAAATTTTACAAAATGGAAAGAAAAAGAAACTTGGAGAGGGCATGTGGCTTGCCCAACGTCATTCAGTTGGTAAAGGGCACAGCCGGAATTCCAGCTGTGGCACAGGGTCTGAATGCAAAAGTGACAGAAAGTGCACAGAACGATACAGTGATATAGGAGGCTGGAAGTGATGGTTAAATTAGAGGTGATAGGGTTTTGGTGCCCATTTTGTCTCTGGTCCCTTGTTTCTGATAATTGTCCATAACAGTGGTCAGCAAACTGTGGCTCGAGAGCCACATGTGGCTCTTTGGCCCCTCTTCCACAAAATACCACGTGCGGGCTCGCACAGACAGTGCAATTGAAACTTCGTGGCCCATGCGCAGAAGTCAGTTTTCGGCTCTCAAAAGAAATTTCATTCATTGTACTGTTGATATTTGGCTCTGTTGACTAATGAGTTCGCCGACCACTGGTCTATAACACATATCTACTGAGAATCTACAGGGTGCCTGTAGAATCTATGGCCAGGTAGGATCAGATTTGCTTTCTGGTGTCTAGGTGACCCCTTGGAGTGGCTGGAGTGATCCCTGTGACTACTAGGAGGTAATGAGGAAGTAAAGAAAGTATTTGGGGTTGTCTACTGAGAAGCAGCTAGATTGTGCTTCTGCATAAAGTGGGGTGGGGGTCAGGGGGCAACCAGGAGGATCTCTCAGGCAGGTCTGGGATTTGGACTTGCATCTTGGAATCAGAAAGATCAGGTTTGGCTTCATGAGACAGGAAATGCAAAATAGCAATTTTCACCCCAAGGTCTTATTCTTTCACATAATACTGGTTGTTGCAGTTCCAGGAAGTCATCGGGGACTCAGACTCCTGCCACATCTCTGATCAATCATTTCTAGAGTGTAGCTTTTACTCTCCTGTCCAAGATGGATGCTAGAGAGCTGTATCACACCATGTTTCAGACAGCCAACTGTAAAGCAGGACCCTTTAATAAAGAAATAGGATTTTATTGTTTTTTTGTACTGCTTCTCCTCATCTCTTTCCCCCTCGTTTTCTTTCTCTCTCTTCCCAAATACCAGATAGAGGCTCAAAGTAGGCTTCAGAGCCTACTATATTACAAATTTAGTCTTCTGGCATATTAGTGCTCAATAAATGTGTGTTTTTGATGATGATGAGAATTTCCCTTTCCAGCTTCTCGGACAGGGGTCATGACTCCCAAATGCCCTAGAGGGCCATCTAGGAAGTGATGAAATGGATGGGAGTACTTTTGTGTAAGGAAAACAAGTGGTGACAATTGTCATAAACTGAAGAACACAACCCCCTAGAAAGAAGGCATTGTTCTTCAGCTCCAGCAAATTGTTACTAGGTGGGATTGCAAGTTCCTATGTTACTAACTCTTCATTACTCAATAGAAGTTGAAAAATATGTATTTTTTTTTCCTTAAAATATTACATCAATATGGTGTGTTTGTTAGGTTGGGAGCACTCGAGGTCATCTTTTGTTTATAACCAATTGGGCAGAATCTGGAATATAATGAGAGTTTAATATTTGTTGAGTTAATAGTTAAAAGATTTTCCAATTACTTGCTCCCAGAAGACTGATTGAAACATTTAGAACAACTGATGAAAAGCAAAGGCATATATGTCTTTGTCATGTGTATGCTAATTTTCCCAGTGTTTTATTTCTCTCTCTCCAAATGGAGTTTAAGCAACTCGAAGGCAGAGATTGTGTTATCCATCTTTCTTTTTAAGGAGGGTTTCCCATGGTGCCTCCACTTACATCTTAGCGGATAGAACATAGTTACATTTCTGGGAAGCTGGGAAATTGAGTCTTTTAGCTGAATGGTATAGCTTGGCTAAAAAAAAACTGAAGTTCTTTTACTCATGAAAAAGGGGGTAAAGATATTTGGAAGTGATCAGTATCTCTTCTACATGACCTTGAAGAGAAAATTAAGGTCACTACAATTGGCAGCCACTGAATTCCATACTATAGTAAATAACATCTATGATGGGATGTTAGAGCTAGAAGTGGTCATAAAGGCTTCCAGTCCTGCTCACTCATTTTTAAAGTAGGGCATTTGAGTTCAGAGTAGCAAAGGGACTTATTCAGGGTTACAGGTTCAAGTCCTTATAATTCAGCCTTGAACCCATTGGCTCCACCAACTCTTATTAATGTTCATATCCCAGCCTTCAGCCCTCATTGATTCTTCCCTGCCAATGTAATGCACCCAGGTTTTCTCACCTCACCTCCACCCTCTGAAACTGGCACCATTCCCTCCCCCACACACACCCCTTTCCTAGTCAAGTCTTCCACCAATGTCTTTCTTAGTCCCTCCAGCCCAAAGGTGGCTCATAATTTTCATCTTAGAGAGCAACTGGTAGTGTTTGATAGAGGCTTCTAGAGATGATCTCCCATGGATAATTTTGAGGGCTCAATGGGAAAGATTACTGGGATCAACTAATGACATCACTGCAGTTATTGCTTAAGAAATGGAGACTCTTGGGGCAAGAATTTGTTGTCTGAGCCCCTGTTTCCTTTCTTTCAGAGGTGAGGAAAAAGCCTTCTTGGGTCTTTTAAAAAATATTTTTATTTATTTCAGAGAGGAAGGGAAATGGAGAGAGAGATAGAAACATCAATGATGAGAGAGAGTCATTGATTGGCTGGCTCCTGCACGACACACACTGGGGATTCAGCCCACAACTCAGGCATGGGCCCTGACCAGGAATCCAACAATGACCTCCTGGTTCATAGGTCAATGCTCAACCACTGAGCCACGCCCTCTAGGCTTTGGACTTTTTCATAATACATGTGACACTCACATGTGACAACCCTTTTCCCACATGCTGGGTGAACCTTCTACCACACTGTAGCCATCTGGGAGTGGAGTGGGCAGTGGTGTGACTTCTCACATATCAAAAGCTCAAGGCCATCCATCACCCCATGCCCAAAATGTAACCAGCGCTGGCTGATCTGATAGTCTTGCAAAAGAAAGATAACTCTTATCATCACTTCCCAAACCGAGCTTGCAAATATAGACAGGATTAGGTTGGGATCAGTGCCCTGGAGTTGCCAAGGCAGGGAGATTCTAGTGACAACTCTGTCACAGGCCAGATGCTAAATATATCTTCACCACAGTGACAAGGATAGTGTCAGGGAGTACACTGGCCACATGATACTTCTCAGGCACATGGGGAGGAATCCCAACCACTCTGCTCTTAGAGTCTAATCCTGAACCAGGCTCAGGCCCAGACTGAAAATAGATTCCCTGTGTCCTGGCCACCAGCACTATTTGTGGTCTCTAGATAGGACTCCATATATCATGTACTAACAAGCATGCAGGATTCATCTTGAGAAAATTATTTGTGTTAGGAAGGGTGTACCTTCTACCGGCCTCCTGGGCTATGGGAAAGGAGGGAGCTCTGGGCTGGAGGGGCTGGAAGGGTTGCAGGGGCTGGAGGTGCTGGAGAGGCTGAGAATTCTCCCTCTATGTCTGCAAATCCACAGAAGGTGCCCATCTGATTCACTCCTAAGCAAGTCCATGGCTGATGACTTGTACTTGGTCAGATGTGCTTATTCTTTCCCCAATCCTTCATTTCTTCGAACAGCATACATCTGTCAGCCAGCTCAGTTAAAAATGTAATTACACAAGTATTACATTAATACATTTTTTCTTGTAAAAACCTTTGAACAATACCGGAGTAGTTTGAGGAAAAAAAAAAAAAAAAAGAAGAAGAAGAAGAAAATTCCCTTCTCCCCTTTAATTCAACCTCTGTCCCCAGAAGTAACTATGGCCAACAGTTTGATATGTGTCTTTCATACTTTTCTATGCTCATACCACACAGAACAGCACAATACCTGCAACACTCACACAGTATAGTATAGTATAGTATAGTATAGTATAGTATAGTATAGTATAGTAAAGTATAGTAGTACACTGAACAGGTCCTCAAAACTATGTCATTTCATTATAACATTGATGAGAAAAAAAATTGATTCCTCCCAGGTCTGTGTGGAGTTTCACATTGTCCCTATGTCTGCATGGGTTTTCTCTGAGGATTCTGATTTCCTCCCCCATCCTAGGAATGTGCCTGTGAGGGGAATCAGCGTATCTGCATCGGCCCAGTCTGAGTGAGTGTGGTGTGTGTGAGTGGCCTGTTCGAGGGGTCCCTGTTCGAAGGGTATCCTGTTCGAGTTGGGTCCCACCTGGTGCCTTGAGCTGCCTGGATAGACTCCTCCCCCTGGGACCCTGAACTGGAATGAACAGATTGGAAAACAATGATCTTGTTTTTATTAATGTCTCTTAAGTGCACGCATAGCTCACATTTATCTCAATTTCTAAGATTAGAAATGTTTTGGGTCTTTATTTAGAAGTTTCATGATAAGTTTTGTGAAACAGAAATATGCCATAGGAATTGAAGTTTTGTTTATAAAATTAGTCTATGATAACATTGGTTTCATTATACATCATTTCTATTAAAGTCACAGTTTCCAAGAACCTAGTGTAAGAGGTTATAAGTAGTCACTCTAAGTTGCCTAGGTTCAAATAGCGTTACCAATAGTAATTGGGAAAATTTTTTTCTCTGTGCCTTGCTTTCTTCCTCTGTCAAATAAGGATAATATCGTTCTCTAGTTTACAGGGTTATTGTGGGGATTCAATGTTGGCATTTTTAAAACAGTAACTAACACAGAATAATAGCTTGAGCCTTATTATTAGATATGCAAATAAGAGGTCATATTAGTTATGCATTATTCCATCACAATTTATACCAAAACATAGTGGCTTACAATAGCCAACACTTAATGTCTCATAGCTCCTATAAATCAGGAGTTCAGGAGCACCTAGTTGGGTGGTTATAACTCAGGGTCTCTTGGAGATGTGGATGTTGGCAGGGGCTACGATCATTCAAAGGCTTGACAGGTTGTGTGGAACCTTCTTCCCAGATGGCTCACTCATATGGCTGTTGACAGGAGGCTTCAGTTTCTTATCACATGGATATCTCCATAGGCCTCTTAAGTGTCCTTGTGACATGGGAACTAACTTCCTCCCAGAGCGAGCAATCTAAGAGAGAGTGAGTGAGGAGGAAGCCATAGAACCTTTTATGACTTGGTCTCTGAAGTTGAAACCACTTACTTCTGCTTCATTCTGTTCATTAGAAGTGAGTCACTGAATCTAGCCCACGCTCCAGGGCAGAGGGGTGAAGGGAGTTGGGCATGTTTTACCAGCACCACAGAGTTTATCATACACATGGGATTATGCTCTACGTGCTGTCTTGCAATCTGGGTTTTTTTCTTTTTTCTTTTTTCATTTAACAAAACATCTTGGAGATCTCTCCATATCAGTACATATAGAATTGCATTACACTCGCTACCTGTCAAATGGCATTTTTTTTTTATTTTGCCTTCCACTGCCCTTATTTTTTATTTTTTAAATTCTTTTTTTAAATTGTTTGAAGGATTATAAGTAGTAGTACATATGTATCTTTTTTTTTTTTTCAAATAGCATTTTATTGTAAAGAGACACCATCATTTCTTTAACCATTATGGCTACATATTTTTTTCTTGTGCAGGGAGCACAGGCCTAAGGAAGGAAAAAGTCATTTCTTAGAAATTCACAGTCCAAAGAAAAGCTTCTAAGTACTAAAAAACGGGGAATTAGAAATGGTGACAGGGAGCAAAGAGACCTCTAGATTCCAGGTGATCAGACAGATTATAAGCCCAGGACACATGGAGGCAGCCGTTCACATAAGAACACTCACATACAACATTGTCAACCACTGGTTCCAGAACAGCTCCTGCTGCCTCTGGTCCTGGGACTGTGTTCCCTCTGAGAAAGGTGTACCTGGGATCCCAAGATACATCTTCAGCCTCATGCACGGTTGGAATGGTCAAGTATTTACAGCATTAGACACTTAACTCCTCATGCTGGTTTAAATCTTACTCATTGTGACAGTTTGTGTCAGCTACCTGATTTCCTTCCTCTCTCCCCACAAAACATGATTTGTTTAGCTCTTCTGATGACCTGGTTTTGTTTAGGATGTGAATGGCCTAGCCTCGGAGGTTGAACCAGGATTAGTCAGTCATTCACTATAATTCCATTCACCAGATACTTACTTTTCCAGGGTCCCTTACAGCAAGGGCCAGTTCATGTAGCCATTCTGGCCAATGCAATCTAGCCAAAAGTCAGCTGAAGGACTTTTTGGAAAGCCTTTATATTCCGAATAAAATAATTAGACATTGCTGGCATCACTCTCCCCTCTCTTTTTGTCTTAAACATAGATATAATGTTAGAGCTGTGACCACCATCACCATCTTGAGACATGTGGTAAACAAAATGGAAAAGCCACCATGCTGAAGATTTTCATTGGAAAGAGGGAAACACACAAGGATGACATAATCAAGCTGTTAAACCAGCTGTAGGCGGTCTACCCACAGACTGGTTATTACGGAGAAAAATGACTTGCTTTTTAAAAAGTTACTGCTTGCTGGGTTTTCTGTTACTTGCAGCTGAGAGCATTTCTGATGCATTTCCCACTCCTCCCTAAGATCCTTTGGTGCAAGGGCTCTGTCTAATATGCTTCCTATTGAATCAGTAATAAAGTTTCTTAAAGTCTCTACCAGGATCGGGCCTAAACGGGCAGTCAGACATCCCTTGAGGGGTTCCAGATTGGAGAGGATGCAGGCTGGGTTGAGGGACACACATTCTTTGCACGAATTTCATGCACTGGGCTTCTAGTCTATAATTATAAAAGCATAATATGCTAATTAGACTGAACAACTGAACAACCTTCTGTACATCATTCCGGATGAAGCCGCTGTGGTGGAGCTGAGGCAGAGGCAGTTAGGGGTGATTAGGCAGGCAGGTGAGCAGTTAGGGGTGATCAGGCAGGCAGGCGAGTAGTTAGGGGCGATGAGGCAGGCAGGCAGAGTGATTAGGGGTGATGAGGCAGGCACACAGGCGAGTGGTTAGGAGCCAGCGGTCCTGGATTAGGAAAGGGTGCAGGCTGGGCTGAGAGCCTGGATTAGGAGAGGGTGCAGGCTGGGCTGAGAGCCTCCCCCTCCTCCACCCCCCCCCCCCCCCCCGCCGCCCCTGCATGAATTTTGTGCACAGGGCCTCTAGAACTGTTTTAAGCCTTTTCCCATAGTTTGGGGCAGACAGCTGGTGCCTGCAGAAGCAAGATAAGAACTCCTCTCTGCTTGACTGACCTGTGCACTCTCCTCTCTTAACTGACTTGTGCCCTCCTCTCTGCTTGACCGACTCATGCACTCACATCCTGACCCTATATTGCATACTTCTACCATATGTAAGAGAATCTAACTATCCCCTCGGGGCTAACACCGACACACTGGTCTCAGCACACTGTGAGAAAATGTAATAAAGTTTCTTAAACTCTCACAACATCTCTTGGCCTGGCTCCTTTTGGGGCAGACCTGACACATCACTCTATAAAAGCTGAAAAAAAATTTTTTTTCTTTTCATTCTTTTGAACCAAACAGTGTTGGCAAGCGTCAGAGTGGACTAGTCTTATAATAAATTCTTCTCATCAGCAAATAGTGTGCTAGCAGGGGAGAGACCAGGGAAAGCCTCCCACTTGATGATAGCCAAATCAGGGAATGTTGCCTGATACGTTATCTAGGTGGAAGAATAATATCTCCTGGAAAGAAGTGGTTCTTTAGTGGGGAAAAAATATTTTGAGAGTCTCATTAACTATTGACGTAGAAAGCCATTGAATTAAAAAAACACACAAAACATTCTGCGTTTGTTGAGTGTAATTGGACTCTTGTAGATCATTCAGGCCATGTATGGGTGCAAATCCAGGACTGAATTAGCCTGTAATCATCAGGTTTTTGATAAATATAGCTGGAACTAGCAGCATCTTAATTTTCTGGTGTGGTATAGTAGAAGGAAGTGTTTTTGGAGTTCACAAACTTAGTTGGGATCCAGCTTTTACTAACTATGTGACTCTGGGCCAGGACTCTATGTTTCTCTGAACCCGGGGTTCCTCCTTCATAACACTACCCATCTCATAGGGCTGCCATGAAGATTTTGATAAAGTCATACTAATAAATTCCTGGGACATGTTATTATTACCACTATTACCTCTACTACTACTGCTGCTACCATCACTGCTATTACCACCATCACTGCTATTACCACCATCACTCCTACCTCTGTTATCACCTCCACCACTCTTAACTACCACCACTACTACCACCACCACCATTAACCACCATCAACACTAAGTACCACCACCACCACTACCATCCTATATAATAAAAGCCTAATATGCTAAGTGTCCAACCATTCTACCATTCAACCAGTTGCTATGATGCACACTGACCAGCAGGGGGCAGATGCTCTGACTTGTAGGTTAGCTTGCTGCTGGGTTCTGGCCAGCCAATTGGGATTGGGTGAGACGGGCTCTGGAGCCTTCCTGTGGTCCCTCCCTGGCCCTGATCATGCACTGGTGGGGTCCCTCAGCCTGGCCTGCACCCTCTCGCAATCCAGGACCCCTTAGGGGATGTCGGAGAGCTGGTTTGGGCCCAATCCCCACAGGCCAGTTGCACCGAGGCTCTGGTTATTTATAATAAAAAAGACAAAGCAGGCTTCCCTTCACTGTTATTTCTCTTCTATTCCAGATGGAGGTACTTAAAAATGAAGAAAACACACCTACCTTCCAATGAACTGGGAGGGAAGACTCATAGAATCAAATTTCTTTTCACTCTTGAAAACAAATAACTTTCCTTTGGGTTTTAGAAGGACCATCTGGCAGGTCAATTGGCCTTGCTGCTTTCAGCCCAAGAAGATAGAAGAAATGCAGTCTGCAGTAACCCCTCACCTTCTTACCCTCCCCCCGCCCCCTGGCTTCAGAGTAATGCTTTGGATTTGATGGCCTTGTAGGAGGCATGTCACCTCCTCCCGCAGCCTTTCCATTTGCAGGGCAGTGAGAGTCTGTTTCTGTTCTCCAGGAAGAATTTATGATTTCCTTCCTGGTTTCGCTCTCCTCTGAGTCCCTGAATGCAAGACAGAGCTCTCCTTGCCCCCTGCATATGCTGCATATTGTCTCGAGTCTGTTTATAGGGTGGGTGTGAGGGCAGCTTTCTCCACCAATGAGTACAATGATGGTAAAAACAGTGCTTCGAATTTGTAAGGAATGCGGTGCCTTTCTTTCTTAAAAATACGTTTTCCTTATAAAATTGTAATGTACCTGCACTATAGAAAATAGAGAAAAAGCAAACAGGAATATAACGAGGAACGTAAAACTACCCAAAATCAGAGCGCACCAGTATTCACACGAGACCAATTCAAGGGAAGGCCTGTGCGGTGATTTCCATATCTTCCCAATGCATACTTATACACTTTATTTCTAAACAGAACATGATCATACTTTGTATTATAGTCTTCAGTGTATTTTCATTAACCAGTGAGAAATCACCAACAGTTGTCCACATCTTTCAATACTTAGCATCTTCAGCATCGTTTGTTTCCATGGCTCATGGAGTTCGGTTACGGGGTGCCACCACTGACTGTTTATTATTAGGAGGTGTATTATTTAGTCAGTTCCCCGTGGTTGAACATTTAGGTTGTTTACAATTTTTCACTATTACTAACAACGCTATGGTGATAAACAGTCTCTTAGTCATCCATGATTTCCCCCCCAGGGTCTACGCCTAGTGGCATATGTGATGGGAGGGTAAGCATACCTTAAAGGTTTTAAATTTTCTTTTTGCCAAATGGCCTTCCCCAGAAGGCTCTGCCAGTTTGCTGTGTGTGTGTCAGCACGTCAGACTTTTCAAGGTGCTTTCCAAGCAGATCCTCATGACAGCCTCTATGCAGGCAGACTGACACGATCATTCATATTTTAGAAGATGAGAGGTACTCAAGGTACCCGCAGACAACCGAGTGCAGTGAGTTGCCATAGAGAGACTGGCATTGATAAAATAATTAAGTGCTGAGGGACAGTCAACAAAACAAAAATGACTCTGGTAGTGGTTCTGGAGCTCCTCTTTTTGTCTTAATTAGCTCTTGGGGACAGTTTTCTGTGAAGTGTTTGGCAATAAAACCATGTCTTCAGCATACGGGGGAGAGCTCACCTTCCTGTTTCCTGTCCTCAGAGCAGGCACTTGGAGAGTTGGGAGCTCAGCTCATCAAAGATTCCAGACTGGCTAAGTGACTTGGCCAATGTCACCAGTGAATTAGTGGCCAAATCAGAACAACAGGAAGCCAGTCTCCTCGACTCTTGGACCAGTGCCCTCTGTCGACGTGCTTTTCTGAAACAGCTGAGTTCTCACCACTGACCAAGTCCCTCAAACTTATACAGTTTTCTACAGTAATGACCCAGGGATGTAGTTAACATGTAGGTTCTGACCCAGTAGGCCTGGGGAGGCACCTGGGGTTGTGTGTTTCTAGTAAGTTCCCATGTGATGTCTATGGATCCAGACCACTCTTTGAGTAAATAACAAGCAGCTAGAGGATGGCTCAGATAAAGACAAAGCAAATGACCTAGATCACATGTGTCAAACACAAGGCCCACGGGCCAAATCCAGCCCGCCAGGCCTTGCAATGTGGCCCGCACCGCGCTGTCATCACTGCACTCCGCTGTCAGTTTATGACATTGTCAGTTTATGACTGTTCAGTAAACCATTCGGCCCGCGATTTAGGCTGGATTTTAGATTTTGGCCCCTTCTCTGATTGAGTTCGACACCCCTAACCTAGATGAAGACAGGACGTCCTGGCAAATGGTACAGCGTTTTAAATGCCAGTGACTGGAAAGGGTGTTTCTGATTGTCATGAGAGTCTTAAAATAAAGGTCTTGTCCTTCTTCCGCCAGAAACACCCTGACACGAGACCAACTCAACAGGCCAAGGGAAGGCCTGGGCTGTGCTGGCAAGTGAGGTTCCAGACACACCCATCAGCAGCACAATCAGCCCCTTCATGGAGCGAATGGAAGCGGCAGCAGCAGCAAGGCAGCCCGAATAAAAGCCATTTTGTTTAACATTCCAGAGGCATCCCCAGTGTCTCCCGGAGTTCTCATTAATTACCTGGAGGGTTACCAAGGAGTTTTCAGATGGGTCAGGAGCCTCCTTGCACTGCAATTTGCGAGCCTCATCACACTGGGATGATGAAATTGCGCTTGATGAGAACAGACGTGGGAAAGGAACCCGGGCATAGAAACAAAGGGCCTTTGGCTTGTGGGATTTCTAAATCACAGGCATGGCTTGACCTCTCATATATAGAGGCAAAAAATGTCAGCGTTGCTGGCAGTTTTGGTGACCGAGCTATAGGACTGCAATATGGTTTTCAGGACATGAGAAATAGGTGAGAAGGGCTGTTTGGTGTAGGAGGAGCGAAGGGGTGAGGGCCAGACTGGGCCACGCACAGTCTGGGGAAGAGGGATTGTGTGCTGGCTGCTGCTTTAGATTTGGGACCAGGAGGTGCTGGCATGGAAGCTAGGATAACAACCACAGGACAGGGTCTTTGAGGTTGTGTAATCCTGGCATTTTCAAGTCATGTTCCCTGGAGCTCTGAAGATTCTTTTTTTTTTTTTTTTTGGGGGGGGGTGTTGTTTGCTGTATGGTGTAAGGGGTTGTACTGTCACCTTATATAGATTTTACCATCACTTTAAATAGATTTTACACATTGGGAGTTTGATTATGATCTATTTCCACAAAGCGTTGTATGCTTAAAAATTGTTCTTTTCCAACTTCGTCATTTGACAGCTCCAGAAAAGAAAGGTAACTTTTTTGAGACTTACAGCCTATTCATGACATAACACTGCGGTGTTCACTGATCCTCACTCCCACAGGCGTGGTGGCACTGATGTCCTTATTGTAGGTCGATAAGACTCAAAACACCAAGCTGGATTCTTTTCCCTCAGAGTGGCTTATTTATTTTGCTCCATTTCTTTAGTTCTGACCTCGCCAAAACCCAAACTAGAGGCAGATTTACAATATTCCATCTACACCTTGGGCTGGGAAGTGGACTGGCCTGAGGCATGGTGGACAAGGTTGTCTGTGTGGTGTGGTGCATGTGAGCTTCAGCCAGCCCCCAATACCTTCCCATCTAACTGGAATTACCACCACTGGTTAAGGTCAGCAGTTTTCAAATGAACTCAGGTGCCAATGCACCTGTGGGACACCATGAATTTACTTAATCCCATCATACAAATAAGAAGCAAATTTACCAGCAGAAAAGTAAACAGTATAACATTGTGATCACACACACTACATTCTTTGTTGAGACTAGTCACACACATTCTGGTTCTTCCAGGCACACAACAAACATGCTTCTCCATTGACTATCATAGGCGTGGCCACATAACGTGTTAGCCAAAGAAATGGGAGTAGAACATTTTTTAAAAACATAGTTTATTGATTTTTTACAGAGAGGAAGAGAGGGATAGAAAGCTAGAAACATTGATGAGAGAGGAACATTAATCAGCTGCCTCCTGCACACACCCCACTGGGGATGTGCCTGCAACCAAGGTACATGCCCTTGACTGGAATCGAACCTGGGACCCTTGAGTCCACAGACCGATGCTCTATCCACTGAGCCAAACTGGTTTCGGCCAGCCTGTAAATCTTAATTCCTAATTTGTGAAGGAGAGAGGCTCTGCTGATCCAACTTGAATCAGGATGTTTACTCTTGTTCCAATCAGTTGTAGTTGGGAGAGGATCACGTGGTACATAGGGTTTCCTTTTCCTAGCTGTGAGGAAGATGGAATCCCAAAGAGGAAGAGGAAGGATGCTAAGGGCCTCTTGAACACAGAGAAACTTGTACACTTAGCAGAAAATGCTTATGGTTACCGAAAAAACTTACAGAAGCAAATTGCATATTCTATAATTCCAAGAAAGAGGTTATTGTCTCATTTCCTGTTTCTTTTGCTGATTGCTAGCATTCACTAGTGGAAAGTAGCAGTGGATGCCAAAAAATATAAGAAAAATTTACTGAAGAACTTAAAATTAAGCAAAATTTTGTCCACAAATTACTTTTTGTATACATTAGAAAAAGTTTTTCTAAAAAATTTTATTTTAGTGGCCTAAGACTTTGGGTTTGGCTTATAGAATATTATAAAGGCTCTGAGTTATAAAAGAAAGAGCATTATTTTCTTAAATCACAAGTGGTCATGAGTGTAGGGATAAAGCAGAGGTTCTGATCTTTGTGTCCCATTAGAGTCATTAGGGAAACTTAAAACAATGTAATATCCTCACACACTCACCAGAATGATGACACAATAAATTTGGCAATACCAAGTGTAGGTGAAAATTTGGAAATAACTGAAACTCTTAAAATTCAGATTGGGGGTATAAATTGATATAATCACTTTAGATAATTGTTTCACAGTATCTATTAAAACTAAACATAGGCCTACCGAATGACATAGCAATTCCATTTCTAAGCACACACTCAAAAAACAATATATATACTCATTAAAAGGTATGTGCTAGGATGTACACTATTTACAAAATCCCCAACTGGAAACTACCCAAATGAAATGTGTTGATGTAGTGATCAACAATAGAAAGGATCAGAAATTGTAGTAGACTCACACCACAAAATACTGTACTGCAATGAGAATGAACAGTCTGAATGAATCTTATAAGTATAATTCTAAGCAAAAGGAATCAGGTGTACAAGAAGACATTCTGTATATTTCATTTACGTAAAGTCATCTATGTGCTGGAACTCATAATAGCAATTATCTTTGGTGGGACTTTTGGGTGCTAGGGATCTTCTGTTTGTTGGTCTAGGTTCATGGGTATTTGTGAAAGTTTATTAACATGTGCATTTTTGATTTATTGACTTTTCTGTATACAGCACCTACGTCACTCACATGGAGCACATACACAGCAGTAATGAAGTGAAACAGTAAAAAAAATTAAAAAAAATAAAAGAAAGATAATTCCTGACCTTTAATTGTGGTAAATACAGTCAATAATAAAAAACATAAAGCACATATGTACATACGTTGAAATGACCGAACTTTTAAAAAAAAATAAATAAGGGACAAGGTGGCCGAGTGGTTAAGGCGATGGACTGCTAAAAAAATAAATAAATGGGAGATGACGACATAACCATGAAACGACGTACGTAGAGTCCAATATTACCCAAGTACTGTCTGCATATGTTATACTTCAATAAAAATCTTTAAAAAAATTAGTGATGCCTGCACCTAACTCCAGACAAATGAAATCTGACTCTGGGGTGGAGCCCGAGTACAGTACTTTACAAAGCCCTCCCGGAGACGTTCACTGACTAGTACAGTCCAGAGTATGAACTCCTGGTCCGTGGAATGAACCGTAGCCTGAGAATTGGGAAACCTGGATTTAGATTCTGGCCTTGGACAAATCACTGTCCTGCTCTGGGCCTTGTTACCAGGGCTATTATCCTAAGGCATTAGCATGGCTTGGTTAATCCAACAGATAAGCTGACATAATAGGCTCTGAAGGGGATATGAGGAAAAACAGACTCGATGTGGAGGCATGTGCCAGGATTGGGATCCAGCTGATTAATGGCCCAACACACTAGTGTGTCCAAGGGTGGGTGGTGTCAGAATGAGGGGTCTGCAGAGGACAAGGGAATCTACCTTAGTCTCCTTGGTCTCTGTCACAATTTTACCTGGAGGTGGAACAAAGCGGCAGTTAATTTCACTTTTGCAGTTTGACTTGATCATCCCTTTGGAATAGGCTCAGAATAGATCAGGAAATAAAGCTTCAAAAAATCTTATGCAAAATCCAAATGTATACCCAAATAACAAAAGGAATGGAGTCTCAGGAATATAAAATATTTTTTAGTGAACAATATATTTCATTTCTTGAGGAACTCTCAGTACCATAGAACAACTTACATAACCTCACTAATTTTTTAAACAGGCAATTGAAGCCCAAAGAGAAGTGGTTTGTCCTAAGTCACACATTAATTAATGACAGGGAGGGCCAGAGAAAATCCTAATCTCCTGACTTGGTGATTCTTTTATTCATTCAACAAACATCTGCTGAGCATCTACATGGGCTAAGTACTGTGCCAGGGAGACCCAATGGTGAACAAGCCTCAGCAAGTGTGGGGTTTCTGGACATTCATTTGGGCCTTGTCACTGGAGTTTAAGCTGGTGTCCCTGGTGTCTGGATTATTCCACGGGCAGAGTCTGGCTCTCCATAGTCATCCTTGGGGTGGCATCTATGGCGCTTGGCCCAGCGGGACTCTGAAGAGGGTCTCCTCTCTGAAGATGCTTTGGGAGTAGCTCAAGAAGAGTTGGCTGCAGGAGGTGTTAATGTGTGGGAGTGGCGCCACTTCAGTTTGCCCATCACCGAAGGGTGTTATGAAAGCTGGGAGGGAGTCACTGCCAAGAAACGGCTGAGTCTTGGAACACTGGGCATTAGCTAACCTTCATGGGAGTGCTCATATGGACATGAGCAAGTGGCGTGAGCAGGGCCCACAGGGGACTTGCGACCCATTACTCTAGTTGGGTCAGTGATAGCGGCTGAGGACAGGAACCCTCTCTGTTGCCTTAAAAATAAAAATTAAATCCCTGTGTGGCAGTTTAACTCTATCCTAAATATCTTTATAATTTTTGAAGTGGAAGATGAGGACTAGCTGATGGCCAAGGTAGGCCTTTCGCATAGAGGAAGTGTCTCTTCCATGGCATCAGCCTGTCTTCATGGTCTTTCCTGCTATCGTGACCCTGCTCCTCATCCTGGGGTCTCGCCTCTCTGAGGCACCCTTTGTGGCAAGGCCCCTATTCCTCAGGCTCCTCCCTCTTCCTACCATATTGTAACTCACCAGTCACCTGCTTTATTGCTGTAAGACATTGTTGGGCACATCTTTCTCATTTCTGGAAAACCTTAACCACATCGTTAGGTTGAAGTACAATATGGTCACATCTCAATTTCTTTTTTCCCCAGTTAGTTGCTCTAGCTCCTCTGCTCTCAGCAGCAGAAAGTCAGATAGCCTCCGTTTGAAGTTCATCTCCTTCACAATGAGCCAAAAATCACAAGTGGCTATCAATACCGTGTCCACATCTAGGCAGATGGAGAACTGGAATGCTCTATTACTCTACTAGAGTCAATGTTTTGGTTATAGCATTTTATCCCTCACTGACCACGGGCATTGGTCCAACAGTGCAGAGAGCTATGGGTGATCACAGCTGGGCAGCACTCTTGGACCCAGGTTCATAATTCTCGGTTCTCTTATGTGCTCAACGGATGCTTCCAGAGCATGATCAGGCTGGCTGGAGACCCAAGGGACCCTGTGTCCAATGTCCTCACCCTGTGACACACCAACTGCCTTAACTTCGTACGAAACTCAGGACACCAGTCCAGAGGCCCCACTTACCTTGTGTCAAGTTCATCCAGAGACTATTGGTGTTCTTTCCTCCGAGGGGGGTGGTAGTCAGGGCTACTCAAGACCACCCTACCTCTCTGGGAAGAGGGGTGTGGTCCTTGTTCCTTCCTTCCCTTCCAGAAGGGCTCCTTTGGAAATTGCTTGTCATCCTCTCCTGGCTCCACTGCCTCAGGACTCTGCATACAAAGGGCAGCCTTGGCTAGTCTCCAGGAAAAATTCCTTCTTCCTTTTCTCTGGATTAAAGGTCACTCAAGTAATTTTTCTCACAAATATAAAAATCTGCTCCCAGGTAAATTGCTGTCTCCCCCTCTGGACACAGAAGAGGCTGGTATCACATAATTCCACCTCCAAGGACCCTTTTATAAATATGCATGAACTCCATCAGTGACTAGGGCCAGCAGTGAGTCACAATGTCACACCCTGGGCCATTTCTCTCCTAGTCAGACAACTTGCTGTTTCTTTCTTTTTTAAATTTGTAGAGCGATAGGAAGAGAGAGGGAGGGAGGGAGAGAGAGAGAGAGAGAGAGAGAGAGAGAGAGAGAGAGAGAGAGAGAGAGAGAGAAATTTGTTGTTCCACTAACTTACATTGTTTGATTCTTGTATGTGCCTTGACTGGTGATTGAACCTGCAACCTTGACATATTGGGACAACATTCTAACCAACTGAGCTTTCCTTCCAGGGCAACTTTCTTCTTCCTTCCTTCCTTCCTTCCTTCCTTCCTTCCTTCCTTCCTTCCTTCCTTCCTTCCTTCCTTCCTTCTTCTCTTTTCCTTTCTTTCCCTCTTTCATTTTCTTCCTTACTTCCTTCTTTTCTTTCCTTTCCTTCTTCCAATTTCTTTTTTCTTTTTTTCTCCCTTTCTTTCTTAAATATATTTTATAAGTGGTATCCACCACTTAGAGGAGAGCCAGGCTGCAGCCAGGACCCTGCCAAAGTGTACAGCATGCTTTCTCCCTGCCAACTAGCCCTATCGGAGAACTTGTGATCCCTCCTCCAGCAGACAAACAATTCTTGGTCAGTTCCTGGATGGTGACGTTACCTCGAATAGGAGGCTCCCCTTTCACTGTTGGTCACTTCCAGTCCCAAAGGAACTGAGACCTTTTCCTTTTCTTGCCTGCGAGCTAAGGCCTAAGATGTGACTTCTTGTTTTTCTTTCTCCCTTAAACTTGTTTTGTGGTGAGTCATCTCTGAAACATATGACCTTTCCAGAGCTGAATGTGACTCCCCTGTGAGGAATTTCGGGGCCTATGCGATGTGTAAGCAGGTAATTTACAGGTACGCTCCAATGTCTCCGAGTCCGGCTCGCCCTGCCTGTATGCATTCTGTTCATTGCTCAGTCTGGCCAGCTTGTCTGCTCAGTGCCAACTCTTGAAATGGGTCCTTTCTGGCTGGACATCGAGTGCAGCTCTTTAACAGCCAGTACATGCTATTGGTTCCTTCGCCTTGATCCTATTCAGAAACCTGTACTGTTTCCTCCACCTGGGTCTCCAAGACTGGGGAGAGTTTTCTCAATGTCCAGAATCTCACTCAACTATAATCGACTGTCTTTTCTTTAGGCAGCTACCCACATACTTCCAGGCACTTCTTTTTCATTTAAAAAAAATATATTTTATTGATTTTTTTTTTTTTTTTTTTTTTTTTTTTTTTACAGAGAGTGAGAAGGCTAAACAGAGCTAATTCCAATATAACCCTGATATTTGGGGAATAGTGATCTGAATCCATGCCAGCAAGCTCAGTGTACATTCTTGATAACCTATAATTAAGTCACTACCTCCTTCCCAGATATTGGTCTTGCAGAACCTGTTACTGTGAACAGTTCACTGCTCTGGAGGAAGAGTTATTAATGCTGGCACCAGGCCAGACCAACACCTGGGGGCCTTCTTTCAAGCCCATGAAAAGGACCGGAAGCATAATCCATATTTGTGGGACAAAGACCAGAGGGAGATATAAAGGAAAGCCCCATGAATGTTTCTTCACTCAGATTTGGAAAGCTATTCCCTGAGTCCTCTGATGTATTAAACAGTGTCCCTCCTCTTCTTTGAAGCATCACTTGTTTTTTCTTTGGTCTAATGTAACAAGAGGAAGGGAGAGGGATAGAGAGTTAGAAACATTGATGAGAGAGAAATATTGTTCAGTTGCCTCCTGCATACTTCCTACTGGGGATGTGTCCACAACCAAGGTACATGCCCTTGACCGGAATTGAACCTGGAACCTTTCAGTCCGCAGGCCGACTTTCTATCCACTGAGCCAAACTGGCTAGGGCCATTTCTTTTTCTTTTACTTCCCCTTCCCTCAAAGAGAAATTCATATTTGCAAAACAACTCTATGTATAATAGGTTTGTTGTTAGCTGCAACTAACAATAAAAGAGGGAAAGTTCAACATGATGATTGAAACTGTCTCCTCATCAAGCTCTATGGCAGTTGCTATATAAACATTTGTGAAACTGAATTAGTTGTTTGATGAATACACCAGGTTATATCCTTTTCAGAAATGCAACCCATTCCTGAGTATGTATGCCTCAGCTAAGATGCTTTTAGCCTTATCACTTACAAATATTTCTATAGGATAGTAGGAGATCCTTTTTCACAGTCCTTCAAATGGAGCAGGTATTGATAGGGTGGGAAGCAGAAAGAGGTACTATTAATGACCACGGCAGGCAGAAGCTGGGCTGCAATTTGATCGTAGCTACAACCTTATCTGTCATCAGGCAGATTCACTGCAATAGAGTGGCCTGGCATTACAGCTGTGGGCACAGGGCTCTGGCAACTGACCAACATAGGCCGATATAAAATCCAATTGATAGGAAGGTTCTGGGTGCAGAAGCTGAGGCTCATTTAATTTTGCGTCTCCAGTGCTTGGGACCGGTACATTGTTGTTGCTCAATAGCTATTTGTTCAATAAGCAAATGAATCAAGAGATGGACTATATATAAGCACAATAGGAGTTTCACTGAGCCAAACCGGTCCCGGCAGCACAATAGGAGTTTCAAAAGAGAGACTTGATTTTTGATTTTTCAGGGCCTTTGAAGATTAAGACAGGGTATGGCGATGTAATATGCTACTAGGTAGCGAACAAGCTAAAAAACAACTTAGAGTGGGGAGCAGCCGGCACGCCTCTAAGATGAACACAGCTGCTCACCTTGGTTCATGAAGAATCACTCAAATAGTGTCTCTTTATTAATTAAATACAGTGGACACCTATTGGCTTGGGAGAAAGTTGTAATAGGGACTTGTTTTCTTTTATGGCTTAATGGCAACTGCTTCTCTCCTTGGCTTGCAGCACTCTGAAGAAGGTTGGGTCAATTTGCATACAAGGCCCAGGATTCTTCTGGGTGGGAAAGGACAGGAGCACAACCTCCTTTTGCAGAGCTTGGAACTGAAGGGAATCCGATCAGGGTGGCCTGGAATGGCCAGTACCTTCAACTCACTGGCAGAAAATCACTCTAAGGCAGTAGTTCTCAACCTTTCCAATGCCATCTTGACCTTTTAATACAGTTCCTTATGTTGTGGTGACCCCCAACCATAAAATTATTTTTGTTGCTATTTACATTACAATTCATTAACAGTAGCAAAATTACAGTTATGAAGTAGCAACAATAAAAATTTTATGATTGGGGGTCACCACAACACGAGGAATTGCATTAAAGGGTCACGGCATTGGAAAGGTTGAGAACCACTGCTCTAAGGTCTCTAGAGGAGGGCTTACCATAGGGAAAGGGAGTCTGGCTTTGTGACTTGAGCTCAACACAGTCATAGTAATGGGTTTAGAAACCACTAGAACCAAGTTCTGAGGACAGGAACAGGGACAGAGACAGGGACAGAGACAGGGACAGGGTTTGGCAGGTAGGTGTGTTTACAGGAGCTATGACCTGGACCTAGGACCGAGATGTATCCCTAGGGCAGATAAGTACTCTGAATGATTTAGAGTCTAAATTTGAGACTGATCCTTCACCTGCAGGAACCCAGAAGCAAAGGCACTTTGTCGGGTGGGAGGCACCAAAGGAATAAAGGTATAGGGCTGGAAATAAGTCTGCCATGTGGTTTGTGGGATGGTAGAAAGTCTTGTCCCCACAAATGAGAGGGTTGAATTTGTCAGTAGTCAGGTATCAGCCTATGTGGGTAAATAAAATTAAATTGTGAATAGGTTGTCACATTATCAGGCTGGGAGTGTGTATATTATTCCTAGGAGATTATGCTTTTGGAGCCTATAAGACCAAGAAGTCATTCTGATGGTGCTCTGAGGGGCAGAAACCTGGATGTAGGGAGCCCCGCCTGGGGGCTTTGGTTTAGGGAAAGGTTATATGATGCCTTGAGGGCAGGGATTGTGTCTTCTTTATCACAGATGCCCAACAGAGTGTGTGGCACATAGTAGGTTTTCAAAAAAAGTTTGTTAAATTGAATAATAGGAATGCTGTCACATGGTGGGAAGCAATCTGTAGGTGTCTGCAGAGCTCCTGATTTCAGAAGTCGGAGACCCAGATTCCAAATTCTGGCATTTTCTGTCTATTAGATGTTGTGAAACTCACTTCACCGTTTTGGAATTTCAGTTTCCTGAAGTGTGAAGATCATTCAGCCACTCATTCACAAAGCAGTTGTCAAGGACCATATATTGTGCTAAGTCTCAATTAGGAATTTCAGAGACCTCCTGTCTTTGAAGAAATCATGATTTCTTTGGAGAGACAAATGTGTAAGGAAGTAACTCATTACTGTGTGGAGTGCAGTGTCATTGAGGAATACACAATAAGGTGGTGGGTTCCCAGAATGATCTCTAATGTTTATTGAGCGCTTACAGTGCACCGGACATTGTTCAAAGCCTTTGCAAGTACTGGCTTATTTAATCCTCATAAAAACCATTGGAGGATATGCAATCCCCATTTACGAGAGAGAGAGAGAGAGAGAGAGAGAGAGAGAGAGAGAGAGAGAGAGAGAGAGAGAGAGAGACATCGATTTTTGTTCCACTTATACATTCTTTGGTTGGTTCTTGTATGCTCCCTGGCCGGGGATTGGACCCACAACCTTGGAGTATTAGGATGATGCTCTAACCAACTGAGCTACCCAGCCAGGGCCCATGAAATTTTCTTTACTCTAGGACTTCTCTGTGCAACAGCATTTATTCTGTGGGTGTGCATTGCAAATATCCAAGAGTAGGATATGACATGTAGCATTTCCCAACATATGTCTCCATGTGAACCTTTGTAGAGGAGAACACCATGAGATTGATGTTCCACAGAAATGCTACTGCAGGCACTGGGAGACTGGGAGACTTAAAAGCAGGTAAATGGTAGCATTATGTGCTCAGTAAACACCACCCTTTGCTTCCCCAGCCACACCAAGAATTATTATAATGTCTCCTGTGATTATAAAATTCAAGGGAACTCAGAAATCGCTCTCCAGAGAAAGGTCACATACAAATCCTGACCTACTCGACTGATTTCTTAGTCTTCTTTCAGTTCTCAAATTCAGTGGGGCTTGTATAATTTGGTGCATTCATCTCTGAGCACTGAACAAAATTTCCCTTCCTTTTTTAGTCACTCTTCAACATCTGTGAATGAAGTTAAAGTTGGTGATATATATATACCTCACATGTGCTCAAACAGTCTTATTCTAGAGGGAATCATTTAAAATAACCAACGGAGTGGATCCCTGCTCAATGGGTCTCTGATGAACTTTTAAGTTTTACTCAGGCTCTGACCAAATTTTTCACTTTTCTCCTCCTCCTCCTCTTCCTCCTCCTCCTCCTTCTCCTCCCCTCTTCCTTCTCCTCCTCCTGGTAAATGGCTTCAGGCCACAAAGGACAATGATAGAATGCTTTCTCCACAGTTAATGACAGGGTAGACAAATGGCATGAAATAGAAGAATCTATTCCTTCCCAGATGGGAAAAATTGCTTCTGTGGTTTTTCTTGATCTGTTAAATTCATCATGGTTTTTCAAACTGAAATCACATTGCCTCTAAAAAAGCAAAGGGAAAAAGCAAGAGTATGTGGCAGATCTTTGCATTACGTGACTGCGCCCCCTGAAGATATGAAGAACTGTGCCCCCTCGGGCAGGCCAGCTAACCTGTTTCCTCCTCCACACCTGTGGGTGCTGACCATGACCTTGCAGGAATGGCAGGAGGTCGATGTGAACTAAGAGACACACTGAACAGCAGAGCTCCCGGGAGGATGGGGTGATGCATACATTACTGCTGTTTTCTGCCCTCACGTCCTGTTGTGGGTGAGAAGAACCTGGGCTCCAGGACACGAGGGTGTCTGTGATAAGTGGTGACATCATTCATTGGGGGCCATGGAGAGAACCATTTCTTTGTCGCATTTCTTCTTTGTTAGAAGAAAGGCCCCATCCCTACCCTAAGTCCAAAGCTCAAAGACCTCCCCTGGGAATTCCTCTTTAATCCTTAGAGGATCCTGCTGCTCAGCTTGGGTCTTAGGTTGCTCTGGTTTGCCCAACTCAGAGGAAATCCCTTGATTCTCTAACTGTTGACTGAGGCCAAATCAATATGGAGGCTGCTTTAAAAAGTCCAGTTTGGGCCAGGAGGGCTAGACGAGTGGACTTTCATTGCAGGGCAATGATTGCCTGTTCTTTCTGACCGGGTAATTATAGGTCACAGGACAAAAAAGAAATCCTGACCATCAATCAACAAAGTGAAATTAAAAATTAACATGCTCCTGTTTGCTCAACTGTTTGTAATCTTTGAATCAATCAATACCCGCAGGCTGTGCCAGTAACCTGATTTGCGGGCGGCCATGGTTTCTGCTCCCAACCCAACCCAACCCAACCCAAATAAACAGTGAGGGCTGAGACTGGTTGGGCAAGACCAGGATTAAATACTTCTGGGGGATGGATACTCACAAAGCACTTAGATGTTCCTAGAAGGGGTCTGGCATTGGTGGTGCTGGGTGTAAGAAGACCCAGAACCCTCGTCTTTCTGGGTGGCATTTATTTCAGTTGTCCATTCCAAGGAAAGCCAAGGGCACCCAGCAATACTTTTTCCTTTCTCTTTCTCTTTTTTGCCCCTTTCTCTCTTCCTAGCCCACTATGGCCTCCAGTCAGAGGGAGGAGTGTGGGCAGGAGGCAGAAAGGGGGTAGGTCAGTGTGGGTGGAAATTCAGGAGCAACTGTCTGAATCTGGGCATGATCATTCCCATGTCCTCTCTTCATCTGGGGGGTTGAAAACACCTGTGAAAGGGGGCAAGGGTAGAAAATTTAGAGTTTAGTATTTTAAATATATTTATGAGCGCAGTTCCTAGCACATAGTGTGCAATTAGTCACTATTTGATGAATGAAGGAAAGAAGGAATGAATGGACTATGACCACGGAAAACTGGGAATCAGAAACAGGAATATTAATTTATAGGGAAGACAGAGAAAGAGTTGGGAACTCTCCACATACTAAGTATAATCATTCATGTATGGGATTTTTGTTTTTTTAAACAACAAGAATAGATCCCATTTGTAATTAGAATAAATTAGTAAGGCAAGGAATATTTACTGTGCACTTAGCATATTTCAGGACCCATTTGGACCCTGGCGATATGGAGGTGAGTAATAGTAGAAGCTGCACGTAAGGGCCAAGTTCAATAAAGGAAGATAGAAAGTGCTCAGAGTCTGCTGAAAATTACTTTTTTTTTTTTTTTTTTAAGTTAAGATGAAAAAGCACATGGTGTCACCAGGTGTAATTGCTGTGCAGCATGGTTCCAAAGCACAGCGAGAGCAGGCCTGAGGGGATGGAGGGGGGAGGGCTGGGAAGTGGCGAGGCTTTGCCTTGGCCTAGGAAATGCTTGACTGATTCTGGCCTTCAAGACAGCTCTCTGCCAGCCAATTGATTGTCTAGACCCAGCCATTCCCCTGGCCTCACCAGGTCCCTCCCAGTGACCCTCAAGCTTGAGGAGGCAGGGGGCAGGGAACCAGGGAAGGATAAATGTGAGAGGGAGCTCCCAGCACAGAGTGAGACATGGGACTCAGTGTTTATGCTGGAAGGGCATTAAGGACATCAGTCAGTGCTCACACCTTGTTTTACGGAAGATGAAACAGAGGCCCAGAGAGGGCGAAGGCTTGCTGGAGGTCACACAGTGAGTCAGTGTCCCGGCTAGAGATGTAACCCAGGTTTCTCATCCTTACGCTTGGGGGGGGGGGGGGCCTGCTGCTGCTCTGAGAGAGATCCCCTCCATTTCCTCTCTTTCCTCCCATCATTATAGCGGCCTCCAAATATGTTTGCTGGCCCTGTGCTTGGTCCATGTTCCCAGGCTAAAGATTTTACCCCTGGATGATGGAGTAGGAGCTGGGAAGATTCAAGAGCAGCCTGCTCTGATGCTCAGCCTTCAACCACCTCTGACAGCTAAGCCAGTGAGGTCTAGAGGTGGTTGTAAGGGGAAGCCACACAGCAGGAACCTCATGTTTGGCAGGCTGGGGCCAGTGCCAGCATGAATCACCTTGGGGTGAGGGATGTGTGTGGTGTGTGTGTGTGTGTGTGTGTGTGTGTGTATGTGTGTGTGTGTGTGATTATACACACGTCTATGTTAGCATAAGTAAATGTGGATTAAGTGTGTGTGTGTATAATTATACACACATGTCTATGTTAGCATAAGTAAATGTGGATTAAGTGTGTGTGTGTGTGTGTGTGTGTGTGTGTGTGTGTGTGTGTGTGTGAGTGTGTGTATGCAGCCACTGAAAAGAGTTAGATATGTACTGAGATGAAGGAATGACCAAAATATGGTGTTAAATAAGATGCAAATTGCTGAAAACACAAGTTTAGTAATGATCCTATTTTTTAGATTTAAAACTCCTTGATGAATGTTTATATGTTAACAGAGAAAGATAGAGAAGAATATGCCCTATGCTACTAACTTCTGACACTGAGGGATCAAGATTTTTACATTAAAACACTAGCTCTGTAATAGTTGCCTATGTCAGAAAGCCCATTACCTAATTAGAAAAAAAGTGCACAAAGCAGAAAAATAAAGTGTGTGTCAGTATGTGTGCATGTGAATATGTTAATGTGTGCACACAGGTCCATATATGTCTGCATGTTTATGTGGGTGGTGCGCATGAGTATGTATTGCAGAGAGAGTCTCAAGGGAGAATGGTGCTTTGGGAGTGAATTCCAGACACTGGTCACATCCTCCAACCCTTACCCTTTGGGAAGATCCCTCAAGGCTGTGCACCTTGCTCCAGAGTTTTGACATAAGCATCACCTGCCTCGCAGGTGGAGGCTATTTCAGGGCTCCGAGCTTCACCAAATGGCTTTGGATAAATTACAAATGGGAGAGGCTGGTGGTTTAGAGGCTCCTCTGGGAAAATCCACATCCCCTTGCACAGCATTTGTGGGCACCTCTAGTGTGCAGAGCGCTGTAAGCAGTGTTTTTTTTCTGGGAGGACAGCTGCATAAGAGAGTGCTTAGAAATCTCAGCCTATGTAGGTCAAATGCCTTCTACAGCAGAACCATTTCCCTCTCCCTTCCCTCTCCCACCCCCTTTCCCCCCCTCCTTCCCCCCTGCCTCTTTCCCTCCTCCCTCTCTGGCTCTCACTCTTTTTGAGATCCAGGATTTCACAGGCACCAGATGTATTAATGGAGTTGACCGTGGCTCAATGAAGTGGTTACCACTGGCTTCTGTGTTGACCCGGATTTTTAAATTCCCATCTAGAGTTGCAAGCTTCCATTCCTACCAACTGGGAATGATGTTTTCCTAAAGTTGGGTGAGTCACTGTGTGTGTATGCCTTGTGTGTGTATGCCTTTTGTGTGCACCCACTTGCAGGAACACAGGCAAAGAGAGGCAGCCCTGCCCCCTTAAGGAGACATGCCAAGGCCGACAGAGGCCTGTGCTGGCTGCATGGCCACAGAGCTCAGAGCCATGGGATCAACGGCTCAGTATCCCCCTTGGCAACCCTCACAGGCCTTCCAGACAGCGGGCCTTCTGTAAATACTCACTGGATGACTAAGAAACAAAAAATATTTATGAGATCAAAACCACTTGGTCCTTTTGAATAGAAGCCAGCTGTCCTAGTGAGCTGACGTCCTGGCTGTCCTAAATGCTACTGTGTCCCGTCTCCTCCCAAGCTGGTTGGCAGCAGCTTGGGGAGTTTTGAGAGAAACGGGGGCTCCCTGTGTCACTGGAGCCTCTCCTTTGGAAAGGCATCTATGGATGGGGCCATGGGAGCCAGGCTGGTGGGAACAGCGGGCAGAGGTGTTCAGGCATCTTCCTGATACCTTCTGGGCTCCTACAGAGGGTGGGTCTGTCCTCCAGGAATTGGGGGCACAGTGGGAGGGGACTGTGGCTGCTTTTCCCTTAAAAGCTAGAGAATTAGACGAGGAGGAGGGCAAGAGGAGAGAGAAAGAGGAGAGCGTGGGGAAGGAGGAGGGAGAGAGCAGAGGGATGCTTGGGAAGGAGGAGAGAGGGAAGAGGAAGCAGACATTTCCTCAGAGAGATTTCCAAAAAAGCAGAGAAAGACCTTGCCAAGCCATTTCCTAACCACCCCGGGGTGTAAATGTGAATTTTAACGCAGATGGGGAGCAGCTGTGAGGGTCCTCAGCCTGCACAAGGGGAAATTCTGGTGTCCTGGCTGGGAAGCCCTAGAGCCAGGCCTTCTGGTCTGTGTTTCCTCTCTGTGCCTAAACCTGCAGCTCTACCCTTTTCTGCCACTATTTGAGCTTCTCCAGTCTGCCCATCTCCCCTCCAGACTCCAAAACCCAGGCCTCTGTTCTGGGCTCAGGGAGTGTCCCAGTGATGCTCCTGTAACCAGTTCTCCCTGTGGACTTCAGCCACAGCACTGCCCAAGAGCCTGCATCAGCAACCTGTGTGCTGGCAGGGCCCATCTGACTCAAACTGCTAGCTCTACTCTCCATCTGTTTTTAATAGCCTCCCTCCCAACCTCATCCTACTTACCCGCCAGGTTTCCTGCTCCTCTCCAGTTGGCCTCCCTGATAGGCCCTGAATGCACTGACTTCCTCTCTGCCTCTGTGCCTTGCTTGGATGCACACTTCCCATCCCTCCTGTATGAACCTAAAGGTAATTAATCACCCAGCTGGCGTGGCTCAGTGGTTGAGTGTGAACCTATGAACCAGGAGATCACGGTTCAATTCCCGATCCATGTGCATGCTCAGGTTGCAGACTCAATCCCCAGTATGAGGAAAGGAGGAGAGAGCTGATGTCCTGGCTGTCCTATCAATGAGTCTCTCTCATCATTGATGCTTCTATCTCTCTCTTCCTCTTCCTTCCTCTCTGAAATCAATAAAAATATATTATAAATAAAGCCAATTGATCTCTCAAGACCTAGTTCAAGCCATGTCCCAGGAAGTCTTCTCAGTCATGTCAGCCCCCACTGACCACCCCATTCCCTGATTCCCCTGCATACACCATTCAGAGAACCCACAGTTTTGCTTCCAATTGTTTTTGTCCCTAGCTATAGGCAGGCTCTGTGAGGGCATGGACCGTGTCTTTTACTCTCTTCTATCTCTGTCCCAAACCGAGACTGGAATTATTAATGGACTAAAATGGGGGAAACTATATTAAAGAGATTTGGAAGAGGCAAAAGTGCTTGAATAGTCCAGAATTTTCCTCCAAGGTCTTAGTTAGGCAAGTGTCATTCTCTGTGGCCATGCTGGGTTTTGCCAACACTGTGGCAAACACTTGGATGTTCAGTTCTATGGAGTCATTTTTATTTTCTCCTCCTTACAAGGACATAGCCCCTGTGGCTATTCAGAGTTAAAAAACAGAGGGAAAACTGATTGGGAGTCATGTCTCCTGATTATTCTGTAATATGAGAAATTCATTACTGAACTGCCAGCCAACTTCAGGGACCAGAAGCTCTGGGCCGCTAAGACCATCCATTGAACCTCCAATACTTATAAGTGTGGGACCATTCACCATTATTCAGAGTGCAAACCTGCCTATGATACGGTGATATGCTGGTCATCATGTCACTGGCATTTGGAATTTTCTCCTATACTTCCTTTCGATGATGGTTGTGGGCTTTCTTTCCATAGAATCAAAGATCAAGGTAGGTGGATTTGAATGAGATTATCAGTAAGGCTCCTTACAATTTAGATTTCTCTTCCAATTGTGACATATATTTTTATTACCTTTGTAATGAGTCAGGAATCACTGGTTGCAAGTGACAAAATGTTGCAAGTGCTGTTTGCAGGATGTCTTTAGGTGTCCATTTGATTTCAGAAAGCATATCAAACACAGCAATAGTTCAAACAATATAACAACAATACTAGGATATCACAGAATAGAATAGAGTATCCAGAGAGAAAAGAGAATGATGAAGCAATTTTGGCAAAATGTTAGTTTAGGTGAAGGGCATACTAAGTTCATCATACTATTCTTATTACTTTTCCATAAGTTTGAATTGTTTTGAAAACTTAAAAAATTAAAAATTAACCAAAAAAAGTGGTAACTGCAGACCTTTTTCTCTCAATGTCCATGTAGCAATCTCATGGAAGATTGATTAGCCTGGGTCACATACTCATTTCATTGAGATGAGGTCAGACACTGTGACTGACAGCCTCAACTGGGGAGTTATTTATGACATGGGGAGGAATTTCCCAAGAATCCAAAGGGAAGAGCTTGTGAGAGTATGCTGGACATGCAAAAATGAAAACCAACACAACCATCACATTCCTCTCTCAGTCTTCTCTCTTTTATAGTTCCCAGTATCCCAGATCCTCCTTCTGTTGGTCTCAATGTCCACACGCTGCATGGCTCCATCTTCACAGGCCATGCTTCTTTCCAAAATGTCTCTAGACAGAGGCAGATTCTTCCCAACACATAGCTCCACACTTGAGACTTTTTTGGGGTTCCCCTCTTCACCTCTTTTCTCTCATCATACCCATCTGGGCGCCATTCCTCTTGGTCCTACTCTCTCTTAGTTTGTTGAGGAAGAAAACTGTGTTCTTGTGCAAGTGATACTAAGTGTTAGCTGTAGAGTCATTTTAAAAAAAAAAAAACACTCCCAAAACTGGCCTTCCTCCAGGCAAGAGTAGCTAATGGCAGGAGTTTCAAGCACAGAAGTCCAGGGAGATAAGTAATTTTGGGTGGGTAGGCCTCTGGCTTCTTTTGTGTCCCACTGCGTCGGTGGCTTTTTCCTTTATCTCAGGCCAGCGTTTCTGTCAGGGGTTGACTACTATCCTTTTCAGTTAGAGGAAGCCAGGATAGCCAAAAGGAGCCAGGCCAACATCACTTCATTTCCCAACAGGGAATTTTGATAATTGGTTTGTTCTCAAGCAATAAAGCAGAGTTAGCAAAGAGGTTGCTGGAACTTAATCACTGCAGTCTTGGCATGGATACCTCTGCATTCAGCCTTCTTGAGAATAAGGCGGGATTTAGGGAACCCATCTGCTGAGAATGAACCTATTAGTAAGAAGCAAAGAAGAGAATTCACTCACTCATTGTTCATGCAATTATTCACTCACTCATTTATTTATGAATGGCTGAAGAACATAGTGGTTAACATAGGCCCAGGTGAACATTCTTGAAGGTTGTGCTGTGTTCTGCACAACAACAGGGGTTGCTATTCACAAGGACCATATGTGGAAGCCCTAGGTTATGGGCACTTGTGCTGGGATTGCATCACCTGGTTTCAAATCTGTTTCCCTGATCCAACTATGTGACCTTGAACTAGATTCTTTATTTTCTGTGACTTAGGGACTTCATAAGTAAAATAAAGATACTTACTACCTGCCTCATAGGGTTGTTGTGACAATTAAATGACTGAATCCATCCCCAATACTCTGAAAAATTCAAATAGCATTGCAATGATCTCTTCCTAAAGGGTTGGTATTGTTCCTAGAATACTATTGGGAAGCCATCTGGATCCAGGGCTTTTCTGTGTATGTTCTTTCCTCTGGACATTTTATAGTTTATTTTTTAAAAAATGTTAAGAGAGAGAGGAAAGAAAGAGAGAGGGAGAGAGAAACACCAATCAGCTACCTCCTGCATCTCCTCCCTCAACCCCTCCACTAGGGATCATTCCTGGGCATGTGCCCTGACCAGGAATCAAACTAGTGACCTTTTGATGAATGCTCAACCAACTGAGCCACACCAGCCAGGCTTCCCCTGGATATTTTAAAGGCAAACCCCAGATGTAACATATTATTTCAAACATAAATACCTCAGTATATTACTGTAACAGAAAAGATTTAAAACAAAAAAACCCCACAAAATCAATCCATCCATATACAATGCCATTATCACATAAATGTAATTAATTCCTAAATACCACTAATATCAAGTCCATATTCAAATTTCTCTACCTTAATTGCGCGCGCACACACGCATACACACACACACACACACACACACACACACACACACACACACAAAACACACACAATCTCCAAAATGTGTGTTTCAGGATGGTTTCCCACTCATCCCGATGCAGGGTGTTTTTAGTGCTGCTTCCATCTGAGGGCATCTTTCTGTTGCTTTTGTTCCTGTACTTGGCAGAGACAGTGGAGCAGCGAACACACCAGACCCCAGTGTGCACATGGCTACAGGCATGGCTATTGGATAATATCCAGGCATTTCACACCCATGACACAGGAAGTGGTGCTCTGTACGAGGCATGTCTTCCTGTTTCCTTGTCTCTTCTCTTCTGGAGAGGGAAGAGAGATGAAGGAGATCTTTTATGAGAGGCATATTCTCGTAGGGAGCTTGCCACTGCTGGAAAGATCAATTACTTCTCATAGTTGGGTTTCAAATCAGAATCCCAAGTCTGCAAGCAGAGTTTTTACTTAATATTTTACCTGACCTCTGCTATCTGACCACAAATGCCTCAAACTTCCTTTCCACAGCCTGCAGGAAATCCCGGGGTCCTGTGCCTTTCTCATGGTCACCTCTTGGTCCAATTTTTGCTTTTATAAAGTCTCATCATCCTCTTCTTAAGGCCACTTGCTTTTCTCCTTCGAGTGCCCACCCACACACGGATCATGGCTCATTTCCCTTCCTTTCCTCCAAATGCTGCTTGCACATAGCTCTCAGGGGACTCAGAGGGAATTGGAAGGTGGGGTGGTGTGGGTGGAGGACTCATTAAACTGTAGCAACACAGTACAGTTGTGCAGAACCAAGATCCTTAAATGCCCTTCTACTATCCCCATCACCTGAGACTTCTCACTGGTCTTTGCTTCTCCCCAGAATCCTAGCCCGTTGCCATCTTGCTGGGCTCCCCTCTACTCTGATTGCATCAATGTCTGCCCATTCCTCACCATCCTCTGCATCCTCATCCCTTCCTTTGAGGTTGCCTATGAAGACCTCACTTCTTACACTGTTAGGCCAGGAACCTAGTTCCCTTGGTCTAACTCCTCCACCTCTGGACCACTTCTTACTACAATGAAAAGGGCCATCAGAGTGTTTTGTTAAACAAATGTCAGAGTTTCCGGCTTCCCAACTCCTATTTCTACATCCTCGATGGCCCCTGGCACTGTACTAGTCCAGGTCAGCAAAATTGTTCACCTGGACTATGACAGTAGCCTTTTATCGGGTCTGACATCTTGACCCACACCAACTCATACTTCATACTAAAGCCAGAGTGATCTTTCCAAAGACACTAGTGTGTGCTCACACCACTGCCCATTGTGCTTCAGATGACATCCCAATACTCCACATGCTCACAGGCTCGGCCTTAGTCCAGCCCTGCCCACCCCACTCTTATCTCATGCTGCTCCTTGTCTACTTTCTTCATCCAGGGGTTTTTTCCTAAGTACCTTCAGTTCTCTAGTGGCCAGACCTTGGTCATGCTTTTCCCTCCACTAGCTCTGTCTGCCTACCTCCTACTCCTTTTAGTGTCTGCTTAGCCAGAGCTTCTCTGACCGGCTACTTGCACTCTGTACCTTCCTCTCTCTTTGTAATACCTATTATCCTTACAATTGTTTGTATGCTGTCCCTGCTAGAGTGCAGGCTAGGTAAAGGCAGACACTATGACTGTCTTGTTTGCTAATCCATCTCAACTCCCGATGCAGTGTCTCACACAGATATCCAGTGAATAATGATAAGTTCAATTGAACCTTTCAGAGGATGCTAATGGTGCCAGGGACACTGGTGATAATGAAAAAAATCCCAGTATCTCAGAAGTGAATTATCACTCATTTAAGAAAATCAACAATGTTGCACCACACTCACCTGCAGGTGCCGGGAATCTGACATTCAAAGGCAAAAAAAAAAAGGGAGAAAAAAAATGCATCCAAAGCCCAGTTGATGCTTACAGAAACACTGCTCTGCGATGCTTCTTTCGAGAGAGAGTATTTTTAAGCTACATTTCCAGAATTATACTGTTGTGTGCGTAATGCCTCATCCTGCTGATGAAGTGATTTCTACAGAGAACTGGCTGCCTTCCAAGAGGAAGGAAGGGCTCCTGAGATGCCTCTGAAAAAGATGAAAGAATTTCTAAAATAGCAGCTTAATGTTGTACCACATATGGGATTTTCAAATTCACAGCTGGTTGGATAACCATTTCCGGCTTTAAGCCTTTTGACTTACTGTCTCCATGGCTTCAAGCATCTAGAGCTTTATTTATCTCCTGGTTACCAAGGGGTTTCTCTGCTTTTTCCTGCTCCTAGACCCTCCCTCCTGTTGAGTATTTCCAATTGTGCAATACTAGTATTTGAATAAGTGTCCACCTGGAATAGGAACTCCATGGAGGTAGTACCACATCTGTGCTTTGTCCCTTTGACCTTGCAAATAACTGGATCTTAATCCACATTATGGAATAAATGAGTCCCTGCTCAAAAAGTTGAAGCCAATCAAAATAGTATACAGGAGGGAATCACGTGTTGATATTAAATATAATATTGATTGCAACCTAATCCCTCAATTTAAATATGCTCATTCATGCTCCTATCACACACTCTCCCTATTCCAGTTACTATTGCTGCATAACCAACTACTCCAATCTTAGTGTCTTAAAGCAACAAGCATTTTTATTATGCTCACAGCTTCTTTGGGTCAGGATTTTAGACAGTGCACAAAGGAAATGGCTGGTCTCTGCTCCAGGACCTCAGCTGTGAAGATCCAAAGACTAGGTAGATTGGTGGCAGCTATCATAATCATCAGGTGCCTTTACTTGCCTTCACTCAGATGACTGGGCCTTGGCTGCTATGACTTGAAGACCAGGAATGCTGACCAGATCACTTACATGGTCTCTCCGTGTAGTTTGGGCTTCCCCACAGCATGGCAGCCTCAGGGTAGTTGGGCTCTTTACATGGCCTTGAGTATGCCAGTGAGCAAGATAGAGTCTACATCACTCTTTATGACTCGGCTGTAGGAGTCACTCAGTGTTACTTCTTGCCATGCTCTATTGGTCGAAGCTGTCACGGGTCACTGAGATTGAAGGGGAAGGGAAATCGACTCTGCTTTCTGATGGAAATGTGGCAAGTTTGCTTTTTAAGAGAGAGAATGTGTAGGGATGAGATTTTTGCAGGCTTCTTTGAAGAATATAATCTGGCATACTCCCTCAAGCTTTACCTGCTATTACCATAGATGGGTAACTAAGTTCCAGGCATCAGGGAGTGGAGGAAGGACCTGTAGCCAATGTAATCTCATCCTCATGTGAAACTTTCTTGAGGTTTTATTTCTTTTCAAGAAGTCCGTGTTTTTTTTTGTTTTTTTTTTTAATCTTAATCATGATTGATATTTGGCTTAAGAAATGATTTCCTTTTAGATGCAAGTAGATAGGCAAGATGATACCAACACCACCTGTGTTATTTATCAAGACATTAATACATGTTTTTTTTTGGTTTGTTTTTTTGGGGGAGGACTTTGTTTTAGAAAAATTAAAAAAATAATCTTCTTAGAAATTAATGTACATTGTTCTAATCAAGACTGACAAGTTCTGCAATAAAGAAACCTTTTAAGTTTCCAGCTCTGCATTGACCATCTGATGACCCTGGTTAAGTTGTTCGTTTTCTTTGGGCCTCAGCTGCTCCCATTTGTAAAATGAGAAAGTTGAATTAGATGATATAGAAGGTCTGGTGTTTCCCGGGGTGGCTATTAGTTCTCCAAGCCACCCCCTAAATTAACCCACAGCAGGGTGTTTCTATAAGTGCCAATTTTCAAGAGACTCCCTTATCCATGTTGCTGACCCCTAAAACAATGACAACTTAGAAAAACTAGAGCAGCTGCTGAAGGTCTGTTTACTCTCAGCCAGCTGGGACATCTTGCCCCATCAGCCTCATGGGATTGTTGTGGGGATCCAGTGTGACAGTAACAAAGGTGCTGCATAGGCTGGACAGACATTATTTACTACTGTGTTATCGTAACAGCTCAGAGGCAAGATCAAAGTCCAACCTGACTGGTGTTTAGACTGACTAAATTGAAGAGTGGGCTGACTATATTGATGATGCTATTGATTACTTAAAATTGAACTTGTAAACACCTATCAGGAAGAAAGTTCCAGACAAACAGGTTGGTTTTATGGGACAGAGGAGCCAACAGGCAGGTTGTTGACATTCGTTGAGCTTGTGCAACATTGGCAGAATGGTCTCTTTATAAAAGGGCTCATCAGAGAACAGGGGCGTGTCTGTTCTCTCTGTGGCCTCCAAAAGACCCTCACTTCATGCCCACCCAGTAGGGCATTTGGGATTTGGGCCAGTGAGTAACATGTACCAGAGTATGCATGAACCCATAAGCTGTGACAATAGCTGACAGTTATTAAGTGCTTATTAAATACCAGGTCCTGAACTAAGCGTGTTCCATTTAGTCCTCCCAACAGGCCTCTGAGCTGGGTCCTATTATCATTCCCATTTTATTATTTTTATTTAAAAAATACATTTTTATTGATTTCAGAGAGGAAGGGAGAGGAAGAGATAGAAATTATCAATATGCATGCCGGGATTGAGCCCACAACCCGGGTATGTGCCCTTGACCGGAATTGAACCTGGGACCCTTCAGTCTGCAGGCCGACACTCTATCCACTGAACCAAACCAGCTAGGGCTATCATTTCCATTTTATATATGAGGAAACTGAAGTTCAGGAAGGCCACCGACTTTGTCAGGATTCAAACTCAGTTCTTCTGATTCCACAGAGCCCACGTCTTAAACTCTACTGTAGGCCTTGGCGTCAGAGCATTTACACTGTTTCCTCCTCTGTGGAAATAATGCCTATTGAGCATCCACAAGGAAGCAAGTTCCAAGTACACAATCTTCAGTAAGTCTTCAATAACGGTGTGAGGTGGGTATTATCCCTACATTACTGGTTAGACTGGGCTCAGAGTGTTAACAGGTACTGGGTTAAAGTCACACAGTAGGAAGTGGAAGATTTCCCTAGTCTGCCTGACTCAGGAGTCCTTGCTCATCATCTTTTTACCCTCTGATCCTTCCTTAGCTGTCCCAGGTCTACTCATTTAGAAATGATGGCTCTATTATGATTCTCCCCTACAGCACCTGTGTCATAAACTCTACGGGACTAGTGCATATAGATTCCATCTCTCTCCCAGGCGGAAAGGTTTGTTAGGGAGGGGCTGGACCTTCCTTCATCTCTGTGATTTCCAAGGTGGCAGAGAAAGCAGCCCAGAACTGGATTATAGACAAACCTGCACGTACAGTCAGTCCTTGGGCAGAGTTTTTGGGGCTG
This sequence comes from Pipistrellus hanaki, assembly GCF_964339955.1. Lineage (NCBI taxonomy): Eukaryota > Metazoa > Chordata > Mammalia > Chiroptera > Vespertilionidae > Pipistrellus > Pipistrellus hanaki. Next base: position 32,535,736 of record NC_140516.1, on the reverse strand, counting down.
AAGTTAGCAGGAAGGATCCTGAGATCTTACAGGCAGAGGGTGGTAAACTGGGACAGAGGACCATGAAGGGATGGTAGAGGAGTGGAGATCCTAGTGCTTTGGGTGTTAACTGCTTAGGGACAAGGGCTTAGGGAGGCGTAGGGAGGTCAGCGAGGGTGGTAATGAAGCATCCCATCTTATATAAAAACTGCTGTTTGAAATTTTAACCCTGCTATTTTGGCTTCTGTAAATGCTTGCTTGCTTAAATAATAAGGAAATAAGACTACTCCCTCTTCCTGAAAAGCCATAAATCTTCCTCAGATGAAGTTACCAGTGCTGGCACCAGGCCAAGCCTTTGGCTGAGGTCTCAAAGCACATAGGGCTCTTTAAGAACTTGCAAAGGAAATGTAAAAAAGAACTTGCAAAGGGGACTGGAAGAAACCCATATTTGGGAGACAAAGAAGGTAAAAAATATATAAATAGGAAAAATTCCTCCATGTTGGGGCCCAGAATTTGAAATAGTTTTCTCTCAGCCCTCGTGTAATAACAATAAAGTGTAACTCCATCTCTGTAAGTGCTGCTTGGTTCTTCTCCCGTCTTCTGTAACAGTAAGAGAAAGCCCCCTCTCTATCCACACACCTGTCCCTCTCCAGCCACACTCCTCTGACCTCAGAGGGATTCCTCCATGCCCCTGCAGTAGCTTGGTTAGAGGCATCAGGCACAGTGAGCAGAGGCAGGAGGAGCACCTCCGTCCCTATCACATGGCTCAGCTCTGGATCACGCGGCTCAAAGGAGCCAGGATTGTCAAACCCTTTCCCAAACTGTCTAGGACGCGTCATGATGCAACCACAGGCCTTTCTGCAAGTTGACATGACTGTCGGAACTCCAAGAAACTTTGAAAAGAGGAGTGGCTTGGGAAAGGCCGAGCTGCCTGGGGGAGCCCATGCCTGGCCCTGCCTGGCTTTGCCAGGGTGTGACAGTGTGGAGCATGCCCCCTGTCCCCAAGCTCCTCTTGCAGCTGCTCCTGAGGGGGTTGGTGGGATGGGCGACTGCTTCTACTTCGAGTTTTGGAGGCCCTGAGGTTCTCCCATGGGACACTGGGGGAATTGCAAGTCGGAGGCCAGGTGACAATGCCAAACAAGGCAGCCCCTCTCTCAGCTGGTCTCTGTACACGCCTGCGAGGCTCTCCCTCGCCTGTGCAGGCCAGGTCTCCAAAGCGAGAGCGGAAACCTTCCGACCTCCATTCCCTCTGCTGACGAGCCCACGTGCCCACGTGCACGCACACTCTTACGCCTTCGCGCACAAGACGCACGCACGCTTACGTGCACGAGACGCACACACACACGCTTACGCATGCGCTCACGCACAGGAGACCACGAAGAGTGTCCACGCGGTTTAGTGCACCTTCACGGCGACATAGTCGAAGTTGCGACCGTGGAAGGGGAAGGAGAGGTGAGCACACGACCTCCTCTCCTTCCCTCTCTTCTTGTCCGGTCTTCGTCCTTCTCACGTCCTCATCCTCTCCTGCTCTTGGCTCCCACCCTGGCGCCTGGCTTATTCTAGCTCCTTCTATGGCTCCCACCCCTACGCGGGGAGAGCCTTCCAGTCTCGGGAAGGGAAGGGAGGCCCAGGGGTGGAGGAGGGAGGAAAGACTGCCGAGGTGGTTGGGCCTCCGGAGGACCGCCTGCCTTTTCTTGCTTTCTGGCACCCCCTGGGTAGGGAAACTGAGGCGCAAAAGGGGCTACTCTCCCGAGATGACTCGCAGAGCCCTGGAGGGCCTAAAACCATTCATCCCCTTTGCGATCTTGCCTACAGAGCCCCCGATGGTGTGACCCTGTCCCTCCCCGGTGGTCTCTGAGGTCTGACCCAGCTTGGAAGGTTTCAGGTTGTGTGGGCTCTGGCGTCCCTTGTAGCCAGGCTGTCATAATTGGTTACAGTGAGAGAGGCAAGAAAGAAGCAAGTCTTTTAACAAATCAAGCTTTAGTGGTACAAAAATCACCTCCCTATAGTGCCCAGGCCTTGAACATAGGAACTCAGACGGAATGAAATGCCTCCATTTGGAAGATAGGGCTTCCTCATTCACCCTATATTCTCGGTGGTGGACCACTTATCACACACACACTTAAACGCAGTGTGCTCTCGTATGCAGTGTGGTCTCATACGCAGTGTGCTCTCATATGCAGTCTCTCTCTCCTCCTCTCCCTCTCCCCTTCCTCCTTCCCCCCACACCAGCACCAGCACGGACTGGTAAGAAAACCCCAGGCAGCATTTCCAGGCTGGTTGCCATGTAGGCTGCCTTTCTGCCTAGATTCCTGCTCCTTGGTGAGCCCTGGGGCACATGCTGCTGTATCCTGTGACCTCCTGTCCTGTCCTCTCCTCTGCGTAGACCTCAGGCTTTTCTGCACTGAGACTCTTCCAGCTCCTGAAGCTGGGTGGGTGATGTAAACATTCCCAATAATTTTTGGAAGCCATTCCCATTTGTCTGCACTGATATTCTCATTGGCCAGAACCATTCTGGGGTCCGTCAGTCGTTCACTCTAGACACTAGAGTCTAGAGAATGGCCTGGTTATACAACCACATGTAGAGCCAAAGGCTATTTAAGAAATTGCCAAGACTGCAGTGTTAATGCAGGTGGTGCTGCTTTGCAGTAGCTGCCCAGAGCCCACTCCACCCCCCAAAACCATTGATCTGTTTGTGACATGCCTATCTCAGGGCTAATTATTTGGGTGACATGCTCGAAATCATTCCCCATGGTCACTAGTGTCCCAGGTCAAGGCCAAGTGGGGTATGAGTGGAGCCATTACTGCATACCCGGGCCCTGCCAGCTCTCTGGAGCCCAGTTTGGAGCCCCAGGAAAGATCATGTTCAGTAGTTGGCCAGGGGCGATCAAGGGGCAAGAACATGGTTCAGGAGTCCCACAGACCTGGCTTGAATCCCAGCGCTTCTGCTTACAAGCTGGTGACCTAGTTCTGGGTACAACGAGGGGCTTGCTTTCAGTGACCTCAGGGTCCCTCCCCTGGACAAAGCTCTAGGATTCTGCCCTAGAAAGTGGGAACTGGCTTATTTTGCTTGAGTGTACTATTTCCCAAAGAAAATAAGCCCTGGTTACTTATTACCTGACCTACATTTCCTGTGATTGCAATGGTAGGGGGCAGATCTAAGTTTTCTAAGGAGGAAATGGATAGGAGGGAATAGGTAGCACTCAGAGGTAAAGCCTAAGGCTCACATTGATTGGGCAGAATCCTAAAGTTTTGGTTGATTGTATTCTCCAGGAAAAGCTATATTTTAGAAGAGCCTTTTCGTTTTTAACATAAATAAGCAGTCCTATTTTTTTATGGTTATAAATATGTTTATATATGTTATATAATATTTACATAAAATATTTAACATATAAAACAAAATATATACAAAAAACAATTGTATAACAATATAATATCTAATGTATAATAAAAGTATAATTAAACATTACAGAATTTATGATTTAGAAAGTGAAAATATCTAGATTCCTATTGCTGCCTCCTGCCTGCTGCCCAGAGTCCCCAAGATAACACTGTTATTAGTTTGGTTTATATTCTTGTGGGTATTTCTTATGTGGCAACAAACATGCATCTGTTATTTTATGGAAATGGGATCATATTAAACATGCTGCTCTGAAGGTTGCTTTTTGTGTACGAGTCCATCTATTTGATTCCTTTCAACACGAAGAGATCTTAATGCACTGGGGGGACTAGAAAAGGGAAGAAACCATCCTATCTAATAAAGAGGGAATATGCAAATTGACCATCACAAAGGTGGCAGTGCCCCCAGAGGAGTCAGGGTTTTCGTAACACCCTGACTGTACCCACAGCAGAGGCCGAGTTCCTGTAATGAGCCTTAAGGAGCAATCAGCAGGGACCTGAGGCTGCATGGCACTGGGCCTGTGACCTCCTGTCCTCACGGGACCTCAGACTGCACCCCCCCACCCACCTGGCGCTGGGCTGGGGGACCTGAGGATGCTCTGAGGAACCGCTAAGGGACTGAGGGACCTGAGGGACTGAGGCTTTGCCTCCCACCCTGCGGGGCTTGACGGGGGCTCTGAGGCTGCGCCCCCCCTCCCCCACTGGGTAGGACTTGACGGGGTTGGGACTGGCTGGGACTGGGTCTCACAGGATTTTGAGGCACAGAGGGTGGGCCGGGACTTGACTTTGGGTCCAGCGGCATGACCCAGACTTTGACAGGAGGTTTTCATTTACATTCTACTAATTTTTCTTTCATCTCTGACACTTCTATTACAGAGAAAGGGCAAATAGCAATATTAAAGTATTTCCTCTAATGAATCCCCTTTTAATGTGCACGAGTGCACAGGGCCACTAGTGAAGATTGTAAAGCTTATTTCCTTTTATTTTCAATATTATTTCTGCTATATTTAGGAAAAGAATATCAAATTATTTTTGAAATACTTCAGATATAGTTAAATTAAAGAACCACAGGAATGATAGATGTATTGTTATAGGAAATTAGTGAATAAATGGAAAAGACTCACTTTGCCCTGTTGACCATTCCCTGTTATTATGCCCATGTTGTCTGCCATTGGACTGTTTGAACTAATGGAAAACTGTGTGTGGTAGACAGAATAGTGGCCCCCAAAGACGTCCATGTCTTATCACAAGAACCTGTGAATATGCAACCTTATATGGTGAGTGGGATGTTGCAGGTATGATTAAGCTAAAGATCTTGAAATTGAAGATTATCCTGGATTATCTGATCTCCAGAACTGTAAGATAATAACTTCAGGTTGTTTAAGTCTCTAAATTTGTGGTGATTTGTTACAGCATTAATAACTACACCATCTTCATTCATGTGTCTTTGCATGCTGAAATGCCTTGGTCTCTCTTGGATTCAAACACAAATACTGTCTAAGATCATGACACATTTGTAGTTGCAGATGTCCAGAAACTAACCCAGTATTCAGTATAACATGGCCCTTGGGTAAGCTAGAATCAGCTTGCAGAAGTCATTATAGGTTATAAAAATAAAAAACAAAAATAACAGAGGGGAGCCCATTGATTGCCAGGGGGAAGGGCATGGATTCTGAAGGTCCACAGACCCAAGGTTTAAAAGGCCAACAGTAGGTGGACTTGCTATTTGCACCCCATTGAATGGTTGCATTCTGGAGGCTCTGTGAGGTCATGGATTAGGCTAGGGGATTCTCAGGACTGAGATGGGTCTGTGATGGATCCTCTGTTCCCTAAAAGGGAATACCAAGCTTTGGGCTTCACTGAGAAGTGAAAGGAGGAGGAGATGGGCCCAGACTTGCCCATTCACCCACGTTTGCAACCTTCCTGACCTTCACCCATCTTTGTAAGCAGTCTGCCAGGGAGGTGGGATGGTACCCAGTCCTGGTTTTCTGTGGTTCCAAATGATCAGGAGCTACCTGGCTGGTCAGGACTTATGCTTGGTTTGAAATTTCCCAATGATTTCATGTGTGAGGTTAAAGAGGAGGGCCAGGTGGCTGTGTCCTTAGCTGTGACAAGCAGAGAGTTTCCCACCTTTTTTTGACCATTGGAGCCTCAGAAGTGATGGTCAAAAGAGAAAAGTAGGTCACTTGGTACAAGGTGGGGGATTCTTTTCTAGGTCTCCAGATGTCTGTCTTGGACCCAGAAAGTGACTGTAGGTCCTCAGCACCTCAGAGGTAAAGGCTGATGGGCCCAGGCATAATTAAGGGCAGCTGCTAAGTAGGGACACATGAAGTACCTTTGTTTTCAGGCTGTTTCATATCCCCCTTTTCCTTGGGGCACAGATGAGCTGGACTGTTCATGCTCTCAAAGAAGCCCAATTCAGCAATAAAAGCTGCTGATGGGAGTCACATCGACCAGATACCTTTAGTCCGGGCACTTGATGGACATTATTGCCAGGGGTAGGTTCCTGTGTCTGTCAGGCCATCCCCCTCAGGTTCTAGAAGATGGGGTAAACACACCTGGCTAAACGGAGGTCAGACTATCTGTTATGTCCTTTAATGCCCACATGCAGGCTCCTTTGTAAAATCAATTTGTCAGTCATGTCGACAACATCCCTGACTGCTAGCTGTCACCACACTGCTTCTCTCTCTCCTTTGGCCCAGAGGTGGACTGTTTTCTCCAGATTCTCTTGCAGTTAGGTGTGTTCAGGTACGGTAGATATGCAGGTGTGCCTCCAGACCCTCATTCAAGGAAGGTCTTGCTGCCCTGGTGCAGGAGGTACAGTTAGTAGACAGTCTCTGGCTGTCAGCTCCTTCAGGGCAGCCCTCAGCTGCAGAAAGCCACCTCGCCCAATGTCACACCCTTCCAAGGTATGGCTGTGTTCTGCCTGACTGCCTGAAGCAGGTCAGGGAAGCCTGGCCATTCTGGTCCAGTAGAGGAAGACTCTGACAGGCTCCCTTTGCTCCAGAGCTCCCCATTGGGTTCACCATTGTTCTGTCAGGACTGTGTGACAGCTTGAGTTCTCCCTTTGCCCAATTCTGTTTCCTCCCCCATCCTTTTACAGGTAATGATTCCTAATAAATTTCCAGCACCTCCCAAACTTCATGTCTGCATCTGCTTCCTGAGAATCCAGTCTGGGTTCTCTGCAGTGCAGTATAAGCAGGAGCAGTGTGCTCTGTGCTGTTTTCAGCTTTGGCCCATGAAAACCTAGGTAATCCATCATGCTTTCTCCTGCAGCCTGCTGGATACAAACATCAAAGAAGCCCTAGGGATTGGTGGAATCACAGATGGAAGGAGCCTGGGCATCATGACAGTGGAGAGCGGCCCTGTTGACCTGAACCTCTCTACCTGGAACTATTAAGTGAGTGAGAGATGAACTATTACATAAAGCCACTGAGTTTGGGGAATCTATTTGTAACTTCAACTTAGTCTTCCCTCACTTACCTCCTGTTCGCACTTACCTCCCAGAGACAATGGAGGAGCTAGAGAATGGTGGGTCTCTGGGAGGTGACCATTGACCAGAGGAAACCAAAGATCACGTGCCTACTGTATTTAGGCTCAAGTAGGCCAGAAATTCTGGGAGAACTAGAGAGAAGAGCAAGGCTCGGGCAGCTTTTCTGTTCATAGATCCTATGAAACGTGGCCCATTGCTACCAGGCTTGTATCAATAAAAAAGCAGCTGCCCTACCCTTGGGGGCAGCAGTCAGAGAGCAAGTTCTCATTCTGACACTCCCTGAGGAGAGAGGTGAATCAAAAGCCTTTTTTCAAGGTTCAATGTTGGTATGTAGGAAGAGGAGCAAGATTTCCCCATCAATGGAATCATTCCATTGTTCCAATAATTTATAGGTAACTATGATAGTTAGGTGGGTAGACCGGTAAGACACTGAGGTCTTGACAGCCAGCAGGTGAGCAGGTTTGTGTGAGTCAGGGCAATAGGCTGCTAAAGATGAAACTGTTTACTCATGCAGGTTTCTGGTCCACTCCACTGATTTGATGAATGCTTCACCTGCCCAGTCAAGTCAACAAGTCAGGTAGGATTTTATCTGAGTTTACTGACCCCGTACTGTGCTAGTTGCTAGGTGGGAACACAGGGAAATACCTGTTCTCAAGCTATTGATATGCACACATTGAACCATACACAGGTTTGAAAATACTAAGTGCCACTTGAGAAAAGAAGGTGGATAGCTATGAAGAAGAGGAAAATTTGTCTTCCAGTTGGCTTTTTTTGTTTAGGGGCAGTGTGGCCGTGATGGTTCAGGGCGAGGTTTGGTTGCAGAGACAAAATTTTGTTCCAGAAAGGTTGTGGAGAGCAGAGGACCTGAGCTGGATTGGGATAGAAATGAGGGAGGTGTTGGTTGAAGGGGAGCAGGAAGAGCACCTTAGGAGCATTAGGCTGAGCAGGGATGGGACTGAGTAGGGTGTGTCAGAAGACCTTTTGGAAGTTGGTATTAGGGAATATGCAAAATAAAAGTGGAACAAATGCTAGGCTTTGGACTTGAAGGTGGTCAGATAAGAGATATATCTTAAGATAACACAAGAAGGCACAGAATAAGAACATCTTATATAATAAGAGGGCAATATGCAAATTGATGGACCAGCAAAACGACCGGTCGCTATGAAGAGAAGGAAAAATAAAAAGATTTATATCTACAAGCCAAGCAAATCAGGAGAGTAAGATTGCCAATGACAGAAACAGACAAGTCAGGAAGGCATATTGAGTCTTATAAGGAGAGGTGGCCTATATACAAGTGGTAACATAGCACAAGATTGTGCTCCTTGAGAAACCCCACTGAGATAATTCTGGCTTTCTATTGTAATTTTTTTGTTTGTATGTGCGCATAGGAAAATTTAAGTCAGGTTGTAGACAAACCTAGCTGCTTAACTCAGTGGTGACTAATGCTCCTATTGTATGCATACCCATGCATTCAGAGTTGTAATATCTAAATGGCATGAAAACATTGAGTTGTATAATTGTCATGGAAATCCTGGGAATATTTTCTTGCTGAGGTTCACATTTTAGTGCTTCATAACATAAGTATTCAACATTATATCTGCTTCTTAACATCTGTAAAGAATAAGCAAGTGATGTATGGAGCTGAAGATCAGCCCCCAGTTTATAGTATGAGGCTCAGTGCATGAAATTCATGCATGGGGTGAGGGGTTGTCCCTCAGCCCAGCCTGCGCCCTTTCCAATCTGGAACCCCTTGAGGAATGTTCAACTGCCTATTTAAATGGGCTGAAGGACATCCCTCTCACAATCGAGGACTGCTGGCTCCCAACTGCTCACCTGCCTGCCTTCCTGATGGATACCTAACTGTTCCCCTGCCAGCCTGATTGTCCCTAACTGCCTTCCCCTGCCAGCCTGGTCCCCCCTAACTGCCCTTCCCTGCAGGCCTGGTTCCCCCCCGCCCCCCCAACTGCCCTCCTCTGCCAGCTGGTTCCCCCCAACTGCAGGCCTGGTACCCCCAATTGCCCTCCCCTGCCAGCTGGTTCCCCCAACTGCCCTCCCCTGCAGGCCTGGTCACCCCCAACTGCCCTCCCCTGCAGGCCTGGTCACCCTTAACTGCCCTCCCTTGCAGGCCTGGTCCCTCGCAACTGACCTACCCTGCTGGCCTGATCACCCACAACTGCCCTCCCCTGCCAGCCATCTTGTGGCAGCCATCTTGTGTCCACATGGGGGCAGCCATCTTTGACCACATGGGGGCAGCCATCTTGTGTGTTGGAGTGACAGTCAATTTGCATATCACTCTATTAGATAGGGTAGGATAGGAACTTAGCCTAGCTGGCATTGCTCAGCATTGACCTATGAACCAGGAGGTCATGATTCAGTTTCCAGTCAGTATAGTGTGTGGTGTGCAGGAGGCAGCCAATCAATGATTCCCTCTCATCATTGATATTTCTATCTCTCTCTCTCCCTCTCCTTTCCAAAATCAATAAAAATGTATTTAAAAATATATAATAGGAACTCAATAAACAAATGTTAAATTAACAAATTAGTGAACACTGGTGCAAATAATCTATAGAGAACAATGTACTCAAAAATTTTATATATTGGATTAGAGGCCTGATGCACAAAATGCACGCAAGAGGCTCATCTCTTGCAGCACTGGCTACCTCGGCCAGCCCTTGCACCCCTGGCCAGCCCTCTCAGCACTGGCTAGCCCTCGCAGCCCCTCACCACCCCTCGGCCGGCCCTCGCAGCCTCAGCCAACCCTTGTAGCCCCTTGCAGCCTCGGCCGGCCCTCGCAGCCCCTTTAGCCTTGGCTGGTCCTCACAACCTCCACTGGCCCTTGCAGCCCTGGCTTCGTCTGGAAGGTCATCAGGCATGTCATTTGGTCTAATTAACATATTAGCTCTTTATTATATAGGATTGGGGAAAAGAGTCAAGGCATTCTTGTACAGGCTGTGCTAAAATGGAAGAGGTCATTTACTATTAACTCTTATACATTTTAGACAACATATCTCTACAAAAATCTTAAAATGTCAATGGCCAAGATTGAAAGGAAGGGAAGTCATCATTTAAGGGAAATGAGAAAGAAATAAAAAGCCAAAAGTAATAAGCAGGATTAGGTAGTTTATGAGGGTGATGAACCCTCTAATGGATTTTAATGCCCACATGAGTTCAACAGCCATACCTTAGGCCTAATTCAAGGTGAGGAGCCAAAACTGATCCGGCTTCTTAAAGCAACAGTTTAAAAGGATTGCTATGTCTATGAAATGGGGATAGAAAAACCCTACTCATAAGCCCTAACCTGTGCCACCATATTTGAGGGGACACAAAGTTACACAAGTGGAAAAGGGACTATAATCCAAGAAGTGAACATCAAAATTGGTGTGGGAAACTGTAGGGCCTTGGTTGAGAACAACATGAAACTCTGGTAAGGCATTTCTACTATTTAGGACACAAAAATAAAAAAGCAAAAATACAAAATTACAAGTACATAAGAAAACAAATCATTGTGCGAGGCAGTAGATGACTGTATAAAGAATTAGGATGTCAAGAACTGAAGAGAGTAGAACAATCCAAAAGAGAGTATCAAACAAGCAGACTGGAAATTATTTATTTATTTAAATATATTTTATTGATTTTGTACAGAGAGGAAGGGAGAAAGATAGTTAGAAACATCGATGAGAGAGAGTCATTGATCAGCTGCCTCCTGCACACCCCCTACTGGGGATATGCCCGCAACAAAGGTACACGCCCTTGACCGGAATCGAACCCGGGTCTCTTCAGTCCCCAAGCCGACGCTCTATCCACTGAGCCAAACTGGTTTCGGCCAGACTGGAAATTATTAAAGGAGAAAACTATAAGAAAGAATAGTATGAAAGAAGAGCAGATGGACTTGAAAAGGAACCAAAAGAATTTCTAGGACATGAAAAATACAGCCACTGAAAAACAAAACAAAACAACCACTCTCTGTTAATCAACAGATTAGGCATAGAGAGAGATGGAATGGTTGATGAGGTGGTCCAACATAAGTTTAACAGGAGATTAGGTAGAACAGGGAAAAGCAATATTCAAAGAAAAAAAATGGCTGAAGAATTTTCTATAATTGAAACATATAAATTCAATAACCATAATGAACCCTATGTGGGATGATTCAACAAACTATGGTATATTCATTTAATAGGATTCTAATCTGCCATTAAAATGGGGGAATTATATCTAACTGTATAGGGATAAATCTAGAAAAGACAATATTGAGTATAAAAAGTTTATAAAGGTAGAGTATGATATTAGATATGCAACTATAAAGATACTGTGTGGTGATTACAGAGACATTTGTAATCACACCAAATGCAGTTTAATGGGGAAAATAGAGAAAATATATTGGGATTGAGAAGCACACAAAAAGGGGCTTCTACTCCATCTGTCATAATTTATTTTTAATGTTAACATTTGTTAGCTCTGAAAGTGGGAATATGGTTTTATTGTTACTCTCTGAAAATTTTCTCTAAAAATGTTTCATTAAAAATAAGCTGCTCTTTTATTTTTTAATTTTAATATTACATCTTGTTACACAATCTGTAAAATAGTATTAAAAACCCTTGCCTAGTGAGACATCTATATGGATAAATTCTAAAGAACTGTTTAGAGTCAGAAATATTCTAACACAATTTCAATGCCTCAAAGCACTTTGTGTTGTTATCTGTAGTTGCACCTAATATCTGATAGTCAAAAACACCCTAGCCTCAGAAGCAGTGGTTGTAAGAAGGTATCACATTAGCACCATGATTCCTGCATTTATTACAATATATTGCTTACTCTACACCAATCATTGTGTAAGGGCTTTTCTTTTCACATGCTCATTTAATCCTCCCAACAGTCCTTTAAATGAAATAGGTAGGTTTATTAGTTCCATTTTACACATTATTTTCACTTGATAATTGAGGCACAGGGAGATTAAGTAACTTGCCCAAGGAAACAGTAGATCCAAGCCCAGGCAGTCTAGCTCCAAAGCTCAGTTCTTTTATTTTTAAATAATATATTTTTATTGAATTCAGAGAGGGAGAGGGAGATAGGAACATCAATAATGAGAAACATCAACGATGAGAGAACCATTGATTGGCTGCCTTTTGCACGTCCCCTACTGCAGATCGAGCCCACAACCCAGTCATGTACCCTCAACTGGAATCGAACCTGGGATCCTTCAGTCCAAGGCCGATGCTCTGTCCACTGAGCCAAACCAGCTAAGGCCATAGCTCAATTCTTACCAACTAAGTTGGACTAAAAGTTTGTGTGGCCATTTGGGTAAATTGATCTTGCACCTTCCCTGTGAAAACAACCCACCTTAATCTCTCTTACATAGAGCTACCTGACTTTTTCCACTAATGACATTTTTTTCTACATTCTCCTCTCTTTTTTCTTAAGCATAGGAAATGTGAGCAATTAAAATAAAAAAGGGGGGGGGACTAATAGTTTTGGGGAGAAATACTTAAGCTCTTAAGTTGCTACTGGAATGCCATACTTAGTAAATTTCTGGGGGTAGTTAATTTCTGGGTCGCCTCCATGGCATTATTTATTTGGTGGAATATTTGCGTGACCATCCGAACACAGGATTTACATTGTTTCAGAATAAAAATGTTAAAGAATTGGTTATATTTGGTGTCAATAACAACATATTTTTGAAGCTATCTATATTAGCAGTTTTCCTAAGTAGTAATTTAAGAGACAGTATAATGAAGAGAATAGTTGGCATTTATAAGATATTTTAAACTTATGGTTTTAGTTAATTGCCTAATATTTAAAAAATAAACTGGAATTTGATTGATTGTATAACTTTAATACTTGAAAATTTTTATTCAGAAGTTAACAACTTAATATAATACAGATTTATACAAAAAACAGGAACCGTTAAAAACTTCTGATCATACAGACAAAAATATGACTAATTAAAGATTAAAAAAGGACAGGACATTTTGTAAATATTGTAATGCTTTAAGTTACTGTGGCAGATACAAAAATCAAGAATTCATTAACAGTGTATATAAAAAGCAACTATATGAATTTTTAGCTGTTTAAATTAACGAAATAGAACAGTAGTGGTAATTTTCTTAAAAAAATGAGGTATTATTACACTGTAAACCAAAAACAGCATAAATAAATAAAGGCAATGTGCAATTAGGTGATACATGGTTATACATTTTAACTAAACAAACAACAAAAATTTTCCAATTATTTATGGACTTTGTCATTTAAAAGTCTGGCTGATTGTGTACTTCTTATTTAAAAGTGACATAACTATCAATAAACAAGCACATCACTAAACATGCAGACCAAGCCAGTACAATTTTCCATCTCTACAAAAAAAAACTTTGTTTACATTTTACTTAAAACACTTAAGTCTGATTTCTTATACATGATTCTTTTGTGCTTATTAGTTAGTAGTAACCTACATTAAACATCTTGCTTTCTAGTTCAAGCAGTGTAATAGGGAAGCAGTTTTATTTGCATATGGATTAAAAGCAGAGCAAATAAAATAAAACCAACATGCCTTTAACTCCCTTAGGCTTTCCAAGAATTTTAAGAAAATCTTTAAACAGTATATCCAAATGAAAAAGCAGAGTCACGTATGTTCCCAAGAGAATAATAAACCAAGGAGTAACTCCCTTTCCTTAAAGATTCATGGGTTGGCTTCAGAACTGCAGAAAAACAAACTGATGAGTTCCTCCACCCTGAAAGAATTCTGCTGGTTGGGTGTAGGAAGCATAGCAGTAAGAAAATAACGTAGCTCAGAAAAAATTGTGGGAAGGTATTATTTGCGTGAGAACTAGATGCTGGTACTAAATGCTGGCTTCATTATTATTGCAAATATATCTCCAGAGTTTTCTGAAATAAAACTATCCAAGAATAATAGAGAAGTCTTGATTAGGAAATACTTGTAGCATGCTAATAAAACTGCTTCATTTGCTATAAATTAAGAAAACCATTTACTGTCTGACTTAAAATACAGTTTCTTTTTACATGCTCCTTTATTAGAAACTCCAAAAAGGGTACTTTTGAATTCCCTATATTCACAATCCAGTGAAAAACAAAACATTTTGGTCAAAATGTTGAACTTGATTTTTTATACAAAGTACATCATTTTAACACAAATGTTGTTATTATATTATTCACTTTTGTCAAATATTTTGTCCTAAGCTTTTCTAAAAATTAGTGTTGCAGTATAACTGGTGATCAAAAAATATTAGAAATAAGCCTTGTAAGTCAATCAAAGTATATATCAAACAGTTATTTTCTTTTGTGCTTGTAACTGACTTAATTTATCAATGATTAGTCATCTGATTTCTGTTCTAATATCCCATCCCTTAAGAAGAAATCATTATTATACAAATATTACATTATACTTAAAGTAACTAGTGCCAAAGTGCATGCAGACTAACATTAATTAAAAGAATATAACCCGAATCCAATTAATCTGAAAATAGTTACACTCTTGTACAATCATCTTTATTGATTTGTAAAAGCTGTATACACATCTAAAACCCTGAATTTACTTTGTAAAAATAAATCTTTAGCAATAAATGGCACTATCAAAATCCCATTATTCTCAGGCTATTATGGAGTTATTTACATGCTTTTCAGCAACAGTTGAATCTTATTAAGATGAAAGTCAGTATATCAAAAAACCCTGTATATTGCATTTGCAGTTATACTTTTGTTTACCTCTATATGAAAATATGGCTACATGCCTTACATGAATGATAATGCAGCTATCTGTGTTGCTACTGTATCCTGCAGCATACAATCTGCCACTAGGTCCCACTGTGCCATCCCATGGGTGCTTTCTTTATGGCACGTTGCTCCCCAGTGGAATACTTGCGACAAACTACGTATGGAGAATGATAAAGTGCTATAAAAAAGAATGACTGAACCCACCTATTTCCGCCATCTTGTCCTTCCCCCACTCAATCAAGGTCTGTGTTTTTAGAAAATTATGCCTCCACTAACATATTTATATTTTATTTTTTTAAAAAAAATCAGTATTTTAAAGTTGGTGATCGCTGTCAAGGTGTTTTGAGACAAAAACATGAAAGGTTAAAGGCACAATAAGAGGGAAGTAAATGCTACATATAAAATATGTTTCAAGTCTTCTAGGTTACTCAAGTCCAAAACCTTCTGAATTTGAAATTCCAATGATCAATTTCTGTTTCAGGTCCTTTTTGCTCTTGTAGGGGGGAAGACAAAGTTGATTGAAGCAGGTATGAGCCACAGGCAACCTAGGAAAACAAAAATATTTTAAAAGATGCTAAACCTTAAAACATACGCAGAATGCCTGCTGAGCAACATTCAAAATACCATTCAAATATCTCACTTTCCCAAGAGATGACTCATTATTTCCTTTAGTGAACAAATACTTAATAAGGACCTACTATGTGTCAGACACACTTCCAGAAATGGGACTAGGTTTATAGACAAGACAGTCGGCATCTCTGGTCTCATCAGACTTTCATTCTGGAAGCATTATTTTTGGATTCAGACAAATCTGAATTTGAATACTGTCTCCCTCACTTCCTAGCTGTCATTTGTTCAAATGGCTTCATGTTTCCAAATCTCAGTTTTCTCATCATCATGATTTTGTAAACTATCCAATTAGGTTGTTTCAAAGATTAAAAGAGCTATCTATATAAAACACCTAGCAGAATAGAAGATAGTATGACTATTACTATTATTTCAATCTTGAATGTAAGAAGAAACAACAACAGAAATTTTTTGAGACACTTGCTATCCATACTTTTATTGTTGCTGTCCTCAATGCACATGTAATATTCATTCTCTGACACCTTGTGATCAGCTCCCCCAACCTCTACTTGATGACATTGTCATCTTCAAGATTTCTAAAGGTTTCTTAGACTCTTTCCTTCAGTATTTATGAACTCCACACCATCAGAATATTTGTCAGTGATAGCAGTGGGAAAGGACAAAATCCAGTTCAAGAATGAAAAGAAGAACTGAGAGAACTCAGGAAATATATAGGGCAGCAGGAAAAATGATTATAATCAAAGTAGTGGCTATTCAAATCAGCTTTAGAAATTACAGGTTAGGAAAAGAAGTAGATCAACATTATTAGAAAACTGGAGGCCCAGCCAAAACCGGTTTGGCTCAGTGGATAGAGCATCGGCCTGCGGACTGAAAGGTCCCGGGTTCGATTCCGGTCAAGGGCATGTACCTTGGTTGTGGGCACATCCACAGAAGGGGGTGTGCAAGAGGCAGCTGATCGATGATTCTCTCTCATCGATGTTTCTAACTCTCTGTCCCTCTCTCTTCCTCTCTGTAAAAAATCAATAAAATATATTTAAAAAACAAAAAGAAAAAAGAAAAAAAAGAAAACTGGAGGCCCAGTGCATGAACTTTGTGCATGGGGGGAGGTCCCCTCAGCCCAGCCTGCACCCTCTCCAATCCTGGACCCCTCGAGGGATGTCTGACTGCTGGTTTAGGCCCGATCGGGATTCCTCTCACAATTCAGGACCACAAGCTCCTAAATGTTCACCTGCCTGCCTGCCTAATTGCCCCTAACCGCCCTCCCTGCCACCCTGGTTGCCCCACACAGCCTGCTGTTCAGTCGTTTGGTTGGCCCTCAGTAACCCCCCGATGGCCTTGCCGCCTCACGCAGGCTGCTGTTTGGTCACCTGTTCGGTTGTTTCGGTTGTGATGGTCCCTGGCTTTTTATATATTAGGATAATTTAAAGCCATCATAATCATCAAAAGTTTCATATGCAAAGAGCATTAGACTAAAAAGAAAGAGGATTAATACTAGAGGTACTTCTAGTACTAGAGGATCTCTAGTACTACTAATAATAGCCAACCCCCCATCTTAAAAACACCTTTAGATAAAAACGAGGGTTAGGCACTGTACTACTAAAAGCAAGCTAGTCCTATAAGAGATCATAAGGCAGTAGATTTAGCAAAGCAAAAAGTTATTGTAAAGGGGTTATTATCAGTTAGTATTGGTATGTTTGAAAATTAATAGAGGGCCTGAAGCCACAGTCTCTCTCATTTAAAGGCCATGTTTACTCCCAAGATTTTTCTATGAAGATGACTTCAGAATGAAAGAATCCTCTAATTATAAACATTATTAGCAAAACTTATAGATTAAAAATAGAACTTTAATCTGGAAATTTTACCAATTAGTAGAAGTTTCGTTCTTTGAGATTTTAAAATTCAAATCAGCCATTCCTCCTACAGGGACTCTGTCACTTCCTGTAGTAAAATGTAGCAACTTCTTTTGAAGATCAAGAGGAAATCCAAGCACAACATCCCAAAAGTATCTGGAGAACAGCAAAGGAAATTTATATTAATGTCTTGAGGATCAGAAGAAAGCAGCAATTTTCAGCCAATGTGCTGCAAGAATTTTTAAAATATGCAATACTTATTCAGCTAGGGGTATGACCTCTTTTCCCCTAGACTGTCCAATAAAGAAATGACAACAGCCAACACAATAGCTAACCAGTGTGAATGAATCAAAATTATACCTATTTTTTTTTTTTTAGATCAGCAAAAAACTAGAATTTTAGTAACTAGTTTATGTGTGGCATGGCATGAAAAAGGTTGAAAATTGCTGGAATAAAGTACCATAAAAGTAAGCTCTAAGAAAACAAAACTTCCCTAAACATACATAGTACTCTTACTATGAAATTAAGGAATGACAAGCTTCTATATATGAACTAGAGGCCCGTGCACAGGGGGCTGCGGGCTGGGGGGTTGGGGGGATGGGGTGTCTCCCCTCAGCCCGGCTTGCACCCTTTCACAGTCCAAGAGCCCTCAGGGGATGCCTGAATGATGGCCTAGGCCTGTGGTTGGCATATTCAGTCAACAGAGCCAAATATCAACAGTACAATGATTGAAATTTCTTTTGAGAGCCAAATTTTAAAAACTTAAACTTCTTCTAATGCCACTTTTTAAAAAAATTGACTGGCCCAGGCAGTGGTATTTTGTGGAAAAGCCACACTCAAGGGGCCAAAGAGCCACATATGGCTTATGAGCCACAGTTTGCCGACCACAGGCCTAGGCCCATGGGGAGTAGGCCTAAGCCGCAGTCAAACATCCTTAGTGCTGCCGAGGAACGAGAAACGCTATGAGCCCAACTATGGCTGAGCAGAACTCCCCGCTGTGGGGGAGTGCACTGACCACCATGGGGCAGCTCCTGCGTTGAGCATCTGCCCCTGTGGTCAGTGTGTGTCATAGTGACCTGTCATCCCAATGTTCAGTCCATTTGGGTATTACCCTTTTATTACATAGAATTCGGTTTTTGACTAACTTTATTATAAAAATAAATTTTTATAAAATTATAAAAGTGGCCCAAGAGTGGATAGGACAACAGCCAGTTTTCTCCCACATAATTTTTCTTATTTTTCAACACATTTGCTATTAAAACCCTACTTAGATGTGTAGTATCCCTGCAATTCTAGAACCAAAGTCAATTTTTGAAAAGTAAAATTTCTATACTTTTGTAGAAACTTATTTATATTACTCCCTCCTCAGAAATTAAATAAGGCAATGTGGAACTCCACAGTAGCTCAGCTGACTGACTTGATCCTGAGATTGTAAGTTACACAAGTAAACGAAACCACCTTGTCTTTCATCCCCTCTTCTGCAGCCTCGCTACCTTATAGTCGAGTCGGTTTTCTCGTAGCCGTCATACTGAGTACTTCTCTGCAGAGCATGCATGTCCAGTTCAGGGCTTCCGCACACCAGGATTTCAACCTCTTCTGGGCGAAGCAGCTGCCAATAATTATTTACCAAACATGACAATAAAATGTGATAACTTTAAAAAGTGAAATTGGAACTATTTTCACAGAATCAAACTACAAAAATCATGACTTACAGTAAATCATTTAAAAACTATCCATTTATAATTTCCCTACTGAGGTAAGATATTTTTGCTTTCAAAAGTTTCATAAATCTTGTCAGACTACTAAGGCTCTCTCTTCCTTTTGCAAACATTAATTGCAGTTTGCCAGAAAAACAAGCAGATGACAAAAACAAACATGAATCCAAATTACAGTTCTTCCCTCAAACCCAGCTTGAAACTGTCTCAGCCTTTACTGAGCTGCCTGCCTCCTTCCAATACCTCCACATCCCTTCCAGTAATGCACCGGATGTGTGCACTGTAGAGTTTAGGTACTTGGTTACATACAGTCTGTTTGTGTTACTCACTGGTTTTATTACCTACATATTGTCTTCCACTTAAGGAGATTAAAACTGAAAAAGGAAAACCATGCTATGCCATTTAATTCCTTTTCTCCTCCCTCCACCCCCACAATTACCAGTGTGTCACAGACAAAACTCAGTTTTCAAAGGTCCTTTCAACAATACATGTGACAAAGGTTACTGTGAAACTAGCTCTCTCCTATGAAAGTAATTCAAATGAAAGACCTTACTCCAAACTCTCATAATAAACCTGAGGGAAAATAAAAGTGGGTGATAGCGTGTGCCATGGATAGCTGGGGTGAAGAGCACCAGTTCTTTAGAAAACAGTGCTTTTATCTTATATTTTCAACATTGAGTTCTAGATAGAGGCTGCCCCATGTTCACATGCCTCAGATAAGGCAAACATGACTTATCTGCCCATTGTGACTCTGGAGACAAACTACTTTTTCTGGGTAAAAGACAACTCAGTTGTCAAGGAATTCTTGAAGCAACAGGAAGCAGTTATAAATATGTTCCTTAGTCAATAAGAGGTGGCTTTAGCCCCCGAGCTTATGTGTTAACTGTTTTCTGTGCTTTGCCCCTCAGTGTTAAGACCTTGAGCCCACAGGACTTCTTCATCCACTCCGCTTGGGGGAATTTTTTAAAGCCCTAAAAGACATAGGATAAGACATAGCACAAGGGGAGAAAAATGGAGCTGACTGGTCCTTTTTCCCTTCAGAGGGTTAAGGCTGAAATGGGAGAACAATTTTTATTTCTAGCTCAACCTTTAAGAAGTAGAAAACATTTTCTATTTTAAAAGCTTATCTACTAAAATATATAAGGAATTATTTTTCAGTTATTATCACACTGTAAAACCTACCTGAAAGCATAATTTAAAGATTTAAACTCACCATAAGGGCATTTGAAGCACACACACTATGAAATCCATAATAAAATGCAGCGAACTGCTTATAGATGGATTTGTTGAGAAGAAAGTCAATATAAAGCTGTACATATTCTGAAAAGCAATTTTCCATCGTTACATAGTAAAAGTAAAAGGTAAACAGTAATGTATTTGAATTAAGAAAAGATATGTAACTTACCTTTTCTATTTTGATTGGTAACTGGAATTTTTTCACCACCTGGCTTTAAATTATAGGACTTAATTATTCCAAATTCTTCCTGAAAAACCTGATGGGAGAGTCCATAAGAAATTTATTGGTATGGTTGATATAACAGGCTTTAGTGAACAGCTTTGTAAAATTTAAAAATTTATGAGAGTTTGGAGTAAATTTAAAAAGCAATTTTTCCTCCATCTTAGTACAAATCACATGCATTGCCAGGTAAAAAAGTCTTTAATTTAACCCCCTCTATTGAATGTTGAACACTTTACTGATATTCACAAAACACCTGTGGCCATTTAAGTGTTTTGGAGCTATCGATATATGGTTTACTTTAATTTCTATTTTCCAATTATTGGTAGGTTCCAGAGTGGAAATGAGTTTTGATGAATTTTTTTAAGCACTTTCATCGATTGCTCCTTCACCTGTGTCTTCATTGTCTACTTCATCAGGTTAAGATCTTCTGTGATAGGAGATATTATTGGTATGTGTTGACTAACCCTCTTCAACTTTTCTAATAATGGGTTTTTCATAACAAATGGCACTTTTCATATATGAAATACATGGTTAACAGAAAGCTACTTGTACCTGGAATGTTGAGTAGAAATCTTCCTCAACATTGCCCTCATATGACAGGAGTTCACTTAATCCTCGGGCCAGCTCCTATAAAAAAGAAATGTATTATCTGTGGTTTTAAACCAAATGGTCTTACCTACATGTGAGATAGAGCAGATAAACTTTCATATACTCAGATCTGCTACATTCAGGACTGTAGACCTTTTTACCTCAGCCTTTGTATTTTCAAACCCCAATTTTTGTTGAGAACTGTCTTTATCAATACTGTCAATCTTAGACCCTCACCTCTAATACACTAGCTCTAAAATATTTATTACCCTTCAGTTAAACATTCAAAATGATTTTTGTAAATGTATAATTAAATAAACTGTGTGAAGTTACAGAATAGTACTTTTGCACAGTTTGAATACCCTGGTCTTATTTAATACAGCATATTTGAGAATAGCTTAGCAGAAGCAAAAAAGATACAATAGTACACATACTAATTCTAGGTTATGCTGCCTCTCCTCTGTTTTCAACATAAACCCTCCAGTGTAATTCTCATAAGACTGTTGGGAAGATTTCTTATTTTTTTTTCTGGACAATTCTGTTGCTCTAAGTCATAGCTCACCTCTCAGAAAAGCAGTGGAATATTCATTAACATGGTCATGGAAAATTACCGCATTTATTAAAACCATATTGAAGTCTCCATTGAGGAATATTTTGATTACTTTCTTTTAGTCCTGTAGTCACAGATGTCTTTATATTAAGAAGCTTATCTACTATATGTTTCTCTTCAATTTCCTATTCCCTCTTCTTGAAAACAGGGTATACAAATACATATGATAAAGAATTGAATAAAAAAGCAGTTAAAATTTTAGGGTATATTTTTACCATCTATGAAATGGAAATTAGGTGCCAATTTTAATAGGTACTTTTAAAATTAATAAATGAATAATCAATTTATAAAACATTTTTAAAAATTCCCACATTTCACCATCCTAACATAGCAGCAATTTTCCTGTTTGCTTTCAATCATTATTGATGCATGTACAGAAACAGTTTTTTCAATAGTCAATCTCATAGTATAGGCACAATCTGGATTTGTTATTAAAGAGCTACTAAAAGAATATAGGCTCAGGGAAATTTTCAGCTCCATAATATAAAACAACATATTGGTATTTAGTCATTTATAAAATATCCATATTTTATTAAAAATATAAAAAACTGGGTCTAACTGAATCAAATTAAAATAGCTTTAATCATAGAATTGAGCAATTTAGTGACAAAAATCACTAATAAAATTATGAAATTTATCAGTAAAAGATTTGGCAAAAACTAAATAAGTGGGGCAAAAAAATCCCAAAAATATAAAATGAGACAGTAACTCAGAGATTAGTTTATTTCCATTGTTTTATAGATAAGAAAATTAAGTGACTCATCCAGGATCACAGCCAAGTACAGTAGTTGCAGAGACAAGACTATAGAAGATATCTCTTAATCAGAGCCTGCTCTATTTTGCAAGCAGTAAAAAAATATAAGGGATTGTCAGGAGGATGTGCATACTATCTGTTTTTCTACTAAATTTTTACCTTAGATTAAATTTGACCAGAAATCTAAATTTTGAACTGAGGAATATTATGAGACAGCCCCATGAAGTTCATGTTGTATTGTCTTAAGAGTTGTTGTTGCGTACACGGTTAACAATACTGCACAGTATCATCTTAAGGATCCATAGAAGTAATCATTAATAAGTGCTTCCTTATCTCCTGCAATCCCCCAAATACATGAGTTTTACTATCTCATTATTCATATAAGGAAACTAGAGCTCAGAAGCTTGAAACAACTTAGCTAAGTTCACAGAGCTAATAAGTGGCAGAGCTTGGATTCAAATCTCTGCATCTCTGACTTCAAAGCCTGTTGTCTATGGCATAGGAGCTGAAGAGTGCTGCAAAGTGTCTCCACAAGAAAGGAGAAATCTAGATAAAAAGGAGATGGGTTACAAAAGTAGAGAGAAACCATATTTAAAGATAAGAATAGCATTAGAAGGAGAAAGACTATGCAAGTAGAGGATGCTAACATTAAGGAATACGATGCTAGTAGCTTTATACTTACAGGCATAATTTGACTTAAGTCATCAGTGGTGACACTGCAGATGCCCACTGGTGTATTTTGATCACTAGGAACGATGGGAGGGCTCAATAATTTCTTGTAACAGCAGGGGGGGAAACGAATATCCAGTGTAATGCTGTTATAAACAGCTAGTCCCATAAGCTATGCATACTAAATGTTAAGTATTAACATAAAATCCATGACAGCAAATGAGTTTTAAATTATGCATCAATCTGTTTCTTGTATATTTCTTTCAGATCTAATACTGACTTCTTTTTTTTTTTTTTTTTAAATACTGATTTCAGAGAGGAAAGGAGAGGGAGAGATAGAAACATCAGTGATGAGAATCATTGATTGGCTGCCTTCTGCATGCCCTATACTGGGGATTGAGCCCACAACCCAGGCCTGTGCCCTTGGCCGGCAAACCTGGGACCCTTCAGTTCTATTGAGTCAAACCAGCTAGGGCTAATACTGACTTTTTAATGAACTGCCACATACTCCTTTCCTTTCATTTATTTCCCCACATAATTCTTTGATTACCAAGTCATGTAAAAAGGAGGGAATTAGTTGATAGTATTTATGATTTCCTTAGAAAAGTTTAAGATCACAACAGATAACAGTTTCACACATATCCAAAAATTAATATATAAGAATCATTTTCTAAATTTAAACAAAGATAGTGACTTTATAAGTAGTAGCAGCAATTTATTTAGAACTCACTGAAGAACATACTACTAATTTTGGTGACCATTTTATCTATTTTAAAATTAAATACAGACTAAAGAGACCTGAGTTGAATAAACATATGGATACACACACAGAGACATACATACTGTTGATTAGCTAATAGGACAATTACTCTCCTATGGTAATATCTGAAAGGCCTTTAATACTTGAAGTTTACTCAAAGGGTTAAAGTTAAAACCTACAGATGTTATATATATATAAACTTTGCCCAATTATATGTTAAAAATATTCTTAATTGATTTCATAGAGGAAGGGAGAGATAGAAACATCAATGATGAGAATCACTGCCTCCTGCACATTCCCTACTGGGGATCAAGACTGCAATCTGGGCTTATGCCTTGACCGGGAATCAAACTGTGACCTCCTAGTTTATAGGTCAATGCTTAATCACTGAGCCTCTTGGCCAACTGTATTTTATCAGTTATATGGCAGAATGTAACATCCATTTACTGAAATAGGATTTTATAACAAATTTCCTATTTCAACTATCAAAGATTATTATATCAAGTTATTAAACAGAAGTTATTCTTTTTGTAGGCTCAAAAGGAAATCTTATTGTATGGGCTGGACAAATTACTGTGAACAATTAAAAAATTAGAAGATAGCCTGTATTTCAATTTGCTAAGACAGAATGAGGTTAATAATTTAAGGAACAGATATGCTATTTTATTGGTAACCAAAGTAACAGACTGAGCAGTGTATGCAAGGGACAGATACTGAAAAGAAGTCCTAATATATGTCTTTAATTGTGATATAGCAATAATGGCAATAACCGTAATACTACTGTAGTTATATTTATGAGTATTCAACACTTTAGAGACAAGTTATATGCACTTTTCATTTTAAAATGTTCTTTTAATTATAATTTAACAGATGAGGAAGTAGCCTTACAGGATTTGCTATAGGAAACTTGCATTCACACTAAAACAATGTGCTCTGGTTGAAGCAGGAATGGGGATGAGGTGTCATGTGCTATAAACAGAGTTTGAAAAGCCTGCACTGTACTACACTCTGAGTTCCAATGGCCCTTGTGATATAAGCATCATATTTTAAAAAAATTGTTATATCATCATGCAGTCTTCAAATTTTTTTTATTATAGGTTTCTCATGTAAATGCCAAAGCCTTAACATATTTAAAAATGAAGTATTAGAACTAACTACATTTTCTCAATCATTATGCCTATTCTTAATGTTTACTAGAAGTTCTCCTCATCTTCATGATCCACCACTTACATGATCACAATCCACTATTGTTTCACATTTTTCCTCTATGTTCTAATGCTTTTAAGGCATCAGTCTTATTTTCTACAGATTATTTTTGTGTGAAATAAATACACATTAACAATGAGATGTAGTGGTTAGAATAATTTTAGATTTATGGCAGGTCCTTGAATAACATTGTTTCAATCAGTGTTGTTTCATTGTAATGCTGATCAGATGCTGCAGGAACTTAACTCTTGTTTATATCAATTAGCCTATGGTAAAATTGGTTTCATTATGTGTCATTTCACTTAAAGTCATAGAGCCTATTGACAGTGTTAAGTGAGAACTTACTGTAACTGTTTAACTTGAAGTATGCAACATAAGTAAATATGCTTAATATGCTCTTTTGGGTAATGACTGAATAGAAACTAATGTCTATTGTAAAGAAAACAATTAGTGCCTGGCTGGTGTGGCTCAGTGGTAGAGCAATGACCCATGCACCAAGAAGTCACTGGTTCGTTTCCTGCTCAGGGCACAGGCTTAGGGTGTAGTTCAGTCCCCAATGGGAGGCATGCAGGAGGCAGCCAATTGATATTTTCATCTCTCTCTCTCTCCCTTTCCCTCCTCTATCTCTAAAATAATCAATTTATTAAAAAAAACATTAAAAAAGAAAACAAGCAAATTAATGATTGTATGTACTAGTATAACATTCTAAAAATATGATGGTTCAGTAAAGTCTAATACTGCAATACAAATATTGCAAAATCAAAATATCACTCAAATGTAAGCTGTGATGAGAATGTAAAGTGTGACAAACATGTATCAGGAAATCCAAACAGCTCATAGTGTAATGAGAAGCACCAATGACTCAGGCTTTCAGTGAAGTTGAAATATTAACAAATGATTACTGTAAATACAATAGAAACAAAAGTCTGAGAATTGTTAAGTGTTCTCTATTGTGGAACTTGGCACCTTGGACGTTTAGACATGACAATATACACAAAATTGCAAATTGAGTTACCATTTCAGTGTGTAGTTTTGTTTCTAGAACCCTCTTTCCTAAGGTTTCTTAATTTCTATATACATTCAGTTTCTCAATTTCCATATAGGTTTCTCAGGATTTATTCCAACAAATGCAACAAAGATATTAAAAGCTCTCCGTAAGATAGCTCTTTTTAAGAAATATATGTTTCATTGATTTCAGAGAGGAAGGCAGCTCTTAACTCTCCTTCTGAAGCTGTCTTGCATAACACCCAGGGCGCCCTCTGCTTCAATCAATTGGACCTACACATTGCACTGTAACAGGCGCAGCACAACACAGCCTTTTGTTCTAGTCATTCTTCTACCTTACTAGCATGTCTGTAAAACTTTTTAAAAAATTGATTTTAGAGAAGGGGGGGGGGGAGAGAGAGAGAGAGAGAGAGAGAGAGAGAGAGAGAGAGAGAGAGAGAGAGAGAGAGAGAGAGAGAAAGAGAGAGAAACATCAGTGATGAGAGAGAATCATTAATTGGTTGCCTCCTGCACACCCCATACTGGGGACCAAGACCACAACCTGGGCATATGCCCTGATCAGGAATCGAACCGTGACCTCCTGGTTATAGGTTGACGTTCAAACACTAAGCTATGCAGTCGGGCTGTCTTATTCTTTTACAGACCTGTGTTAATCAGATAGAATGGCTCCATCTTTAAATGTCTACCTTCTGTGGAAGGACTATATTTAATCTTTTTCTCTTCAGAACTCCTTAGCAATTAATGTCAAGTGGTCATTGGACTATGAGAACTGACTATCTTGCATGTTGGTCATCTGCCCATGTAAATGAAAAACTTCTTAAAGGTGGATAATATTTTCCTCTTTAAAAAAAAACAAACATATTTTATTGATATTTTACAGAGAGGAAAGGGGAGAGAGAGATAGAGAGCTAGAAACGTCGATGAGGAAGAAACATCGACCAGCTGCCTCTTGCACACCCCCTACCAGGGATGTGACCACAACCAATGTACATGCCCTTGACCGGAATTGAACCTGGGACCTTTCAGCCCCCAGACCGACGCTCTACCACTGAACCAAACCGGTTTCAGCTATTTTCCTCTTTTAACATATGTATTTCCAGTGCTTGCTCATTTATTTATTCTTCTATCCTTTCACAATTATGCTTCTTAGATTAAAAAAGCTAATATAAAGGTATCTTGTCCAATTTCCACCTAATACGAGATGCCTTCTCTAGTCAGAGAATGGCACAGGGATTTATATAACTTTAACAATTCTTAAAGTAATGCCATATACTTTGAATATCACCAATATTTTTAATTTTTATTAATACTTTAGGATTTGAGGGGTAGATTAAAGACCTAGATTTAATTTACACAATTTTGATTTGGTAAACTGAGTGAAATAAACTATTTTTCTGTTAGTTGTTTCAATTTGTACTTAGAACAAAAACATTTCATCATGAACAGAATATACTTTGATTTTTAAAAGTCTTAATTTTCTGACAAATTAGATAATATATGAAATATAAAATATTTTTATTTTGAGATAAGGTTTTCAAGTAAATATAAAAATTTAGTCATTCCTTTCAATTAATTAAATCTGACATGTAGCTGTGATATTACAAATAATAAAGATTATTGAAAATCTATCAGTAAAGTTGATAAGCATGCTTAATTTGAATAAATGCTTGAGAACAGTTTTCTAATATTCAGATAAAAATATTTTAAAAATCTCTAGTCTCCTAGCACCTCCTAGTGGAAAGTTTAAAGGATACAATTCCAACCAATCGGAATTCAGAATAGTTATCACATTTAAAGCTGCTAAACCAATGGCAGTGTGAATCTTTGTGATATGTAAACATGCCTGAAAAAAAGAAACATGATTTCATTAGTGTGACTGATTTAAAAATCAGAGAGGTAAATATATATATATATATTTCATTGGTTAGAAACAAAAAAGTTAGTAATACAAACAATCTCTCATATTAAAAATATATCAAATATATGTATAGAGAGCATGCATGAGCATTTTACTGTTCATTGGTATCCTGAAACATGGGGTAAAAAGACAGAAAATCAGTTGATTTTCCTTATAAAAACTCTAGTTTTATAAGTTATTGGTTATGATCAAAATTAATTTTGAGGATTATGTAGAGATTTCAATTTATCCATGTTATCTCTAATTCCCATTACCAGAAAGATTTTATACACACACACACACACACACACACACACACACACACACATATATTACAAAATAAAGAAAAATAAACACTTAAAACTCTCTGAAGAAAAATGATTAGATATGTGTTTTCTCGAAATAAAACCTAAATTTAAATTTCAAATGATTGTCTGTCTTAAAAATTAATGAATTCTTACTCATTAAAATGTCTCATTGTTTAATTAGAGAGGCTTTAAATATTAGTGTAGAAGAGCAAACTAGTTTTTAAGATTTCAAATGTTATTTATTTCAATGACAAATTCTCATGCATTTTGCTTATTTGGAAAGGAAGTGGATGCGCCCTTGCAAATATATACTTTCAAGTCTTTATTTTGTGTAGGATTCCCAATAAAATAAAATTTTGATACCGATTTGGTCAATTTTTAAAATTTAAATAACAGTCCTTAAAAAATTATTCAAGATTTATGGTTGACAAAAAAAATCTGTAAAACCATAAGGTAGAATAAAAATAAGAGGGCCATAATCAAATCTAATTATGAAGAAATACTATTCATAAAAATTAAATACTCACCATAATCTGGATGAAAAATTTGGCGAATCAGAAGAAGGAACCATTCTTTAGTCAAACCACCCATATCCAAACCAGCTTCCCCTACAAATGTAACTTTCAACTTCTTTTTCAAGTCTGCTCTTTTCCGGGTTAACTATTTGAAGAAAGTATATAGTAGAGTAGAACAAATGGCAGAAAAAGGAAATTAACTTTTTAAAATTTGGGAAATGTGTTAGTCAGAATTTTATTTACGGTGTCACAAAACACTCATCCACCCACTCATCCACCATTTATCCACCCACTCATCCATCCATCCATCCATCCATCCATCCATCCATCCTCCATCGATTATCCATCATCCATCTAGTGAATCTGTCAGACACTGTGAACTAGGTATTATTAAGTTTGTTGTATAGCTCAAGAAACAGAATTAGAGAAGGTCGGGTACTTTGTCTCCCAGGTTCATATTGTCTCCAAGATTCTAATTTAGCAGATTATAATATAAAATAATTCATTTCTTTAACTTGCCTTCAATACTAAACTTCAAAAAAAAAAAATCACATAACTAAACCAGCCTTTAACTTAAAATAGCTACATGCAGATCTGGCTAAGAATTGTACGTGCATGAAGCTCTATAATACATAGTACATAAAATCAAAGTAGGTTTGACCCTTAATTGACCAAATATGCCCTATAGATTGGACTCCTAATTTTATTAGATGAATAATTTGAGGCTTGGCAAAGTTAAAATGACATGTTACACACCCAACCAGTAAGGTAGATCTACAGTCTAGGTTACATGGTTATACATATAGTTGTTCTATATAAAATCCCTTTCTGGGGAATTAACAAACTCTTAATAAATATATGAAAATGGGATTAATTGTGAATACAGAACTGACTTTAATTATGGTATTAAAATATAAGGAAGCACATTTACTAGCATAGAGAAATAAGATAGTTTATTAAACCTTTAGAATTATAAAATGTACTTAAAGCTTTAATCAATGAAACCATTTTGAATAAATGATCTATACCTCATCAAGAGAATCACTAACCAGATGTGTCCTCCTTACTTTCATATTTAGAAACAACATATTCATATCAGGTCTCTGTCTTCGAGATACTTTATCCACCAGACTTTGCTAATTGAAAAAGAAAGCAAACATTTTCACTTTTACTTAAATTGTAATTTCACTTAAAACATTTAAACTTTAGTAAAAATCACTTCTATTATTCTTTATATCATATCTCAAATAAATAATTTTATAAACTCAGTTGTAAGAATTTTGATTTATGAAAATGCTCTATTATTTTGTTTTGAAACAATGGTAACCAAAGGGGATCCAAAATGGAGGACCAAAAATAATTCACCAGCAAAGTGTGCTATGTTTTAGTTTCCACATATCTCTTTAATAGCAAAGCTTTCTGTTTAATAAATACAAAGCATAGTGTGGGAACATTTGAAACATATACTTCGGATGATAAACTTGGCTTAAGGTTTTTTAAGATACTGAATTACTCTCAAAGCATAATTAGTCTACTTTTAGAAAGTAGTTTGCCAGTATTTATCAGAAACATTAATAATGTTCATAATCTTTGTCCCAGTAATTCCTCTTCTAGGAATTATAAAAAACAGAAAATGTTTCATACCGTGAGATGGTCATCATAGCATTACTATAAAAGCAAAACTTTAGAAATATACTAAATTTGTTATCTATCTAATAGAATATAATACAGCTATCAAAAATGATGGTCATAAAAACTATGTAAGTGGAAGATGTTTAAGGAAGGCACAACTGAAAAAAAGCAGGGAACAAAATTGTGGATACAATTTTTGCCCCTACTAGAAAATATAGATAAAAAATATCAAAAGAACATTTACCAAAATGTTAAAAGTTATGTCTGGGTGATGAAACATGGGTGACTGAAAATATCTATTTTTTGTTCTTTCAAAATACAAGCACTGAGTATGTAGAAAACAATACATTAAAAAAATATAAGGACTATATAAAATACTCTCTAGCATATAAAGTCTACATATTTGCATACTTAATTTCTCTAAATCTTTTTCAGACTACCTCATCTTTAGTAGCAAACTAAATTAATTATGCAGATTAAAGACTTTAATTTCAGACATTTTAAATATATGCAGCAATTTGCTTCAGTAGATAAAATTTTAATATCCCCAAATCTCTATGATTAATCCTACTCTTACGATTTAGTAGGTTACTATAATAAAGCATTCTAATTCAGACCCTTCTTCATTTCTCCAATTTCTACTACTAAAGGCTTTCAGTAGTTTTTCTCTTCTCTGGGTCCCACTATTTATGCTCAAACTACCCTTTTCTACCTTTTATTCCCAGTCTATACCTCCTGGGAAGCCATCATACTGGAAATGACCCCCCTACACATTATACTAGGATGATAATTGAACATGACAAGGCTCAGTGACTATTCCTCCCATCAGGAATTCATCTATATAATAAAAGCCTAAATGACCATTACAGTGGAACAGCCAGAATGACCGGTCGCTAATGATGTACACTGACCACCAGGGGGCAGACACTCAATGCAGGAGCTACCCCCTGGTGGTCAGTGCACTCCCACAGGGAGAGTGCTGCTCAGCCAGAAATCGGGTTCAAAGCTGGCGAGTGTGGCAGCGGTGGCGGTGGCGGGAGCCTCTCCTGCCTCTGCAGCAGCAGCGCTAAGGAACAGCGAGCCAAGCGGTAAGGAGCAGCAAGCAGGTGGGTGGTAAGGAGCAAGGGGTCCCAGACTACGAGAGGGCGTAGGCTTTACTGAGGGACACCTTCCCTCCCACCCCCCACCCCCAGTTCAGGAATTTCATGCACAGGCCTCTAGTATTTAATAAAAAGTGCTTCAAATGAAAGAAGTAATAGTGACATTTTAGATATAAAATGTAAAAACAAAATACTAAAAAGGTGCATGAAATTGCTTAAATGCAACTAATAAAAAACGTCAAAATGGCCGAAACCGGTTTGGCTCAGAGCATCGGCCTGAGGACTGAAAGGTCCCAGGTTTGATTCTGGTCAAGGGCATGTACATTGGTTGCGGGCATATCCCCAGTAGGGGGTGTGCAAGAGGCAGCTGATGGATGTTTCTCTCTCATCGATGTTTCTAACTCTCTATGCCTCTCTCTTCCTCTCTATAAAAAAAATCAACAAAATGTATATATAAAAAAAAGAATTCTGTGCTAAATATACCTATTGGATTTTTTTGGGGGGGGCGGGGGGAAGGGAGTAGTGTGGCTATGTTCTTGCACATAGTCAATAACATTTCTTCTAATATCCTCATACTTGGTGTAAACTGACTGTGGGATGTTACCAGTCCCTCAAATCTCTTGTCCAGCTCTGTGATAGCAAAAAAGTACTTACTTTCTGGGAACTGAATTACTGAAGAATAAACAATTCTTATTTTGTATGCAATTTGGAAGTAACATAATTTATGCTTTAGCATTCTTTTTGTATTCTTGGACAAGACATGGAAAGCATTTTTAAATTTTTTTTTTTTTTACTCTGTGTCTTTTTATTTTAAAAAGACTGCAGTCAACCTTTCCTCTAATTTTTCAAGTTGTAAGTAATCATGTTCCAAAACCAGTTACTCAAAATACGTGAGCATTTAAGTGTCTAGTCTAAAAGCTCTAATTAAAAAAAAGCTCACTTAATCTGACACCTACTAACTAAGTATATCACTTGATTGTGCTGCGCTGAAACACGAGTGGCAGGGAGTGGTGAGGGCAGGCCAGAGACAAACTCAGTGCTGCTCCATAACTCGACTAAAGCCACCTTGACAGATGCCCCCTAGTTTCTATGGGCCTCATGCACTTTGGTTTCCTAAGAAACCATAAAACATATCTTACCTTCTTTGGACATATCAGTTTTCTAAGAATACATGTTTTATTACATCTTCTATTTTTTTTTTTTTTTTTGGTTGTTTCTATTTGATTTTCATAAAACCAAGAAAACATTTCAATGGTTTGCTCTTACGGACACTCCTTGCCCTCACTGTAATTTTCACCAGAGCTCTCTGCTCGTTACTGAAGCTGGAATATGGTATCTACAAGATAATGTCCAACAAGTTCCTAGTACTTTGGATTTATGAGACACATTTACTATTCCTGCTATATTTATAACAGGAGTTGGTGAGGGGTATCTTTTTTCCTGCATTATGAACAGGTTTAAACACTTCTGGGCGGAATATAATGTGAATTTACTTTTAACATTTCCTAATTATGCTAGAACAATTCATAAGACATTTGACTTATTAAGTTATTTACTATGTTGATTATAGTCAGCATAAATATGCATACGTAGCTGGCTTACCCTTGCGATGCTTATCATCTGCTGTTCTGAGTCTCTCTGAATAATGATTTTTTTTGCAGCTATAGAAATAACGAATGGGTACTGACAGAAGGAAAACCTGCCCAACAAGTGGAAACAGAAAAAGCAAAATTGTGTATTTTTTTAAGCAAAATTTTACTAAGGGAATGTAAGGTATCCCTTCTAACAATATAACACTTTACTTTTGAATGATGTCTTATCATTTACAAAATGATCTCAAGTACATAATTTCTCTTAATCCCAGGGGTGCAGTATCTTTATTTTCGGGAGGAAGCTACATCTAATGAAATATGTGCTAACTACTTACATTGTTACATAGTAATTCCAGTTTATGTACAGTCACCTGTACATCATTACCTGTGAAAAATAAGGCCAACCCCAGAACCAAGAGGCAGAGTGTTGATGAAGGAGGATTAGGACAGAAAGTTCAAGTACAGAAAATAATTATAAAAATCCATTATTAAATGGATATTTCTGATGTGAGAGCTTTAGAAATGAGGAAATCTTATATAATTATAGTAATAACAAGCAGAGTAATAAATTTAAGACCAATAAAAGTATGTTACTGTTAGTACTGCACTTAATGATAGAGTAATATGAAATGATACGTGCTTGTAAAGGTACAACATTGTGATCAGAGGTAATGAAAACAACATTTTTTTTTTTTTGGGGGGGGGGGGGGTCAGAGTTCATTCTATGCTATGTAAAAAGCCACAGCCAAAGAAAGGTGTTTGGAGAGAACTAGCTTGGCAGTACTGACACTTCAGGAGTTAGACTCCATCAGAAGTGGCTGCAATGCATCCATCAGTTTTCATTGGAATCCATCCAAGTGCAGTCAGGCAAGGCATCCTGAAGGCACTATGGGGACACAGGAGGTAGCGCTAGTGTGAACTGAAAACGAAATAGCTTCCCCCTGGATCGAAATTGTTAAAAATAGTAAGAGTTGTTCAGTACTAATGTGTAATGATTTTGAATCACTAAGTGCTAACTAAATATTAAGAAATGAGTGTAATGAACTTAGTAGGATAAGTGAAATGAACTTAGCAGGATGTACTTTAAAACAAAAAGATTGAGATTTTTCCCTAGTCTTGGCACTTAGAAGAATGATACTATGTGAATGAGATAATAGATAAACAGCTGAGGCTGCTCATGGCCAGGGGTGACCTGGCCTTGGGCTCCAGATCCCATCCCAGGCCCAGGCTGGCTTCCCAAGGGCTGGAGGGATCACAGGATCAAAAGTCTAATTCATTCTTGGTACACTGTGGTACAGTGGTTAGAGGTGCTCTGTATTAAAAGCTGTCACTAAAATGCACACAGTAACTCTTGGGGTTGGTTTGTGGTTTTATCTACGTTATAATTATATTAAAGTGGGAGAAAAAAACTTTCTTTGTAAAATAAACTTTCCCAAGAAAGTATTCATCAGACTGACAGAGGTCCCCAGAAATGGAATTCTTATTCAGTTCCGAGTGTTCATATATGGACTGAAATGTGTCCTGAGGGCCATTTTATGTTTTAGGCCAATTCTTGTTGAAAGAATCCCTGGAAGCTTGAACCAGTTTATGAACTAGTCTGCAGTTTGAGGCTACTTACATCCATCCCCTATCTCTTGAGTCAGTCTCTATGAACTCTCCAGTATATCTTCTGGTCTGGGAACAAATTGTTTGGGATTGTCTTGCTGGTTTAATTCAAACAGTAAGTGTGGATATAAGGGGCAGTATATTACAGAATTTGGTCATGTGTTTTGAAAATCTATATACCATTGTAATCATTTGTGGTAAAGATCTTTCTCTAACATCAATTTTTTAAATACTGTTTGTAAAGGTCAACCATTTTCCCTACAGAGTAAGGAAGAAAAAGAGTGTATGTGTGTACGTGCACATGTGTATAATCGCTGTGTTAGATCTGGCACTGGCACCTATGGCCCATGGGACAAAGATGGCCTATGGCCTGTGCTTGTGAATGAAGAGTTGTAGGACACAGACACCCGCATTCATTTTCATATTGTCTAAAGCTGTCTTTTTGTGCTGCAACAGACCAGAGATTGTATAGCCCAAAGAGCAAAAAATATTTACCATCCAGTACTAGCACTTTATAGACAAAGTTTGTTAATCCCTGTCCTAGACAATAGCATCTAGAATAAGAAGCTACAAGAAATTGCATATTTAGATAGGACCTTTCCCTTCTTAAAAAGATGTTATTAATCAAACCAAAAACAAATTAACATGCATATGAATTCAAAACATAACAGAAAAATAAAATGCTTTCACAAATATAGTATTTCAAGGCTGAATAATTAAACTACATTTACAAGTTTATATGTAAAGGTATGGGTAGATTTAATAAAGTTATTTACACAAACTTAAAACCCAGTCATTATTTTGAATAGTATTTCATTTAGGTAAGTAACCACATGAGCTTCTGACTGTACCTGTGGGAATTTCCAAAGCTCTGCCAGGTGTGGTATTCCTCCATGAGGTCAATGTGATCCAGGGTAGAATTATAGAAATCGGTATAAGGAATAAGGGGAGGGTGGACCAAATTGTTTGCAGTATCTGTAAAGATAAACTCTAACATAATGATCTTTTCCAAAATGCACATAATTTACTCTAATAATAATAATCATAATATTTTAATGTCTACCAAGTAGTCTTTACCTATTCCTATTTTAAGCAATTGTAGCTTCCAATGGAAAAAGTAGTTTTATAATTGTGATAAATAGAGCCAATAAATTTTTTCCCCAAAAGAACTTGTGGCGGGGATTGTATTAGTATTGTAAAAGTAGCACCCAGGTGGGCCTCTACTCTTTCTGTCCTCTCCCCCACCCCCCCCAGCTCCCTCCCCTTACCCCCGTATGTTCTCTATTTAGCATCCTTCAGGAATTCATGGAAGTTCTTGTGTTCTTAGGAGTCACTACTTAGCTGAGTATTTGCAGTTGATAGTCATAACACAGAATACTGCCCAATAAAAGGCATAAAGCTTGCTCCTGCCTGTTAATTAACCGTGAACTCCATTTTCAAAACAGAAAGTAAATTACAACTTCCCACTTCAAAGAAATGCTTTAAAATGTAAGAATGCCTTCCATAGTACTTAGAGATCCTTATGAAAATGTCTCTAATATTTAACAAAAGAAAAGTAAAGAAGATAGAAGAACAAAACCTACTAAGTAAAGCCAGCACTTTAGATGCTGATGGGATCCACCAGGAACATTTTGTTAGGGGTGGAAATTCTTCAGGCTTTGCCGGAAACAGTCGTAAAGAAATAAACTGCAGCAATTGCTCTACCAATTGTTTGAACCTCTTCTGGGATAATCTGGTAAAGATTTTGAAATAATTCCAATCAGAATTCACATTGTCTATTTTGGCAATATATTCATTAGATAGTAAAGTGCATTATATATGCATAAACTTTTAGAATATTCCCCCAAATTCTATTTTTAAATTGCCAAACATTTAAAAAGATGGAAAATCTCACCTGGATTATTACTTTTTAATTGAATAAGAAATAAACATTAATATTACTATAAAGTTAGTATTAGCAAAAAACATTTCATTTTATGCCCCAAACTCAGGTGTGTAAAGGCTTTTAACAGCCAATTCTATTATTCGGTATGTGCAAATTCACCTACTTGCTAAAATTAATTGTAACCCCCACATTGATAATGTGGCTCTTTCACTGTCACTTGTAGATGTGCAAACAGTGGCAAAAAATTTTAGTTGCCCAATGTGCACATTCTCAGCTGATGCTGAAAAAGAAACACTGTCTTATTCTAGCTCTCATGCTGTAAGCAGTCTGCATAGTGTCACATTTTCCACATTTTTGTGCTTTTTGTTAGTGATTTTGCTGTTTTAAAATGGCCCCCAAATGTAGAGTTAAAGTTTTGTCTAGTCTTCCTAAGTACAAGGATGTTGTATGCCATACAGAGAATACACTTGTATTAGATAACATTTGTTCAGACATGAATCATAGTGCTGTTGGTTGTAAATTCAATGTTAATGAAACAATGATTTATCTTAAACTAGTGGTCTGGGGCATGAAATTTGTGCACATTAAAAGGGAATTGATTAGAGGAAATATTTTAATATTGCTATTTGCCCTTTCTCTATAATAGAAGTGTCAAAGATGAAAGAAAATTAGTAAAATGTATATGAAAATTTCCCTCCTGTCAGCCAGGGGCATGCTGTGGGACTCAGAGTCAAGACCCTGCCCACCAGCATGTGCCTCAAAATTGTGTGAGGCCCAGACATGGCCGGCCCCACCCGTCAAGATCCGCTGGGCTGGGGTGGGGGTGCGAGGGCAGCGCAGCCTCAATTCCCCCAACCTGGCCTCAGGTCCCACGGCCCCGGGGTGGGGGTCACATCCTCAGGTGCCCTGGCGTGAGGGTGTGATGACCATTTGCATATGAGCTCTTTATTATATAGGATAAGATGTTATTAGATAGAAGTACAGGTAAAGCAAGGTTTTGTAGTCATCAGCTGATGAAAATGTTGACCTTATAGCTCGCAGGAGTCTAATGCTGTGTTTCCTTTAGGGGCAATAGTTTAGTATTCACTAATTCACTGTTTGCAGTACATTTATAGAACATAGAGATCCAGTGCACGAATTCATGCACCAGTGGGGTCCCTTGGCTTGGCCTGAGGGATTAGGCCGAAACCAGTTCTCCAAGATCCCCGAGGGGTCCCAGATTGCAAGAGGCTGCAGGCCAGGCTGAGGGACCCCACTGGTGCACGATTGGGGACAAGGAGGGAAGTGGGAGGTTGGTCTGCAAGGGAGGGTCCACGGGAGGGCTCCAGGGCATATCTGGCCTGTCTGGCTTGGTCTCAGACCCCAGCAGCAAGCTAACCTACTGGGTGAAGTGTCTGCCCCCTGATGGTCAGTGCATGTCATAGCGAGTGGTTGAGTGGCCTTAGCATATCATTAGCATCTTACACTTTGATTTTGTTGAACAGCTGACCAGAAGACTGGACACTTAGCATATTAGGCTTTTATTATATAGGATACTACTATGAATGAGAATCAACTATATTTTAAAATTAATTTTGAAAATATTTTGTATCTATAATTGTTATCAATTATGAAGAAAAGTATTGGTTGGAGTATACTATGAAAAAAGTATGGTACCTTCATAAATTGATATTGATGGCTAATCTACATTTTATAAAGATGCTTTTGGGGAAGGAAAAACACCATGTAAATAATGGTGGCATTTATATTGATACAGAGACAGGAAATAAAAAGACACAAATTAAAATACTAATGTCTGAGCAAATCCAGGCACCATCTATGAGATGTTTGAAAAACCAGTGATAGAAATGCACTGTATAAAAAGCAAGAGCAGTGGACAGAAATCTCAACCACATCTTGTACAAGCAAAATGGTTACCAACATTAGAAACAGATTTTTAATTACCTTCTATGTAGTACTATATATATATATGTATATAATTGCCTTTTGAGGCACTGTGAAGTATAAGTATAAATATATTTAACTCATAGCAAACTTTAAACTCCAAGATTATGGAAGTTCTTAATATCATAGAAGGACTTACTTTTTAACCCAGTGGATTAAGAAATAATGGTCAGCTTCCACTAAGGCAGCTATCTGTCTTAGCAAGTGGGCATAGATGACGTATGTAGATGTGTTATTAAACTGAGGATTCTAAAAAAGATATTAAAAGTAATTGTGTTAAAATACTGTTAACATGTAAAAAAGACACTAAGCTTAATGAGCTAAGTGGTAAATTCAGAAGATGAGACTTGAAGGTATGAAATACTAGGTGAAATCCTTTAAAACAGTAATCTATTTGTTTAATTATTTAATTAGCAGAGATTTGGTACAGTTCCACTGTGATACAATGGAAAGATCACGAGCTTCAGAATTGAGACAGACCTGAGTCTGAGTGAGCAGAGCTTTTTGCTAATATATGTCCTCAAAAACTTGAGCTTCATGTTGTTTTCTAGCATTCACTATCTCAACATATATATCCCCCCGCCCCCAGTTTTGCCTTTCTCCCCATTTTCTTTCCTTACGTCTCTCAATTACTTCTTGTCTATTCCTCCCCCACACACTTTTCTTTTTTCCTCTCTTCCCACTTCTCTATCTTTACCCTGCATATTTCCTCTTATTGGACTAGTAATGAACTAAACACTATCTTATTTAATTAACTTTTTTCTTGCCTTTAAATGAGGTAGTAACATATTTGCACATTTTGCAAATTGTAAAGAATGATACAGATGCAGTTTGCTAACTATGGAAATAATATAATTCTTCCTTAAAAATAGTAAAAACTAAAAATTACTTTTCATTTGTCTGGACCTTATTTTTTCTATCTGTGAATCTGTAGCTCTCAAGAAGAAATAAGTTCTTCATCTTTGTTTTGCAAATATAAACTACTTTGATTTTTCTATTCATATTCTAGCTCAAGCATTTATTGAAAATTCATAGAGAAGTTGGAAACTTACTACTTAGAAAATAAAAGAAAGTTTTGGAGCCCATTCTAGTTATACGAAAGGAGATTAATTGGAGCGGGAAGATGTTCTTCCTTTCTGTTTGTGCCCAATACCACAGCAGGAAGGCAAGAATTAAAAATTTAATCCCAAAGATAAATTAACTTCCCATTGTTTCTTTTTGTAGCTTTTTTCCTTATAACTACAAGTAACTACAATCCAAAAGTGTCAATAATGTTGCTCAAAAGAATACTTAATATTTGATACAATTTCACCTATATACATGCATAGACTGAGGGTTAAATTAGATAACTAATTTGCTTTCTTACCTGTAAAAGTATAAAATATGCTCTAAGATCATCTTTTGTCCGTGGACTGAAAAAGAAACATAATTGATTAGAGATTACAGTATATAATAAAAAATGATCCATTAATATTTCTGTGAGAATTAGTTGATAAAAGCCAAAAACTAGACTTAAGTAAATATATGTTATTATTGAGACAGTAACATATCTCTAATATGCTGAGAATATAGGTTCCTGTGTGCCTATTCTAGGCTGATTTAAAGATAACTAAAAACAGAGTTAACTTTCTATTATATTTTATGAGGTAAATATCACGATTAACTCTAGAAACAGTTTAGAGTTTGGAAAATAATTAACAATTTTAGAATACTTATGTTTTTGTTTTAATAAAGGATAACTGAGATATCAAAAGTATTTATGCATTGAAAAAATAGGCTTGTGAGTACAGTTCTGTTACTGAAGTGAAAGATGTAGAAGTGTCTGCAGGTCAAATCACACTTTGAATACATCTAGTATATTTCTAATGAAAAGAATCTTATTTTGAATATCTCTGAAAAGCAACTAATTTTTAACCTGTGCCATGCTAATCTGGATTTCCACATGATCAAATTTGACCAAGTTTTTATTCCCCAAGCTGCTGACTGTTACTTACCCTCTCAAGATCTATTAAATACACTGACAAACACTCAGAAGTAAGTAACTTCTTGCATTACAAATGGTTCCCCTATGTGATAACTAGATGCAATTAATGATCCTTGATTGGATCCTGGATTGAAAAATAAAACCCAGATATTAAAGAACACTTTTGAGCCAATTATGGAAATTTAAATATGGACTGTATTTTAGAGAGTTATTAAATGAATATTAAGTGTATTATGGTCACAGAGAAAAATGTGATTAGGAAATACATGCTGAAGTAATTAGGGGCAAAGTATCACGATGCCTTCCATTTACTAAAAACACATTTCATACAGAGGGAGAAAAAGTTAAAAGCAAATGTGGCAAAAAGTGAACAACTCGTGAATTCAGGTGATGGTGAATGAGTTTTCACTATCTTTAACTTTTCTGTAATTTGAAATTTTTCAAAATTCAATGTTGGGGGGAAAATGGTTCACCTCCAAGTGTCTCCTTAAATTTCCTTTAAGAAAATAAAATGATGAAATAATGATTTACTTTTCTGTTATAGTTATAAATTAAGTATGAAAATATAAATCATTGCCCAAAATGTACTAGATGACCTTTTCAAAATTAAAGCCACATAATCTGAAATATAACTATGTATTTCATATATATATATATATATATATATATATATATATAAATAAAAATTAGAAATAAATATGTATATGCTTGCATATATAACATTTTAAAATTAGTAATATTTCTTTGTAGGAGAATTATCTCAACGAAATAATGATTTATATTATTTTAGGTTTAAGTCAAATAGAAACCATTTCTGTCTAATATTCTACATAATTTTCAGACTATTTTCTCAATGGACTAATGTTTTAGAAATTATATTTGAAAATATTTTAAAACACACAAGGCAATTCATAAATATTAAAATTTCTGGTGATAGGAGAGTCCTACTTTTTCCCATTTTATAGCTGCACCATTGTGATTTCCAGTTCTCTGGCCTATGCACTAGTATTTCAGTACAGTATACAGTTTGGGCTATAGAAATTGTGGTTAAGATCACAGGCTCTTTGACAAACTGCCTGGCTTCTAATCCTGACTTACTGGGTTATTTTGGGCAATTTTCTCGGCAAATTTTCTCAACTGTAAAATGAAAATAATCATATTACCTATTTTATAGAATTGTAGTAAAGATTCAATGAGAAACACATGTAAAATTGTTAGGAGGGTACTTAGCCCATAATAGTCAATAAACTATATTTTGTTGTTGTTATAATAAATCCAAAATAAAACAAGATTTTTAGGTACTGAACACACATTCCTCTGAAACATGAGTCCTATCACATTGTCATTTTAATCTGTATTGGACACTCCTTTCAAGAGCAGAGAGGGGAAGCTTATTAGAGGGGACTGAGATCCCAGCAGTTTCAGACCACTGTACTTTCTCATTCTCCTACAAATGCTCTTTACAGTCTAATTTTCTCTTCATTTTTAATGAAGCATTATGTGTTCAACCAAAAATACAAAATTCAAGGAAAATGCAAATATATTAGTAGAATGATAAATTAGGAAAAACACTTTAAGTTAAAAAATCATATGAAATTATATATTATTATTTTAATTATTTTAAAGAGGACTAGACAAAAATAGCAAAATGTAAATATTTTTGCTTTTTTTTTTACACTACTCTGGCTTTTAAAAATTTTCTATAATAACTAGGCATCTCTTTGAAAATTTATTAAATTTTGAACAATGTTTTTAAAATATATAAGGTACATTTGACATTATATTTAAGAATTCTAGTTTGGTAATATGTTTAGACTGGGCTTAATATAAACATGTAAATTATAATATTATGGTATTCTTATGGCTTTATAGAAGCTATTATTGAAATCACAGTGCTGTTTAAACAATATCAATTTAAATATGTACTTTTGAAAGCATATTTTTTATATTCTACATATTCTTAGTTCAAAACATTATCAATTGCATTGCCCATCACTCCTTAAATAATGATTCTATATTTGGTTCTAAGAAAAAACATTTTAGCTGTTAAACTTACATTTCCTTATATTAAAAATAAAAAAAATTTTGCTTTGGCTATGAAAAAGTCCAAGGCTAAATTTAATGCCCATATTATTTCATCCTACATTACAGGTACCTACTCATCCCATATTTATATAGCACTCATGTCTGTACGCAACAAATTTTACATACGATGTTAAAGGATTCAGAGATCTTTTGAAGCCCGCCCATAGACCCTCCTGGGAAGTCACAAATCTCAAGTTTAAAAACTTTGTTGTAAATTGTTTATAACTTCTTTCTCATCTTTGTTTTTATTACAACTAAAATTGACTCAGGGTAAAATACATACTTATATAACATATGATGAATGAGATGTATAAACTAACCATCTGTACTGACTAGCTAGGTATTAATTACAATTACCCTTTCCATTCTCGTAACAAGCTGTTAATGATTCCCTTTAATACTGTCTTCTGAATGTCTTGAGGCTGTAGGCAAAAGAAAACCATAAAATAATTAGGATTAGCTACTAGAGTGACTTTTTAAACATTGTTTATCCATTCACCTATTAA
The DNA here is from genome assembly GCF_964339955.1 of Pipistrellus hanaki. Classification (NCBI taxonomy): domain Eukaryota; kingdom Metazoa; phylum Chordata; class Mammalia; order Chiroptera; family Vespertilionidae; genus Pipistrellus; species Pipistrellus hanaki. The sequence goes on along the minus strand of NC_140516.1, from coordinate 32,492,886 downwards.
AGGATATCTGGGTTACTTCCAATTTTCAGCAATTTTGAATAAGGTTGCTATAAAATTTGTGTGAGGTTTTTGGGTGGACATACGTTTTGAATCATTTGGGTAGACAACTAGGGCACGACTTCTGGGTCATATTGTAAACTTGTTTAGCTGTGTAAGAAAATGAAAATATAACTTATTGAAATTTGTGGGATACAGCAAAAGTAGTGAATGAATGTATAAGACAAAAAGATCTAAAATAAGTGATTTAAGCTGTCAATCTTGGGAAATTAAAACTGGAAATCAAGTCCAAGCAATCAGAAGAAAATACATAATAAAGGTTAGAAGAGAAATCAATATAATTAAAAACAGGAACTAATAGAGAAAAAGCAATAAAACCAAATACTAGTTTTTGGAAAAAATAAAGTTGATGAACCTTTAGCCAGACTAACCAAGAAAGGAAGATTAAAGAGAGTAATTACTCATATCAGAACTGAAAGCAGGATCATCACTACTGATACCTGGACACTGAAAGGATATCAGAGAAATATTGTGAACAACTCTGTGCCCACAGTTTAAAACCTAGATAAAATAGACCTAGTCTTTGGGAGATACAATCTCCCAGAGGTCACACAGAGAGACAGCGATAATTTGAATGGACCTATATTTATTAAAGAAACTGAATTAATGACTGATAACTTCGCAAAACAAACAACCAGGCCCAGAAGATTTAACTGGTGAGTTCTACTGAAAATTTAAGAAAGGAAGGATACCAATTCTTTACAATTTCTTCCAAAAACAGAAGAGAAAATACTTCCTAACTTATTCTATGATGTCAGCATTATCCTAATACCAACTTAAAGATATTACAAGAAAAAAATTACAGATCAATATCTCTTCTGAACACATATGTAAAAATCCTCAACAAAGTATTAGCAAATCAAATCCAACAATGTATATAAATAATTATACACCATAATCAAGTGGGATTTATTCCAGGTATGCAAGGCTGGCTCAACACTTGAAAATCAATTAATGTAACTCATCACATCAATAAGCTGAAGAAGAAAATATCATATCATATCAATAGCATTGAAAGCATTTGATAAAGTCTAACACCAATTCATGATAAAGCCTCAGCAAACTAGGAATGGAGGGAAATTTCCTCAATTTGGTAAAGAACATCTACAAAAATCCTTGAGTCAACATAGTTTTAATGGTGAAAAATTGATAGGTTCATCTTGTATTTTCCCTTTCTCAGTCCTGGAATTAGCCATTTTTTTCAGGGAGCTCTGGTAGAAACCATGCATACTAAAGTGCTCATTGCTACTGGATGTTACTACTTCTAGGCCCTTTCAGAGAATAGGGTTAGGAAACACACACATGTACACACACACACACACACACACACACACACACACACATCCATATCCACCTATTAAAATCCATGAGTTCATTATTATGTCTTAATGCCAAAAACTAAGAAAAACTAAAAATTTGTTTACATATTTTAAAAAAATCTGTAGGCTGAAGATATATACAATACTGTGTATAAAAGTTACTTGGCTTAGTTTTTTAAAGGCATGATTATAATATTCAAAGTATAGCTAGGTGGTTTTTTTTTCTGTTTATATTACATTTTAAAGGATTTTTCCCTCATGTTGTATATTTTTAATTTTTTAAATGCCTATAAAATACTAATATTATTCCAAGTCAGAAAAAGTCAGAGAAGTGTCCCAGGAGTGAAACTTTTGGGTCACAATGTATGCATAAGCAAAATGTGTTAGCAATAATGCCCAGCAGTTTTCCAAAGTGTTTGTTTATACTTACCCAATCAGGCTACAGAAGTTCTAAGTGCTCCACAATATTGCCTATTCTTGGTAAGATTCTTAATTTTTTTTAAATTTTTATTTTTTACTAATTTTGACTGGATATATAATCTTATCTTCATTTCTCTAATGACAAATGTTATTAAGTACCCTTTCATATATTTAATTGTGAAGTACTGAGGTTAGCAATAAGCAAGAATGTCTGCTATAACTTATTTTATTTAAAATTATATAAAAAGGCAAATACAACTATGCATGCATACATAGATACAAGGATTGGAAAGAAATAAAACTCATTTTTCACAAACAACTTGATTGTCTACAGAGAGTATCCACATAAATCTGATGTACTGTGAGAATTAATGAATAAATTTAGCATGGTAAATGAAGATAAATATATGAAGTTATTTCCATATAGTAACAATTAGAAAATGAAATTACAATAGGATAAAAAAAAAATCAAGTACCTAGAAATAAATGTCATAAGATATGTAAGACCTTTACTCAGAAAGCTTAAGTATTACCAAGAGAAATTTAAATAAGATTTAAATAATTGGAGGGATATACCATGCTCATGGATTGAAAGGATGTCAGTTCCTCACATACTGATCTATAGCGTGGGATTCTCTAAATGTGATCCCTGGATCAGGATCATCAACATATCCTGGGAACTTGTTAGGAACACAGATTCTTGGGCTCTAACCCGGACATTCTGAATCTGAAAGTCTGCATTTTAAGAAACCCTTCCTGTGACTCTGATATATGATAAAGTTTGAAAACCACTCATCTGAGGTTCAATTCAGTGCCTATACAATCCAATAACTGACATCCTTTTGCTTAAGTGAAGCACAATTTTACGTTAGTAAGCCTCCCTAATACAAGGACTGGACATAAATGCATTTTCTGCTTAATTCTCATTTAGTTGTAAAAATAAAAACAATTTAACTTTCTGAGAATTCCAACTAAATTTACAATAAAATTACTCCAGAGTTATTTTTACAATATTTGTGTAGCTGCTTTTGAAATACAGAAGAGACAAAGAATTATACTACTTGCATATGTTCATAAATAATACTTACAGTATTAAGTAAGGTATCATATACAGCATTCACAAATTTAGCATTAATCCCAGAGTCTTCAATGGTATTAAATGAGGTGGTAGTATCTTTCTGCAAATTCAATTAAAGAATTAAGTGTATATAAAATTTTAAGGACTGTTCTTAGTCATATTTGAATCATAATATTATAGTTCCTTCATAATTTTTAATATTTCCTAGTATGATAATAAAGAACATTCAGGGCAAAACTGCTAAAATAAAAAATGAAGGGAGAGGTGGGGGAGATAAGAGATCAGCTGAAAGACTTGTGTGCATGCATATAAGCATAACCAATGGACGCAAAACTCTGGGCGGTGAGGGCATGTATGGGAGTGGGGTGGGGGGAGCAATGGTAAGATATGTGCACATATAATACCTTAATGAAAAAATGAAAAAAAGAAGTAATCCTCCCCCCCAAAAAAATGAATATATAAGAATCATTTTAACTTAAAACTGAAAGAATGGAAACAAATATTAACATTTAATACAAATTAAGATATCACTTAAGTAATATTTGTGATACAAGTAATTTCAGAAATTAATACATGTATATTTTTTAAACAGTTTAAGTCAATATTAGGTAGAAAAAAGGGGTAAAGTTGTCTATTTTTTTAAATTTAAAATGGAAAATGTGTTTTATGTATTATTACCTTAAATGCAGCATTTAGTTCTGGGAAAGAATCAAATGTTGTTAGATAAAAATCATGTACTGCTTTCCAATCTCCTGACGACTTAGATTTTTCTACATCTTCCCTAAAATGAAAACATACACTAACTATAATAGAAGGAAATATTATTCAGATAAAATAGCATTACTTCTTTACACATAAATGTCACCAAACATGCAACTTGATATAATGAAGCTGAATACAGAAACATGTTCCAGTTAATGTAAATATGATTTATGGATCGGTAATCCTTAATTAGATTGAGATATTTTAAAAAGATATATATTTTATTGATTTTGTACAGAGAGGAAGGGAGAGAGATAGAGAGCTAAAAACATCTATGAGAGAGAGTCATCAATCAGCTGCCTCTTGCACACCCCCTACTAGGGAAATGCCCGCAACCAAGGTAACATGCCCTTGACCGGAATCGAACCTGGGGCACTTCAGTCCCCAAGCCGACTCTCTATCCATTGAGCCAAACCGGTTTTGGCTAGATTGAGATATTAATCTGGCTTTAGTTTTCCCATTTACTTGCTTTTTGAAAAGTTCATTCTTGACATGCTTATTATACAAGTATTATAACACTCTTCACTTCAGAGCCTAACGTCTTGAGAGAGATTGTTTATATTGTCTCTACTTTCTCATTATTCCTTTGCTCCTTCAAATATTCAGTTGAATTTTTTTAGTAGTGACATAGCTTTAATAGTTCATGTGTTACCTAGCATACAAAATCTTACTTTTAAAAAATGAAACATTCTATTATTTTATTACTACCTTTGTCTTCTGCTTTGCCTGTTTTGACTCATATTCTCTCATTTAGTGTTTCTTTTGTTGCGACGACATCTACCCCTCCTGTTTCTTACATATTTGTTTTCACCTTCCTCTTGAGACATCTAGTCTTCTGTGACTACACTCTTGGCTAATACCTTATCATGATCCACAAGATCAATTGCTCACACAAACCTATTAAATGATATAAAGTACTGATATGCAGATAACTATATGTCTAATATAATAGTGAGCTGCAGCTTACTGAAAGTCTTTCATAGTTCTGGGCTGGACAGGAAGGGCAGACTCTGGAGGAACTGCGGCCTTTATTTCCGATGATGCGTCTGTAGAGATACGCTGCTTCTGTCTAACATCAAGGCAAACTGGTGGTGGGTCTGTCGCTGTGAAGCATAAAAAAGTATTCAGTGTAATTTAATCATAAAAATTTCTCCACATTATAAACTTAACATGAACAGAAAACAAATGAATTATTTTGTGTTGCATTCACCTTGGGGTCATATGACAGAAAGTCCTACCATAGGGAAGGGCACTTACAGTATGTCTATTGCCCTACCCCAACTTCACCCATTCCAGATATTGGGCTGTATCTTACATTAAAAGTTATCTACAGATGTAAAACAGTTTCTTTCCCCTGCTCTTTCCCCAAAAGTTGTCTTTCAGGGAATATTTCAGTGAGATTCGGTGTTTTAAGTGTTTCTTAGTTCTTTGAATATGCCCAAATCATTTATTTGCATTCTCAGCAATTCCTTCTGGTCTCCATGGTTACCATGATAAATCTGCTGTTATCCGAATGATTTTCCCCTTTCTAGGTAGGTTGTCATGTTTCTCTGGCTGCTTTTCAACATTTTTTTTCTCTTTACTTTTAGAGATTTAATTATATGTCCTAATGTGGATTTTGTTGGGTTTATCCCAGGGGTCCTCAAACTTTTTAAAGTGGGGGCCAGATCACGGTCCCTCAGAGAGCTGGAGGGCCGGACTATATGAACTACTAATTCCTACTGTAACACCTCGGCTGCGCTCACTGCCCAAAAAACCTGGCGGGCCGCATGTGGCCCGCGGGCCATAGTTTGAAGACCTCTGGCCTGTGCACGGTTTGCTCAGCTTCTTGAACCTCTAGGCTTATGTCTCTTGGACAAATGTAGGAAGCCTTCATTTGAGTACTTTTCAGCCTATGCTCTTTTTTCTCTCCTTCCAAGACTCCTATGACAAGGATGTAATCTTTTGTTATAGTCCCACAGGTCTCTTGAACAATTTTTTTTTTCTTTCCAGTCTATTTTCTCTCTGTTGTTTAGACTGGGTAATTTGCATTGCTCTATATTCCATCTCATTAATTCCTGTTCTTTCATTGTGCTGTTGAGCCCATCCTCTAAGCATTTTATATTGGTTATTATATTTTCTCAAGTATTAATATTTCCAAGCCAATAGAATAGATTAGTATCTTATAGACTCTAAATTATACAATAAGGAATTTAATTTTCCTTTAATATAATCAGGATATATTTTCAAGTAAGCAAACAGCCGTATCACTTATTGCTACGCTAACATAGCTCTGCTGTCTTCCTGCCTCTCTTATCCACTCTCCCAAACAAGCACCTATCCTTGGGGTCTGCCACTGACCTCAGCAGACTATGATACATTTCATTAGTGTTAAGGTCTATAATAAAGTAAATTTCATATTAGAAGGTAGTACAGAAGATAGTACATTTTCTTATACTCAACAGTAATGGTTTGTGAACTTACTGTGTAACAGAATCACCTGGAGAGCCTGTTAAAACACAGATTATGAGGTCCTTCCCCAAAGTGTGTGATTGAGTAGCTCTGGTTGGGGCATTTCTAACATGTTCCCAGATGCTGCCGATGCTGCTGGTCTGAGGGTCACACCGAGAAACACTGCTCATCAGCTTTAGGAGAGCAGTGATGCTGACAATATAAAACACGTGACTAAACTTATTTCATTCAGGTCTATAACTGGTTTTTATATTCTTTACTACATATGGAAATATCCAACTTCTAATAATTTGTACTTTAAGTACAAATTGGACAGAAGCTCAGTTTAGTAGCAAAGTAAAATTAGGTTATCTCAACAACTGATTTCTTATGTTCAGAAAACTTTCCTAATGGGAAAGAAATAGATGATACATAGTCTCCTCTCTCCAACACCAACCAGTATTGTTACTATTACCTTTTGAGGTTCCTACAGTTTCTCTTCCTCTTCACCAGATAGCATTCTTTCCTGCTCCTTCCCACACACACCTTTCCCAACCTGGCTGCAAACACCCACTATTAGATACAAACAGACTCTGATTTCAAAAATAAATTAACTTATTCACTCACAGAACATATATGCACATTTCTATACCCAGTAATTTTTATTAAGACCATGCTGAGGTGGAAGAGTGCAATTTAATTAGGAAGAGAACTGGATTTTGGCAAAGCCAAGAGTGGTGAGATTCTTACGTAGGAGAACTAGTAATGCCAAGGCCAAGAGAATTACAGGATGAGGTCTGAACCAGAGGCCCAGTTGGGCGTTATTTTTAGTTCCAAAGGTAATGTGGACTGAAGAGTAATGTGAAATGTAGCGTACTATGTTAATGGAACTTGAGTCAGAAATAAAAGCAGAATCCTTTGCTCACATTAGTGAATGAGAGCCAAACTACAGGATGTGACATTCAGCTATTAAAAAAGGAGGTATAAAAGCTTGCAGCTGCTCTCATGTTCCCGAATATCAAGGCATTGTCTCCAGAGACAGGCTTTCAGCTTGTTCTCCCAGATGGTTATTATAGTCTAATTCAAGAGAGAAAATCAATAACTGTGGTGATAAGATTAATTAAATCTCAAACTGATATTATAAATAGAACAGGCGAATCTTTGTTCTATCAGATGGAGCTTTTTCTGCAGTGCAGAATACTGTAATACACTGAAAAAGGCAAAAATATACTTATCAGTGAAAACCTGTCATTTAGGTTTCATTCAGCCAATAGCTGGGAACGCTCTGTGCTAAAAGGATAAGCAGTAATCATTTCCCCTTTCTTTTAATAGTGTTGCCAATTTTAGTTGGTTGCTTAGAGACATTCAGTAAAACACTTGAAGCCAGTGCAAGAAGAGTCAAAGTCATGGTGGAGGCTGGCAGTATATTTTTAAAAATGTAAAGATCATAATACAACTATGTAGAAGGGCATGAGATTATCAGGCATATTTTGCCAGCTCAGTGTTTTCAAGGTGCTATCATAGGCTGACTCTCATTGAAAACTAGTAACGTGGCTTTCCGTAACTGTAGCCACCAAAATGAAGACAGACATTTGAAATTGGCCCTATGATTAAGAGATGGAAGATTGTTCCTGGCCAGCCAGACAAATGGCAGCAGCATTTTCCGAGGGAAACAGGAGTCTGTGTAGGTTGGGTGTTTTGTAGGAGGAACCTGGGCCTTGGGGTTCCTTATTCCCCTACTGCTGGAGGGGAGAGGCTGATGGAAAAGGTTTGCTGCTGGTGACACACTGTTGCAAAGTGCTACACCCTAAGTTTCTTTTCAAATAATTTGTAATTGATAATAATGGAGAAAACACCAGTAGGGACAAGGTCCTACTACTAGACAGTTACTAACTTTCACAACGTTCACAAGCCATTGAAACTGCTTAGGTATCAATTTTGACATTTTGAAAGAGATGACTTAAATCAGTTGTTCCCAAAGTTCTGGAGACTTCAAGGGCCACCTCAAGGAAGTGGGGCTGCATGAACGTGTTCACCCACAGCGGCTCCGCCCATTACACTCCTTTCCCCACAACACAGCTGCTCACGTTTACTAAACTCCATAAGGCAGGGAACCCAACACTTACAAATGCTGTTTCTCATGTATCTTTACACCTTATGAGGTCGCTCCTCAATAGCCTATTTTATAGATGGGAAAACTGGCACAGAGAGGTTACATACAGCTGGTAAGTTATAGCAGAGCCAGGATTCAAACCACTCTGTTACGTTACAAAACCCATGTTATTCCCACTATCAAGTAATGTGAAGCCTTCCATCATGTCTAAAAACAAGTAGCATCTGGGGTAGATAAGAGATCAACTGAAGGACTTGTATACATGCATATAAGTACAACCAATGGACACAAAACTCTGGGGAGGGAGGCATGTCTGTGGGGGGCAATGGTATATGTACAAAGATAATAATTTAATAAAAAAATTTTAAAATAAAAAATAAATAAAATAAAAACAAGTAGCAAAACTGAGCCCTACCTTTACATGGAAGTAGGCACTAGTGAATTAAGAAATGTCAAAACAAAACTTAACAGGGAGAAAAAAAATCAGTATGTTGGAAAATTAATCCTCTAAATTATAGAAGGTATTTTATAACTCTTATTGCCCCATTTCCTCTTTCTGTAAATGAAGGCTCACAAGAATTAAGTTTGTCTCAGGTCACAGTGCCAGTTACTGGGAGTAGGTAGTTCAATACTTTGGTTTTGCTTTTGACTACTTACTAGTGGCAGGGAACTGAAGCCGGGGAGACCAGAGTGGATTACTCATCACAGTTGATGTTTATATCACTCTATAGCATGGGTTTTCTGAACATTTGGAAAGAAATAAAATTGAGGTGGGAGAGAGAAAGGAAGGAAGAGGGGGATAAGACTCTGACTCACAGCATGTTAGCCATCAGAGCCAAATAAAACGGTACATTCACTGGTTTGGGGAGATATAATTTTTACTAAGCTAAATGATGTGTTTGCAAAACCACAACAAAAGCATAGGTGAAATGTTCTTGTATGGGTCTAGTTATGAAAATATCCAAAGTCCTCTTCATAGAAGGTCATCTCTGATGAATAGATGCCTTACTCTGGCATAACTTAGAGAATTAATTATAGCCTTAGATGGGTTTGACATTCCAACAGGGCAAAATGACCAGAAACCCAGAAAAAGTGCCTCCCATATACTTCCTCACCGAATAAGTAATTTATAGTACTAAGTAAAGACTCCATGTACCAGGGGATCTGGATCCTGGAGCTACACAGGTGAATTCAAAACTCAAGTAGATGTAAATGCATTTACTTTCAAACCCAACAATCCGACTTGTAGGAATATCTAATAGATATAACTGTATGTGAACAAAATGACATGTATAGAGTCATTCATTGTGGCATTGTTTACAATAGCAAAAGAATGAACACAACTAATTTCTTTTAATAAGATCTTATTAAATAAGTTTTAATGTGTTAATGCAATATGGTTGTAAAAAAGAATAAGGAAGCTCCTTATATCCTGATATGGAAAGATATCCAGGATACAATAACTAAAAAATCCCGCAAAAACAAGGTGCTGGACAATGTGTATGTAGTTACTGTTTCATTAAGAAAAGGTGGAAAATGAGAGTATATATTTACATGTTCTCATTTTTACAAAAAACACAGGAAAGAATACAAAAGACAGCAGAGAAGAGCATGAAAGTGAGCCATCTGAAACACCTATTTTTATGGTTTTGATTTTTGAAACACATAAATGTGTTACTTATTCAAAATAATTAACTTTAATATAAAAAATTAAAAAGGATGGCCCTTTCCCTCTTCAAAAGAAAAGCTTAGGGCACTTACAGACCGGTAAAGAGACAGACAAGTAAATAACAAAATGCAGCAAGGTATTCGGAGTTCTTGATAGGTACATCTCTCCCAGGGCCTGGGGTAAGCAAAGCCATGTGCAAGGTACTCACTCTGACCTAGGGAAGGATCTAAGAGATTTAGTCCCAAATCCATTCATTCTCCAGGGAGACCTGGAGATGGGGTCATGTGAGGTCTTGGACAGGAATCTGAAAGCAACTGCTGTATTGCAAGTCCCGTTCTTTCCCCAGATGGCACATCCTGTGCAGGCTCTCTTCTAACAGCTTGCTTCCCCACCTGCCTCTCAAGTTGCTCTTGGAGAAACTGTGAAACTTTGTGGTACTTCACCTGCGAAGGCCCCAATCACAGATCCGATCACCGTTTGAGCCGAAGACCACTCTGTCCTCCCTTGGCTATTTCAGCGTGGCAGAGGTCACCAGAGGCCTTTCTGCAGAGTGTGTGAACTGCACTCTATGTCATGCAGGGCTCTTTTAGAGTCAGCTCACGAGGTAGACTGAGTGGGGAGAGGAGCCGGGCCCCTGACATGAATGTCAGAGTTCGTGTCTACTCTTTACTGAATGACCTAGGAGTGCAAAAGTATTTTTAAAGATTTGGGGAGAAATGGATTCATTTCTTTTAAAGATGTTCTGTGCTGTTTAAAGAAGTTTTAAATAAGTCTGAAAGGGGCATAATCACTTTAGAAAGGAGGATGCAAAAGAGTAAGAGAGAAATTAGTGCTACCCCCTTCCCCCATCACTTCTCATGTAGATTACTTCTCTAAAGATGTATCATCCCGGCAGCTGTTATAGTAGGTAAAACTCCCACACTTGCTGATCTTGAAAAGGACAGCCAACTCCACAGGCATACCACGTCATGCAGTCTACAGGAGGAAAGGCATCCCTCAGCTGCTGGGCGAGCCCACGCTGGGCTTTTGCAGCTTCTCTCATCCCACTTGAAGATCAGACTGGGCGACAAGCTGTTAGAAAATACCGGCACAGGTCTTGCTATCAGAGAAGAGAGAAGAAAGCTGTACTAACTGCCAGGAATGATGCATCATTGAGAGAACGCTACTGGCAAGTAAGAGAGGCTTCCCAAAAGATCAAGGGATTATAAACATGTTTACATTGGAAGACTTAGTCTAATTCCCTTTCAGTGAAAGAATTCTTTCTGCAGTAGCCCTGACATACTAACCACATGCCTCACCAGAATTCAGGTGGCATCCGGACAGAACAGCTAGGAGCTCCAAGACGGTAAAGAAAGTCTGCTAAGAGATCTATTCCTCTAGACTGGCAGGTACAAACACTCCAGTTTCTGTTGGGGCTGCGTCAACACTCCACAAGACTGGTGCAGATGAGAGTGGAGAGGAAAGCCCACATGTGGTGGGAGCTCAAGTAAGTGGACATATTCAGTCAATACTTCCACCGAAACTGGTTTGGCTCAGTGGAAAGAGTGTCGGCCTGCAGACTGAAAGGTCCCAGGTTCGATCCCAGTCAAGGGCATGTACCTTGATTGCGGGCACATCCCAAGTAGGAAGTATGTAAGAGGCAGCTTATTGATGTTTCTCTCTCTTCGATGTTTCTAACTTTCTATTCCTCTCTCTTCCTCTCTGTAAAAAATAAGTAAAATATATATTTTTAAAAATACTTCCACCCAAGGAGGTGGCAGGCAGCGTGTGGGCATACAAGTTAGCAAGTTGTGTTCAGATACCAAGATACCAGTACAGACAGAACAGATTATAGGAATCAGTGTGGAATCAGGGGCTAGGAAATCTGAACCAAAAGTCCACACAAAGAAGGTTATGGGATAATGTAAATACTACCCTGAAAGAGTGTAGAATAGGTTCAGTACCAACTTGAGGTGTCAACAAAAAACCTGTGCAGAAGTAATCAACACCACATGCAGTTTATGGATACAGCCAGTTTACCGGAAACTACAATATGTCCTTAATCATTTCTAGGTTTGTTTTGTTCTGCTCAGGTGTGAGGGACATTTAAACTTTTTGCAGATTTGTTTTGTCTTGAGATACATTTTCTGTGATAAAACAATACAGAGTTGTACATAGAAATAGAACATATTAATAATATGCACACAATCCCACTTTTTCTGAGGAAGCCACTAATGGAATGGTTTCTGTTACCTCTTTTATATGCTCAAAATCTTGAAAAAATTGGAGTCATATTCCACCTGTTAATGTATAATTTGCATTTTTCATTTTACAATGTACTGAAAGCATTTCTCCTTGATACTTCATATACATACCACATTTTTCTTGATAGAAGCATAGTGTTTACAGTACGGATTACCATAATTTAGTTAGCCCATTCACTTAGATTGCTTTAAATATAACTATTATAAATAATGTACATTCTTTCCATGTTATGCTATTTCCTTAAAATAAATTCCTAGAAATGGAATTACGGAGTCAGTGAGTATATGAACATTTTAAACTGCACTTTACGTCATGCAGGGCTATAAGGTCAATAATTTGCCTTCCAGAAAGGTTTTTATCCATTCTTAAGCCATCCACTCATAAAAGTGCCAATTTTCATGCTCTTCAGACAATAATACAGATATAAATACTTTCATTCTCTGCAAATGAGTTGGGAACTATGAATCCTTGTTTTAATTTGTACTTCTTTAAATACTGGTGAGACTGAGCATCCTTGCACATATATATGAACTGTCCGTATTTCCTGCTTTGATTATTCTGTTCCTACCCTTTGACTTTTTTTCTAATGGAATGCTCATTTTACAGATATATTCATGATCTTTATGAGTCAAGAATATGTTTTTCACTGACTGAAATGCTTGAACTTAAATTATGACTTTAAAAAATATATGTATTTTTACCGACTTCAGAGAGGAAGAGAGAAAGTGCGATAGAAATAACAGTGATGAGAGAGAGTCGTTGACCAGCTGCCTCCCGCACACCTCTTATTGGGGATTGAGCCCAAAACTCAGGCATGTGCCTTGACTGGGAATTGAACTGTGACCTCGTGAGTAGACGCTTAACCACTGAGCACACTGGCCGGACTAACTTCATGAAAATTTTAAAATTCCTATAGAAGTTTTAAATTTTCGTATGTTTTCACACTTACCAATTTTTTGTTTTATGGCTGTTGGCATTGTTGTCATCCCAAGAATTTTATTATAAAAACAATGTCCTGTGTTCTAGTATATATGTATTTTTTTAATCTAAAGTTATTTTTTTCAACAGCTTAGCCCATTGACCTCATTTCATTTAAAAAAAAATATTTTATTGATTTCTTACAGAGGGGAAAGGAGAGGGATAGAGAGTTAGAAACATCAATGAGAGAGAGACATCCACCAGCTGCCTCCTGCACACCCCCTACTGGGGATGTGCCTGCAACCAAGGTACATGCCCTTGGCCGGAATCAAACCTGGGATCCTTGAGTCCGCAGGCCGACGCTCTATCCACTGAGTCAAACCGGTTTCGGCGACCTCATTTTAGTTTTAAAATAATTCAATACAATTTGTGCTTAACAATCTTTATGATCTATTTCCATCTGGTTGGCTATCTTAGTGATGGTGTCATCAGTAGCAAAGCTCTATACTATATGGTTCGATGGACGGTTGAGCTCCCCCCTCGTTTTTTCTTGCATCCTCCCAGATATTTATTCTGATAGATCAAATTGTGCATAATTTTCCTAAGTTTCCCCCCCAAAAAAAACTATTGAAAAATTTACTAAACATAGAGAGCACATTGGGTGTACCTGACATTGCTGTAATATTTATGTTAAATTTTTCCTTTCTTTTAGGTTTATTTTGAAGTATTCAATATGATTTCTGTCAAGTCTTCTAATTGATTACTGCTCAAATAAAGGAAATCTGTTGAGTTTTTATATATTTGCATTGTGTCTGGCTTCCTTATCAAACTTTCTTATTATTCATAAGCTTTGTATTTCACTCTCTTATTCTATATAACAACCACTCAAAAGTAATGATTTTGCTCCTTTCTGTAAATATTTACACAGTTTATATCTTTTTTTCATTGTATTAATTACCTAGACCTATCAGAACAATGCTGGGTAATTAAAAACTATTCTTTCAATAGTTTAAAAGTATACTATCATCCAGGGTACTCAGATTATGTATACTATGAATAATAATAATTACAAAATTTGTTTATTTATTTTACCGTTCTTGATGTTAGGGAAAACAGGGTGTGTGGGTGAATTTCTGTTTTCAGCAGCTTCTTGCTTCTGGCTGACAGTTGAAACAGAACTGCTGAAAGTTGAAATTTGGCCTTTGGATCCTCTGTCCAAACCCTAAAAACCAAAAAAGGTAACATTGCATCAAAATTCCTACTAGCTATATTTATTTCATTACAGAAATCATAAACATTTATAATAGAGATTTTATTCTGATGATATGGGATAGATAGACAAAACATGTATATATCATTGACTTACCTTTTCTGGCACCAAATTGTTTTAGGTATAAAATGAAAATTTAGGTATAAAATGAGATGCTTATAAATTAATAAAGTTTAGAAATAGGGATAATAATAGTACTTTTCTCAGGGTTATTCTGAAGATAAACTGAGAAAATGCGTATAAAATAATTAGCACAAAGTACACACTCCATTTATGTTAACTGCTATTTTAACTTTGTATTTAGGTAACAGTTTTTCTGACCTCCACAAATATTTTCAATAGTTAACACGCAAGCCATACTTCACAGGTCAATTCATTGAAGGTTTTCTTGTCCATTGATACAATTTTATCTTATTTTATTAAAAAAAAAAAAAAAAACAACCCAAACATATTGATTTTTTACAGAGAGGAAGAGAGAGGGATAGAGAGTTAGAGACATCAATGAGAGAGAATCATCGATCAGCTGCCTTTTGCATACCCCATACTGGGGATGTGCTCACAACCAAGGTATATGCCCTTGACAGGTACCAAACCCGGGACCTTTCAGTCCAAAAGCCATGCTCTATTCATTAAGCCAAATGGGTTTCGGCTGATGCAATTTTAAAAGTTCAGGTAAAAAGATAAACTTGGTAAATAACATTATTTGCATAATCTTGATAAATTGAAGCAATATGCTCAAGTTCACAGAATTAGTATGTTAATTAGAAAAAAAAAACCAAAATAAACTATATATTTGAAAAAGGAAATCTTTCCTTGATATAAATATTGGAATACTTAAGTAAGGATTTTTAACTACTGGGCCATTGCTCATTTGTATGTTTTGTTCTATCAGAACATCTTAAATAATAGTGGAAACAAATACCAAATTTGATTCAATGCAGACTTCATTTATACACACTATTTAATAAAAATAACACATTTGGAAAAATGAGGTCAGTGAATGGCCCCTCAGTAATCCCTTTGTTAACAGCTATAAATATCCACAATAACTTAATATATCAAGGATGTTTTCTTCATTGATAACTGTCATGGGTGTTAGTTACTTAAAGCTGAGCAGTAATAGTATAATATTTAGAAAGCAATGTAGTTAGAATATAGAATACGGAACAGAGAATGGCTCAGTGAGATGAGACTGGAAAGGTAGGCAGGGACTTTATCCTGGAGCTTTTATTGATAGGCTGTGGAATACAGATTTACCCTGGAAGGGGACAGAGAAAAATCAGTAAGAACTTAGAGGCAGGGCATGACATAATCATATCCATACCTTAGAAAAACCACTCTGGCAGGGGTGTAGGGAATAGACTGAAGAGGAGTTAATACAAGAAGCTAGACCAGACCTATCGGAAGAAATGAAGTCTGAACTGAGACAGTAGTAACAGAGAATGAAGACAACAGCAGCAGCCTGGGCCAAAGCTGGCAAAATGGTAATAGCTAGTTCAGGTCTGAATGTAAAGTAATAATGAGAATCAGAGAACCTATCCATACATTTTTTTTTAAAAAGGAATAAACAAAGTAAGATGCTTTATTTCAGATTTCAGAAGACTAGACATATTTTGACATCTCACCATAAAGAAGGCATATAATTTAAGAATATGTAAAAACTTGGAGAAAATTCTAGACTAGTTTATATAAATATTAGAGGCCCGGTACACGAGATTCATGCACTGGTGGGGAGTGGGGGTGTCCCTCATCCCGGCCTGAGCCCTCTTGCAGTCCAGGACCCCTCAGGACATTACTCTCACAGCTTGGGGCTTTTGCAGTCAGAACCCCTCACACCTTATTGCCCGCCTGCAGCAGAGGCAGGAGAAGCTCCCGCCACCACAGCTGTACTTGCCAACCATGAGCCTGGCTTCTGGGTGAGCAGAGCTCCCCCTGTGGGAGCGTAGTGACCATCAGGGGGCAGCTCTGCATTGAATGTCTGCCCCTTGGTGGTCAGTGCGTATCATAGCAACCTGTCATTCCACCGTTTGGTCAATTTGCATATTAGGCTTTTATTATATATGATGATTTATAAATGGCTAGAAAAGGAACTAATGCTCACTAGGCAAAAGCATGCTTCTCCCACCAAAATAATGATATATTTCTAATTGATAGGATCATCATTATGCTACTGTGTAGCAACTGTTATGCAAAACGAATACAAGGTCAGAACCATGAGAAATATGGGGATGTATAATCTGGGCTGATAAGATTAAGAATGAATGGCCAAAGAGATAAGATATTCAAGAAGGCATGGTACTAAAAACTAGGAAAGGATAAAGTTTTAAGAAAAAAGTGGTCAATAGTGTCACAAGATGAAGAGTGGTTAGGTCTCAAGAATGAGCAACTATGAAATCATGGGGACAGTCAACAGGTTCAGGGTGATGGGGTGTCAGAAACTATTATGAAATGGATGGACAAATGAATGGGACCTTAGAAGACAAAAGCATTGAGCAGGGTTGCTCTGTACAGAAGCTTTATGGAAGGAGAGAATGGCCAGTGGCTGGAAGGTACAAAGGTTTGAGGGAAGAGACACAGTTGCCAAGTGCAGTGTTTGCTTCTCTGGTCCCCATAGCATCACTGCTGTCCTCTGTGCAGCAGTGGCCATGGGCTGGAGCAGATAGGCACTCAACTGAAAGGCGTCCTCTGTGGGCCACACATAGGGAGCCCGGCACAAAGGACACTGATACTTCCTGGGATGTCAGAAGAGGTTTTTTTCTTCTTCTAAATTTTAGATGGAGGGACATGGGAATAAGTGATCAACCAAGAGTGAGAGACTAGCAGAAGCACAGAGATCAGCCTGTTTTTGTTCCTATTGCTTTATGGTCCCAATCCACATCATCATTCCATTAAATCTCTCTCTCTTTTTTGTCCCAAAAGGAGGCATAAATGGCCTGATTTCCTGTTCCTTGTAATAAAAAATCTTAGACAACATGAAACAAAATCCTTGGCCCAATAAGTCTCTTGTTTGTAAGGTGACTGTCTCTTTATACTTGAGATGGCATGAAATTAATTATGCAGTTTCTTAGGTTGACAGTGCACTATAGATTAATAAAAGAAGACCCTCACAATGGCAGTTCTCCATACTAGCTTGCACAAGAGAAATCTTACACATAACCCAAGACTTTCATGAGGAAAAGCAGGGCAGTATGTTGCGCAACGGTAAACTGAATAATTAAAAATTAGAGAATAAAATCAAGAAGTTATTTGGTATTAACATTACCTCAAACCTCAGACTAAATTAAACATTAGAGAACATTACAAGTCTTCTAAGAATTGCATCTACCACAATTATTACATCTGGTTTCCTGGGGGTTTGGAAGTGTTCTTCAGCTCTCAGCAGGAGAGCACTCCCATGAAGTCCTGGAATGTGGGCAGTCTACAAGTAAGGGCTGAATGTGCTGAAGAACAGAGGGTAACGAGATACCCAACCAGCTTTTATAGACTGAAGATAAGTACAAACAAGGGACACAGGGGGGAAAACACTCTAAGAATTAATTGAGGGAAAAACCGCAAACTATTTGAACCAGGCATAGTAAATGACTCTCTAAGCAAGGGCTGACCACGAGTTTAATAAACAGCAGAAAAATTTCATGTTCATATTTCACAAGTACCTAACATAGACCTGAATGGTCTTTCTGACTAATATAATCACACAGTATATAGGTGAGATTATAATATAATTTCAAAAAATTAAATACTTAGAGTACCAGTTCTGCCCCTGCTAACACATAATTGAGTACTGTCAGCCTTATATAACGTTTTATTTTGATACACGAGTTCCTATTTTCAACCTTTACTTTGGAACAGATTATATTTGAGTTAAATTTTATATTTTTCTATCAGACACCAATAAGGTAATTAATGGTTTTCCACAATAGCTTTTGTATTGAACACCAAGCTCTATTATATTCAAAATTTTAGTATAATTTACTTTGTTCATCTTCTACCCTCAAAAACTGCCTTAGGAGATAAAACATTTCTCTTCAAGCCACACCGGCCAGGCCTCTGTTCACATTCTCTAATAATCTGAAATAGGAACAATTGCTGGTTCTGTTCCCTAGTGAAACTTTTAAAAGTCATAATATCTCATTATATTAGAGTCTGTGAATTAAGATATTTTAAATTGAATTTCTGTGTCTACAAAATACATTAATTATAATATTTTAAACTACTAGTTTTGCACACAAGCTGGAAATGCTTGCATTTTAAATTATAACAAGGAAAATTATTGTTGCAGTCTAGCTATTTAGACCGGTCAGACTGGAGGTTTTATTTACTGAAGAGACAGCATGTAACAAATGAATAGGGAGATGGACTGCACTGGCTCAGCTGTCTGCATGCCAGGTGTCAAAGGGGATTGAGTCACCAGGACATGTTCAATTTCAGAAGAATTATTAACACCTGGTTTAATAGAAGATAGCTGGATTCTTACATCTGCTTCTGCACTCAGTTTTGCAATATCATGAGTCATATAGCCTCTAGAAAACTACTCTGTCAACTCCTGAAAGAATGAGCAGGAATAAGACAAGACAAATAGCCTCTCTGTATCTTTGTAAAAGTAGTTTGACCTCAAGTATTTATAAAAGGACTAGAGGTCTGGTGCACAAAATTCATGCACTCGGGAGGGAGGGGTCCCTCAGCTCAGCCTGCGCCCTCTTGCAGTCTGTGAGCCCTTGGAGGATGTCCAACTGATGGGGTAGGCCCGCTTCCCCCAGAAGTCAGCAATCAGGCATTCTTCGAGCTGTCACGCCAACCACCGCTGTGCTCGCTAGCCTTGAGCCTGGCTTCTGGTTGAGTGGCACTTCCCCTTTAAGATCAGGCTAAAACCAGCTCTCCAACATCCCCTGAAGGCCCCCAGATTGCAAGAGGGCACAGGCCAGGCTGAGGGAGCCCACCAGTGCACAGCTGGGCTGGGGAAGAGACATGGGAGGTTGGCCAGCTGGGTAGGGACCACAGGAGGGCTCCAGGGCATGTCTGGCCGGTCTTGCTCAGTCCTGATCAGCCAGACCCCAGCGGAAGCTAACCTACCAGTTGGAGCATCTACCCGCTCTTGTTCAGTGCATGTGATAGCGACTGATTGACTGGTCAACTGTCTGCCCCCTGGTGGTCAGTGCGCATCATAGCAAGCGTTGAGCAGCCTTAGCATATCATTAGCACATTTCACTTTGGTTGAATGACCGACCAGTCGACCAGAAACTTAGCATATTAGGCTTTTATTATATAGGATGTGGAATGCCACACTTTGAGGACTGCCACAATAAGGATAAAGGGTAAATAGGACTAAGAATTAATCTAAGAAATCTTGGGAAGAAGATATGATTTAAATATGCACTGTGCAATGTAGCCATTTGCCACATGTGACACTTGAAATGTGCTAGTGCAAAGTGAGATAACTAGTAAGTGTAAAATACACAGTGTTCAAGGACTTAGTATAAAAAGAGGTAAAATACCTCACTATGCATCTATAATAATCAAGTGTTGAAATGGTAAATTTATGGATATGTTGGATTAAAAAATACATTATTAAAATCATTTTACCTCTTTATTGTTATTCCTCTTAATGTGGTTACCAGAAAAAAATTTATTACATTTTTTTCCTTAAATTGGTTTTTAGAGAGGATAGGGGAGAGAGAGAAACAATAATGTGAAAAACATTGATTAGTTGACTCCCATACTTGCCCCTCCCAACATCAAACCCCAAAACGTAGGTATATGCCTTGACCAGGAATCAAACCCAAGACCCTTTGGTGCATGGGACCATGCTCCAACACTGAGCCACATTGGCCAGGGCTGGCTATTAGAAAATACACTTGTGGTTCACATTACTGTAACTGGACAGAGCTGATCTAGATAGATTTTCCTAAACTAGATCCAACCCAACATATACCCTTAGGAAAAAAGAACAGAATAAATATTCTGATTCACAATTTCCTGCATTATTTTGGAACAAGAGATTCACTGGAAAGGTAACAAATTTAAATATAGTATAAAATACTTTATAGACAAAGAATAAAAGATGTCTGAGTGAAAAAGAACTCAGTTTCCTGCATTGGCAATTTCTGATATGTACATAGAGACAATGGCATTCTGAACACTTTGGCCACACCTCAGTGAAATTTAGTTTTCAAATCCAAAGATGAATATTTTAGCAATAAGTTACTTGCTTCCATCCCAATGAGTCCAGGGACTATCTGGGATGCACGGAAAAACTACTTTATAAAAGAGTAGGCTCTGTCCCAGTAGCTCAGTTGATTAGAGCAGGGGTCCTCAAACTTTTTAAAGTGGGGGCCAGATCACAGTCCCTCAGAGAGCTGGAGGGCCGGACTATATGAACTACTAATTCCTACTGTAACACCTCGGCTGCGCTCACTGCCCAAAAAACCTGGCGGGCCGGATCAGACTCCTCTGCGGGCCGCATGTGGGCCGTAGTTTGAAGACCCCTGGATTAGAGCATCATCCTATCTAATAAAAGAGTAATATGCAGATTCACCATCACTCCAACACACAATATGGCTGCCTCCATGTGGTCAAAGGTCCTGCCCCTATGTGGACACAAGATGGCCACCACAAGATGGCCACCACAAGATGGCTAGCAGGGGAGGGCAGTTGAGAGGCACCAGGCCTGCAGAGGAGGGCAGTTGGAGGCAATCAACCCTGAAGGGGAGGGCAGTTAGAGGTGACCAGGCTGGCAGAGGAGGGAAGTTGGGGGCAAACAGGCTGGCAGGGGAGCAATTAAGACATCAATCAGGCTGGCAGGGGAGCAGTTAGGCATCAATCAAGCTGGCAGGGGAGTGGTTAGGGGGTGATCAGGCTGGCAGGCAGAAACAGGGGCAATCAGGAAGGCAGGCAGGGGAGCAGTTGGGAGCCAGCAGTCCTGGATTGTGAGAGGGATGTCCTGGTGGGATCGGGCCTACACGGACAGTCGGACATCCCTTGAGGGGTTTCAAATTGGAGAAGGTGCAGGCTGGGGTGAGGGACACCCCCTCCCTCGCCCTGTGCATGAATTCCATGTACAGGGCCTCTAGTCTCAATATACCAAGGTTGAGGATTCAATTCCCGGTCAGGCACATACAAGAATCAACAAATGAATGCATAAATAAATGGAACAACAAATCTCTCTCTCTCTCTCTCTCTCTCTCTCTCTCTCTCTCTCTCTCTCTCCCCCCCCCCCCCCCAAATCAATTCTTAAAGAAGTGACTGGCTTCCTGAGATACCCAAAGGTTATTGTGTTAAAAGATTGGTGAAAAAATATTTTTATGTTTTAGGTTAAAATAAAAAGCACATAAGAAACTCTGCTTTACCAACTTTTTAAACTAACTTACCTAAGCTACCAGTTGGGGCCACATCAGATGAGAAGTCTCCTTTAGAGTCTATAAAGGAGACTATTTTTAGGCCCTGTTGCTGGCTCAAGTTGTTTTGTTTTTCTTTTTTGTATGTGTTTTCACAGTTCCCTATTAAGATGCTGGGGCTTTATTTTACATCCTTCTAGTAAGATGTGAAAAGTTAGCTACTTTCAAGGTGAGAACTTCCCTCCCAATCTAAATAATGCCAGCCCAAGAGGAATTGCTTTCTTTAGGTGATAGAAACCACATCTTTCACAGGAGACTAAGCTGAGATAAGGATGTGGATTCTGAAACAAAATTCTGACACCAAAAACATCCCAATACAAACAATCTTATAGATAACTGAAAATAAATGTTGATATAAAAGAAATGTTGGTCCTGAAACCCAGAAATTTCAGGACTTAACAGGAAGGCAAAGTGGCATGAGAGGTTTTATTCACTTAATTTATAACAGGAAAAGAAGAAACTGCATCAATAGATTACCATATGCGATAAAATACTTTTAAAACATACATTTTGATGTAGTCACCATTCCTTGACCAATTTCTTGTTCTTTAATAGAAAAATCTGGATCAAAACCAAGCTAATTTGAAATATAGTTTTCTTTAGTGACTAGGCTCAAACTTCAGATGGAATGCAATTCAACTGAATTAGTAAAATTTCAGTGATTATTATTTTTTAAAAAAATATATATTTTTTAATTTTTTTACAGAGAGGAAGAGAGAGGGATAGAGAGCTAGAAACATCGATGAGAAAGAATCATCAATCAGCTGCCTCTTGCACACCCCCTACTGGAGATGTGCCCGCAAACAAGGTACATGCCCTTGACCGGAATTGAACCTGGGACCTTTCAGTCCGCAGGGCGACGCTCTATCCACTGAGCCAAACCGGTTTCGGCTCAGTGATTATTTTTAAGAGACACTCAAACCCCCCCTCCCCAAATGTTTACTGAGTGCTTACAAAATATCACCAAGGTACAAATATTAACTCAGGAACATCTAGTTATTCATATAAGGCTTAGGAGTCTAACATTTCTGCAATGCAAGAAAGGACCCTTCACCCAAGAGTAAACTATAATACTAGGAAAAAATGGGAGAAAAAGCAGAGAAATATTTTTGAAATTGGATAAACATGGAAGGGAGGTTTTCCACAGAATAGGGTAGTAAGGAATGATATACTTTTTATAATCTATACTAATAAAAGGGAAACATGCTAATTGACCATACCTTCGCAATACTCACCTGCCCATCAGGAGTGAGTATGCAAATAAACCCAACAAAGATGGCAGGTCAATTTGCATACACAGGCACCAAGTGGCAGGGGGCATTCCACACCACCCAGCTGCTCAGGGCCTCTGGGCAGCGTGGGAAAGTGGAAAGACGGCTCCGGCCAGAGCTAAGGTGGTGCCGGCAGCCAGGGAAAGGAAGGCCCATTCTTACAAGAATCTTTGTGTATCACGCCTCTAGTATATAATAAATATATAATATATATTTATATGATTTTATAATAAAATATGGCATATTCTTATATCATACATGACACATTTTTACAATATCCATGGCTTACTAAATTGTTTAAAACACCTTCACCCCTATAACTTTCAGTCTTTGTCATCGTGCCTGTTTAGAAAATAATGGACGAAAGGCATAAGATTTTCGATATATGAGATTGTTTCAGACACCTAGATGGGAATGGTTTATGTAAGTTCACACATACATATGTTTATTTGTAGTGATGTTGGCTGGATTGCCTTTTTATGTAAACATTTTTCTCAAACAGAACTCATCTAGAAACTCTAGCATCTTTTCATTAAGCTTCCTTCTCTTTCATTCCTGTTATCTAGCTAGGTTCCACATCATAAAGATTCTTTTATCCTTCACACTTGATCACATCGCTACCACCCTAGTGGATGTACCCATCAACTAAGTCAGGAATTAACTACAAAGCTCTTTCTTTCACACCCTTCCTCCTCCCCCCTCCAGTCTAAGTACCAACCATTACCACTGGTTTCATTATGCTGTTCCTTTATTTAAGAAACTCCAGTGGCTTCCCACTAACCACAGGAAAAAAATGTCCAAATTTCTCTGCCTGGTGATCTGGCTCCAGCCCCCATGCAGTCCTACCCACCGCCCACACAGTCCCAGCATGCTTCCATTGGGCTTGCTTTATCACTCCCCAGTTCTCCCCTTTAAGCCTTGTTCATGTGGCTTTCCCTACTGGGTTGCTTTTCCCCACTTTCTTTTGCCCATCTGAGTCCTATCACCCTTTGATGGCCAGCAGCTTAATAACTACCTTTACATCAGGCCTTTCTGCACAGCTGTGCACAGTGCCCTCTCTCTGATTTCCTCTACTGCAAACTGTTTCTGTGGCTCAGATTGTTTCTATGGCTTTCACACACTGCTTTGTGATGTCATGTATTGGCCCTGCCCACCCTGAAGTTGAACATTTTTTGAAAAACAGAAGAAAAGGAAAACAAAACGTCCCCTCTTTTTGTGTTTTCTGTAACATCTACCCAGAAGCTGAACAATAGATGGTAACTGGTAGCCACATTTTGGCACAGTGGCTCCACAGCCCATTGATGTATATCCAACACAACATATACAGACTTCTCATTCTTATTACCGACTTCCCATCAATACCTCTCCACACCCTTCTTCTTTCCCTCAAATTCTTCCCCTCACCGTCCACATACTTGACACATCTCCTGGTCTTCATGTGGGAAACTTCACTTTAAAAGCCCAAACTGGTTTCCTCCATTGCCCTTGACCTTCCTGACCTAAGTAAAATTGAGCTCTTTCTTGAAAATGACTTCATTCTTTGCTACCCCATCCTGTGGAAAACCTCCCTTCCCTGTTTACCTGATGTAAATGTTGAAGTAGACAAACTCATCCTCACTTGTCACTATTATTTCTGTTCCTCCTTTGACCATTTTCTCATTTCCCATCCACCAATATTTTTAACTTCTGTGTTACATCAGCAACTAGTTTACAATATTTGGCTCCACTCGAAGCTGTCAACCTCAGTAGATTCAATATTTACGCCATCAGACCTTCATTCCCATGCACTACTTCAAATTCCATATTCTCCACTCAGTGGACTGGCATCATCTCCCCACAGCTGCAAGGCCAACCCTGACACTGACAGTCCTGTGAGGGCTCTATTTTGAGCCTCTTGGGAATCTCTAACTCAGACTGATTTA
Source organism: Pipistrellus hanaki (assembly GCF_964339955.1). NCBI lineage: Eukaryota > Metazoa > Chordata > Mammalia > Chiroptera > Vespertilionidae > Pipistrellus > Pipistrellus hanaki. Next base: position 32,468,022 of record NC_140516.1, on the reverse strand, counting down.
ATTCTCGCCATTCCCCCACCACACCTGATTTCTGCTGTGCTTCCATACCTTTCACCAGTCCAAATGCTGCTCCCCAAACCATGTAGACTTGGGGAGATCTGTTTAAAATACAGATTTCATAGAGCTGCTAATTCAGTACATGAAGCGTCAATTTTCCATCTTAGCAACACCTGGAAAAAATTTTAAAAATGCCTGAGTCCCATGCCCGGAAAGTGATATAATTGGCCTACATTTGGGCCTGGACAAATATGGCTTTAAAAATTCCCCTAGTTATTTTACTGTGCATCAAAGGTTGAAATAAGGTACTCTAGCACAAGATCTGTATATTAGTACTTTAACATCCTACCAAGGTAACTCTATGGTCCATCAGTTTTAAGACTGTTGTGTTAGGTACTTCCTGACCAGAATGGACTTCTTCACACTTTGGTGATCTTAGGATCAATCACTTTAGGTCTCCTCTTGCCAATACCATCAATCCCACCCCTGCACCTGTTTTTAAATTTCAACTCTTCAGGCTCAATTAGGCTCATCACAACCTGACCTTCTAATTATTTTAGGGCACTACCACTCTAAATTATTTCCAAACTTTCATTAAAACATGACATAATTTTTGGGAAAAAGCTAGTACTTCAGGACTACATTATTTGAGTCATAAACACAATCTACATAAACAGAGCTATTAACCTGGAGTAAAAAGAAAGAATCACTAAAATGTCTCAAAGAACCCGGCCGGTGTGGCTCAGTGGTTGAGTATTGACCTACAAACCACGAGGTCATGGTTCAATTCCTGGTCAGGTTTGTGGGCTTGCTCCCTAGTAGAGGGTGTGCAGGAGGCAGCAGATCAGTTATTCTCTCTCATCATTGATGTTTCTATCTCTCTGAAATCAATTAAAATATATTTTTAGCCCTAGTTGGTTTGGCTTAGTGGATAAAGTGTCAGAAGGGTCCCGGGTTTGATTCTGGTCAAGGGCACTTGCCTGAGTTGCAGACTCGATCCCCAGAAGGGGCCTGCAGGAGGCAGCTGATCAATGATTCTCTCTCATCATTGATGTTTCTAACCCTCTCTACCTCTCCCTTCCTCTCTGAAATCAATAAAAACATACATTTCTAAAAGTTTAAGTATATATTTAAAAATAAAATGACTCAAAGAAAAAGTTATTAATAGCAATCAGGTTCCTAAGCAAACTCCAAGAAGCTCTTGTTTAATCATGTGAAGGCTGAAAACCAAACCAGACACTAGTTGCCTTTCCTTGCCCTTACACCCAGGCTTCCTCACCTGCTGGTGAACTCGGTCACCAACCCAGCTGTCCTGGCCCCTCGCCCTAGAGGACCAAGCACATCTTTTCTTGACTTAGGCTTTTCACTGCTGTAACTCAGAATTCGTGCTCTAGAAATCTCTCTTTGACAAATACATATACACATACACACATCTCCTCCTCCTCCTCCTCTTCCTTTTCCTCCTCCTCATCAAATTCCTCATCTTCCCCTTGCTCCTGTAACTTTTGCTGCAAAACCTGAGAAAAGTCATTTTCCCTCCTGTGATGATTCGAAACATCGGTGCTAATGGCAAACTTGTCAATTCAAAGACCCATAAATTCTAAATGCATTAAAAAAAAAAAAAAAAGGAAAAAAATGCTACCATCCCTGAAAGACCTTGTAAAGTACCAGAAATTGCCCTCAGAATCTCTAGTTTTTCTACTTATCCTGATTATTTCCTAATTTAGTCTATCTTTTTCAGAGCTTAAGTCAAAATTTTTTTTAAAAAAACTTGAACTCTTCTTTTGTTTCACTAGTAGTACAAATCCATAATCTGTTAACATTTTCAAAATCCTATAAGCTCTTGAAAATAAAAGGTTTTTGTAACTCATTTGGTGACAAGAGAGACCTTAGTTGAGCTCTGACAATTCAACCTGATCTGAACTGATATTAAGCTACTTATACTCTGACTTCACTTCATTTAGCATAAACACACTTATATTTCACTGAAGAGCTCTTATCTTAATATGCTTGATTATGATGAATATTGGATATTATATATGTACTGCATTCCCTTTCTAGAATCTGAAAAACTCTGAATCCCAAAGCCCCAGGGTTTCAGATAACAGTCTGTAACCTGAATCCACACTGAATCAATTTCTCCAAGTTTTTATTCCAAACCGGCAAGTTTTCAGTTAAACTGAGATAAATGAATATTTTGGGGAGGGTGATCACTTGAGGACCTACATCAATTCAGATACCTGTTTCTGAAAGCACATGCATGCATTGTTTTAATCAATTTGGAACAGCTCCTGTGGAAACACAAGCTATTTGCAAGTTAATAACTCCCTAGATCCGCTCTGGAAGCCGGGGTACTAACAGAAGGAACTGGGTTTGCCGGCAGATGGGTGACATATTCCTTCAAAGCATTTCCCCAAGTGATTCCTAACCAACTCCAATCTACCGATCAGCTGGACCTGCATTTTAAAACGTGTCGTTTATTACTGCCCACTTGGCTGCACTGCTTTCACGTAAAGAGCTCATTCTAACAATTTCCAGTCAGCATGACCCTTAGACATGTTTGTAAAACCTACCAAATCAAAACATCATTCCCAGTACTGTAAAGAAGAATGAGTTATTTTAAGTTTTTAGTCACGAAAGAGGGAGGGTTTAAGGAACGAATTGCAAGGAGGAATTAAAAAAATGTGTCCTGCTCTCCAAACTTTTCCTATTTGTCCCTGGCAGCTGCATGACAAGTGTTGATCTTTAAATGGACCGAAGCAAACTCTCAAAGTGTATAAATATGATTTCAAATAAAAATCTTAAAAATCAGAGATATTTTTGTGTGCTCCCAAGTAACAGAGTCATAGCCACGGGTGAAAACAGGGGAGGGGGGCTGTGCCATTACATCATCCGGCAAAATGCATTTGCAGCCTGAGAGCGCTCATCACATAAACCGTAAGAAAATCCAGCTGGGAAATCATCTCTGCCGAGTTTAGGCAACTTCAGTTTAAACAGACAGGTTAAAAAGGCCTCCGCACTCTCCCCCCACAGGTCTGCACCGCAGGAAAAAGAAAACCATCACCCGGGCATCTGCCTCCCACCTCCCTGACAGCCGCGCGGAGGTCTGTCTCACTGAAGTGGAAACTCGCCGCACAGCCCTTCAGTCGGGAGGAGGAAGGAAAGAAAAGCCAAGAAAAGGAGCAAATCTCCGCTTCTCAGAGGTAGGCAGGCAGGCAGCTCAGTGGAAAACCCACTCCCGCCTGCCTGGCACCTTAGCACATCCAACAGATAACGCCCACTCCAAGGTGCTGGTCCTTAGAGAAAATGCACCTTTCCACCCAGAAAATAACGGAGAACGGCCCGCGGACCCGGGCACCCCATTTCCCGAGGGTGGAAGGTGCGGCTGGCCAAGAGATGGGGGCAATAACTCGCACTCGGCCCCAGGAAGGGGACCTGGGCGCATCTGCCCGGGGATCCCCGAGGAGACACGGCCCCCGGTGCCCTGGTCCTCCCTCCCCATGCCCGTCATCGGGGTGTCCCGGGGCCGCCGCCAGGCACCTACCGCAGTCGCGCTGGCGCCCGCCGACGCGATGGGCGGCAGCTTCTCGCGCTCCGGCTCCTTCTCCTTCTTCCCTTTCCTCTCATCCGCCGCCGCCACCGCCGGCGGCGCGGCGGGCGAGGGCACCCGATCCCGATCCGCCTCGCTCATGTCGGCTCGGCGGCGGGAGCGAGTCCGGGCTGCGGCTGGGCTGGCGCTGCTGCCGCCGCGGCCGCGAGAGGGCTCCGGTCCCGCTTCCCCGCCGCCCCCGCCGCCCCGCCCCGCGCCCGAGGCCCCGCCCGCCGCCCCCGCGCGCCCGCCGCTCCGCCGCCCGAGCCCCGCGCCGCCCCCGCTGCCTGGGCTCCGGACTCGGAAGTCTGGGGCGCCAGCCGCGCCATCCCGCCCACCCCCTCAGCCCCAGGCCCCGGGGGTGGCGGTGCGCCGCCTACGCCAGGATGCCACGTTTGCGGAGTGTTGGCGAGGCGGCGTGGAGGGTCCCTACCCGAGGGTCTCACTCGGTTGGCGATGGATGGAGAGCGCCCAAGGGCGCCTGTAGCGCGGGGACCGCCCGGCTGGGGACGCCCAGACCCTCAGGGTGTGGGCTGGGGCCTTCCCCTCCCCTGCGCCCACCAGGCTGTCCCGGACCGCTGCTGATCCCTGCCACCCCTGCTGCCCCCTCCTCGTCCCAAGAGAGGCCTGCGCATCCTCAGGAGACAGCCTTTCTTCTCCATGTGGCCGGTCCTTTCTAGATGTCCTGAGGACCCCCATCTATGAAGAAAAAGCCCGAGGAAGGGGGGAGTGAGACGTCAAAGGCTCCACCTTCGCCAGCGCAGGGCCAGGCCACACTTTCCATTCCTGTTCTTTCCTAACCCCTTTCACTGCCAAGTCCGCCTCTCCCTTCCCGCTCCCACGCCTGCATCTTGCTCTCTCCCTGCATCCTTTTACTGCCTCCAATCCTTCTATCCCTTCCGTGTTCCTTTCCTTTTATAAGTTACAGATGGGCAGACCCAAACTCTGCTGCGTAATCCATAAAATGTCAGATCATTACTATGGCTAAGAACTTTAAAACTGGAGAGGAAAGCTTTCAGTCGTGAAATGAAAACACCCGTTATCCCCACCACCAAGCCACCAAGACAATTTCCTTTCTTATTGCCCCCTCCTTTTCCTTTTCTGGGAATGGGGGTTTGAGGGGGGTGGGGTGGGGGGCGAAGCTGGGGCGGAGACACCTGCTGACCAGAGGAAAGGAGAGTTAGAAAATGCTGTATCCCCTATTGAAAATAGGGAATTCCTGGGCATTCGGGTCTTCGGGGTTTTAGATTGTGGCTTTCTTATTTGTTTCGAGGATGACTGAATTTTCAGATCAAGGATACCCAAATGCAAATATAAGAACCAAAAATACCTCTGAAACCGAAGGATGGGATGGTGTTTATCTATTTTTTTTTTTTACATATTTCATTTATTAGCTTAACTAAGTTACAGTGCATCATGAGATGAAGTTGCATGTTTTTCAAACCCAAAGTTTGTAACAAGCAGATCTGAGGCAAAAATGTAATGAATATAACAATAACCGATAATATTCAATACTGCCTTATAAATATTAAATTATAACTTTCATTTAGAAAAAGACCTTCTAGTTTTAATATAGTTGCAGTAATCTTTTTAAAATATTAGCAAAAGGTATGGAGTACATGCTGTATAGTCAGTAAAAAGTATTTCATTGCTAATTAGGCTTGGAGGGAAATTATGTATAAATACATTACTTTGAAGCATTCTTCTTAAAATATTTTAAAAATATATTTCATTGATTTTTTACAGAGAGGAAGGGAGAGAGATAGAGAGTTAGAAACATCGATGAGAGAGAAACATCGACCAGCTGCCTCCTGCATACTCCCAACTGGGGATGTGCCTGCAACCAAGGTACATGCCCTTGACCAGCATCGAACCTGGGACCCTTGAGTCCGCAGGCCAACACTCTATCCCCTGAGCCAAACCAGTTAGGACTTAAAATATTTTTAAAAAATTATTTTCCAGTATTTTCTTTCCTTATTAAGCCTCTGAAATACTTATCCTATAAAAAGACACCTATACTTATTTCATACTTTTAGCAAGTCAGTATGACCTGCTAAAGAAACCTACACTTATTTCATACTTTTAGCAAGTCAGTATGACCTTTTGGTACAGCAATAACTTAAATGCTATTTTACAAATGGAAGCTTTTATTTTAACTACAATTCAATATATTTTGTGCTACCAAGCAAGGTTGATAGAATACTAGGGGGAAAGTGTTCCTTTTCTATTGTTTTCAACTGGATTTAGAAATTTGTGATTAAAATGTTTGGATGAGAATTGCATGCCTTATGCTTTCTCTTTTCATGTGTGAGACTAAATAGAAGTGTGTATGTCTGTACACTCAGTCACATTCAATAGAAAAAATGCTTAAATATTGGCAGAATAAGGCAAGTCAGAAATTTTAATTTGTTGATGTTTTCTTCTGCTTTTTATTACATAGCTTGCTCTCAGTGCACCACCCCATCCTTCCTTCGTGGGCTTGCATTCTGAGGTGGGGGTTGAGTGGGGGGAGGGGGAGAGGACAGGGCCCTGGAAAGCTGCAGTGAAGGTTCCAGGGGAACCAGTGGGCTTGAGAAACACATTCCCAACCACCACCAACATGCTTCTGGCAGCCCAGATGGGAGAGAGAGCAGGACATACAGAGAGTTCTGTACAAAAGTGTACTTTTCAGCTCTGCAAGAGTCGGCGAGAAGTGCAATAGTGGTGGCATCCAAGCATAAACTGGGAATGAGTCAGGAGAAGTATTTCATATTCCTAAATCTGGATGGAAAGCCTGCGCTCATTAATTATGCCCGTGGAGAATGGGAGTTTGGGGGAGGGCTGGGAAGGTTAGAGAAGTGGTTACTTCCACGGAAGAAAAGGAGACCAAAGTACAAGTGATACTAATCTAGAGAACGTAGTGAAGTTAGTTCTGACAAGCCATTCAGGAGTGCTTTATAACCAATACTTTAATAAGGAATAGCTCTGAAATAGTGAGTTTTTGGTTTGTTTGTTGTTAAAAGAAATCATCTTTTTCACATTTCAACTTGAGCTTTGTCCCAAAGTAGCACACTTGCGGAAATAAACTTATTTTAGCCATGTTGATATTGTTAAAAACATTGTTAAGACACCTCAGATTTAATGACTATAGCTTTTGAAATTATTAAAAAAATAGCTTTTCTTTTTTACATAAACAATACATTGTCATTATAGAAAAAGATAGAAAATGCAGATTAGCAAGATGAAAAAAATTAACTCTGGATCCTACTCAACATCAGATAATCACTAAGACCTGGGTCCATATCTTTACAAAACCTATCTATCTATCTATCTATCTATCTATCTATCTAATCTATCTACTCTATCTGTCTACATACATAAGGCTCCTTGATTTGTCTTTAGAGAAACAGAACATACTCACCTACTGTTTGAATCTGTGCAACTCAGTTCTTTAGAATACCCCCCGTGGTGTGGAAAATCTATCTTTAGAAGATGAATTTTTTAAAAATTGCATAATGATATATAGAGCCAAGACTGAAGAACAGACGATCATCAAACATTATATTTTGAACCAGACCTCAATTGATTCTTTTCCTCTGGACTCCCATCGCCATTGACCTAGTCAAGGCCCTTAAATCTCTAACCCAAATTATTATATTTATATAGCTTGCCAACTGGTCTTGCCTTCAGTCTTTTGCCTGTTCCAGTGGCTACCAGAAAGACCTTTTCAAAATACATGACTTTTGAAACGTCTGTTGTTTAAACGTCTGTTGTTTAAAAATAATTCAGTGGTGCCTGGCTGCTGGTGTGACTCAGTGGCTGAGCATCGACCTATGAACCAGGGGTTTGATTCCCTGTCAGGGCATATGCCCGGGTTTCGGACTTAATCTCTGTGCAGGAAGCAGCCAATCAATAATTCTCTCTCATCATTGATGCTTCTATTTCCTCTTCCTCCTCCTCCTTATCTGAAATCAATAAAATATATTTAAAACAATACTTCAATGGCCTTTCAAAGCAAAACTTTGAAATCCCTAGTATAGCATTCATTTGAATTCTTTGCAAAGAAAGCATTTTCCTAATGTTCTAATTAGAATCAATTGTGTTTTTTTTCTTTCTGCTGCCAGAGTATGTTGCACATACACGTATACACCTATTACATTCCACATTAGTTGTTTGTCACCCCTTAGGCTTACTAGTAGAGAGGAAGGGCCTGCCTAATTGTTCCTTGGATCTGCACTTACAGCACACTGTCTGGAGTGTGCTGGTGAGGAGGCACCTGGCAAGCTAAGAGTAAATGAAAAAATATATTTTCTTGATGTGCCTAATGTAACTGTCCCTGAAGAGTTACAGTTTCCAAGAACAGTTATAAAAATGCTTCAAGTGATGGGCTGTGCTCATTCAGATGGTTAGTCTGGTTTGTGCTGCCTTTGTCCTGCCTGAAATGAGGATGTGTATAGATGTGGTACTCCAGTCGTGTCCCTATGAGGCTGCAAGCATGGGGATAAATGTCAAAACACTTAGGACAGTGTGGTGGAAAGATAAAGAAATCCGGACATTTCTGAAATGACGGAACTGATGCACCAGCTTGCACTGCCTACCTCTGGATTTTTTGTTTTGTGAGACAAATTCCCATCTTGTTTAAATTCTTGTTAATTGGTTTTTCTGTCATTTGCAGCTGAACACATTCCTGTTACACAGTACACACACACACACACACACACACACACACACACCCCAGAACTGCCAGAACTGGTAAATTGGTTGAGTGGCTTACCATGTTGTTTCCATTGAAAAGAAACAACCCCAATCAAATGAAACATGTCATCTTAATTCTAAGGTTATTAGGAATTGTAATGACATTTATAAAAGCATAAACTTCTTCAGAATTAGAAAAGATGTGTCTATGTTTCAACTCAAGATATTTGAAAGAGTAAAATTAGGAATTCTGAAACTTGGATTTTAATTCTGGTTCTGCCATTTTTAATTATGTGGCCCTGGCAAAATCACTCTGTCCTTGAGTTAGTTTCCTTATTCTTGCATGGATGTTGTGAAACAAATCGAGTAAACATACATAAGTGCTTTGCAAATGATGATGCTTCTTAATAAATCTAACTTAACGTATTCTTCTCAGGAACCTACTTTCAACAGTGCTGTAGTGTAGGGACTCAACCCATTTATAGAGGGGAAATTAAGGAATCATGTCTAGTAAACTGCATCTCTTTACTCGCCACAAAGCACAGAATAGTTGCTCAAAAACTGTCTATGGCAGGAACAGATCTGCATTTTATTCATTTATAGAACCTATAATTGTATGCCACTTAGGATGTTGAAGACTCACACATTGGGCCACAATGAAGGACTGTTACTGCAGGCCTCTCTGGCACCTCCCCACTGCCTGACATTCTAATGGAACACTTTCTACCAGAGATACTGAGCTAATCACTGTTTATCCAGGTTGCAATCCGAGTTAGTAATCTCTGGCTAACAATTCCTTTGCCTCCAGAGGTTTTTTGCAACCTCAAGGCCCACAGGCTGGAAAACATTATTGAGTGGTTGACTGTTAAGTGCTTCAGAGATTGCTTCGTGGGAATCTGCAAATGTTACTGTGTGACAGTCATGTTCTGGTCAGGAGAGCAACAGCAGACATCTGGGAAGATTTTAGTAAATTTGAAACACAGAGTTTCTTTTTAAAGGGCAGACAAATGTGACAGTAGGGTTCCAGTGTCACTGTTTAGGCAGTAGGCATTAGCATTCACAGGGTGCGCTCGTGGTAAGTCTCCTCCCAGCATAAAAGGAGGTGCATTAAGCTTTCCTGGGGCGACTCTACTATGTTTTCCTTCATAGAAGGGGTGTCCAGTGATTCGGGCATTGCCAGCATGAGGACACCTTCTAGAACATTTAAGAGTTACTGGCTCTGGGATCTGTACTGATGTATTCTGATGATCGTGGACTATTGTTTCTTATCTCTGATACTTACTTTAACTGTGCAGGAGCTTTGCTTAGTGGCAGAATACTAAATGGCACTAAAACATATACTTCTTGAAAAAAAAATGCTCTCAATCTAGAAGTATTAATACCTTTAATACTTCTTAAAGAAGTCCCTGGGGAAAGTCAACAAGTTCCATGACTACCTTGATGATCATAGGCTTCTATACTTACACTGATTACAAACCTCTTTTGGAAATGCACTTCTAAAGGCCAGTCTGGATCTTAGTCCTGGCCCTATAAGGTTGGTAAACTCTTTCGTCAATTGCTGCTGATGAGGATCTTGTTGATAGGTCCGGGAAAGCCAGACTAAATGTCAGTGCTCTCAGTTTCTCCCACGGTAGAAACTGTGTGAGGTAGACTCGCTGGGTAGCTTATTGAAACACAGACTCAGACTTCGCCCAGAGATTAGGGCTGTCAAATTGCAAAATCGTCAGGTGGGGATGGGGAAGTGCAGCCTTCACATTGCATTCCATGAGAATGGTGCTCTCTGGGATGCAACTGTACCATCTGGGAGACTGTAGAATCTGGGAAGTATAGTGGGCCTTGTGGTTCCTTCCCAGCATCCATTTCCCCCTCTTCTGGCGAATGCGCACTCCTCATCCCTCATCCATGTGTTTTAGAAGCATGTCTCTGAGCCTGTGAATAGGAGTTGGCACTGGCTCAGAATTAATTAGCATAATTCCATTTCTCTCTTTAAAAAAAAATATTTTTTACTAGAGGCCTGGTGCACAAATTCGTGCACCAGTGGGGTCCCTCAGCCTGGCCTGTGGGATTGGGCCAAATCTGGCTCTCTGACATCCCCAAAGGGGTCTCGGATTGTGAGAGGGCCCAGGCCAGGCCAAGGGACCCCACCATTGTACAATCGGGGCTGGAGAAGGACCATGGGAGGGTTCCAGGGCGTGTTCGCCCATCTTGCTCAGTCCTGATGGGCTGGATCCCAGCAGCAAGCTAACATACCCATTGGAGCGTCTGCCCCCCTGGTGGTCATTGCATATTATAGCAAGCAGTGGAGCGGCCTTAGCATATATATTAGCATATTATACTTTGATTGGTTGAACGGCCAACTGGTTAGCCGGACACTTAACATATTAGGCTTTTATTATATAGGATTGATTTTAGAGAGGCAGAGGAAGAGAGAGGGGGAGAGAGACATCAATGATGACAGGTTCGATCCTTGGTCATGGCACATACAACAAGCAACCAATAAATGCATATATAAGTGAAACAACAAATAGATGTTTTTTCTCTCTCTCTGCCCCCCTTCCTCCAAAGGCCATTGGTCGCTTTGATGATGGAGGAAACTGTGAATAGGAAAGGAGCTGATGGAAAGAGTCTTCAGTGACTGTTAGCCAGGAAACAAGGACCTCAGCCCTACAATTGCAAGAGCTTGGACCTGCCAACAGCTCGAATAAACCTAGAAGTGGGTTCTTCTCAGAGCTTCCACATAAGAGCCAATTGGCCAACACCTTGGCCTAAGCCCTGTGAGACCCTAAGCAGAGGACCCAGCTTAGTCCAGCTGATCACAAATGGCCCTTGCCTTTAGCAGCTAAATTCTTGCTAATTTTCTTATACCGTAGTAGAAAACTGATCCTCAGGGGAAATGCAACCAGAATATTCCAGGTAAAAGGATTCTAGTCCACTGGTTCCCTAGACAGAGGCGAGCTGTAGATACAGGAAACTGAAACTACTGGTTATTTCGCACTTGTAACCCCTACATTTATTATCAAAAACTGCCATACAGATTTACTTGATCTTGATAAACCTCATACCCCTAAAAACACAGATGAAATAAGTTAGGTGAAATAAGTACAGGCACACTTTGCTTTATTGTGCTTCCCAGGTGTGTTTTTTACAAGTTATAGGCAAACCCTCTGCCAGCAAAAAGATTACGACTTGCTTTATTGTGCTACTACATGGTGGTCTGGAACCCAACCTGCAACAGTACTGAGGTACACCTACATGTAACTGTTAGCTAAACTGTGGCACTGACTCTAAATGTGTATAATAGGACATTTTAAAATCAAACAAGATTCTATCTGGGCTTAAAACTGATTAAGTGCTACTGCTAAATCAACTGTGTGAAGAGAAAGTGGAAACAGATTAAAAAAAAACCCCAAAAAACAGCCTTGAGATTCCTAATTACTGGAACACAAACTCAATTCCACTTAGTTTTATTAAACGAAATTTACTCAACACCTACTACATGCAAGATATTAATAGAAACTCTTTGCATGATGAGGATGAGCAAACATGCGTTTGCCTGTAGGCGTGCCAGTCAAGGCACATACCTACGTAAGTATAATGCCAGGTGGAAGGTGAGGGAGGCACAAAGGACTGTGGGAGTGAACTGTGGGAGAGCTTACTTTTAGCTGGGAAGGTCAGGAAAGGCTTCATGGAGGAGGTGTCATCTGGGACCAGGGCTGAATTGAGTTTCTCCCAAAGTTGACTCACATTTTATTAAGGAGATATCTCATTAGAAACTTGCCCCTTGAGTTCTTGTCTCACCAGTGGCCTGAAACATAAACAGAAGGAAAACCAGGTGTAGCATAGAATTGCTATGCTTCCGAAGTAGCTCTGCAGAAACTTTTTGGACTGAAGCTTGTATTTGATTTGTATTCTCTCAGCACTGGCCCACAACTGCTCATTCTCTTCCCCATCAGTATTCTCGTAAAGGCCATGATGCTTCACCCTGGGATTAATGTGGAGGGACAAGCACTTTCCATGTGAAAAGATACAGCAGTACCGTTGAGAGAGCTGCTTCATAGCTGAGAGGAACAGGAGCATCTCCAATCTCCTTGGTAGCATGTGATTTCTTCTCTCCACGCCAGGCAATCCACCCCTAGACTCCTTTTAGCCTGTTTCAAGTGTTCTTTTTACATTTTTCGAATATTTCCTCAAATTTAGATACATAATTGATGAAAAGGCATGGCAAAAATATACAAAGAATCTGAGAAATGAGATACAGCTTTTTAAAAGCGATTTTTTTCAGCAGGAACAATGGCCTGAGTGATGTTTAATCTTGACCACACTGCTCTCTAGTGGTGACATGAGGGTATTAGCGCAGTAAACGGTTCCTTTCAGGTAGTTTGGTTCATCACATTGAGATTCTATAGTATGCTTCGCACTGAGGTAGGCTCTGAGAATACGGAGATGTTGACATAGTTCCTACTCTTGTGGATTTCTTGGTCTAGGAGTAGAGGTATTTACCATAGCACAGTGTGAAAAGAAACTACAGAGAAGTATGTACAAAGATCTGTGAGTATGCAGAAGAGACAGTAATTAATCCTCCCTAAGTGTGGCTGGCGGGGCTTTTACTAGGTATACCAGTTAATATGTGGATTTTGTAATCAAAACATGATGATTTCAAGAGAAGCATCAAAAGTGCTTTATTTAAAGTAATGTCCATCGCTAGCTACACATTTCCCCATCTTTCAGGTAATTTGTGGATACTGTCCCAAAAGAACTTTTCTTGTTTTGGGGCACACCATTCAGAGACCCAATTTTCCACTTCTTCATACATTTTGATGTGCTGCTCAGAAAGTACGTGTGCCATTGATTGAAACAAGTGGTCATCTGAAGGAGCAAGGTCTGGTGAATACAGCGGGTGGGTTAATACTTCCGAGGCAAGATCTTCTAACGTGTCTAACTGGTTTTGAAGTGTGTGATGTTGCATCATCATGAAGCAAAATTACTTTGCTGTTTCTTCTAGCACATTCTGGTTGTTTCACGATCAAATTGTGGTTCAAATTGATTATTTTTTTGTTGTTGGTAGCGATCAGTATTAATGGTTTCACCTGATTTTAGAAGCTCATAATAAACCACACCTTCCTGATCCCACCAAACACAGAGCATTGTCTTCTTTCCGAAGCAAGCGATTTGGCCTTGCAGTCAATGTTGATGATTGACTTGGATCAACCCATGATTTTGTGGGTTTGGAATTCTCAAAATAAATCCACTTTTCATCGCCAGTCACAATTGGATGCAAAAAAGACTTTGTTTCGTGCTATTGAAGCAACATTTTACTGATGACTTTTGGCTTTTCCATTTGTCTTCCGTTCAGTTGATGTGGCACCGTTTTCTCCTACCTTTGAAAATCTTTTCCATTGCTTGTAAACGATTGGCAATTGTTTGCTGAGCAATGTTTAATCTTTTTGCAAGTTGTTTTTGCATTTGACAGGCATCTTCATCCAATAATGCTTGTAATTGTTGGTCTTCAAACTTTTTCAGTTGACCTGGACATTTTTGTCTTTCACATAGAAATCATCACTTTTAAAGCGTTTAAACCAGAGTTCACAAGTATCTTGAGATGGAGCATGTTTACCATAAGCTTCCCAAAGTATACGATAACTTTTTCTTCAAAATAAAATGAAGAATTAAAACTTCATGCAAATGCTCTTTTTTTGGCACGAAATTTGACATTTTTAAGTGTAAAAAAATCTATGATACTGACACCTTCAGAAAATTTGACATATGAAGTTTTGAAGCTTGCTGTCAATACAACAAATAGCATACATTATCAAATCGTATATATATCAACATATGTGTAACTCCATCTGTTGAAAAAAATCCGCATTATTAACTGATACACCATGTAAACACATTGCACTTGAGAGATACCTTGAAAAATGGTAGGAGTTTTCCTGGTGTGTGTGTGTGTGTATGTATGTGTGTGTGTGTGTGTGTGTGTTGCTTCATGGTTGAAGGAGCAGCCTGAGTAAAGGAAGCTGGTCCTTTATTAACCACTAGAGGCCTGGTGCACAGATTTGTGCACTGCTGGGGATTTCAGCCCAATCCCCTTGGCATGACCTGTGGGGATTGGGCTGAAAACAGCAGTCCAATGCCACCTGCCGCTCCGATCTGCTGTTCCTGCTCATCCTGGCCCCACTGTGCCTGCCACATGCTCTTGCCCAGTCAGTCCCGATCTGGAAAGACTCACAGAACTCAGTGGTGCTCCCGCTGTGGGAGTGCACTGACCACCAGGGGGCTGCTCCTGCATTGAGCATCTGCCCCTGGTGGTCATTGCACATCATAGCAACCTGTTGTTTGGTCACTTAGGCATATATATATATATATATATATATATATATATATATATATTAAAATGCACAATGTGTTCAGGTGACAGCTAAGCACCTCTGATGTGAGATTGAAACATGCTACAGCCTGATGTTATAGTCCTGCTTTTCCATCTATACCCACAACATGCTTCACTAACCCATAGGTCATATATTATTATAAAAAGTTGGGACATACTAATCAATTGGGATTTGCATCATAGTCATGATTTTACTTTGTCATTGTAATAGAAATAATATATAACATTATACACCGAGTGGCCAGATTGTTATGATCTATGAATGCATAATAATCTGGCCACTCAGTGTATATCCTATATAATAAAAGGCTAATATGCAAATTGTCCCCTCGACCAGGACTTTGACCAGCAGGCAGGCTGGCCAACCGCCCATGTCCCTTCCCTCTGGCTAGGCTGGCCGAACCCCACCTATGCACGAATTCATGCACCGGGTCTCTAATACACACACACACACACACACACACACACACACACACATTGAG
Organism: Pipistrellus hanaki; assembly: GCF_964339955.1. Taxonomy (NCBI): domain Eukaryota; kingdom Metazoa; phylum Chordata; class Mammalia; order Chiroptera; family Vespertilionidae; genus Pipistrellus; species Pipistrellus hanaki. The sequence goes on along the minus strand of NC_140516.1, from coordinate 32,452,892 downwards.
TGGCCAGATTATCATGTGTTCAAAGATCATAATAATCTGGCCACTCAGTGTATATGATATGAAATACAATTTATATAATATTTAAATAAGTGACCATTTCTTAATAATAGCTTACTGTTACAACATACACTATAATTTTGATCCTCCCCTTGCTGAATATATAATATTAATTTTCTTTTGCCATTTCTTTTAAAATTCTTATGTACCTTAATTTATGGGGAGGGGGAAGTTAGAGCTTAAAAAATACACTTACTTAACTATCAGACTCCAGTGGCTTGTGGATCTGCTGACCTGCTGTGGGGGTGAATACATTTTCCTTTTTCTGTGCAGAAAATGCAGCAGCTTCCTAGCTTCTGGGCACCCAGTCAACTCTTGTGCAGAGTCCTGGACTGCCCCCAGCTCAGCCACCATTGGGCAGCATGACTTAGGCGGTTCCTCCTGGTGTGCTCCCCCCACTATGCCCTTTCAGGTCTGTGGAATGGGGTGGGAGTGGAGGTGCAAGCACGGTAATTGGCTATGACCCAAGATTGTTTTCTCTACAAAAGCAGCAGCATGTAGGGCTCTGAAGGCAGACGGGTTGGGATCAAATCCTGGCTCTGCCACTTACTGGCTGTGTGATATTGGCAAATATCTTGGTCTCTCTGGGCTCTGCTATCTCATCTGTAAATAAAATAGAGATATTAATATCTGCCTCCAGGATTGCTGGAGGGATTAATAAGTCTTTATGAACAGCGCCTGGACAAGAAAAAGCGGACAGCAAAGATGCGTTCCCTTCCCAACTCCCTTCATTCTTTGTACCAAGAATCAGCTACTCCAAACTTCCACTTAGATACAAATACGTACAATAGTATCCATTTTATGTGTATTCCCTTAACTACCTAACATCTAGAAAGGGCCTTACCGTTTGAAACTCAGTCTCATATGCCTCACCTCATTGATCCTCACCCAGCCTTTGTGAGGAAGGGCCTCCAAACCATGATGGGGATGAGCTGTGCTGTGAGACATAGCAGATTCTCTCTCTCTAACTTGGGCAGGCATGAACTCACTTCTCTAGCCTTGATTCTTGGCATGAACAACCAAACATTTGTATTTTTAGAATCCCCTTTTTTGGGGTGAACGCTTGGTGTGTAGAACTTTTCCTCCAACGATAATTTTGACACTAAAAATGCATCAAATTATTTCAAATCCTGGCAAATTTTAAAATATGAGTGGGTAACATAGGAAAGATCTATTCTCAAGAAAGAACAATGGCGTATGATCCAAGAGACTTGGAAAAGAATTTAACACACACACAACTTTCAGAAATTGAAATTGATTTAACACATTAAGATTATGTTACTTGGGTGTGTCTTTTAAATGCTAAGGAATACGTTCAGTTTGGCATTAGAGACAAACATTTCTAACCTACAGGAAAGAAGGCAGAGAGCTGGGTTCACCAAATATTATAGCAGAATTTCTGTCGCAAATGCAACCCATCCCCAGGACACCACCGCCCCTCTCCTTCCTGCGGCTTTCCTTCATGGAACACCAAGATCAATAAGGCAATTAAGATAGAGATTCAGGGTACATACCAGTCATCGTGTGCGGTTTCAGAACATACATTTGCAAGGGTAAAAGAAACACTCCAAAGGAATAATTACACATTCACACGTGTAATTACTCATATTTGCTTGCATTCCTCATTCCTTTTAATTTCTCCTCCTACCTCCCAAGTTTTAAGAAAGAAATACAAGATGTATTTTTCTATGTTTTGTACAAATCCCCCCAGGTGGGCTGCTATAGTCTTTAATAGCAGGTAATAGTAGACTTGAAGTGACTGTGTGTTTCTGAGTATTTCACCACGTCCAAAGCAATGTAAGAACTCAGTGTAACAGTTCCGTGCACTTACATAAGGACAGTTAATCTATTGATGCACACTAGTTGAACTGGGGGGATTTTCATTTGTAAAAGGAGAAAGTAGATTATCTTTCAGAATCAAAGAAATCACCTCTAGCTGGTTTGGCTCAGTAGCTAGAGCATCAGCCTGAGGACTAAAAAGGGTTGTGGGTTCGATTCTGGTCCAGAGCGCATGCCTGGGTTGCAGGCTTGATCCCCAGTGTGAGGCATGCAGGAGGTAGCCGATCAGTTATTCTCATCATTGATGTTTCTATCTCTCCCTTCCTCTCTGAAATAAATAATAATATATTTAAACAAAATAAATAAAATAAAATAACATATGAGAAATCACATATATTTTCTTTAGCCTAGATTCCTGGCATATATGTAATAGTAAAATAAAAATTGTCCATGGTCCCACAGCATAGAGATCATTGCTAACACACGCTCACACACATTTATGTCATTTATGTATGTATAACATAATGCGTGTGTTACATGTGTGTATGTAGAACATATTACCCACATCAGGAGGGCTACAATGAAGTGGTCCCAGGCCACTGCTGCACGTTTTCCAAAGTGCTGCGTGCTGGGCACTCGCCTGCTGTTCAGTGTCCCACAGCTCCCATAGCTGCAATAGGATGGAAATGACACAAGTGGATGCACATGGCAACTAGGAGAGAAACTCTTCCTCTTCCAAAGCTCCCTCTGATAGAGCTGACCACTGTGCTTGCTGCAGGAAAAGGCTTAAAGGGCCCATCTGCACTATCACAGAGCGGGCAGTGCAGGGTGTATTAGAACTGGGAGGCAGGACATTGATAACTGGCCCACCACCCGAGCAGGGGGGGCGGGAAACTTGCCCAGACAGCCAGGACCCCTTCTCCCTATCTGGTTTCTCAGGGCACAGTAGGTGATGCCCTGTGAATGCTCAGCTCTCATAGTCTGTCCTGGAAAGTCCGATTTAGCTTGAGTGTCTCCCATAGCTCCCATTTCCATAATCGCTTTCACACTTTCAAAAAACTTTCCACAAGACCAAAAGAGAACAACAAAAAAGCTTCAGGGGCAGTGATCTGTGGGCCCTCGGAACCTGGGCCTGGGCAGGAACCTCTCTCCTCGCAGGGTTGAGTAGGCACCTCTCCCTGGAGACCCTCAGAGCCACTGGCCACCCCCTGCTCCTGCTCGATCCCTTGCAAGTTCTCTGCAGCTGTTCTTTCTCAGCTTCTCCACTTCTGCATCTCCCCACACTCTTCTCAGAGGACCCACTCTGGGCAGGGGACTTGGCCATCTCTTTTATCAAGGTTTCAGGCCACCTGATTTGAGCTCTTTAGGCTTCTCTTCCCTCTGCCTCACGCGTTCTTTTTCTTCACATCTCTGAGGGGAAAATGCTTCTTGCGGTGCCTGCCACAGCCCTGCGGAGTGGACAGGGGCTTTCCTCTGGCTGTAGTTGATTATAAGTCGGACTCAGAGCCAGAGCATTCGTTGCCAGGACTGGCCAATCCAAGACTCCCTTTGAGAAGCCAAATAAGCACAATGATTGCATTTCATGCCCCTGTACAGATTTGGGGCCAGGGGTGGGGTGGCAGCCTGGCCATGTGCTGGGAAGCAGAGAGCAGAAAGGGAAGCCTGGAGTCTCAAAGTGAGCAAGGGAATGGCTTCCAAATCCCTGTCAAGTTCATGAGAAGCTACACCTCCCAACTTGGGTTCTGGAAAGGTCCCCTGAAACCTGTCGGTAACCCCAAGTTCTTACTCCTGCTAGTTTTCATAATGTCTGTTTCATGTTAACTTTCCGTTTTGCCTCTTTCTGGGACAAGGTTTCTCCTCGTTGGCACTGTTAATATTCTGGGCAAGATAATTCTTTACTGTTGGGGGAGGGGCATGTGCAGGAAGTGGGGGTAGGCCAGCTGTCCTTTGCATTGTAGGATGTTCACCAGCATCTCTGGTCTCTCCCCACTAGATGCCAGAAGGCCCCCCTGTCAGGACAATAAAAAATGTCCCCAGACAGGATCAGATGTTCCCTCAGGGGCAAAATCCTCTCCAGTTGAGAATGCCTGTTCTAGGCAGGTTCTGCCTAGAGTCTCAGTCCTGGGCTTCTTGTCAACTTTAGGATATGCCCGTCGATGCCTTGTCTCTGACCTGTAACCTTGCTCCCAGCCTCTCTCCTTCCTTGGCCAGTCTTCCTCTGCAGGTGCTCTCCTGTCCCCTTTCCTTAGAGTCTGAACGGGACTCGCCGCCTTTGGCTGACCAGTCTGACTCCCTGTGGGAATCTCTGAGACCTAAGCTATTTCTCAGAAAGTCACTAATGGCCTCCTTGTCTATTAAGTACAAAGTGCTCACGAGACCTCGCCTTTCTCCTGCAACCTGTGCTCTGCCATCCCTGTCTACTCACCTTTGCTCATGGATTAAACTGAAAAGCGGATGGCAAAGAAGGAAACACTTTGACTTCTACGCTCAGCAAGTTTATAGTTTCCTATGCCCACACAACAATAGGATGATCACCAACGAAAAATGTGATGAGATCCTAAATCAAGTATAATTGAAGATCAAATAAAGAAAAATGAGAGAAATTAATCAACAAATATTACTTAAATAATTAGAACATGCTCAGCCCCATATTTGATGGTATAGGGAATAGAAAAAAGACATTTCTTTCAATGAAAGTTTACATTTTAATTAAAAAAATACAATACATAAGCATATGAAAGAATGATTAAATGATAGTCTACAATAGATTTATATTGCAGTGTTCAGATAAATATCACACAGGACTAGCATCAGATTACCTCATATGTATACTAGTGTACTGCTTTATCCATTTGAGGATAGCCATCTGATAATGACCATTTATGGAGTTTATGCAATGCCTGGCTCTGTCAAGAATTTGCTTTGTTCTCCATCGGTTGAATGTTGAAAGGAACTTTTCTTGAGGTCTTGGACTTTTTGATTAGGCTTCCAAATTTGAGTACAATAGATGATAAATAGCTCCACATTTTTAACTGGAGTCTTAGACACATCCATGCAAGACTGAGGATGCCCAACTGACTTTTCATCTCCCACTGCCTTCACCCATCTCCAGCCTTTGCAAAGAGACCCTGGAAGAGAGAGATGACTGAAAATGTCATTGAGGCAGAAGCGTTGTTGAGTTCTTGACCTAGCGCCATCTTCCCTTGAGGTGAAAAGGGATAAAAAATGATTAGGGCTCAGCAACAAGAAGAGACAGGCTGTGCTGTGGACACTGAGCTGCCTTTTGTTTGCAGATTCTGAAGGTTGTGCTGCCCAGTGGCAGGGGAGGAGGGAGCTTATATTGCAGTGGTATCGGTACTGGGCCGATTAGATGTTGGGGGAATATAACTGGCTCCATCCATCTTATCGAGACCCCACGAATCGGCCCTCTTCCAAGAAGAGGCCATGTGTCGTGTGCTGCTGGGCCGGCCTTGCTTAGGGAGCAGTGCAGAGTTCTTAGGGGCCTCCGAACAATCCACACATCTGCGCCCACTGAAGAGCCAGGCTTTAGTCTCCTGTCGTGTCAGAGGGCATCGGTGGCTCAGAGAGCGCCCGCTGAGTAAAGACTTGGCCACTTTTCCTCTCTTCCTCCCCCTCCTGCCCTGACTCTGGCAGACCCGACGCAGGCAAAAGAGTGGACGAGCAGGAAGGGATGAAAGGGTGGAGGGAGGGCAGCAGGTCTCCCAGCCAAGAGCCAAACCTGAGAGGGTGGGGAAGGGGAAGAGAGGGGCAGAGGGAGGAGCTTTTAGGGTTGTAATGGCATTGGACTGGACTTTTTAGTATTTGGAAATGAGATTTCTCCTTTTACCCCAAATTCCTAGAAAGCTATTGTTCAAGGACCAGGAAGGAAGAGCTGCTCTAAGCCTGTGGCAGACCTGAGCTGGTGGGAAGTGAAACCCTTCCCTGATTTATCCTTCAGCAGGTTTGGGTGGGAAAGACAGAGCCCGGGGAAGTATGATTATTGTCTAATAACTCTGAGGTTCAGAGGAGTTAAGTTGCCTCCACATGCTGGAAAGTAGAAGTCTCAGAGCCGAAACCTTCGAACCCCTGGCCCAGTGCCATCTCACCATAGCCTTGTATCCTAGCTGCCTGTTCTAAACAACACAGTTTGAGGCCGGCATTTTGAAAAGAGGTAGAGTTTTGAAGAGTGTACAGGTGAGGGCACTGCAGGCAGGTGGGAGGTGGAACCTTGGGGTGCTGGACCAGTATGGGATGCAAAGAGGAGTCTGTGCTGGGAAGGAGGGTCAGTTAAGGTGGAGCTGGGCTGTGGAGACCCGGGAGGGGCCTGGGTCTGCCTGCCCAGTAGGATTCTGAGTCAGAAGTGAGATGGTGAACATCTTGAGATTGCTCTAGTAGGAGAGAGAGAGAAGACAACACAGAAATCAGACCCCTTGAGTAGCCAGGAAGGATGCTGATGAGAATTAGAACAATGATAACCACGATGGTGGCTACGGAAATTGGCAGGACAGGATGACAAACTTGATAGAAGGCATAAAGGAGAGGCTTAATAGCAGGGTACTAGAGAAAAGAAGCTGTTTGGGGCTGTCCCGCATCTATTGAGGTAAACAGCTTGAAGGGCAGTCTGTCAGTCAAGACCGCTATTAAGAGCCGGGATTGCCTGGGAAGGAAGATTGGTCTAATCTCCGTGCGTCTTTCTTCTGTTCTTTTCCTTGAATGGCGATGCAGCGTGAATGCTGATGCATGTGGTTCAGGCTGCTCACAAGGGGTGGTGTTCCCTGAAGTGAACGGAACACAGGGTCTGGCTCTAACCCCGCTGGTGGGTGAGTCTTCCTCCGCCTTCTCCCTGGGACCTGGCACACAGCCAGCTCCTCTCTGGGGTCAGGCATGCACTGAGCAAGGATAACAGAAAGGGGTCTTTTGTTGTTCCAGAATTTCCGACACTAGCAGGGATGGAAACTGTAGCTCCACTGTTGGGAGGAGGGGGTGATGGTGAGAAGAGCAGAAAGCAGGCACATTGAAATGATTGACAGCACAGACCAAAAGCCGTGGAGGGAAAGAGATGAGATCAGAGAACAAGGAGCAGAGGTGTCTGAAAGAGAAGAGGTGGTAGGGAATAAGAAGCACTCAGTAAAGGGGAGGAGGGTCCCCAAGGCCCTGGGAGAGGGTGACACTGTGGGTGGCGCTGGGAGTTGAGAACAAAGGCCAAGGGGGTGGGGCTGAGGCTCTGTGTACACTGGGCTGAGAGCAGATGGTTTGAGCTGGAAATTACTGTTCTGAACATTCTTCTGGACGTGTCAGCACATGAGACTGATCCGCTCACGGAAGGCTCAGTGTCTGTGAAGGCAGATAGCGGGCTTTGTCTGCACCGGGAGAGAAGCTCTGCTTTTTGGAGGGGACCAGTAGTAAGCGAAGCCACAGCAATGAAAATGACTGATTGCCAATGTATTGATTCATATAATGAGAAAGACAGCTGTGGACAGAGCGGAGTATTCATGTCGGTAGATCTGCAGTTACCTCCCTGCTGGCAAGTGACAAAGGAAGTCAACCGTGGCCAGGAGGTGGTAGCTGAGCCCACACCAGAACCAGGGTAGCCCCGCTACATAATTCACAACAGGGATGGACCCTGCACAGACGGACGTCTCCTAGGCAGGGCGAGGTGACCCCTTTTTATCACCTAGCAGAGGTATTTAAAAGATAGGTGTTTGCTCTTCAAAGTCTGGTCTGAAAATACCTGCATCCCAATTCACGGGGGAATTTAAATACCCCGGTTCCCAGGTGTCATCCCAGATGTACAGGAATAAAAATCTCAGAGGAGGGGCCCTGGAACCTGCATTTGAAGTAAGTTCTCCACAAGATTTATGAAGCCTCAATGTCGTTTTGGGCTAAGCAGTCATTTTCTTTTTTAGTCATTCAAGTGAAGTACCTCCAGTTGATTAGGTTTGTCCAATTCAATTTCCTGCCTGACATCTAGGAAGCCAATGGCTCACCCCCTCCTTGCTTTTTAATCCACTGAACAGTCAACATGGGAAGTCAAATGGGCACCTAAGTGTTGGGTCATTTAGCCCTCTCTGGACGGGCTGAGGTTGACAAATGGGCTGGGACTCCCAGCTCTCTAATAGAACTTAAATTTGGGGTTTTTACAGGCCTGGAAGTGGAGAATGGCAGGGAGGCCCTGACAGGGGGGGCTCTGTGTGGAGAGTGAGGGTGGGGTCAGCTACATTGGGCGAGTCCAGAGGCATGGAGTGATAAGAGGCTGAGCTAGACTGGAAAATGGTAACTGCCTGGGAGACAGCTGTGATCTGTGAGTCCCTCCTCCTTCCCTGAGAGGGCGGGTGCTGACAAAGTTCCCCAACCGCCTCTTGAATCACATTGAAATTCTGCTTCCCTGACTTTGATTCCACCGGACTTTGCCACGAATTCAGACCTTGCCTCTTCAGCCCAGTTGTTGGCTTCACCCTTTCCTCCAGCTTAGTTTTCCCATGGCCTCCAGGCAGGACTCTGCTTCTTGTGTACCTTCCCAGGCTCTGACCTCTCCAGGCAGATCACGAATAATGGGGAGCCGGAGAGGAAGTTAGGTGCGGGCTGAGATGAGGTTACTCACCTCAAATCACACAGCAGTTAACTGGGCATTTAGCACGTGCACATACTGGATGAACTGGAGTGTGAGGACATCAACGAATGAATTTCAAGGAATAGGGTCACTCTCAGTGGTGACAGCCTCAGGGCTCCTTGCCTGCTGTGCAGAATTTGATCACTAGATGGCAACCTAGACAACAGCACTGATTGATCTATGATTTTTCCCCCCCAAGTGCTTTTTTTTTAGATATATATTTTTATTGGTTTCAGGGGAGGGGGGCAAAGGAGGAGGGTTCCTCAGCCCAGCCTGCACCCTCTCACAATCTGGGACCACTGATTTCTAACCGCTCACCTGCCTGCCTGCCTGATAACCCCTAACTGCCTCTGCCTTGGCCTCCGCCACCATGGCTTAGTCCAGAGGATGTCTGAAATGACGTCTGGAAGGTCGTTTGGCTGTCTGGTCTAATTAGTATATTACACTTTTATTATTATAGATATTTACAAAGAAATAAAAATAGTTGACACTCTACATTTTAAGCACAGGAAGATTACCAAGTTAAATATTTAAAGTTACTCTACCCAAATATATAAACTAAACCTGTTTGTCTATCTGTCTATCTATCTATCATCTATCTATCTATCATTATTTGTTGTTAACAATTACCTAAACAGTGTAGCTCAGTGGTTGAGCATCAACCTATGAACCAGGAGGTCACAGTTTGATTTCCAGTTAAGGCATATGCCTGGGTTGTGGGCTCCATCCCCAGTAGAGGGTGTGCAGGAGGCAGCCAATCAATGATTCTCTCTCATCATTGATGTTTCTATATCTCTCTCCCTCTCCCTTCCTCTCTGAAATAAATTAAAAATATTTTAAAAACAAAACAAAATAAAACAACAATGACCTAAACTTATGTATAGTATATGTAGAAATTTATGAGTAAAGTATTGAATCCTGCTTTAGTTCTCAGTTCCTATGATTCAAGATGCCTTATCAAGTCATTAGATGAGAAGCTTGTCCTGAAATATGATGTGCTGGTTTTGATTCCCATCAAGAAGGCTAACTTTAGTAGCTTGGTCCTAAAAATACCCTGTGCTTTAGTTGTGTAAATGTGTCCCTGTTATCTTACAGGGAGCAAAAGGAGGGGGAGGAGAGCACAGTGACTTCTTAGAAATGAAAAGCCGAAATAAAATCCTTTGAGTCAACAGGGTAGATGCCACAATTTTATACATGCACACACACATGAATCTATATTTAGGGATATGATTCACAGCCAGGAAGAATAGATTTAATATTCACATCTTATAAAATGCCCCAGTTCCCAGTTCTTCATGGATCAATATGAGACAATAGATGCTTTTACTCCTTGTGATATTGTAAACTGTGCACACTTTATTCTTCACAGTCTCTAATATGTGGCAGAATCCCACGGTTTTGTTTAAAGTATGCTTGAAAAGTAACGCGGAATTTGCCAATGCTTCACATCTTGAACGCAATGGTGAGGTTTTACTTGTGTCATTCTGTCTACCTTGGAAGTTATAAGGTAATTTGCCCGTGCCCCGTAGGTGGTAATTGCACAAGAAACTTTGTGTTCTGCTCTTACTCTGAGTCTATTAGGAATCTCTAGGGAGTGAATTCAACCTGAGGAGAAAGGCTAATGAGGTCATATTCAGGACTCTGAAATTGGTCAGATCACAACCTGAAAGCGGGGTAGGTTTCAGGCCAGTGAAGGAGTTCCGAACCCACTGCAGGGCTGAGGGAAAACATGGGTAAGTCTCCAGGTTCTTTTGGCCAAGGACCAGTCAACCAATGAACTATATGTATATCCATGGTATGTCTGGATCAGCATGTAACTTAGGGTAGCCTTATGGTTGCTACCACACTGCCTCAGTCCCCAGCAAACATCAACTTTGTAGGATTATTTTGTAAAGGAAAAATCAAGGCAAGAAAGAAAAGGTAGGAATATGGGCATTTCGTGGAGGTCTAAATAATGAAATCCTGAGTAATCAGAACTAGTTACTGCTCATGACAAAGAGCATATTGGCAAAGGACATCTGTAGCCAAGCTTCAACGTTTATAGGAGATAATAAATTGTTTGAGCGAGTGAAATGTCAACCAACTAAGAAAATCATAGAGTGTTTCTAAGGAAATTAGTAGCAGAGTGTCAGTGAGGGGAACATAAAGTAGTGAGTGAGGGAATGTAGGACTTTGAACAATTACATATGCCAGAGAAGCTCTAAAGTCACCTGACCCAGTGGATAGCTTTACCGGGAAGTCAGCTTGGACATCTTCGTTGAGACCACTGGGAGCACCTGGTTCAGGGCTCTGGTTCAGACACAGCTAGAAAGAAGGAAACACACAGGATCACTCTGACTCCAAAGTCCCAGCAGAAGTGAAGCAATTCCAGGGAAAGGCAAGTGGAATGATGAAGCAGATGGGGAAATATCTCTAGCTGGACAATTTGAGAACTAAGTTTACTTTGATTAGGAAATACAAAGACTACATAGGGATATCATCTTAGTTTGTGAAATCTTAATGGGAACATGAATGAATAGGAGTTTGTTCCCCAGTTCTTGGAATACCAGATCTGGAGATAAACACTTGAAATACTAACTAGTTAACAACATTGATGATGATGATGATGATAATTTTGTTCTTGTTAAAGAGGTCATTCAGTGAATGCTTATTCAGGGGAATGGAACACCTTTTTGTTGTTGTTAAATGTAGAAGCCAAGCTTTCAGGACCTCCCTTAGGGACAAAGGAAGACTTCTTTGGGCCTGTTTGGACTGCTTTTGTCAATGAGCCAAATTTCCCAGTGTTAGCCTACACAGGGCATTAGGCAGTCATTACTGCAGCCCAAGACATCCCAGTCTTGTCAACTATTTAATGATGTAGGATGGGGTGAGCTTCCTCTAGGAAATGGAAGCCTTGTTATCACAGTTTGGGGTCCCCAGGGAGCAGAACTTGAGATAGAGATTAGCATGCAGATTTTTTTAGATATCAACTTAAGAAAGGAAGGAAAGGAAGCAGGACCGAACAGAGGGAGTAGTGGGTGCAGCCTAACAAATGCCTCAGCCCACCATACAGGAGTTATGAAAGTGGAATGAAACTGCAGAGATGTCATTCGGGGTCTCTCTTCCGCTGACTTACTTATTAGATGTGGGTCCTCTTGAAATGAGAGGAGATTTTGGTCTTGGAGTTTCCTTCTCCTGAGGCTGAGGGTGAAGGGCTGGTAGCAGTCCTAGCAGCTGGAAGTAATTGGTCCCTCATTCCACAGCGTATGTATCCCAGGGTCCTCCACACCTACCTTCATCCTGACCTCCTGCTCCCATTCCTGATTTACGTGGTTGGACAGCAGGATGCTGCTAAGCTCTGTTTAGTGAAAGACCCTGGCTTAGTTGCCAAGTATAAGACCATCCTTTAATGAAACTTAGGAGCTGACAGGTTTGTTGTCAGTGCTCCCAACTTCCCTTCCTGAATTTCCTGTTCTTTTGCCACTGCCTCTTCCTTTCACTGTTCCTCATCACACACACACACACACACACACACACACACACACACACGCCTTTTTTTTTTTTTTTTTTTTTTTTTTTTTGCCAGGTGCTATTCTGTTCATTTCCCCCCACTCTAGGACACGCACCTTTCCAGTGGAAATGATTTGATAAATTTATTTACCCAGACCTGTCAATCACAGCAACTTGATTTGCATTTCAATGTACAGTAGAGTCATTGGGCCCAACGAAGTGAAGCCTCTGGCTGCCTTGGGTGAGCAGACATTGTTTGGGGAGAGGGAACACCCTTTGAGTTGTAGGAATGAACTGGTATTGGGGTCAGGTAGCCCTGAGAGTGAAGTGCGGTCCTGAAAGAAATCCCGCATAAATGATGTGGATGGGACCAGTAGGAGAGAGGAGGAAAAGGAGCTTTTCCTGGAGGCTCTGCCTGCTGGGCATGATTGACAACTGCAGATAAAAGCAAAGCTGGTTCCTTCGGCCTGGGAACAGTTGCTGCCTAGCAACTCAAAGAATCAAAGGTTTTTTCCTACCCTGAGCTCAGAATTTATCCCTTGTCAGTTCTGATGAGTTTGTTAAAGTAAACCCAAGTAGAGAACTGGAGAAGCTGGGCTTTTGTAAAAGTGGTGATGGTGAAGGTAGCACAGGACTAGAAATAGTTTCTCGGACCTCCCCAACCCTCCGTGATGGCTGCCAGCACTGCACTTTTTAGTAGTAGGAACTTTGGATAACCTAAAAGAGGACTTTACAGAAGATTTTATTGATATATCAGTTGTTTAAGGCCAGGCAACTTTCTTGAAGATTTTATGTGCTCTTATAGGCTGGAAAATCTGTGTCTTTACAGCTCCATCTGATCCTATCTTACTATATAGTGGAACTTATCTCTTCCTTTGATAGCATATAACTTACACCATCAAATTTACCATTGTGTTTTGAAAAATCTCAAGGCAATAACATTTTGCATGTTGTGGGTTGTTTCTTGGAAGAAGCATAAGGGAAATAAGTGATTTACTAAAAGAGTAGACTTGAATTTTTCCCCCCTGAATTTACTTTTAATTCTGCTTCATCTTGCATCTCTCTATTTTCAGTATAATTCTTCTATTTCATCAATACTGTTTTCTGATATTCCACTAGAATGTAAATCCTATGAAAGCAGAATTTTTTTTTTTTGCTTTGTTTTTGGATATATTCCTGTAATGAGAACATAGTTATGGGATCAATAAATATTGATAGTATAAAATTCATATTTTTTGTCAACATCAGAGGTCTAAAAATTCTCAAGCTGCTTTTTAGTGTCTTAAAATCTCTTACCTTAGCTCTCATAAAAATGTAGCTATCTTTGCCTCAATCTTTCTTTTTGCTGATAATGACTTAACTAATAATTCTTTTGACTTAGTATGTTGGAAATAGTTGACTAGGAATCATGATTCCCAGGATTAATTAAGAATCAACTAATAGTTATTCAGGAAACCTTAGGCAAGTCACTTACATTTTCTGGGTCTCTGTTGGTTCATCTGTAAAAGGCGATTTAATAATGTCTTTATCTTGCAAAACCTTGAATTGGATCTAATCACATAACAGTTTAATGGTTAAAAAGGAAGAATTCTGGACCTAGACTCAAATCCTAATTCTTTCTAATTAATTGTATGACATAAAGCAAGATATTTAAACTTTTTAGGCTTTAGTTTCTTCATATTTAAATGGAGATATTTATAGTACCTTTTCTCTTAGAATTATTATATAGATAAAAATAGTCAGTCTATGCAAAAACACGTAATATAGTACTTGCCACATAGAGAGTGCTCATAATAGATATTAGGTATTGTTAAATATAGAACACATTTGGAAAAATGTGAATTGCTGTACAAATGTAAGAAAATTAAATTTCCATTTTAACAGCTCATTGATGGCTCAAGCTAAAAATGAATGACTAATACTAAAATTATAAGTCCCATGGAAAGCTAGGGGGTGAATGATTTGGCATCTCTCAAATCACACCTCATAGTTGGTCCTGTCTGTTCCCAGGGTTGGTTTGAGCTACCCATGTAACAGGCCATCACTGGTAAATTTACTCACAGTGACTTTGTCTTTTTGAGTTCCGTTATCATTTACCTATGTGACATTGGCCAAGTCAATTTCCTGATTTGATTCTTAGTTTCCTCACTTGTAAAATGGGAATGCCAACAGCTATTGCTTTTTTCAGAGGATTAGTGAGAGGCCCAATTAAGAAATTTAAATATGAGGTGGTGTTATTCTTTTGTTTATTTTCTCTGATATTTTGATAGACCTTTTTTAAAAAAATATTTTATTGATTTTTTACAGAGAGGAAGGGAGAGAGATAGAGAGTTAGAAACATTGATGAGAGAGAAACATCGATCAGCTGCCTCCTGCACACTCCCTACTGGGGATGTGCCTGCAGCCAAGGTACATGCCCTTGACCAGAATTGAACCTGGGACCCTTGAGTCTGCAGGTCAACACTCTATCCACTGAGCCAAACTGGTTAGAGCTTGATAGACCTTTAACTGTCCTGTTCTACAAACATGGTAGGCTGTTTGATGAGATGCAACTCTAGCTTTAGCTTCTCACAGACTCAAATATTTTTCTATTCAGAATCCTCCTTTATGCAAAGTTTAAAACAGACTGTATAATCCATCCAATTAGCTAAGGCCCAAATTCAAATGGATATAAGAGCAGTAGTGGTGGAGAAGGGCTTATTGATGAATCATTCAGACTTGAGGGCCCGTTTCAGAGCAGAGCAGAGTTTGCAGATGGTCAGTTAGATTATTTGGCATTTTCTAGAATTGGGACTCAAATAGTATGTACTCTTTTTTTGCTTGGTTTCTACTGAGTCGAATTGACTCTTTGAAGACTCACCATGCTGCCATTCCCTGGGCCTCATTTATAAACTCTGTGCCAGCAAAGAACTGAGAGATTAATATCTGAGATTAATGTATTTCCTGTTTATGGAAAGTGACATACAAGGGATTTTAATGCAGCAGTGTTTTAAAAGAGGCCTTTTAGACATCTAATGGACTGAGTCTAATGGAGGAATGACTGATGGAGGAAGCGAGGTAGGTCCAGTCCTCATCACCTTTGGTGCTACCCAAGGCAAACTTTCCCCCTCCTATATGCACAGGAGGCCTGTAGCCGTTTTTCTCAGATGAAAAACAAGTTGAAGTAAACAGTTTATATTAGCTTGGACATATTCCATTATTTAAAGAGGTTTGGAGTTTACCTTGGTACCACGCCCCAGCCCCCAAATGGGGGAAACTCTAAGAATCTTATGAGACAGATCAACCAATTTAAATACATGCACCTAATTATTTGGAGTCTGATTAAAATAAACCAAAGTAAAAACAAACAAGCAAATATAGGATAATTAAGGAAATGTGGATACTAATTGGTTATTGAATGATATTAAGAAATCACTGCCCATAAGGTCACAGTTTGATTCCCTGTCAAGGCGCATCCTTGGGTTGTGGGCTCAATCCCCAGTAGGAGGCGTGCAGAAGGCTGCCTCAATCAGTGATTCTCTCATCATTGATGTTTTTATCTCTCTCTCTCCCATCCTCTCTGAAATAAATATATTTTTTTATTAAAATATAATTATTAAAACATTTTAAGTGATAAAATTTGGGTTTTGTCTTTAAAATAGCTTTTTTTTATACATACTGGCAAATTTATGGATGGAATGATGAAATGTCTGGCTTTGCCACTGTGTGATATGGTGATGATAGATAATCTTGGACCTCACTTAATTCAGATTCTTTTTTTTTTTTTAAATATATTTTATTGATTTTTTACAGAGAGGAAAGGAGAGAGATAGAGAGCTAGAAATGTCGATGAAAGAGAATCATCGACCAGCTGCCTCCTGCACACCCCCTTACCGGGGATGTGCCCGCAACCAATGTGCATGCCCTTGACCGGAATCGAACCTGGGACCCTTCAGTCTGCAGACCGACGCTATACCACTGAGCCAAACTGGTTTCGGCTTAATTCAGATTCTTAAAGGGAAATTTAAGAAAGGGGCTCCTAAAGAACATGTCTGTTTGAGGATGTAGAAAGAGTTTGTTATAATGACACAGTTTTCACAACCGATCATCAGAACTGGAAGAGAAAAGTGTGAAAATATGGGTACATTATGGTTCCACTGAAGAGCTGGATGAGCAATAGTACTATCACTACAGATAAAAATCCTGGAAAATGCTAATCAATTCCCTTCCTAGGTACACTTTGAATTTTAGCAGAATGCTGTAAGCTGTTATTCTTTAAACCACAATATAGGTAATGTGATATTTTCACACTGTGGATCATATTCATTTAATGCATTGTGAAATTAATGGGCAATAATAGACAATTTTAATAAACTAGACTAGATGAGAATGGAATGAAATGGAATTGACATATTAAAGTGAATCACACATAGTAAGAGGAAATATATTTTCTGTTGGACTTTTAGTTTTGTGAGTGTGTGTGTGTGTGTGTGTGTGTGTGTGCATGTGCATGTGTACGCTATGCCACAATGTAAAACTAATATCTTACTGTGGTCATTGCCAAAAAAGTTTGAAAACCCCTAGGTAATGAATTTATATATACAATAACCAAATAAAAAGATTCAAGAGGAGAAAAAACAACATGATAATGTTGAATGAAAATTTCTTTCCAATCAAATTCCCAACAACTGGTCACCTGAATAGAGAAGCCAACAGGTCAAAAATCAGAAATAACCGGGCAGAAGAAACAGGTTACTAGGTGTCACCTGATTTATCAATGTTTATTTTGTGTGTGTGGTTCTGCTTCTTATGTTTTCTGTGAATTTTAAAAGGCCCTATGCATGTTTGTAACTGCCATTTCCACACTGGAATTTGTCTGTCTCTAGATGCAGCTGCTGCAATATCAGCTGACAGCAGGGGGATTTATAAGCCTGGGCAGTTTTTCAGTTGGTCCACCAAGAGCCCAAATGAAGAACTCTCTCTCTCCCCACCTACCCCCCAGTTTAGGTGATGGTAAAAGCAAAGTAAGATGACATGAGTCACTCAACTACAGACGGAAGCTACAAGAAGGATGCTCCTTCAAGGTTGGCTATATGCCACGTGTGCCCTTTGAAATCCCAGCAGGCACATACCTACAAATTCTCAGCTGATGAAAGGTTCATCTCTTCTAACAGCCCTAGGGTGGAGAAAAAAAATTTCCCCCTTGCCAAATTTTTTTAAAATATAAAATTTTACATAAGAACCGAGTTTCCATAATGCTCACACAGCTGGAAATTTTTCATTCAAATCCCCTACAACTCCATGGCACTAAGAGCCTCTCACTGTTGTCTGAGAGTCACTGCAGACTAGGTGTGCAGGTTTCCATCCCAGACGGGGTAAGTCCTGTTCAAATACAGAGCACAACCAGCACGGGCTGGCCCCCAAGGGAAGGAAGGGCACAGCAAGAGGGCATAACTTATCTCAGGGTGGTCTGATCATTCAGAAGAAGAAATGTTCAAATCCTGACGACTGCTGGGGTCAGGTCAGGAGGAAGCAAGTCCTAAAGTCTAAAAGGAGAGTGGGAGTGGGGCACACAGTTGGATAGGAAAGGATGGAAATGTGTTTATCAGGTGGTTTCCCAATGTGATCTCATTGATGGTTTGTCTCTGGGCACAAAGGAAGCCCAGCCTACTGTATTGAAAGCGGAATGGCTGGGGGTGGCACGGCTCTGTGAGCAGTCAACAGTGACTCATCTGGAGGCACAGCTGGGCCCCAGTGCTGGGAAGAGAGTGCAGTCAGAGCGAGCACCGTGGTTCTGGGACCACAGGGACCCACAGCACCAGCTCAACTCTGAGGCAGACCTGGGCATGGCCAGCACACCCCTTCCCAGGGAACAGTCTGCTCAGGTTCATGTTCTTGCCTAATTGCAAATCTCAAATGAGTGACGGAGTGACTTCTGTCACATCTCCTGGCAGAGAGGGCATTTAGCCCCTCCTGCTCCCAGACCTTGTTCTCTTTTTCACCTGTTTCACCAAGGAGCCTGGCAATAGAGTGAGACCAACCTGGTTCAAGTCCAACCTCCCCACATGCCTGTTAGGTGGCAAGTCATTGACCTTCTCTAAGCCCCAGTTTCCTCAACAGTGAAAGGGAGATATAATAATAATGTTTCCCTCATTGGATTGTGTGAGGGTTGAAATGTACATGAAATGGTTTCCATCCAACACTCAAGGTCAGGGTTTCGCAACCTTAGTAACTTTTGACATTTTGGGCGATAATTCTTTGCTGTGGGGGCTGCACGGTGCATTTTGAGATGTTTAGCAGCATCCCTGGTCTCCCCAAACTAGATGCCAGGAGTACCCACTCCCCACTCCTTACCCCATAAGCTGTGACTTTCTTCTTGCTTTCCTCTCTCTCTCTCTCTCTCTCTCTCTCTCTCTCTCTCTCTCTCTCTCTCTCTCCCTCCCTCCCTCCCTCCCTCCCTCCCTCCCGCCCTCTCTCTCTCTCTCTCTCTCTCTCTCTCTCTCTCTCTCTCTCTCACTCTCTCTCCCTTTCCTCCCTCCTTCAGTTTTGGAAAAGCAAGCTGCCTGGTTAGAAATAACCCAAGTGGCAAGGAGCTACTGTTTCCAGCAAATAGCCCGGCACCAGGCTGCACCAAGGGAGTGAATTTGAAAGACGATCATCCCCCGGTTGGTCCTTGAGATGACTGCAGCCCCAGGCAATCCCTTGATTGCAGCCCAGTGAGTCACCCTGAGTGAAAGGCGCCCAGCTAAGCCATGCCCAGGTTCCTGCCCCACAGAAACTCTGAGGTGCTAAATGGTGTTCTCTTAAGGGATTAGGACCAACAATGTACCAATAACACATGGGTGCTGCTTCAGGGAGCAGGTGGGTGAGTCGGAGCCTCTGCTCCCAAAGGTGTAATCCAGATGCAGCCCCACAGAGCAGATCCTGAAGGATTTTTTTGTTTTGTTAATCCTCACCTGAGGATAATTTTCCATTGATTTTTAGAGAGTGGGAAGGAAGGGGAGAGACACAGAGAGAAACATCTATGCGAGAAACTTTGATTGGTTGCTGACCAGGGCAGGGGATGGAGCCTGCAACTAAGGTATGTTTCCTTGATTGGAATCAAACCCAGGACTCATGTCCTTGGGCTGACGCTCTTTCCACTGAGCCAAACAGGCTAGGGCCTAGGTCTTATTGGTTTTCCCCTCCCTCCCTCCCTCCCTCCCTCCCTCCCTCCCTCCCTCCCTCCCTCCCTCCCTTCCTTCCTTCCTTCCTTCCTTCCTTCCTTCCTTCCTTCCTTCTTTCCTTCAGGTGAGAGAAGGGAGAAGAAGAGAGACAGCAGCTCTTATTTATGTGGTTGTTACCGACTGAATTATGGTCTCCTGAAATTTGTATGTTGAAGCCCTAACCCCCACCTTCTTAAGGACTTGATCAAGGACAGGAGGATCAGGAAAGAGAGTGGTCCTGATAAAATTAGACCAACGAGGACTCTCTCAACCCTGAGAACTGTTATGACTAGAGCATTCTGTGGAGGGCAGGGGAGCCAAGGTGCAGAATCAATGCACTGTGAACCCGAGGGGCGTCAGGAAAGGCTCAGGAAAGGCTCAGGAAGGTACCCGACGTGCTCGCCCTGGGAAGAACAGCGTAGTCATGCACCTGACTCTGATCTGAGTCCTGGATGACCCTCAGTAATTTACTCATTTAATCACTCCGGTCAAGTTACTTAATCTTTTTAAGATTTATACAACATGGATAATAAAGGTGCTTAAACTGCATAGTTGTGAGGATTCACTAATATGAGTGCCACGCTCAATACATGTCAGCTGGCTATAAGTTTACAGAGCCCACACAAGAAAGAATTTAATTTGTCATTTCTTTAGTTTTGTGAGTACCAAGGGAAAGGCTCAAAAGCTATTGCTTTTGAATTGGCAAGCTAGTCTTTAAAACAACAGTCACGTCTTGCAACCACGTGGGTGGGAGAATGTATAAACTCCCTAGTGGTCATGACGGCATAGCTGAAGAGCATTTGTCATCTCAGCTCGTACAGGGTACTTACTGAGATGGTACATATTGTGAGGACATATTGCAGACCACAGAGGGCAACACTCAATGTGGTGTGATTGTGTGCAGATAAATCACAAGTCTTTTTTCTTTTTCTTTTTTTCTTTTTTTAGTAGACGGTAAGACTACCATATCTCCAATATGTAATGACTCGAGGTAAATGTTTAGGAAATGCTGGTAAAAGAAAAGGTAGGATTCTATTGGCTGACTCCCTTTATCACTGCCAGTAATTAGGAGGCACATGAATTCAGGTGCCAGCCCTTGCCTCCCTCCCAATATACTGCAGCCCACGATCACTGGGCCTTTAAACCCGCTGACTGTCCAGTACTCTAGGTCTGGCCACGGTTCTTGCATTTGGCCGTGGTGGTCAGGTTTGCTCCCAGCTCAGTCCCTGAGCTTGGTCTCTGCCACAGGTTCTCAACTCGGACTTCTGTAGTGTCTACACCTGGCATCCAGCCCTGGACCTGAAGCCTCAGGCTCCATGCTCCAGGGCTGGGATGTCAGACATGTTCAGAGGACATCGGGGACACGCACCTGCTCCAGGAGACATCCAGGGAGGGTGAGGCTTGGTGGGAGGAAACTTCTGAATCCACAGGACCGGAAGTTTCTTGTCCTGAATGGGTCCAGACCACCAACTGCGGGAATGGCCACACTCCAGGACTCCCCTGGAATCTGGGACCCCGGAACCTAACCCAGCAAGCCCCCCTTGGCCACCGGCTACCCGGTGGATCTCGGGCAAGGGGACAAAGAAACATTGTATTTTAGACTTCGGTTCAGCTGGGAGCAGAGAAACAGACATCACCTGCTCTTGGCAGAAATGGAAGCGTGAAGCGTGAGTCAGCTGTTTTAGTTCACTTCCTAGTGGAGAGAGACAGTTTCTCATCCCATGTGAGTCAGTCATCCCGGAAGAAACTCCGTCCCAGAGAATTACTCAGACAGCGATGGTGGCTGCTCCTAATGAGACAGACGCAGGCGGACTCAGGAGGCCGGCCCGACAGGCAGCCGAGCGCAGCTGTTCTTGGCCACCACACCAAGCTGGCTCTTCCTCGGTCTTCTGGCACCTGTGTTTCTCCCGTTAGCAAATTATCACAATTATAATCACTACCGATTTAAATGTAGCACAGCCAGTATTGGCTGTTATGCCGCCCCACTGTAACACACAAGCTAAATTCCGAGGAGGTGGGGAGGAGGTGGGGAGGAGGTGTGGGGAGGAGGTGTGGGGAGGAGGTGTGGGGAGGAGGTGGGGAGGAAGTGATGACGAGGTGCGGAGGAGGTAGGGAGGAGGTGGGCAGGAGGTGGGCCTAGCCTCTGGAGGCATTTCTTTGCCAAGCCCAGAGATGCTGCCAGCGAGCAGGCTGGAGGCAGAGTCGGAGGCAGAGCCAAGCTGCTTACCATGATGGGGTGGGGATGGAGGTGGAGGACAGAACAAAAGTTCCAGGGGGACAACCCCAGAAGAGGTAGACATAGCGAGGCCCAGAGCTGCTTCAGCAAAGGGCAGAGGGCATCCCAGGTTAGAGACCAGACTTTTCCCAAGAGAATTTGGAGATTTCACTGCATGTGTAACAACGGGAACCGAACCCCTTCTTCCAGCTCCGGGTCAGCACCTGTGCTGCTTACAAGTGCTTTTGGTGCAGAACAGATTGCCTGTTTACTTATTGGAAGAAGAGAGGTGCTGTGTCCCACCGCCAGGTTTCGCTGTTTTTATCAAGAGAGGCAGCTTGCATGGACAGTGACATCTGAATGGCTTGTGTAATTAGTATTTGTTTAATGTCTGTTTCTCCCCACCTCACATAGGAGCTGCATGGGGATAGGAACTGTGCCTCCTGTTAGCATATCGCCCCTAGTGCCTAGCATGATGTTGGCACATAGTAGGTGTTCAAATATTTGCTGGATGAATACCCAAATGACTCCACTCAGTGGCTCCATGCAACTTCTGCTCCCAGCTGAACCCAAGTCCAAAATACAATGCTTCTTTGTCCCCTTGCCCGAGATCCACAGGGAAGCTTCCAAGCAGTGCTTCCAGAAAGACACTTTGCCCGATAGGGGGTGCTGTTCTGACAGCTGGAACACCACCTGCAGGAAAAGTACATGTGCCAAGATACCCACTTTATTTGTAGTTGAGGAGGCCAATCTAATTTTCCTAAGCATTATTGTCACAGCTTACCATAGGACTTTACATGCTGTTTTATAAGGAAAAAAGAAAGCCTTACTAGAAGAATCGCCTGTGTTCTTTCCCTCTTTATCCTCCGGGAACTTCCATTGTAAAGAGGAATTGAACTCTCAATTGAACTCATTGTGACATGTAGGAAGAAAATTATGTATATGTAGTTACCAAAGCCTTCAGTGTTTTTCTTTAGGCTAAAATGAAACGTATTAAGTTGAGAAGGCTGCCATGTGTCGCTAAAGGGGAATGGTGTTTTGAGTCAGAAGATGTGGGTTGAAAGCCCAGCTCAGGCACTCCCCAGCTTTGGGAGCTGAACACTGGATGAAGGCTTGGGGCTTCAGTTTACCCGTCCGGAAGAAAGGAGTATTACTGCAATGTGTGTACCTGGCATTTTGATGAAATAGTTTTTAAATAATGTTTTCATTAATTACAGAGGGAGGAAGGGAGATGGAGAAATAGAAACGTAAGTGATAAGAGAGAATCATTGATAGGCTGCCTCCTATACACCCCGAACTGGGGATCAATCCTGAAACGTAGGCATGTGCCCTGACCAGGAATCAAACCACAACCTCCCAGTTCATTGGTCAGCCCTCAACCACAGAGCCACACCAGCCGGGCAGAAATAGTTTTGATGTAGCTGCTTTGGTTTACAGAATTTCATGCGGCCTGCAGATATAGCAAACCCTACTTTTGAGGATTTTTTTTAAAGCCATATGGGTATGAGAATCCCTACCTCATTCGTGTGTTCCACTCCACACCTGGCCCAGTATAAAAAATTAGGAATCAAAGATGAATTAAAAGCCATGGTAACTACTACAAGTAGAACTTGATAATTAAGTGAGGAAAAATAATTGTTTCTGGCCCAGCCAGTGTTGCTCAGTGGTTGAGCGTTGACCTGTGAA
Organism: Pipistrellus hanaki; assembly: GCF_964339955.1. Classification (NCBI taxonomy): domain Eukaryota; kingdom Metazoa; phylum Chordata; class Mammalia; order Chiroptera; family Vespertilionidae; genus Pipistrellus; species Pipistrellus hanaki. The sequence goes on along the minus strand of NC_140516.1, from coordinate 32,429,872 downwards.
CCAGGAGGTCACAGTTCAAACCCAGTCGGGGTACATGTCCAGGTTGTGGGCTCAATCCCCAGTGTAGGAGTCAGCTGATCAATGATTCTTTCTCATCATTGATGTTTTTATCTCTCTCTCCTCCCTTCCTCTCTAAAATCAATAAAAATATTTAAAAAAAATAAAGAATATCATTGTTTCTGGAAAATAAATAGCTATTTATTACAAAATACCAACAGGAGCAACTTCCATATACCTAAGTAGTGACTTAATTTGTATTAGGGGAGATATTTTCTTTAGGGAAATGTTCTGAAGGCTTCTTCTGAAAGGAGGGAGAAAAAGAGATAAAAATACACACAGAGAAAAGGAAGGCTGAATTTTTCTGCAAAATAAATTAAGGGAATTGTGGGGTTTCTCAGGGGCATCTTAGAAAGGGGAAAACTGTCTTAGGTTGGCAAAAAAAAAAGAGAGAAATGTAAGGATGGAAGTGGTGTTGGTTTTTCTAGCCATATTTCATGGGTGAGACAGCTTTTCAAAATTTTTAGGGTTTTTTTCCTTTTTTTTGGTCAGATACATGGTTTCAGTTCCCCCTTCATGTGAGCTTCCTACACACAGGCTTTTGAAATTATCTCTCAATATAAACAAACAAACAAACAAACAAACCTCTACTACTATGAGGTTTGATTTGCCAGTAGTCTTCCATGGATCTCCACAATTCTCATACCTCTCCTGTTATCATAATGTGGGGTTATGTCATGCAGGTAGGCTTTGGTTTCCAACCTTGATGTCCTTGTAAAGCTCCCTTCTATGAACTGTTTGGGAGATGCTGACCAGTGGTAGTCAGCAATGCCAAGAGCAGTCAAACTTGAATTTGCCAATATTTGGCAGGGCAGGAAAAGCCCTCTGTTTGGGAAGGGAATCTGGAACCTTCCAATTCCCTGCCCTGTGCTCATTTCCATTGCCACCACCAGGCTGACTTAAGGGGTGGCTGCTACTATTGATAGGTCTTTGTAGATGCACACTTTTTATTTAAAACAGGGGGGAGGGGAGTCAGGAACATCAAACGGGTCTAGGAATGAGTTATTACAAGAATGCATACTGAAAAACCAAGATGCAGCATAGGTAAACACCTGAAATTGCTGCCTCGAACAACTACTTCAAAACTACAACTGAAAGACAAAACAGACATCACCCAGAACCACAGAAAAGCTGGCGGAGTGGAAACTCTTCAACTAGAAGGAAAGAGAAAAGCACATTGAGATTCAGAAGAGCTGCGGAAGTACAGAGGTACAGAGGTGTGCGAGGAAAGGGCTGGCAACTGAGTGCGAGGCTATCTTTTTCAATCTGGAGGGAGATACAAGCTCCTGACTGCTCTGAATTCCAGTTCTGGGCGAGACTCTGGGGATCCAGACTCATACGGGGAAAAACTGGACTGTCTGGCTTTGGGAAGAACTCAGTAAAAGCTCAACAAATGGTAGTGACTGTTTTCACTCCATATAGCTTGTTCAAATCCATGGAGTTTTTGGAAATAAAAAAAAAAAAAAAATCTGAGAAATTCTGTAGTTATAGAGAACCATCACCAAATTTTTTAAGCCTCTGCTCTTAGAAATACTGTATTTCTGTTAAGGCCTTACTGTCTACCATACAGTTGGAGTTGCTCCTCTCTTGTTTTCCACAGGTAAGACCCATGCCCATTTCTCAAAACCAAATATGGCAAAACCCCATCAGCAGAAAGCTAGGAATAGGAGGTAACAAGGGAACGAGACTAAAATAAACGAAATCATCTTTGTTTCTTTTCCAAGTATTTCTGACAACTCAAGACTAGTGCTAATATTAGTTAAATTGAGTGTATTTAGAGAGATCAGGAGACACACTTATCTTCACACTGTGTTAAGACTTGCATCTCACTAAGGCAGCGTTTTTCAACCGCTGTTCCGCGGCACACTAGTGTGCCGCGAGATGTTGCCTGGTGTGCCGTAGGTGCAGACAAGACAAGAATTTTATAATTTTTCACTATTTTGTTTACTTAATATTTCATAATAAAGTAATTATAAAATACTTTCTTTGTGTTTATTTGATTCCTATTCAAGAGAATTACTTTATATATAGTCAATATAGGCACAGAGTTAAATTTTTTAACATTTTCTAATGGTGGTGTGCCTCATGATTTTTTTCACGAAACAAGTGTGCCTTTGCCTGCACTAGGGTATACACTCATTGAACACTGTGACATCAGGGTGAGCTGTTGGTACCCTTCCATGATTAGCCTTCCTGTTAAAAGAGGCTGAGAATGCCGAAGCCGGTTTGGCTCAGTGGTAGAGCGTCGGTCTTCGGACTGAAACGTCCCGGGTTCGATTCCAGTCAAGGGCATGTACGTTGGTTGTGGGCACATCCCCAGTAGGGGGTGTGCAAGAGGCAGCTGGTCGATGTTTCTCTCTCATCGACATTTCTAACTCTCTCCCTTCAAGAGGCTGAGGACTTGTTGTAAAAGCCCTTTTTATCTGTGGAGATTCCAGGCAAGAAACACCCAGGGAGGGTGAATAGAAATACTCTGATTCGGGGCAGAGAGCAAGTTTTTGTATGACTACAGAAGTGAAATGTGCCAAAAAAAAGCACCCCTGGAAAATTATTCCAAAGGCTACCCTGACAACAGATGAGTGACAAGGCTAATGTCACATGGCCCAACAGGTGTGTGAAGTGTGTCATGTCCTAGGACAATCATCCAAGATGAAGACACCAGTGGTGACCTGCAGCTATCACATGTTACCAGTTCTCACCAAGAAGCATTATTCATTTTGACTAGAATGGGACTTATCCACCCTTCACTTTGCAACAACACATCATCAACAACAATAACACACACACACACACACGCGCACACACACACACACACACACACACACATAGAGCTTGTCCATTGATGGCTATGATTAAATCTGGTGAATTTTCTCTTTGGATACTTTTCCAGTGGATACTTTGCTCTTCAGTTTCTACCTTACAAAATGTTGAGAAATCAATGGTATTGTTGACTATGACCTATGGGAACTACTAGATTTATTGTTAAGGCAAATAAAAATAACAATAAAATAAAAAGGTAATAAATGTTATTATTCGCAGTTGTGCAGTGAATAGCATGTGCAACTGTACATTTCAGCTCTGGGTAATCTGTCTGTGAGTGAATTTGAGAGAACTGAATATCTGCAACATAGCCTTTTCCTTCTACTTACCTGTTTATTTGGGAGAGAGATTTTCTGTGCTATAAATTATGCAAGAGAGCCATCCCTCCCCTAGAGGGATTTCCAGTTCTACCCAGGAGTGAGTGGTTAAGTTTATTTCTGGGACAAAGCATTGGAAAGCCTTTTGTTGCCACCAAGCTAAACCTCATTCTCTAAACAGTTTGCTACTTTGGGCCTTTATCAATCTGATTCTTGTCTTTTCCTCAATTGATCCTGAACTTTGAGAAAAAGAAAGTAATATTTACTGACCCTTAAAGTTCCAACCTTCATCATTAATTGAGCAACTACTATGTGTCAGATTCTGTGAACACATCATCTCATTCAATCCTCCCTATGTCTGTGAGTTTTGCATGATTATCTCCATTTTACAGAAGAATTGAGATTGGAGACATTCAGGGAGGGTCCGAAGGTGTTGAGCTTACGGCCTTCTGATTCCAGAGCCCTGCAGTGGTTTCCAGAGAATTTTTAGGGGCAGCATGTTTTTTTCTAAAAAATGAAATATTTCAAGCCAGATGTGTGAAACAAAAGAGATGAGCTGCTCTGCTTGTCATGTGGGTGGGTGGCTCAGAGCTCTACTCACCTCATTCTCCCATCTTCCATTCTCTGTGGTGACCCCCGCGTGTATCCAGCGTAGCTTTTCAGAGCACAGTTTGCAAGCAGCTGTCTCTTTGGATAGCTAAGGGATCTTTGCAAGGAAGTTGCTCAAGTTGGGGGCTGCCAGTAAGTAGGTTACAGTTCTCAGTTGCCTGTCCTGGGGCCAGCTACCGACCCGATTTCATGTGCTCTTGGCCTGGGGCTGCTCTGGCCTGCCAGGCCGCGGGGACAGATGAGTGAGAACAGCTCAGCTCTCTCTTGTCTGCCCCTCAGGCCAGCTGGGCCGGTTGTTCTCGAACGTGGGGAGTGCCGAAGGGCTGGACAGAACAGGGCAGGCAGGGAAGGGCAGAGCCCCCGGAGGCCTCCTCCTCAGCGGCACGTGGATGGGGCCCGCTTCTGATGGGAAAAGGAACAAAGCGAGAAAGCACGCGTGGTCACATGCGATTCTTTCCTTCTGTGCCGGTGAAGGCTTAATTTGCGAAGCCTGCAAACCCTCCTGACTGTGCCATATGGGAAGGTTTCCCACTGCTGCCTTGGCTGGAGAGAGTATTTGTTACATACGCACTAATTGTCAGAGATTGGTCCCGGGAATGTTTTAGGGGACGGAAGTCAGCATCGCGGCCCTGCATGGGGGCAGAGCTGGTTCAGTCACAAGATGTTTCTGTGAATGTTCCCCCCTTCATTTCCTTTCAAAGGAGCTTTTCTAGTAACCAAGGCTTTGTTCAGTAACGAAGAAACATCACTTTGGTTAAGCCTCTAGTAATTATTCTTATGACTCTCACCTTAGACAGGTTTTGCATTGCTTGCCTTAATTAAGCAGAGACTGCTTCTCTTCCAGAATTCCTCCGTGATTTTACTTTACATTTGAACGGATCCCACATGCCCCTGGGTGTTGTCTTTATCCAGGGACAGAGACATTCACTGATAAAGTGTGTGCATCCGTGTTCCTGTGTATGCTTACCCTGAATATGACAGATGCTGCACTGCCCCCTTCAGGAATATGGGAGAAACACTCAAGGATTTTTTTTTTTTAATGGTAGCCATGGCCAGAGGTGATTGGCCCAGTCATTAGTAATGTGTAACCAGTTGCCCCCACGTTCAGTGGTTTAAAGCCATCTTTTAATTTTACTTATGACTTTGGGAATCAGATTTGGGAGCAGTTCCACAGCTTTCACTGAGCTCTCTCTAGCTGTTGCTGGCAGATACTGGCTTGGGCTGCAGTCATCCGAAGGCTCAACCGAGCTGGGTATCTGGGTGGCTCATACACATGGCCAGCAGTTGACGCTAGCTGTTGACTGGGAACTTCGTTGGGGCTGACCAGAGGCCTACATGTGGCTGTGTGGGACCAATCACTGCAGCAACGTCAGGGCTGGGCCTCACAGCCACCTGGCTCAGAACCAGGTATTTGGTGGGGGCGGGGGGAGGGGGGGAGACGGATGGTTTGGAGGAAGAAGAATAATTTAGAAAGAGATTTGTTCTGGGAATTTTAACTTTCTGCCTAGAGTTCTACCTGGAAGATAGTAGATGTTGATAGACACTATTTAATGAGGAAAGCAAGACTCAAAATCTAATGAAATGCAATCTGGTTTCTCCATGTCTGGCTCCGCTCCTCACTGTTAGTAAACTGTAAACAACTCAGTGTGACCAGGAAACTGTTCAAAGCCAGTGCTGTTGGAGCCACTGAGTAGGCATGACTGTTTTCATGTATTCATCTATGGCATGCAGTAAGTATTTATTGAGCACCTACCATGTGCCAGGACTGCTAACCATAAGGAATGAACTGGTGGACATGCTACACCATACCAATCTTGTTTTTGGAACATAGTTCTGTTCTGGTCAAATGTGCTGAACTTGTGTACAGAGAGCTGGTTAACATTCAACCCCACACCAAATAGGAGTAGTCACTTTTGGAAGAATATTTGATTTGGCTTAAATAACATAAAGAATGGCAAACCCTTGCATGGTGAGAATTATACCACTAGAACCACATGGTAAGTCCCAGGATGCTGGTGTTAGTGCTGGGACCACCAAGACTGCCCAGCCCCACGGGGTTCAGTGTGAATTCCCTGCTTGTGCCCAGTTAGAATGTTGACTTTGAGTAAGAGCGCAGTTAGAAGGCTCAGGTGCACTGGCATGAACCCTCCTCCCAGGGGTCCTGGAGGAAAATCACTGCCCGGTAGTGGAACACTGATGAGGACACGCATCCTGACTTTAAGGAAAGTTAAGAGGGACCATCCATGGTGGATAGAACTTCATGGCATGATTTCTGAAATTGAAAATCTCAATGAACAAAGAAATTCTTTTTTATTTGTTAATCTTCACTCAAGGATATTTTTCCCATTGACTTTTAGAGAGAGTGAAGGGAGGGAGGGAGGGAGGGAGGGAGGGAGGGAGGGAGGGAGGGAAGGAGAGAGAGAGAGAGAGAGAGAGAGAGAGAGAGAGAGAGAGAGAGAGCAATTTTGATGTGAGAGAGACACCTCGATTGGTTGCCTCCCACTCGTGCCTCGACCCAGGGGCTGGGGATTGAGCCTGTAACCAAGGTACGTGCTCTTGACCAGGAATAGAACCTGAGACCATTTGGTCTTCAGGCTGATGCTCTAACTACTGAGTAAAGGCGGCCAGGGCAATGAAGAAATTCTTAATGTTATACTCCCTTTGTTCTTCTGATAACTATGACATGCCTCCTTTTATAGGAAGGGTGTATCTTAATCTATTTTCAGATACATATTTTACATTGTTTGCTGTCACTCACCTTGTTTTCAAAATGTGTATTGAAATCCCTTTTCAAATGCATGTTTATTTGTGAATAAAAGTGCTTCCCTTTTAAAAAACAATATATTTTATTGATTTTTTACAGAGAGGAAGGGAGAGAGATAAAGAGTCAGAAACATTGATGGGAAAGAAACATAAATCAGCTGCCTCCTGCACACCCCCCACTGGGAATGTGCCCGCAACCAAGGTACATGCCCTTGACTGGAATCGAACCTGGGACCTTTCAGTCCGCAGGCCGATGCTCTATCACTGAGCCAAACAGGTTAGGGCAAAAGTGCTTCCCGTGTAGATTCTAAAACACTTTCTGGAAAGGAGGCAGCAGGTCTGGGAACTGGCATGCACCCATATATGTAAAGTAAAACTGGTGTTTCAAGAACTGAGGTGTGATCGTTCCTGGCTTCTACTGGGGGTCAACTCCTTCATTTCTTCCTTTATGAAGCTCTTATGCCTTTTGTAGCAGCAGAAGCCATGTTTCAGAATTTCTGAGTCTGGGGCGTTTGGCAAGTTGTCACCTGTTGGACCTCAGCTTCCTGCAGAGACTGTGCGACTGGAGATAAGGGTAGGAGAATTGGGGATATTAGCATATGCTGGTTATTTGTTGATGTAACTTTCCAAAAAGAGATAGTTTAAGAAGCAAGTTTAGATGAAAGTGGGCTGAATGCAGAAATGGAAGAAAACAAGAGTTTTGCAATATGGACTCTTTCTACCTATAATCTGCAATCTAAACTGATTTAAAGTTTCATAATTTGGAGATTTTCAAGGTTAGAAATGCCACATTTGTACAAAGTTGATGCAAACCACAACAGGTAGAAAAGAAAGATATTTAGCAAGAGGTGAGACTGATAGGATGGGGATAAAAGCAAATCTGGCTCCCCACTTACTAGTATATCCTCTTAATATCTCTCATCAACGTTCTTCACGAGCAAGAGGCAGTCTGCCTTAGAGACCCTGGAAGGTGGGCCCTCTCCCACCAGGTAGCTATTGTATCACTATCAGATGGAGGCCATTAAACTTGGGCCTAAAGGATGGGCAGAGCATAGAGAAGAACTGTGACGAGATAGGAATGGTGGGACTCTCAGACCTCATCCAGAAAAGATTGTTGGCCATTATGGGTCCCTGGACTCCACCAGAGTTAATTCCTGTGGATAAATTAGCTTGCTTGCTTGGTAAAAAACTGGAAAAATGGTGCTGTCTTCCAGAAGTCATGGTACAATTTCACTTAAGGGTTCTTTATCTTAAAGCCATTGTTTATTATTTATCGGTAGAATGCAGTTTGCGGAAGTAAACACTATGCAGTCTGATTAGGTTTGGAAGGGGTCACTTTGGAGGAGAGCTGTGCCGAGTTTTTCTTTCAGAAACTGCTTTCTGAACAGGGATGGGGCAGGTCATTTGTTGTTTTTCCTCCTCCACGAAAAGGAAGCAGCCTGTGCCCTCATTTGAGCTGAGCAGTGTAATTTCTCAATAAAACTTCCAGCGTCATCCAAACGATTTCTCTTGCTGAAAAGTTCCAGGCACTCACCATCACAAGCCGTGCATCTCCAAGAGAAGGAAAGGCTGGGCCCATTCCAGCCTTCAGGTGGTTTAGAGGCCATCGAATTTGTACCTATTGGAAGTGGGCTGCTGAATCAGAAATCGTGACAAAACTAGCTCCTCTGCTAGGCCCCCAGGACTGACTGCCAGCTACTGTCCATAAGCAAAGATAAGATTTAAAGACAAAGTTGGGGCTATGACTCAGCAACAAGAAGGCTCTACAGCCTCATGCAATGACATGGATGCTTCTCACAAATGAGAAAGAAGCCAGACACAAGACAGAACATGCTGTCTGATTCCTTAAGCACCGAAACGGGCAGCACCGATCTCCATGTCAGAGACAGGAGAGTGGGTACACTGAGGGCATGAGGAGCCTTCTGGGTTACTGGGAATGCTCTGATTAAAAAAAAAAAATTTATTTTTTTAAAATTAATTTTTAGAGACAGAGGAAGGGAGAGGGGATATAAAAACATCAATGACAGAGAAACATTGATTAGCTGCCTCCTGCATGCCCCCACTGGGGATTGAGCCTGCAATTCCAGGCATGTGCAACCTCTTGGTTCATAGGTCAACACTCAACTACTGAGCCACACCGGCCAGGCTGATTCTTGATCTGTGCGTTGGTGACACAGGTATGTATTTTGTAAAAAGTTATGATTGCACAGTGCTTTGTTTGTGTGTGTGTGTGTGTGGGGGGGGTTATGTTATAATTCCATAAAGTTTGCTTAAACATTATGTAATTGACCCTAAAATTCATGTTTAAGAAAGACATGAGGCAGCAAAAAAAATGAGAATTTAGGACCATTGCTTGTTTTCATTTTAATGGCCCTAAAGGTGTTCAACACCTGCTTTGGTCAGGGCTGTGGTTATGAGGGACAGACCAGAATTCCATGAGCTCATGTTAAAGGGGAATTGGTTGAGCCACAAAATCTAAGGGAATGTTGAAACACCGAGAATAACTAAAGCCAGGCTCCCCTGGTCTCCTTGCTCTGCGTGGCTTCAGCCAAGCCTTCTCTGTCCTCACAGACCGGTCCCTCCATGTGGCTGGAGACGCCACCCAGCTGTGCTAGTGCCTTCCAGCTTCCGTCACGAGAGGGAGGTGTCAGTGTCAAACCCCCAAGCCCCAGAGCAGCCAGGGGCCCACCCTGGGCCAAAGGAGCTGTGGCGGGGCCGATGGGTCATGTGGAAGAGTTATATGTGTGTACTCATTAGCTACGGTTCCCAAAATAAAACCCGAGCGTTCAGACTGCTGTTGCAGGGTCAGCTGCAGCTCAGCTCTCCAGGTGAATGCAATACACGTTCAGAGCTCATAACCCGGCGTTACATCCACCAAGACAGAGGCAGAAATTAAGGGGCAGAGATGAGGGTTTGGGGAGAGCCTCATCCCGATGGAGGCTGACCTGAAATGCCCATGTCAGTCCATTGTGACCAGCACTGGCTGCCAAGGAGCAAAGCCCTGTGTTTAGGGAGGCGCTCAGGTGAGGGAGCCAGGGAACTGCTCACTGGGGCTCATGCTGGGCAGGTGCGCGGGGAGGAGCCTTCAGCATAATTGGGAAGCTCCTGGGCCGGCAGTTACTGCCCCAGAGCAGTGCGGACGGACGGAGGTCTGCTGGGCCCAGCGCTCATTCCGGACTCCGCCAGAGCGGGTGGCTCGGCCCCGGGACCCAGGATGGGCCTCAAGCCCGTGGAACCCCCTGCCCACGCCTGCAGCTCCCGGCGGGAAGCAGCAATTGCGTTGCTTGGTAAGTGTTTTATTTTTATTTCTCTTTCTGTTGTTGAGTTTCCAACTGTACTTGCTTGACGAACATTTATCTCTGGTTGATGAATAATTGCCCACGTTTATGGAGCACTTACATTTGTTGACGTACTTTTATGTGTTATTTGACATAAGCCTGTAAAAGCCGGTATTGCAGCTTTCCAGGAAATGGAGCTCAGGGTGGGGAACAACAGACCCCAGGGCGCGGATTCAGCAAGTACCAAAACCACAATTCAGGTGCAGGTACTGGCTTTGGGGGCCTTCACTGCACCCACAGCCCACAGCAGCGGGGTGTGTAGGCCATGCGGTCCTAGAGACTCTGCTGAGGGGTTCTACAAACCAAAACTATTTCGTAACAAAACTAAGATGTCTTTACATTTCACTCTCATTCTCACAGGGGAGTTTTCTGAGACTGTAATAGGTGATGAGATCATTGCTTTGTATGTGTATCTGGGTATTCTTGTGTTTTGAAATGCTCTGTGTGAACTTGTAATGCTTCTAAGGGTGGTGATGGGGTTCTGAGAGCAAAAAGTGTGAGAACTGGTCCTACCTCTAAGGTGACGGACATCACCCTCAAGAAGTGCTGACCCGGGGGGTGGGAGGGGGCATATTAAGAAATCCTTAGGAGTTTATTTGAATAAAAAATGGCTTAAATATGGCAGCAAGTCGAAGGGAAGTCCAAGGAGCTGTAGAAAATGAATGACTTCTAAGCAGAAGGGAGCAGAAACTAGCAAGTTATATTGGGCAAAAAAGCCAGTTGATTATTGCTTTCCTTTCAGGGATGGCAAGGGTCTATCAGACAGATGGCCTAACTTTGTGGTCGGCAAACTGCGGCTTGAGAGCCATATGCGGCTCTTTGGCCCCTGAGTGTGGCTCTTCCACAAAATACCACGACCTGGGCATTTTGAAGAAGTGGCATTAGAAGAAGTTTAAATTTTAAAAATTTGGCTCTTAAAAGAAAAAGAAATTCAATTGTACTGTTGATATTTGGTTCTGTTGACTAATGAGTTTGCCTACCACTGGTGACTCACGCTGACCAGGTGATCCCTGACTGACGGGGTAAGATTGCATTCTGGGAGGGCTGAAGCTGTATTTGAGTTGCCTCGGTTTGGTGAAACGAGACTCAGCCTACCCAACTCCATTTGGGCCAGCTGTGCTGTCTTTAACAATTCCCACTGATTGGTTTGAGAAGAGAAGACTGGGTTGGCCCTTCCTCACAGGTGTTCCCGGATTACCAGAGGATGCTGGAAACCGCTCTGCGTCCCTTGGCACGCTCTGATAGAAAGAAAAGGCTGCCTCCCTAGTGGTGTTGGAGTCTGGCCTGAATGTTTGCCTTGCTCATACAAATCTCTCCTTTTCAGTAACAGTTCTTTCCTCAGAACATTTCCAGTGGGACAAGCACACATCAGTCAGTGTGGAGTGGCAATCAGCTCCCTATTCATGTGAGCGGTGACGGTGACCCAGAGGCCCGTGCCTTGTGGAAGCATCCAGGGGACAGGGACGCCCTGGGGGAGCCGGCCTCGGCCTCGCTATTATGGGCTGTTAACAGCCTTTCCGAGTTCTTTCTCCCAGGATGCCGTTTCTCATTCATTCCAAAGTAAAGAGGCCAGCGAAGTTAAAAGCAGGCATGAAAGTTAAAAGCAAGCATGAAAGAGCCTCGGCTGTAGGAGGCCAGCGAGGTGCTTATCCCAGCCAGACTTAATGAGAAGGAAATTCAGGCCCTCCTCTGACTGTAAGCACCTCATTCTTTCATTCTTGCTCACCCTCCCCTGAAGGTGTTGGTCCGCATCTTCATTTTCGCAGTCTTGCCTCTCAAGGTCCACCTGCTGCCTCCTGACTTGGCCTAAAAGGCAAAGAACTATTGCGGGTTGATGGCGCCCCCTGGAGGCCAGCGAGGGAACTGTTTGCTGTCTTGGCAACTACTTCAGCCTTCTCCCAACCTTCCAGAGTCAGTCAGGCTCTCTGCCTTGTTCTCATTCTCTCTCATTCCCTCTCTCAATTCCGTGTATAAATGAGATGATGATTGTTTTTATCTGTCAGACTTAATTTACCATAATGTCCTCAAAGTCCACCATGTTGTCATGAAATGGCAAGGTTTCCTTTTTATGGCTAATATTCCAGTGTGCGTGTGTAACATTTTCTTTACACTGATGGACACTTAGGTTGCTTCCATATATTGGCTATTGTAAGTAATGTTGCAGTAAACATGGGGGTGCATATTTTTTGAGTTAGTGTTTTCATTTTCTTTGAATAATTACCCAGAAGTGGAATTGCTAGATTCCATTGTAGTTCTATTTTTAATTTTTTGAGGATTCTCCATATTTCTTTCAAAGTAGCTACATGAATTACACTCCCACAAACAGTGCACAAGCGTTCCTTTGCTCTCATCCTTGCCACCACTTATTTCTGATCCTTTTGCTAATAGCCATTCTAATAGGTGTGAGATATTGCCTTCTGGTTTTGATTTGCATTTTCCTGATGATTAATGATATTGAACACGTTTTTTATATACCTATTGGCCATCTGTATATCTTCTTTAGAAAATGTTTATAAAGTCTCTGCTCATTTTAAAAATGGATTGTTTTTTCATTGAGTTGTATGAGTTCTTTGACACCTTATCAGACATATGACTTAATGAGTATTTTCTCCCATTCAATAGGTTGGCTTTTTATACAATATATAATTTTTATTGATTTTTTACAGAGAGGACGAGAGAGGGATAGAGATTTAGAAACATCGATGAGAATCATTGATTAGCTGCCTCTTGCACACCCCCTACTGGGGATATGCCCGCAACCAAGGTACATGCCCTTGACCGGAATTGAACCTGGAACCTTTCAGTCCACAGGCTGACGCTCTAGCCACTGAGCCAAACCGGTTTCGGCAATCGGTTGGCTTTTTATTTTTGTTGGTTTCCTTTGCTGTGCAGAAACTTTAAATTTGATGTAGTTCCACTTATTTGTTTTTGGTTTCAAATTTAAAAAAATTTATCACTAAGATTGATGTCAATTAGCTTACTGCCTTTGTTTTCTTCTAGGCGTTTAATGCTTTCAGGTCTTATATTCAAGTCTTTAATCCATTTTTGAGTTAATTTTTGTGTATGGTGTCAGATAGTGGTTTGGTGTCATTCTGTTGCATGTGGCTGTCCATTTATTGAAGAGACTTCCTTCCCCATTTTATATTCTTAAATATATAATCCCTATTATATATTTAGTGGGTGTTCTTTATAATCAATTGCCCATATATGCATGGGCTTATTTCTGGGCTCTCTGTTCTGTTCCATTGACCTATGTGTCTGTTTGTTTTTTTTTAATATATCAAAACAATACTGTTTTGATTATTATTGCTTTGTAATAAAGTTTGAAATTAGGAAGTGTGATGCTGCCAGCTTTGTTTTTTTTTTTCTCTCTCTCTTACGATTGCTTTGTCTATTTGCAATCTTTTTTCATTCCATACAAATTTTAGAATTGTTTGTCTGAAGAAAAAAAAAAAAGGCAATTGGAATTGTAAACGGGGTTGCATTGAATCTGTAGGTTACTTTGGGTTAATGACTACCTTTTACTGAGTACTTTCACATACTCCTCAGGACACTGTCTTTTTATTATACTCAAATGATAAGAAAACTGAGTCATAAGTTGGTAACTTGCCCAAAGCAAATGAGAGAAACATTTGCACCCAGGTCTTTCTGATCATAAAGTCTGTGCTCTTACCCATGCATATTTGATTTGTCTTGCATATAAGCTTTTACCTTACCAAAACAACACATTGCTGGAAATTTTATAAGCATCTCTCTCCACTCCTATCTCCCCAATGTTTTCATAGTCTATAATTTATCCCCCTCCAGTTTCTTCCCTAATTTTATTCTATGATCAAGTACAAACGTTCCCTATAAACTTCCCAGTTGGCCAGGAGAGTTCAGACTTAAGCTGCAGTAAGACCTGGAGCTGATTCTTATGGGGGAACCAATGGAGAGAAGACACAAGTGCTGGCTGGCCCTGACGGGGCAGGGATATGACTTCCTGAGAAAGTCCCTAAGTGCCTTGTGGGACCACCCTAGCCACAGCAGTTAGAGAAAACTACAGGTTTTATCCTTTCTGAATTCACTTTTTTTGTCCTTGGTGTTAGTATTTTCTGATTCTTGACATAAATCCAAACATGGCAGAACAGAATGGACCTAAAAGTTTCTCCTGTTCATCTACAGCCCTCCTCCTGGAGCCTTGACATTTTATCTTTCTGAGAAGGGCTCTTCACTTAATTTGTCACAAATAACTTTTACTCCTGTTGAATTTGCTTGATTGGTCTTAGCAGCTGAGGAGTCTGTGCTATTGTGGGGCTCTCCTTTTCAGAATGATTGCCAGGAAGGTCCTTTTGCATGCAGGACCCAGAAGAGTGCTGGGCATATGGCAGGTGCACAACTGTTGCTTACTAAAAGCCCTGGTAGCTAAAGACATAGGCTCTGGAATGTGATAGACCTGGGTCTATCCCAGCTCTGACAATCACTAGCTCTGTGGCTTTAGGACAATTACTTAACCTCTCTGAGCCAGTTTCTTTATCTGCAAAATGAGGATCATAATGAAACCTAGTTTCTGAGGATTGACTGAGATAATACATGTAAAGGACTTAGCACAATGCCTGACAAAATAAACACAAGAATTATAGTAGTAGTTTCTTCTGCTCTTATTTTTTCATTGGCCTTTTTTTTTTTCTTTTTTTTTTTTTTTCGGTTGGATTCTTCTAGTTTTTCCAGGAAGCACTTGCAATTCCAGATTGCCAGTCTATTTGTCCTCGATTTGTGGCTTAGGGAGGAGCTTAAATGTAAAATAACCTGACATTTTCCTATGTAATGTAAAATAATCAGACACTTACACATATGTAAAATAATCAGACACTTTTCTCTGTTCTCCCAAAAAGCCTGCATGTATGTATCTCTCACTGCTCTGAGCGTACAGCATTATCATTTACTTGTCCATGTGTCCGTCAACTTTGCTGGGCAATGAGACCCTTGCAGGACTATGTATCAGCACAATACCTAGCACATAATAGGAGCTTTAACAAAAAAAGGCTCATCAAAGGCTACAGGAGTGACAGGGCATGGCTGATGAAGCCTGAGCACAGGGCCACCAGGCAGACACACCTCTAACGCTGCAGTGCTTGGAGCAAGGATACAAATAGAGGCCACATGGCATGTCCCTGAATAGGTTAGATATGTGAAGTCACATGGCCATCCTCTGTTCTCACCCGGGGCCTTGCATCTAACCCCAAAGGATCGGACTTTCCCTGGGCAGCCTGCTGCCTGTGAGCTGGGGTCGTTTCATGGACCTGGTGGGGGGGTGAAGGGCGGGCAGCAGAAGCCTGGCCTTGGCACAGGTACCCAGGTTACCTGGACCCTCTGGTACCCACCTGAACCCAGCATGAAGACTGACTTGCCAAGATCCCCAGGGAGCCAGGATCTCCCCAAACTCTCCTACCCAGAGGTGAGGGAGGTGTGGCTGCCTGTGTGCCAGACATTCACTTGGGTGACCTGGGGTTTGTGACTTTAGCCAGGAGCAGCCCCTTCTGTAGTTTCCCAGGCCAGGAATACTCCCACTATCCCAAATTATAGGGCATAGTCCTCTCCCCTAATTCATGTTTATTTAATTGGTTGTTGAACATTTCAAAAAGTTTCTTAAAAGACTGTAAAAGAAGAGAAGAATATGTCATGGAGCGAGCTTTGGCCAATTCTGTGTTATGACAGAGATGTCATGTTTTGAGCACTTCACAGGCACCGTACTCCACGCTCTTTCCCATTTGCCCTTGAAGAGGGTAAAGGTCACTGACATGGAGAGTCGTCTTAATGAGAGGATGTGCCTCTCCACCTCTCTGCATTGTCACCTCCTGGCATCACTAACAAGACAAAGTGACAGGGGCAGGGCTATGACCCTGCAGCCCTCCTGGGGGGAAGGCCCTCCTGTAGTCTATGCAGGATTCCCGAGGCCAGTGTGCAGGAGGGGGTGTTCCCTAACTGCTGTGGAGAGAGCCTTCCAATCGGCTGGGCCTTTCTGTGATACCAGTTCCATCGGAAAGGCTCCTTAGATGTGCTCACTGTACCTGTGAGCACACTCCCAGTACTACTTGAGGGACAGTCTGCCATCCTAGATAGCTCAAACTCTAGAAAATGTTTATGATCTCATATACTCTAACAAATTTCAACAAAATTTGCCATAGTCATACCTGATACTTTTAAATGGAGATAATAATTTACAACTACTATTAAGGATGACAGACAATAAGTTAGGCAATCAAAATTTTAATAACAAAGATACTATTTTTAACATGGTCAAGTATACTTGGCTAAGTCCATATTTTAAAAAACAGAAGTATCTAGCCCAACAGTACGACCATACAGCTTTGTACAGAACATTCCATAGATCAACAGAAAATACATTTGAGCACAAAAATAAAAAATATTTAAAGATAATCTCTAAGCAGCATTTTATTTCTGCAAAACAGACATATATCTTGTACTGATTAAATATCTACAACTGCTTTTCCTTTACAAAAATACATATATTCTTAATAGACTAAGTCATTAACAATGACCTGGTAATCTTTCACTTCAATTTGAATGATTCATAAGCTAAATCTTACAACCACAAAAAGGTTTTTTTTTTTTATCTGTATTAAGATGTTACCACTTTTGACAAAAAGAAAAAAAAAAGCTTAAAATATCTTATATTTCAAAGGAAAATCAGCAACACAACTGTACACTGTACTCTACGATGGTTTAGCGTGAGGGCTACTCGACAACACTGGTGCTCGCTGGTGCTGCCCGACACGAGGGCGCAGCGGGACCGGCTCCCTCACGGGCACGTGTCGTGGACCGCAGCTTCATAAGGACACTTGGGCCCCCACCCCACTCTACAAAACACAGCAAAGAAAACTGACCCCGAACAGATGAGGCTGATCCCATTCCCTTTCCGATGTGTTGAGCCCCTGCTCCAGTGGACTGACGTGTGTCTGTGGATAAATAATCTGCTCACTAACCCTACTGTTGCCCAGAAACATTTCATCCTCATTTGTACTAGATTAGTTTCTTATGCCACGAAGCTCTGGAAGATAGAAGAAAACTAGACCCAACATTTGACAGATATCAGTTGCACTTGATTCTAGGTTTACAGACAATGAACATTAAAAAGCATTGCTGAACAATGTCTCAGTGCTGGCTCCTAGGAAAAGGGGCATAACAAGTACACAGACACATTTTAATGAGCATTTAAAATTAAATGATTTTTAAGTTTAATTTCATAACTTTCTGAAAAGGAAGTGCTCAAGCATTTTGAGTGTTTGAAAGCATAGTAAAAGACTAAGAAGTAAACACACTATGTGACAACTACATTATACTGGGAAGAGAATCACTTTTAAATTATCAGGGAAATGCCATTGCTGTAGGGAAAAAAATGGTGAACACCCAGTAATGCGTATTTAAATACATTTTAACGAGCTTTCAATATCATGTTTTTCCATCAAAACACTATTGAACTAGGTCTCTCGAGTCAATCGAGCAATGGTTGGTTATTCTGTGCTTTCCAAGGGTTTCAGAGTCTTTAGTATATTTAATATTTTTCAACCTGTCATATGCCAGATCTGGCAGACATGCTATGTTCCTTATTTTGTGTGTGAGTGTGCGTGTGTGTGATCTATAATAGCGCTTTAAGTATTTGTGGTTCTAATCCAGGTATTTAAAGTTATGGCAAACACATTCATTTTTGCAATTCTCCTACAACCAACATCTTGAGTATCAAGCTTAGCCTGTGGGAAATTCCTTATGATAAATCACAGTATTTAACAGAGGCTCACATATGGCCTGTCAGAGACTTCAGGATGCGAGCTTTACCTTTGAGGTAGCCCACAGCCTGAACTCCCAGGGAGAATGGTGTAAGAACAGTATGTATGATCTAGATCTGAGACCCATTTTGCTAATTTGGCTGTGAGTCTGAATTCTAATAAAAATAGAGCAATCGCTGAGAAACAGGACAGGGAGGTGAAACAGGCCTTTATGAAAATTTTGTTTTTGAATATGGAAAAAGCATTTATGTATGCGAGTCCAATAGAATGTGCTATTTTTTATACAAGTAAGCATGTCAACACTTTACCAAAGTCTGTCTTTAATAAAATTTATCCTATTACTAAGAACTCAGGAACCAAATAAATGTTATTTTTGTTTCTATTTCCTTCATAAAAGAAAAAGCTTCTCAAATTAGAAGAATTTCAAAGTATGTCTCTCTCCCACTTTTCATCCAAAGGAAGGCTATTTGTTGTGTTTGTCTCTTTCTTGCCTTTGAGGATTTCCTACGACCTGTCAAATGGTGCAGAAAAACAAGCGTATTTGAAAGAAAGTGTGCTCTAATTATAAGAAAAAACCTGCATTTGATTAATCTCACCATAAAATTTAGAGTTAAAGCCTTTCTTTGGTGATATTTTAGCAATTAATCAATCTTATTGCCTCATAAAATTAATTTCCAAACTCCAAACCGTTATAACTATCTCTCCAACATGGTTGTTCATTAGCAGTAAAATGTCTTTGGTGATAGGTATTTTCTTATGAAAATCTTTATAAAAGTGATCACTCTAACTTACAAGTGTCTATTTAGATATGAAATAATTAATAAGAGACAGGTACAGATAACAAACTATATGCAGTAAATCTAAAACAAATGCACAGTAGCAATGAGGCACTTTCTCTTAAATAGTTCAATAAAGCTAAACAGTTCATAGTATTATATAACATACCTTTTTTCCTCTTAAAGAACCATTTAAATTTAGATTACATTTGAGTATATTACATAGTTGAGCAAACTCATTACATTTATAAAATGTGGCAAATTAGTATGGGACATGTTTTCAATCCTTTCTAAAAGTAGTTAAAAGACATCACCCAAGGTAGCTGTACCCCAGAATGAATGAGCTAATGAGACTTTTAGTTTCTTTTTGTACTTCCTGAAAGTATTTTGTCAATCTAGAGAAGAGGCCATATTCTGATTTTTCTATTAATTGATGTGATTACCTCAGAGTGATGTGATACGGACCTTCAAATCCCACGTTCCTTGACCCCTTTACTAATATGATATCTAAAGCAGAGAAAACAGATGACAAAATCTTTTATGAAAGCAAAGTTCTTTCAGGTTGTTGTTTAAGAAACAATAGACTAAATAAAAACTTAGTTTTATTTATTCTCCCAACTTTGCAGATTCAGATGATTATTCCTATGGGTTATTTATAAAAAGAGTTTGTTTTACTACTACCCTAAGTTTATAAAACTAACCACAAAGTTTGTCTGCATATTTTTTCTATTTCTGGCTTCTTGCAAATTTCACAACCTAACTTAGGGAATAAATAACTGGGATTTAGTGTATTACTAGATATGAAAGTAGTCCCATACTTAGAAAATCATAGTTGAATGTATCAAAAGAGGTTGGCGGAAGAAGTCCGTGTTCGTGGCTCTGAGTAATACAGCATTACTCAGGACCATCACAAAGTGTGTACCTTGCCCCGACGACAACTGGTATCCTTCTTTATGTAAATTTTTCACACGTTTTGGCACATATTCCATTGCATTTCAGTAAAAATTCACAAAAACTACTCTAAATTTCATAATTGCTTCCTATGTATCTCCTTGGAAAATGATGAAATTACATATGATGAAGCAGCAGGACAAATGTAAAGAGACTGTATCCATAAAACTCACTTAAGGTTGTAGGTTTTGGCTGATGCCCCCAAAACGACCAGGTCTCATTTGTGGTTTTTAAAATGGACTCTCAATGCATTTTGCATTAAGTCAATTAAAATAAATTCCCATTTGTAAAACATTATTTTAATTACTGACCTAGATGTAACAAATTTATAAAAAATTTTAAAACTTTTTAGGGATGTCAGGAAGTTAGCTTTTAGGGCATAAAATAATTTCTGTAGCTAAAGAATAAAATCAGTTTTGGTTGAGTATAATGGTAATGGTCTATTCCAACCATTTTAATAGATTTTTAACAAAAAACTCTGCCTTTTAAATTCTGCTTGTGAGCCCTTCCAGGCACAAACACAACTTAACAAACGAAAGTACTGCCCTAACCTTTCCCACGAGTCAGAACAAAACCAGAAAGCTTTAATATAGGCTATGAGACTTGAAACAAAGACATATGGAAAAATAATTATGATATTTCAGCCTTTTATATTGTGAAATGCATCAAGGCTTAGTTGTATGTTGTATGTGTTTGAGTTCTACAATGTTTTATTTCTAAGAAGCATTTTGAGATTTAGAAGGCTTGATTTGTGATACAATTTACTGGAAAATGTAGCATATCTACCATGTATACAGTATAAAAACCGTGTGTGTAACACACAGATTGTGCTCATGTCAGATTTCTAAAATAAATATTTTCCTAACTTTCAAGGTTTTTCCTAAGTTTCAGAGGTTAACTTGTTCTGAAGCAATTAATAAAACAATCGCCAACGAAGTTTTTGGAAAACAAATACACATTTTAAAACATTTAAATGAAGTTCTTCACATAATTTAAGGTAACAAGATTTTCTTTGACTTGCAGACTAATCTCAAAATGAGTGGAAGACTTAACAAAACTACGAAATCAAGGCCATTCCCATAGCTCTCACTGTAATAAACTTATGTATGAACAGTATTCCCACCCCTCTGATTGCTACAGGCTCTAAAGTGAAATATCCTCAGCCCACTAATGGTGGTTAGCATATTTATCTACTACACTGCATTTATTCTATTTTATGCAAATGGTTTGGAAATGTGATAGGTAACAGTTTTAATCTACAACTGTTTTGACTTGAAACCCATAAAGTAACTAATGTTATCTGCTCTAAAGATCCTAATATTTAAAATCATCATAACCCTCTTCATGCAACAGCAACACATACCTAAGGCCAACTTAAAAAGAGAAACAATGTTCTCATTAAATGAGACAACAAGATAGTGATGCATCCATAAAATGGGCTACACAAAGACGGTTCACAGCAGTACCCGCTTGTCATAAGGCATTATGAGAGAAGAGGAACCTTACTTACACAGTCATTTTGTTAGAAGTAAATGTGATCAGCTGCCAACATTTTGAATGGTTGTGAATCCAGCTTCAGTTCTCCCAGAATCGCACACATTTTCAACGTGGAGGGCTAACAGGCCCTCCTTGTGCAGTTGGTAGACTACACTGACAGATGACTTAAAATGCCTACAATTACAATGTGCTCTAATGTTAAAGAATAATTGGAATTCTTCCCAAAAGATGAACTATGTTACACAGAAAAAGCTTACTGAGAATAGGACAGTGGTTCAAAAACCATTTTTCTAAACATATTTGCCATATAAAATAATTTCCAGATATAATAACCAGTTTCTTATACAATACTCTATTTGAACAAGAATAAAAGAGAAAGTATGTGAAAACTGTAACACCACAAAGACCGAGCCATATTACTAGTGTAACTGAACATTAGAACAGTCTTGGGACAACAAGCAAAGTATTCCAAAGGCTGCAACAGGGATGCACACCCAGCTGACCTCAGTGTGACTTGTACACTGTGAGACAGCACACATAACTTACACAGGTGGTTCAGTAGCAGAATGGCACTTGGTTTGCTCTTAACAGAAACAACATAAATGCAACTGACAATTTAGAGACAGACAATGGCCTTATTTGCATGCTGAAAATCTGGTTGTGTCCCTTTAGTCCACACACCTCTTGCTGTGCAATCTGTCCATGAGTAAACAAATAGTGCAGGATTCATCTCAGTGGGGTCCAGGCCCCTTGGTCTAACCGAAGTCAATTCTTGGTCGATACTGCAATACCATGGGATATGACTACAAATAAAAACAAATGATGAGGAAGATTTTTATATGAAAACAATATAGATCGTATACAAAAGATTTTAAGGAGTTATAATTTCCAATATTTGCTGATACTAGTGATTATAACAAGGTGACATTAAAACTATATATTTTTAAAATTTTCTTTATTGATTAAAGTATTACATATATCTTCCCCCCCATTGACTTCTTCTCAGCCACTCCCACCCCCCAACACATGCCCTCACCCCCCCCCCCCAGGTGTCTTGTGTCCATTGGCAATGCTTATATGCATAAATACAAGTCCCCCTTACCCACTCCCTCCCGCCTTCCCTCTGAGGTTTGACAGTCAGTTTGATGCTTCTGTCTCTAGATCTATTTATTTCATCAGTTTATGTTGTTCTATATATTTTTAACTTATTGAGGTAACAACAATGGTTAATATATAAATTTCAGGTGTACAATGGTAATTTGCTATCTGTATACTCTATTGCTTGCTCACCACCCAAAATCTAGTTTCCTTCCATTGCCATATATTTGACCCCCTTTATACAATTTGCCCTCCCCTACCTCACTTACAAACAACAGAATGGTGGTTACCAAAGGGTATCTATAAAAACGCAGTATTTTTAAATTGCCATAATTTTTCTGGAATCAGTAAAGTTTCCCAAAATATATAACAAAGGTTGAGTTTAAAGTCCTGTAGACCTTGCACCGGTTGCCCATGACTAGTCCTGATGGGACACTCAGGGGAGGCAGGGCTGTGGGCACTGAGAGCTGTGATGCCTCCTTAGAGGTGTGCACCTGTGGGACTGACCAAGGCAAAGCCGCAGGCTGGGTTCCAACAGAGCTGGACTGGTGAGACCCTACTGAGTCACAAATTGACACACACCCCGTTATCAATCTGTGAAAGTGGGAGAGTTTTCATAAATGACGTTTTTAAGTCAGTTCCACATTTTCTTTTCAGCTTAAAAAAAAACACACACCAAGTAGCTGATTTATTACATGAAACATGCCTCCTTTCAACAATCAGTTGATCCTATTAAATATTTCAGTTTGATTCTTAATGTAATTGAATGGTTCCAGCTTTCCTTCATGTCACTGTGTAGAAAAAGTGCCATACGCCAGCACATGGTGCTAGAGAGGAAACAGCTGCCGGTAGACAAATGGTATGTGGCACAGTGCTCCTTTCCACCTGCATGTACCCTCTGTTTTACCACATGTACAGAACCCAAGTCAGAGAGGGTCTGTAGAACCCATGGTTTTCCTTTTCTTAAAGCTGCAGATTCTCCCCTTTAAAATGAAATTTTGAGGAGCTACTTTTATGAAAGGGCTGAAATGGCCCCTGACTGTTTCCCCTTCATCTCAGTGTGGTGAATGCACAAATCCAGTGCAGAGAACTGTCTTCTTTGTGCAAATCAAAGGGACAGACTAACGGTCTGTAATCCTGACAATGACCTGACAGAGTCTCAATATTCAGCATAGCTGTGCTACATAGTGAGAAAACCCAGCGGTGGATTTTCTGCTGCCATTCAGCCAGGATGGGATTGAGAGTGGGAACGGAAATTCCTAGGACCGCTCCTCCCAGCTGGGTAAGGTGGCACCACTACCAGCTTTCTAGGGGCTGGAGTAAAAGTCAGGCTCTCGGGGTTTCCACCGTCAAAATTATTTTTGGTCTAAATTTTGTTTGCTTGTTTTTGTTTTAAAATTTATTTTGTTCCCTATGAATCAGAGCATAAGAGTGGAGACAGAATCTGTTTTACAGAACTCCCTGTGTTTTTGAAGCTCAGCCAGATTTGGAGACCTGTGTATGCTATTGCTTGCTCACAGACATCCAACTCTGACTTTACTGCTTCCTATTCTACCAACCCCCAGCCTACGGCCTGCCCTTCACCCCAATACGCCTGCCACCTCTGCTTCCACTCCTGATGCTGAATCTGCACACACTTGGCAAATAATTAAGTCATTTGTTCTAGAATCCACTCATAATACACAGGAGAACCCATCACTGATTTTAGTAGCATGAAGGTAGACAGGGAAGTAAAATGGCTTGGCTGTAAGTGGTTGGGACTTTCTCAGTTTTTGGCCAAAAATGGTTTTGCCTCAAAGTAAATATTTGTGGTTGTTTGATCTATGAAAACATATGAGGGTTAATAAATTTATTGAAAAGTGTTACAATACTGGAAATCAAGATGAACTTTAAGTATTATTTGTGTTTCAGTTGCTTTCTTACTCTAATGAATTATGGCACATCACTCACCTCTCCCGATGTTGTTAAGTGATTGCACTGAATCAACCCAAATTTCACAAGTTGGCTAGTCCCTAGTCTCATCAGGTACTAAAATAAAGAACAGATACTTCCAAATATATTTCAAATGTGATGTTAGAAACTCCTAAAATTAACTTCGATGTACTCTTTTAAATAAATTTTTATCATAAAAATAAATTGGCTTTACTGTAGATTTGGAAAATACAGAAAAGCACCATGAAAAAAAATTTGATTTAAATGCTACCATCCAAAGATAATACCATAGGATATCGGTGTATATCCTTCTAGTCTTTTTGCTTTTGTACTTTGTTTTTTAAAACTGAAATCATACTACACATATTGTTCAGTAAATAATTTTGCCCATTAAAAAATTCCATACATTTGTTTCTACTCAACTTGATCATTTTTTAAAATATATTTTATTGATTTTTTACAGAGAGAAAGGGAGAGGGATAGAGAGATGGAAACATTGAGAGAGAGACATCGATCAGCTGCCTCCTGCACACCCCCTACTGGGGATGTGCCCGCAACCAAGGTACATGCCCTTGACCAGAATCAAACCTGGGACCTTTCAGTCCACAGGCCGATGCTCTATCCACTGAGCCAAACCAGTTTTGGCTAAATTGATAATTTTTAAAGGCTGTATAATGCCTTTACAGAAATGAACCCATAAGTTATCAATAAATCTTTTTGCTGTACATTTTACTTTATTCATTTTTTTTTCTATTAAAAATTAATGCTGACTCAATGATCTATGGTCTAGTCCCTGCTTTCTAGCTCACCTCCTGCCTGCCCCCCCCCCTCCCCGGTTGGTCCTAGAAGTAGAACTGCTGGTTAAAACAGCACACACACTTTTAGAGCTTTTTGCTAAATGTTGTCACACAAGAGATTGGATCCAAGAAAGTTGTTCTATTTTTATATTTCCAAAAGAAATATTCCACAGCCTCATCAGTAAGGAGCACTACCCCTTCTTCCTCTTAATCTGGCAATTTAATAAGCATAAAATATTTCTTTTCTTGGCTTCTAAAGAAGTAAACCATTTTTGTTTGCTTATTGGACAGTTTCTTTCTTTTGTGATTTGCCTAATCAAAGCTTTTGCTCATTATTCTATGGAACGTTGGACTTTGTCTTATAGATTCGTATGGATTCTTTGTGTTAAGGACATTAAACCTTTGCATCATATTACTGATATCTCCTCAATTGTGGTATATTTGTCATGTACCTTACAATATTAATAGTCAACTCAGTTTGCATGTTTTTCTTTTGCATGTACAAGGAGAAAGGTGATCCCCACTCTGAGATTCACTATTTAACTACATTTTCTCCTTTAAATACTTAGTTTTAAGCCGTGAGAAACTCAGATGTGAAGTATGGATTAGATCCTGCACATTCCTGCTAGATCACACCCACCCCCAATATCTATGTCCCACGTTCACGGGTTAGCCTCAGCCAACCAGATAAGGCCCTCCTCCCGCTCTCTGCTCTGGGTTCCCTCGGCCTGGAGTACCCTACCCCAGATACATACATAGCTATCTCTCTCAGTTCTTTTGCTCAAATATCATCACCATCTTTCCTTGGCAAGCTTATCTAATTCTATTTATTAACTTTAATTTTTATTCCAACATTATAAATTTTATTTTTCATGTTACCAGAGTGTAAACTCCATGAAAGAATTTTTTTTCCCTCATTTTTACTTCTGTTTCCCTAGGACCTAAAAGAATGCACAATTATGGGCTTAACAATATTTGTTAAATGAATTTTTTTTCCTTCATAATTTAAAACTCTCTCTTTATAGATTCATACAAACTACAGTCTGTTCCTGAGCTACTCTTCTTATTCATATGTCTGTAAGTTAGTCCTCTGTTTTAGGTACTCCAGCTTTAAAATACATGTCAGTATGTGGCATTGCACATGTCCCCGGGTTGCTCATTTAAAAATGTGACTGATCAGAAACACTGATTTATATTTTCTGATGAACTTTAGAATGATTTTGTCAAGTTAAATAAAAAATTGGTAAAATGTGCTTAGAACCTCTCTAAATAGAATAGTTTATGGGGAGAACTGACATCTCTAATATTTAGTATACTAGAGGCCTGATGCACGAAATTCGTGCAAGGGGGTTGGCCCTCCCAGCCCAGCTTCGTCCAGAAGGATGTCTGGAAGGATGTCCAAGGTTGTTCAGCTGTCAGGTCTAATTAGCATATTATGCTTTTATTATTATAAATAAACGTTTTGTGAGTGTAGTGGTATTTTGGTTCTATATGAGAAGGTCTTTGATTTTAGATATTATACGCTGAAGTATTTAGTAGCCTATTATCATGATACTTGCAATTTACTTTCAAATGGTTTCAAAAGAAACAATAGTATATGTATAAAGATTGATAAGGAGAGAGAGGGCAGAAAATGTAGCAAAATGTTGCTTGATAAATCTATATGTAAGTAAAGAATATTCCTTTGTATTATCTCAACTTTTTTGTTTCGAAACTTAAAAATCAGAAGCTGATAAGAAAAAGTAGAACTTTTTGTCAAATGCCTTTCAGCATCTACTGATGATTTTTATTTCTTTTTAAAAAAATATATTTTAGTGATTTTTTTACAGAGAGGAAGGGAGAGGGAGAGAGTTAGAAACATCGATGAGAGTGAAACATTGATCAGCTGCCTCTTGCACAACCCCTACTGAGGATGTGCCTGCAAACCAAGGTACATGCCCTTGACCAAAATTGAACCTGGGACCCTTCAAGTAGGGCAGATTTTATATTTCTTAAATTACTGATTAAAGTTCTATTTAGTCTTGGATTCATTCTTTTAGTATAATATTTAGTATAATATATTACTTATCATTTTTATATTTGTAGTATAATATTTAGTATATTACTTATCATTTTTATATTTGTATTCAAAATAAGATTTGAGTCCTGGCCGGGTACCAGCTCAGTTGGTTAGAGTGTTATCCCATTCACCAAAGCGTACGCTCTGGGCACATATAAGAATCAGCAATGAATCCATAAATAAGTGGAACAACAAATAGATGTCTCTCTCCTTTTCCCTTCCCCTCTCTCTCTCTAAAAGAAAAAAATCAATCAATTAAAATAAGATTTGCTAGTTTTCTAATTGGAAGTCAGTTTTTGCTATCATGTTTGTGTTACTTTTGTACAATGAATTTGGAAGAATTTGATCTTTTTCAATAATTTAAAACAATTTAGAATGGGAATGATCTATTTCTTGAAAATTTCAGTTTGTGACCATAAAACTATTTAGGTATTTTTTGAGGAAGTAATTCTTTAATAATTTTTTTATGCTTTTCATGATTTAGTGATTTAAATTTTCTTTCTTCTGAGGTAAATTTTGGTCCACTTGTGTTTTCTAAAAATTGTCCATGTCGGGGACTTTATACAACCACCCCGCCCCCTCCCCCCCCCCCCCCCCCCCACACACACACACACGAACTATGTGGATTACTGAAAATTTGGTCTTACTCCTACTGTTCTCGTAATACTTTACATCAGTGTTTAGGAACATATTTATTTATAAGGAAATAGATATCAGTGCCAACAAAGTGTTCCCCTGATATTTCCAGTACCCCCCTGGTACCATCATACTTATTACAATACTAGAGGCCCAGTGCATGATATTCATGCAAGGGTAGGGTCCCTAGGCCTGGCTGGTGATCAGAGCCAATCTGTGGGGCAACTGGCAGGGTGGTTGGGATCCCCTGCTTGCACCTGTCTTGGTTGGCCTGTGGGCCTGGGGCAGCTCCTGCATTGAGAGTCTGGTCCCTGGTGGTCAATGCATGTCATAGCAACTGGTCGTTCCACAATTTGGTCAATCTGAATATTAGGCTTTTATTATATAGGATTATTGCCTATGTTCACCATGACTATTTTGTGACTCCCATTTTGTACTTCTTAATGCCTTTGCCTCTCTCCTCTCTGACAGCCATCGGTTTGTTCTCTGTATCTGTTTATTTACATTGTTCTTTAGATTCCATATGATATTTGTATTTCTTTGACTTATTTCATTTAGCTTAATATCCTTTAGGTCCATCCATGCTATTGCAAATGTTGATTTTATTTTTATGGCTGAGTAATATTCCAAACAATGGGGATTTTAAAGAAATGCTATAATCCATAGATCATCTCTGTAGAGTAATTCTTACTATACCATCTTTAATCCCTTCTGTTTTCCGAATTTATAAAATGTATTTTTATTGATAAACTTTCCTCAGATCCATGTTCAAGTTTTCTCAGTGCATTATTAAATTAGTTCACTATCATTTCTATATTGAAAGAGGTAACTCAAGTAAAGCACTTAGGGAGAGCCTAGTAAGCCAGCTCACAATTACATTTAGCTGCTGCCATTATTTAGCTTCACCTCATCGGCATTTTACCTTTCATTGTGGGTGAACGATTAATTTGAAAAAAGTAATACACAAAGAAGTATTATGTGTGGAGCAGAGATTTCTCAAGGGCTAAAATTGGTAATTATTAAAAATCCCTAACACATAAAATAATAGCCTTAACATTAATAATTTTATTTTTAGTTTAGTAAAATTAGATATTTCAAGAGAACTAAAATAATGGAAAACTTTGGGGACATAATTTGAAAGGAAGTTTTGTAGCTCAAATAAGTATTAGTTTCACCAAGTTATGTGTCTTAGGAACTTGAGTTTGGGATGAAAGCAGTCCCCATGGTGGCAGCATCGTCAGGGTCATATGTACAGTCGTGAGTGCCTCTTACCTGATACAAAGGGCCATCCTGAGGGCAGACTTGCGAAGCTGAGCAGTTCAGACACCGAAACTGCGGAGGAGATGAACTCATCAGATAAGAGGCATCCACAACTGGATACATATTTAAAACTGATTATTCAAAAAATATAATTTAACGTCAAACATGAGTCAACATGATTAATTTTAAGTAAACGCGTTCCAAAATAGGGTAGAGTTTTTTTGTTTTTTGTTTTAATTGATTTTAATAATAGTGACTGGTAAAATTTAGCTTGAAGTAATTTTAGTATCTAAATAAGAGTTTGGCTAATATTCTGCAAATATTTTACCCATCCTTTCCATCTCCTCTTCAAATACTAATGTTTAGCAAAACCCTCACCTCTTCCACCATCTTGTCCTATGATTAATCTCCTAGGTCTCCTCCTCAACTACCTTTTGAAAGCATCCCTTTTAAGGATATTGGAGCTCTGCCAGGGGCATGAAATTTGCCTCAACTTGAAAGGGATCCATTTCCTGTTTTAAATTTGGTTCCTTCCATTGTTAGCAGGTTAGATTCTTAGTCTCCATGTTTATTTTAATAAGATCAGATGGTGAGCTCCTTGAGTCTCTAATTTGTATTTTCAATGTTAATAGCTAAGGCCCACAGAAGCCACTCAAAAATATTTTTGAGTAAATCAATAAACATATTTTAAAACTATTAAGTAAATTCATTTGCAAACTCACTAATGTTAGCAGTTTAACCATTCATATTTAAAAAAACCATCTCCTAATAATGAATTTTCAACATTATGCATATGTGAATTCAACATTGCATGCCTATTCAAAATGAAAAAGAAAAAAAAATGAAAGGTGTAAATTAACCAGGAGAAATCTAACATCCCCGAGCAGCTTTTAAAAATATATACTTTGAAAGGACACTTAAGCAATAATTAAAACAAATATATTGACAGCCTTTAAAATAAAATTTTAGAAATTTTCCATTTCCCCAAAGACTTTAGCAAGTTCCCCCCCTAAACATTACTCCTTGCATTTCTGTGTGGGGCTCATTAACATGTCCTAAGATATGCCCACCACTGCTGTTCTTGGCAACCTTTCCCTCTCTCAAGTACCTTTAAGCTTGGCTTGGCTTGATTGGCTCAGTGGACAGAGCATTGGCCTGAGGACTAAAGGGTCCTGGGTTCGATTCCAGTCAAGGGTATGTACCTCAGTTGCAGGTTGATCTGACCCCTGGCTCTGGTCAGGATTCATGTGGGTGGCAACCAATCAATGTGTTTCTCTCACATCGATGTCTCTCTCTCTGTCTCTCCCCTTCCTTCCACTCTCTATAAAAAATCAATGGAAAAATATTGTCGGGTGAGAATTAAAAAATGTTTTTAAAAAATCTTTTAGCTTTATCAGATTTGGACTAACTATACAAGTCCCAAATAGCACTTATTTTCCCTACATTAATCTCTCTGGTATTAGTTCAAATAGATGTTTGCTTTTTCTAAAACTGCTTGAAAATTCAAATAAAGCAAAGCAAGGTAAACATGGTGTAGTGACTTTAGATATGGACTAACAGAGGTTGCTGGAAGGTAAACCCAACCAGGACCATCTGGGAAAGACGGGCTGTCCCAAGAGTGGGTACTCAGCCCTCTGAAGAGGTGAGCAGGAAGAATATGAGTTCATGTGAAAGGAAGGCTTGAACAGAAAGAGATATTAACAGTGAGCTCTCACATGAGACCAAGTGTAGGAGGAGAGAATTACAAAATAATAAAAGCTAACATAAGCTATTAATAAAGTAACAGTATGCTAGACACACTACTGAGTATTTTATATTACCTCATTCTCTCTAAAATATTTGAGATAGGTAGCATTACCCAAATTTTAAGGCTTAAAAGACAGAGGCAAAACTAGAAACCAGGACAAAACTGGAAGGAAACAGCTTCCACATAAATAACAAAAGGTTAGAATCCAGAATACAGAAAGAGGTCCTAGAGGTCAATAAGAGTCTTAGCCTTGTTGTAGGTATGTGTGTGTAATTAAACAAATCCCAGGTGGAATATAAAATGTACTAGAAGCAAGTGAAGGAACCACAAAGTAGACACTAGTTTAGAAAATAAGCTGAGGTCACAACCAAGGCAGTGAGTGAGCAATGCCAGCAGGTAAAGTACTGCAAGCTTTTCAGACATTTTGGCAACTTGCTGGCAATGGAAGGTAGAGACGGAAAGGGTATGTGTTTGCTAGTAGGGGTTTAATCAAGAAATGATTGTTTTGCCTTAGCTGGTTTGGCTCCGTGGATAGAGCATCAGCCTATAGACTGAAGGGTCCCAGGTTCAATTCCAGTAAAGGGCACATGTCCGGGTTGCAGGTTTGGTCACCATGGGAGGCATGCAGGAGACAACCGATCAATGATTTTTTCTCATCATTGATGTTTCTATTCTCTCTTCACTCTCCCTTCCTCTCTGAAATCAATAAAAATACATTTTTTTAAAAAATATTGTTTTATTTATAATTTGTCCATTTATTTCAAAGGTCAGAATTCATCAATTACTACTATAACTCAAAATTAATTGGAACAAGACAAATATTTAAAATTTATTTAACAAAAAACAATTGGGAAATTGAGATTCAAATAAACAGAATGGTCTTTAGGGTATATTTTACATAACTACTAACCTTATATAAGAAAAATTTTTATTCGGTTTACTCTTTAAACAAATATTTTTTGAGTATCTGTATTAGGCACTGCTCCTGACAAGCCCTGCCCTCGAATATATTTTAACAAACCATAAATAAGAGATACAGGATTTCAGGTAGTAATGAAATCCTATGGAAAACAGTAAGGCATAAAAAAGGATTTAGAGTGTCGGAGTCAGAGGCCTCACTGAGAAGGTAGAGAAGCAAAATTCTTTGAGCGAAGGGGTGAAGGGAACAAGTTAGGTGGACACTGGGGAGCCGGAGCAAGTCTGGTACGTTAGAGGACACGGGCCAGTGAGGCTGAGTGTGGGGGAGCCGGAGGGAAGGAGAAGGTAAGACCAGAGACATGGCTAGGAAAATCACTTGGGTCTGTATCTATAGGTCCCTGATTTTGGCTTTACATGCTACTAGATGTTACTGGAGAGCTCAAACCAGAGAAATGACGTGTTCTAACTTGTTTTAAAAGGACTGTTCCAGCTGCTCTACCGGACAAAGAGGGGCGGGGTGGGCGTGGGGGGAAGGCTAGGAGTCTTTGGTAGAAATTCCGGAGGATGGGGCCAGGGGCCTGGATCAGAGTTGGTTCAGTGGAGGTGATAAGACATAATGGAACCGTGACTACCTTGTATATTACATAGGTCACAAAGTTTGCTAAGGATGAACAGAAAAAAAAGAAACTAACCAGGACTGACTTCAGGAATTTGGTCTGAGAGACCAAAAGGGAACTACTGCAATTGTGAAAACTAAGGGAGAAACAGGCTGGAGAAGAGGATCAAACAAAAGCAGGTTTCTCATACTGAAAAATGAAACAGGCTAATAATTACTTGACTGTTGCATTAATTATAAAATGTGGTAATTCCTCTATTGGTTTTGTTTTTATATGAATGAAAAATCATGATACTGAACCACTATTTGAACCACTTTTTATTAAAGTATGCCTTAAGTAACTAAAAACTTCAACTATTCAGAAATGTGGTAAAAAACCTAACTGTAGCAAGGACTGATTGAACTTCGAATCTATTAGTAACAATTTTTATGAATTAGCTTTCATGCTTTGACCTTGAAGTAACTGGCAGTGTGGGTGACCTTTGGGGAGGGTTCTCAGGAAGGACGGTGAGTGCTAGCAGAGATCTTGTGGTGGATGACTACTTACATCTTTTCAACCTTAAGGGAAACCTACTCATCATGATGGCTTCAAGCACACACCGAAATGTCCAAAGAATTATTAAAGGAAGCTAAAATTATATCAATATGACATTAATATTATATGCAATATCACCGTACATAGGCCCCAACAGAGCTGGGGAAGAGAGAATGGGCTGTCTCTATAATCTGTGCTTGGAACTGGAAGCATTAAGTAAGGGTGATGTGTGTACAACCATTTAAAAACTAGGAAATGTCATATAAGGGCAATTAGTAAGTTACCAAATATAATCAGATTTTTATTTTCTTTAAAAAAAAACCCTAGAAAGGTTTAATGAGTTCAAGGGTAACAACTAGTTGGTGACTCTAGTACTAGAATGTAATTTTCCTTCCTGGTCATGAGAATTCAGCCTCACAAGGAAGGCTTTACCCAAGTGAGACTCAAACAGAAAAATAAAAAAGCTAGGTACTTCATTTACTGTATCATATCAAGATACATTTCTTCTTAAAAATAGCCAAATATCCTACCCATTGAATGACACATAAAGAATATATTTTGAGGTTTGTTTCACAGAAGTTCCACAGATGTTGACATTCAATATAAGTATGTTTTGAACCATAATGGCAACCCTCATATTAGTTTCTATATTATCTACCTTAGTGCGAGGTTATATTTCTTAATTATGTGATTGTTTTTATAGTTTATATTTTCATAATAGCCTGGCTGGTATGGCTCAGTGGTTGAATATCAACCCATGAACCAGGAGATCACAGATGGATTCTAGGTCAGGGCTCAATTCCCAGTAGGGGGCATGCAGGAGGCAGCCGATCGATCATTGATTCTCTCATAATTGATGTTTCTATCTCTCTCTTCCCTCTCCCTTCCTCTCTAAAGTAAATAAAAACATATTTAAAAATATAATAAAACCTAGCTTATAGAAAGATTAAAATTACACAGACATTTTGTACCCTAAACACCGTAAATCTTAAGGTCTAAATGGAGGTCATTTAGTCTAACCTTGTAGTCGATCGTATGTTTATTCATGTGCTCAGAGAGAATTTCTGTTAGCATTACTACTATATTTATTGTTATATATCAGCCTTATAATCCCTAGTCTCTAAAATGTCCCTAATACTGTTACATACAACTCAGATAAGATATGCTTGAACCTTCTAATTAACCCTAATCAAAGATACTGTTCAAAATACAAAGTTCTCCTTTTAAGTTTTTTATTTTATTATTATTTTCGTAGTTTTTCTCCTTATATTGCCTAGGGCCGAAGGCACAATAATCTAACCTGGCATCAGAAACCTCTGCAAACCCACTTACTCTTCAGTCTAATTTTATACTTCAATAAAGGTACCTGAAAAAATTATCTTGATTCTACTCTAGCTACCTCCTCTACCATAACCAGAAAGATAATATATTATCAGCCATTAAACGTATTAGGGCAGAACTTAGCGTCTTCTTACCCCCACTTCATATAGTTATGTAAAAAAAAAAATGTGAGGGCCACCTTCTGTCTTGACTGAGGTTAGCAGAGCTCTGAACATATTTAGTTGGGGTTTTAAACTCACCTTGGTATAACACAACTGCATTTAACACAGACCTTGGTCTTGTACTTGGGACTAATTATCAGAGGAATCAGTTTTTTTCTCTTTCCTAAGCTAGTTTGTTCTTTGAGTTTCTGACTATTAATAATACTATTAAATCTGAGTAATATAATGATATATAGCTAAATATACACATAGGTAAATATAAAAGCAATTTACGTTTTCGCCTCTTAGTCGCCATCTTGTCATATAGATGAATTCCATAGTGTGATCCTTCCCCATAATTTCACCATTGCACAGCACATCCAACTTGAAAAAGAATACAGATCCATTAACGTATGTAAATTTTGAATATACTGTATTTTCCAGCGTATAAGACGACCCCCCTAATTTTACAGTTAAAACATAGGTTTAGGCCTATATTCGCTGTATAAGACTATCCCCCACTTCTGAGGCAACACCAGTTTTTCGGTATATACTCGGTGTATAAGACGACCCCGATTTTTGGTTGACTTTTTTTTCAGTTCAAAAGTCGTCTTATACGCCGGAAAATACGGTATGTGTTTTACATGTTTTTTCAAATTTCAAAAAGGGTTGAAATAGTTATAAAATATAAGTATTATCCATTTATTTAAAAAGAACATTATTTGATCCATCTCATAAGTATTTATTCAGACATAAGTACCACGAAGCACTGTTTGTCTTGCCTACTAACCTGTATCTCAAGTTCAACAGATAATTTTGAAATGCAATGTAGAGTTTCTTAGTCCATGTCTGTGCAACCTTTGAGCTGAGACATATATCTGATTGCCTCTTACGAAATCAAGAAACTGTGGAAACCTTAGTTCCTCAC
This sequence comes from Pipistrellus hanaki, assembly GCF_964339955.1. Classification (NCBI taxonomy): domain Eukaryota; kingdom Metazoa; phylum Chordata; class Mammalia; order Chiroptera; family Vespertilionidae; genus Pipistrellus; species Pipistrellus hanaki. The sequence continues at coordinate 32,394,950 of NC_140516.1, read as the reverse complement.
GGCAGTTTTGCCTTATAGACTCATCTTTCAGAATCCCTTTATCTTCATAACCCAAGATTTGAGAGTTACTTTCCTCTCATTAGAGGTTAAATGAATGAATGTGGACGTGTGATTTATGGGCCCTTCGAGGCACCTGAGAATTTTGAGTAATTACCTGTAGCTAAATTGACAGCACAGTTAGGACCATGCCACTGGCCCATGATTCTCTGCTCTGCTTGGTTGGTCACTTGCATTGATTCCTATGGTTCGTGGCTTCTCTGCTCTGCTTGGTTGGTCACTTGCATTGATACCTACATAACTCTTTTCTCACCTTGCATGAAACTTCAAAAAAGGGTTGCACTTTTCAATGCTCACCTTAGCTCTAGTATTGCAAGAACCAAACAACCCCAAATACTTAAGAAGTCTGTAAAAACTGTGACTATGCTAATTCAACAAAGCACAATTAAATGTTTATCACAAGTCTCTATAAGTGAAACATTTTGGTTCTCTAGTATTAAAAGCAAACTGACAGAATTTAATTTAAAGGATGGAAAGGGGGAAGAAAAATGGGTTTTAAATAATGGGTTTGGCTAGACAGCAAATACTTTTGAACTTTAAAATGAGTATAGTTCTAATTGTATTAGATAAGTTATGTTTTTCAAATATTTTATGTTTTTCAGATATCATTTTATGTTTAAAAGTACAAGATAATACTTTCAAAAAGTACAAGATAATACTTTCATTTTATCTAACCTGTAAAATAAATTCATAAGCCAAGAAGGGACTTACTTAGGATTCTATTCTTAACCAGGTATACTGCTTATATTGTTAATTAAATTAATAACTAAGCTATTCTGCCCCAATTAATAATGCTGTTACAGAATCTTCAGCTATAACATTAAGTCATCCCCCTGCATATTGGGGGGGGACACCAGTAAATATTTCTGAAAATCCTAGGAAAAGTCCTTTGCACTGGGATAGACAAGGAGCTGTCAGCACTCTCTTCCCCTTCCATCCTCTCCTACAGAGCAGTGTAGGTGCCAGCTCTTAACAGCTTCCTAAAAACTAGAAAATAATGAGTCACATTTAAAAGGAAATAAAACTGCACATGGTACCTTGCAAGAGGGAAATAAAGTGCAAAACGAAAGCATAAAAAAGTTTTACTTTCTATTTTCGCTGTTGTTGTATTTATAAATTCTTATCTCTTATTTTTACCAAATACATAGGGCTTTAACCCTTACATTTTTTTCCCCTAATGTAAACTTGATGTTACTGGAAAAATTTTTAGTACTTGTAGAATCAAACCATAACCATTTTTAATCCATAGATTAATCGGTCATTTGAGAAAATTTTCAAATGTAATCATTCTCCCTTCTTTTCTATAAAATAAAATAAAAGTAAGTTCAGGATCAGAGGCTTCCTCAAGATGGAAATTTAATCCCTATCAATGCCTATGTTCAAATCTTATTTCTGCTGTGATGACTGTTCGTGTTACTATCCATAAGTTTGGAAACCAGGCTGGGTCTGTAGCTTTTTGATGCTACTATCAGAAACCAAAGGGGAGGAAGAGGTCATTAATATAAGTTGAAGACTACCATTTGGGCAGGTGAAAAATAGTAACTTTGTTTCCTTATGTTTTTATAGCCACACTCTAGAATCGCAAACATTCTTTAAACATTGAACACTTTACCAGCTGTGCTGGGATCAATATGAGGGCACTTTATCTCTTGCAAAAAAATTGTTAAACTGCATATATGCAGATACAATACTAAAATACTAGCTTTCACCTAGTGCTAAACACTAACTTTTACGCACCATGAAATTAGACATTATTACAAAATCCCTTTTGACAATGTTTCACATTCTAAAAAGTAAGTCTGTGAAGAATTGGTAAAAATGGATCCCAAATGTCTCATTAAAAATAAACAAAGACACACACTAAAGCACACTGGCATAAAAACAAAGAATCCATTTAACTTGGATATTTATTTTGAGAATACTTAATGTTATTATTGTTATTATTTTTAAAAAATATATTTTAATTTTTGATAGAGAGTTAGAAACATCGATCAGCTGCCTCTTGCACATCCCTTACTGGAGATGTACCCTCAACCAAGGTACATGCCCTTGACTGGAATCGAACCTGGGACCCTTCAGTCCGCAGGCTGACGCTCTATCCACTGAGCCAAACCGGTCAGGGTTACTTAATGTTATTTAAATGTCGTCTCTAATTATAAAACACTAAATGTATTACTAATATGTTTTAATCGGGATGTTAAATTTTAAAAATACAGATTACATAAATGGAATATTGCATTAAATGGAATATTGCATTAAAAATTTTAATGGGAAAATAACCTGATTACATAAATGGAATATTGCATTAAAAATTTTAATGGGAAAATAACCCAAAGTTTCCACAAATTTTAATTTAAATGTATTCTCAGATAATTTTCACTTCAGATCAGAGTTATCAAATTGATCAAGGTTAAATTATTAACTTACCTCATATGAACTTGGAAGTTTTAGTTTTAAACTTAGAAATTTTTTAATAGTTCCCACAGTTACACGTGTAGAACATCGAATGAATTTCTTCATTAAACCCTAAAGGAAATAATAAAGATTACTAATTATAATATTCTACCTTGTTTATAAAGAAACCACAGATGTCATTTCCGAGTATTTTCAAAATGTATTCTGAAAATGTTTCAGTTCACAGCTCTTTAGTACTTGTGAGTAAAAATGTTCTTAGGACATCTTGCTTCCCCACATGTCATCAGTTTGGCTCAAATAAACTCATAAATTTTTTTTTAAATGTTCCTAATTCTTAGATACATGATATTCTTTGAGAATGTGTTTACTAAGAAAATCCTAGCAAATATAGACATCTGTATACCTCTAGACATTTTGGTAAAGATCAGATCATTAATTGAAAGTAAAGAAAGGTCATAAAAAGCATATACATATTTTATTAGACAATATTGCTTCTGAAAGCATTAGGACATTTTAAAAAGTCTCAAAACCACTATTTTAAAAAGGAGCACTAACTTCAAATGGGGCTCTTTTGAGCCCTAGGGGTGAATAGAGATCAGTTAGTCCACAAGAGCCCTAGCAACCAAGTCATGTAGAATGGACTCTTAACTTGATCTTTTAAAGATATAAAGTATTACTTCTACTTATATGTATAGAAAATTAGGTAGACAATTTAAAAATGTTCTTTTTTAAAAATTGATTTCGGAGAGAGAGATAGAAACATCAAAGATGGGAGAGAAGCATTCATCTGCTGCTTCCTACATGTCTCCACAAGGGATGGAGCCTGCAACTGGGTATGTGCTCTGACCTGGAATCACTTCCTGGTTCATAGGTTGATACTCAACCACTGAGCCATCCTAGCCAGGCTTGAAAATGTTTTTAAATCCACTAAGTCAAAAGTAGAACTATCCAGTCAATATGTATTTCTTAGCAAATGTATTCCCAGGAAAAATTTCCTAGCAAAGACCAACAGAAACAACTCTACAGATGATAGTTTGACATCAATCTAACAAAATTCCAACCTGGAATTTAATACTTAATTTGTAGGCACTTAGAAAATAAAAATACAACAATTATGTATTCTCTCTCTCTAGAAACACTTTATTATTCTAGTGACCCAGCGCATGGATTTGTGCACATTGAAAAGAAATTAATTAGAAGTGGCTGGTAGGCTGGAACTGGGCAAGATAGGCCAGACCTGTCCTGGAGCCAAACTCCCACAATCCTTCCTGGTGTCTGTGGAGGGAGGGGGGAGAAGGGGACTTAAGGTCTTAATACAAGCCTTCATATATTTTGATGCAAGTCCTTTGTCAGGTATGAGTGTCAGCATATATGTTGGTAATCATAAAGCAATAGTCACTTGTCTTGAGAGGAAATTTCACTGATGAGTATCATGGGAGATACACTTATCAAGATAGGAACTAGTTAAAGGCCATGAATGTTATTGGAAAGGAGTTAAGACTTGATTCTATTGGCTGAAAGATTGCAAACTATGACCACAGCTCTCAAGCCAAATCTGGCTGGCCACCTCTTAAGTCTTATTGGAATACAACCATGCCAGGTCATTCACTATTGTCTATGGCTGCTTTAGGGCCACTATGAGTAAGTTGAGTAGCCGCAACAGAGACCACATGGCCCACAGAGCCTAAAATATTTAGTGTCTGACCCTGATATTGGCCTTGACTCTGACTTTCACCCTCTGCCTTACACACATTCAGGCTGTGGCCTCAACCTTGGATAAGAGAGAAATTAAGGATACAGAAAAGACTGAGACACAACTTTAAAAAATCTACATATAAAGTAAACAGCTAGGATAGGGAATTATTCAGGACTTATGACAGGCTGAAGGGAAAGAGTATAAGGCCCAAGGTTGTGAACTTGTACGATTGGTTGAGAGATGGTAATAATAACTGAAATTGGAGTACAATTAGGTAAAAGTATAATGAATTTGTCTTTAAATACATGAAGTTTCAAGTGTTAGGGAAACTCCCAACTGGGATACTTACTTTCATACTAGAAATCCTGCAGAAAAGTAGCTTTTACATTTACTTAAAAATATATTCAATCTACTATATTATAAAGATATTAATATAGTGAAGATATTAATAAGTTGATATTTTATATAATAACCCATGTATTAGAGATTTTTATCATCTTTCATCTCTCTATTAAGAAGAACCTCCATACATGGGAATTACAGGAATGATTCAATGAGAGAGAAAAGTAAGGTCATTAAAAACCCTGATGAAAAGACTTAAAAAAAGGAAAGGTGCTCCACCAGAGCATAAAAAGCCATAGAGAAGCCTTGGAAGGTCAAGGCCACACCTCTAAAGATCTCTGCACTTTATTACATGCCTTACCCAATTGATAAATCAATTATTGTATTGTATTATAACTGTTTATTTGTGTAAGACCTCACCAAAGTTCCTTGACTGAAATTTTTTTCTTATTTATATCTTCATTGTCTAATACCCACATAGTAGATTAGTATTCACTGATTCATTATGCTCTATTCTTTGTTGCAAAATGCTTGCGACACTTAATTGGAGATGAAAAAATTTTAATTTCTTAAAAGAAATATATCATTAAATATATTAGTGAAAATTCAACCCACTGGCTTATAGATAACACAGTGGAAGTGAAAGAAGAGACACTGAATATAGTATTTGAATAAAACATGGACTATAATATTCTCAGGGGCTGACATTTGCTAGGACAAAGTGAGAAAAATCTATTTAACCGGTAAAGCAGTGAACCTTTATAATAAAAACAAAAGTTCCTGTAACAAAAAAGCAAACAGTGTGTCAGAAACTCTATTCTAGTATAGAGATCTTTACAAAAAGGTTCAATTAGTACACATACAGGGTTAGAAATTGAGATTCTATAGGAAACATCTGGAAGCCTTCAAGGACTTCAAGTTCATAGGCATTTTATGACACCAATTTTATTTCAGAACCAATTAATTATATTATTCAAAAACATGGTGTGTGTTTTTTTTATTAATAAAAATGGAAAAATAAAGGGAGAAATTAGAAGAGGATGAACAAAGATTGGAGATATTGCCCAACATGAAATGATCTGAGTTGGTTACCACTCTTAAAAGAGGAAAAACAATGTATATAAACTCCCAACAAAGGTATAGTGGTGGCAAGAGAATCAGTGGTGTGATTCTCTGATGAACCACTAGGTGGTGGCATTGGCCCAGGACTGTTCAGTTGTGGGGGTTGGAAATCAGGTGTGTGGAATAAGCAATTGGTTGGCCATTTGTAGGTATGGGACTGTTATAAAAACTTTGAAAGCAAACGAAACAGGAAAATTCATCAATAAATTATCAAAGGTTTACAATAAAATAATTGTAAAAATACAACTGTACTTATGCACTCACCTTTACTACATTGTCCCCTGACTGTCCGTTATTTCGTAAACAATCTAGACATATAGCAATTTGTGGGTCACTTCTGTGATAGTCTTTATCATCTTGATTTTCATCACCTTCTTCATCTACTTTAGGTTTGTCAACTTTTGAAGTATCATCTGTACAATTTAAACAAAACTCAGATATAACCCAAAGTTGATACTGAAGTTAAGCAACAATAATTATCAAAACAAAAATCAACTTTGAAGAATAACTGAAACTTTCAATACTTTTTAAATGAATCAACTAAATAATGAAAATATTTTTTAAAAACCATCAATGACTTACTGATATAGCCTAAGATGTCTAGGCTCACTGGGGCATCCAAATGCAAGATTCGGGACTAGCTACGTTTTGTCATAAAAATAATTGCAATTGGTGATTAGATAACTTAGAATGTAGAGAGGATATTAAAATACTTTCAAATTCTATATATATTCTAATTTAAAACAGTACTTTTTCTTTCTAAGTTCTCAAAAATTTCAAATTTATTAGATATTCATAAAATTAACTAGTTAAAAATAATGAATAAAATGAATTCTTTTTAAACATGTTTATAGCTATAAAATGTTAAAACTCCATTAAGGAAATCTGAATAATATACTTCATATTATATCCAAATGTTTTTAACCTATGAAATACCTACAGCCTATATATAGTTTTACTGTGTGCCTGTAACTGTTAGATATGCATTGTGCTAGGCTTGAGGAAACAATATTGAAACTAGAATCATCATCCGCATCCTCACAGTGGTCAAGGTACAGGAGAAACAGGTAGAGAAAACAGAAGTCGGATAAGACCTTTGATGGAAGAGGTAAAAGACTACGCAGCAACATTAAAAAAAAAGGTAATAAACATAAACTGTGGGGTGAAGTAGAGATTCAGGGAAAATTTCCAATGGAAAGAATTAGCCAATCAAGCATCACAGTATGGAAAAGCGCCGGAAAAAAAGACGGGTTATAGACAGTGTCACCTTTTAAGAACTTAACTCCTAGCTCCAAGAAAAAATACAAACTCTCTAAACTAAAGACAAAATACTTTAGAGAGGGAGAAAAACACAAAATAGATTATAGTCCTTCATAAGTCAACCTATAAGATACATAGTGCCATGAACTAAATCTAACAGATAGCTTCTGATGAAAAGGTAATCAAAACTTGGGAACATTTAGTCCACTTTATATCACCTATGTTTTTACTTTAGAACTACTATCTAAATTGTACTTTACACTTGGGTAAAACAAGCCTTTAGTTAAGTCATTTTTGTTGTTGTTATAGAGCAGAAATAATCCCTTACTATATTCTCTGTCATTCAAAACTATGCTCAAACCTCCCCTACTACAGGAAGTTAAGTTAAACTAAAGAAACTAAGATCCCAAATTTTATAGATGAAAAAGAAAGAGAATTTTCTGACCCATCTTAATTATTATGTGCAATTGACAATCCTGTGATCTTATGGAAAAGCCAGAGATGGGAAATTAATCTCACACAATGAGCCTATAAAAACACATGTACATATTTAAAGATTTCAGTGGTGTAAGGTCATCTTGAAATCAATCTTAAATAATCTTATATAAGGATACTTTCTTATACAATAATTTTAGGTATGTTATACTTTTTATTTTCTTTGTGTGAATTATATACTTACCAAAAGCCTTTTCTCTGCTTGGTAATGTTTATTATTTTGCTAAAATTATTAAAAATTTTCTGGGTGCCTGACCCAGAAGAGAAATTTGGACACTTAGCATTGGTGATAGGGAAAACTCCCAAAAGCATTTTCTAGATATATAAAAATATCTTCCAGTTATATAAAAATTTGTATCACCTGAGCTCCACTCATGAAAACTTCATTCCAAGATCCCCCTGCTATGCTGTCAGCCACATCTCAGTTCCCTTTCCTATTCAAATGTACAAACGGAAACAAAATCCCTCACTGTCTAGTTGTATACTATAGCTCTTTCAGTTTCCTTTAGCTCTCTAGCAAATCATGCAATTAGTACTCTTCTGTTTTAGCTCCTTTTTCTCTTCCCAAAATCCAATTCCCAAAATCCAATTTCCTATTACCTTTAACTGGAATGAACTCATGATTTTATATGAAAGGTTCATAATATAAGTAAAAGAGTACATGAATTCTGTATAGGAGACACTTTAGCTTGAAGAGAGAGATTAGTCGACCAAAGCTATTAAAAGCTAATTTGTGAGAAGCTGTCAGATACAAGTGTAAGAAAGTCACCTTGTCCATTTTCTTGAGGCTTATTTTTCTTCCAAAATTCAGATTCACGCTCAAGTTCTTCTAAATTGAAAGAAAAAAAGTATAAAAATAATAGAAACAGTCATGAAATATGTAATAGAAATGTTGATTTCATAAAACACAGAATTCTACAAGAAGCCAAAGAGTAACTTACGTTCTCGTAGTCCAGGGACCAGTTTAAATATGATTTCCTCTAACGTATTATCCAACCTTCCAAAGGGGAAAAGAGAACAAAGTAACAAGATATCAAAATCCAATATATCGGCAGCTGGGGATCTCTATCTTAAATGTACTGCAAATGCAGAACATGCTCCGTTTCAGCACATCTACACCAAACTCCTCTGCATGCAGAGCACACACACCCATTTCTAGCCTTTCCCACAGTGGTAGGTTGATAACAAAACAGTCCTAGTCCCCAGCTCTCTCTACATATACACCAGTGGTTCCCAGCCTTTGTTGGCCATGCCCCACCTAAGCATCTCTAAAATCCTGATGACATATTTCACATGGAGGAAGTAGGCCACTAACTTGGTCTAAACAAGCTTCCAAAGGACATGGCATCCATAAAGGAGAAAAATAAAAGAATGACAGGCCAGTTGAAATACTGAGGAATAAATCGCTAAGAAATTGTTAAAAAAATAATATGAAGTTATATGAAATGCATAAATGTCACAATATATATTTATATACTGTATATGAGGCCCCTATAATGTAAAAAATGCAAAAAATTCACTGTTAATAACTCATTCCCGAATTGTCCCCCTGTGGGACATGTGTCCCATTATGGGAACCACTGAACATGACTCCATCCCTTAGCCACGGGAGGAATTCAACCTCCCCACCCCAAGAATATGGGCTGGCCTTGAAATATGCTTGAAATATTGTGCATGGTCCTGAGCCCAAGCCTAAAGAGGCACTGCATGCTTTTGCAGGCCCTCTCTCAGAATTCTGCCAACCATGAGAACAAATCTGGAGAACAAGGTACCATGCGTAAGAGAACCCTGCTGAGGCCATCTCAGACCAGGTCACTGACAGCCTGTCCCCAATCTGAGAGGCTGCTCTCAGCTGGTTCTATCTATCCAGTCAACAGCAGTACCATGAGTGAGCCCAGCCAAGAACAGAAGAACCACCTAGATCCGTGAACTGCAGAACTGTGAGGAATAAGAAATTTTTATTTATTTATTTAACAGTCGATAAATTCACTCTCAAAATCTCTACAACAACTCTGGCTCTTTCCTATAAAGGAAATAATCACCATTCTTCTGAAAAATTTAGACCATTTAGTCAGACCATTTAGTCATTTTATCTTTCTAGATAAAAAATGTAAATATTTATCTTGATATTACTTTAGTTTTTTCCTGATGAGAGTGTAACCCTTCCTTTTTCTTTTCTTTCGTTCTCTTTCTCCCAGAACACCCTTTTCTCTCTTCATACCTTCATACCTTCATCCTGCTCAGTAGCATTACTCTTCTCTAACTACGAACATTAATATCAATACTTTCCTTGCATCTTAAAAAATCCAACCTGTATTTCAAGCTGTTGGCTGTTTTTTAATTGGAAAAACTTTGAAAGAAAAAAAATCTACATTTTTCACATATTCTGTGTTTTGATAATGTTTCCCCAAATTATCCATAACTGCCAACTAAATAGGTTTAGAATTAAAGTTAAAAATGATTAAATTATTTTTAAAGTCATTTTTATCCTATATTGCTCTGCAACAGTTTGATAGGATTGTCTAAAATTGCTCCTTTTAAGAAAGAACAATTGAGTTTTCTTTTTTCCCCTGCCTACTCTCTCTTGGTCCCTAAGTATTTTTCTTTTCCAATGCTCTGCTCTCTTGACCTTTTCAGTAGGATTTTGTGACTTCATATAAGCAAATAGCTTTTACATATACACACACACACACACAAACTACATCTCTGCTGAGCTTAAGTGCCACATTTCCAACAGATGCTTAATATCTCAAGCACCTCCTTTTGTTAATCTGTCAACACTGTCTCATCCATCCTCCAACAAAACATTGAATATCACCGTCATACTTTTCAAAAATTAAATTTAAAAATGAGATCAAAGACTCAAAATGCAAGAATTATCTTAATACATATACACGTACCTCTCCCCACCCCTTGATTCACACGTTTAAGCCACTGTGCTTTCACAGTTCCTTCTTGATATTTTCCCAATATGGTCTTCATGCTCCCTACCCTTCTACTTCCTTAATTACCACAGTACTTAGAGGACAGAATATACCTATGTTCCTTTAACTTGACATGCTCATAATGATCAAATTAATGCTTAAGGAAGATTCACCATTTGCTTTACTCAAGCACCAATTTCTTCCCACCACCTGGCTTCGATTGATTTTATAACTTGAGTCTAACCTACAAACCATAACGAGTGTTATTTTCTTGTCTCTCTTCCCTATCCAACAGGCCTATTCAGTTTTCCATAATGGTGTCTTGTCTGGCTGAAACCGATTTGGCTCAGCAGATAGAACATTGGCCTGATGACTGAAAGGTCCTGGGTTCAATTCCGGTCAAGGGCACGTACCTTGGTTGCAGGCACAACCCCAGTGGGGGGTGTGCGGGAGGCAGCTGGTCAATGTTTCTCTCTCTCTCCCTTCTCTGTAAAAAAAATCAAATATATATTGTTCTTTATCCTGGCTCAATTATTCTTTTCCTACCCTTCAACCAAACCAATGTTACCTTATTCAAGACTTAACTCAAATACTAACTTGTTCACAAAGTTCCCCTGACCATTTAGTAGTAATATTTAAAAAGTAGCATTTCTCAATTTAATATTTTTATCAAAGTTATATAAATGTGTAATATACAAGTAAAACTTTCCTGTAAATCTTGTAGTAAAATAGAACATTCTCATCCTGATTCCTACAACCCCAGAGGCAACCACTTCAAACACAACCAGTTTCTTCTAATATTTACTTTTAGCAAGTCAGAGGTAGGGTCTCAGAACTGTCATTTCTAACAAGAGACTCTTAGTTTGGGGACCATATTTTGAAAACCACGGGCTAGACATTTACCTGTAGATAAATTACTCCAACTACATGCCACTGAAATAGAAAAAACAAGTCTGAAATTTAAGACTTGCAAATTCAGATTCGATGGAATGATGGCAAACATCACACAGAAATGAACATTATATAAGGCTATGAATATCTAGCACTGTTTTTAGATGTGTACTTTCCTAAGATCCCACAATTACCTGTGATAGAGCTATGGTAGGATCAGTAGGGGAAAAATAAGTTTAGTGGTAGGGACAGCTGGCTAATGACATTTGAGTTTGCTGAGACTTTAGGCAAAGTCATAGTAAATTTCAATTTTCTAAACTGGAAAAAGGGTTTGGATTAGGATCTTACAGACCATTTCCAGCTTTAAAAACATGTGATTATACTTAAAAAAAATGGCAGTCATTTTTAAAATTCTGAGTTTAAAAATTTAATAGAACCAAGATTAGTCTTCCTCACTATTAGGTCTGCTCTCTTTCTACTGCCATGTAGTTTAACAAAAGTGGTGTATTGTGTAGAATATTAAAATACTGAAGCAAAACTACAACGAAAGTAACTCTGAGAGCCTGAAATAGTTATAATTTTAATTTGGAAATGTACTCCTTAAATATTTAATATGTACAGTCATATTTTATCCTTTTCTTCTTAAAATCTGTATGTATTGAATCAAGGTGCCAACAAAAATATTACAACACATAATAAAAGTTATTAAGTGTTTATGTATTTACTTACCTCAACATTTCTAATGGATTTGTCTCATGAACCTGGTTGCCACACCTGGGACAATCATTGCTATCTTCAAAGTGCTGAACAATACAAGTCTTACAGACTAAGAAGAAAGAAGGTATTAGGTTAAAATGCATCATTTAAACTGAATAGTCCTTAAAAATTATCTACTATAGGTAGAGTATTATTCTTTAATCAAACTTTATAAAACTTTAAAATTGTAACACTGGAAAAAACCCAACTGAAATAAAGCCTGCTGTCACAATATAAAAAGTATATACCATTTTATTGTTTTTCTTAAAGAAGTAGGACCAGCCGAAACTGGTTTGGCTCAGTGGATAGAGCGTCTGCCTGCGGACTGAAGGGTCCCAGGTTCAATTCCTGTCAAGGGCATGTACCTTGGTTGCGGGCACATCCCAGTAGGGGGTGTGCAAGAGGCAGCTGATAGAAACATCGATGAGAGAGAATCATCTAACTCTCTATCCCTCTCTCTTCCTCTCTGTAAAAAAAATCAATAAAATATATATTAAAAAAAAAAAAAGATGTAGGACCAAAACGAGGCTTTTACCTTAATTGCATTTACTTCTTTTGAATGCAAAATAAATATTTCTTAAAAGAAGTTGTGAGTTCTCAACATGTTTGGATTACTTTTCATTGGCAGGGTGTTCCTGGACCAAAACAGGGGTTACAAGAGAACTTCTGGCCCTGGTGGAGCATGAGAGTCTGTTTGCACAGGTCCCATGAGTCCATGGAGCACAAAGACACGGGAGGCAAAGTGAAAGAATGACTGCAAAACTGAGAGGGAAATTAAGATTTTTTAAATAGAGATTCTAAACTAAGACAATAGAAAAATGACTTGTGGATTTTTTTCAATTTTTACCACAAACCTATATATAGCTTACATTTCCTCCAAAAAGTATTAATCTCTCTCACCTTTCCCTAAGCTTCTATTACCTACTGTGCCAACTATCTTGCCCCAAAACCTTAGACAAACTATTAAAAATTTTCACGCACTTCCTTATCCTAATACCGCCACCTCCATTTCACTATCCTTTATAATAATCTGAAAATACAGATTATTTTCTGTATTGTGAAAGAAAAGATTTCCCCAACCCTTACTTTACAACTCCATTATAAATATTCCTTTTCCACTGCTCATGCCCCACACTGTCTAAAAGAAGTAAAAGCTTAAATGACTGAACAAGAGTAAACTAAAGGATTCTTACCACTGAGATTAGGTTTGAAAAGTTCAAGCAAATTTCATATACTAGTTAGAGCAGCAATGGTCAGGGAAGAATTCTACTGGGTATCTAACTTTAAAATTATTAATACATATAGAGAATATCTTGGCACTTCTTTTCATTGATCCAAGGAACATTTATGGAGGACCAGACTTTGTACTAGGAGCTGGGGTGCAGGAGTAAACAAAATTCATACCCTTATGGAGCTTATATTCTATTTGAGAAGACAATTTAGTAATAAGTGAGACTAAAAAACAAAAAAAATGCTAAAAGAACTGGGGGCTGGAAGCTATTTTAGACAGAGTGTTGATCAAGGCAGGACTTTCTAAGGTGACATCTGAGCATATTTTTTTTGTTAAATATACTTGAATCCCATATTACCTATCTCTTTACACCATTACATACAGCTATTAGGGAACACCCTTCAACATAGTTCTCTCAAAATTTGGATAAAACACAGTATTAAAAAACATTAAAAAAGTATATTTAGATAAGAATATAGCCTCCTTCCTCTAAATCTCTTGGTCCCAGTCCAGCTGGCATGGCTCAGTGATTGAACGTGGACCTATGAACCAGGAGGTCAGGGTTCAATTCCCTATCAGGGTATGTGCCTGGGTTGCAGGCTCAATCCCCAGTAGAAGGCATGCAGGAGGCACCCGATCAATGATTCTCTTTAATCACTGATGTTTTTATCCCTCTTCTCCCTCTCCCTTTCTCTCTGAAATATATAAAAAAATATTTTTAAAAACCCCACAAATCACTTTGTCGCAAAAAGGTTCTAAAAGTCTTTTAAAAAGTCAAAATGACGTTTGGGAAAGGAGGGCTGCCTTCCTTGTTAAGCTACACTGTAGTGGAGGATTGAAAAGCAGAATTCCTAGAAGATTCCTGGTATTTGCTCTTTTCCCAGGGACAATAGACAAGTCTCTGAAATTTGGGAAAGGCGGCAAAAAAAGAAAGAAAAAAGAAAGCAAGAATGAAGCGGTATTGCAAAGTCTAATCCTGATGATTCAAAAGGTTTATCACACTCAAGGATTCAGGAATTCCTGGTTGTCTATCAGCCTTGGCCAAATAGAGAGGCACGTGATATGCTCAGAGCAAGCACTATGCTGAGTCAGCCAAAAGGCTGAGGTAGGAGCCTGTCCTCCCAAGGACAAAATACTAGCCCAGGTTGCTGAAGAAAGAAATGGAAAGCTCATCCATCCAGAGGTACACAAAGTCTTAAGAATAAGGCTGTGTTAATTGCTTAAGGCTGAGACAACACCAGTGCCCCAGGATGCTGATGGAAAATACTAACCTATATTCCTGATCTGGACTGTCCAATATGGCAACACTAGCCATGTGTAGTTACAGAGCACATAAAATGTTGCTAGTTCAACTTGAGAGGTGCTTTACATGTAAAATGCAGCAGATCTCCAAGGCTTAGCATGAAAAAAAAATCTCAATTTTTATATTAATTACATGTTGAAATAATATTTGACATATTGGATTAAGTATTAAAATTTTATTTGTTCCAAATTAAAATGTGGCTACTAGAACAATTTGAATTACACAGGTAGCTCACTTTTCTTTCTACTGAACAATGCTGTTCTAGAGGAAGATAAAAAGCTCCATCTGGAGGTCAATTTATATTTCACATCAACGTTTGCAATAACCTTATGTTATTCTAATTTTGCAGAAGAAGAAGAGTTTCCTACAGGCAAATAACCTGTCTACTCTGATGAATGGCAGAGATTTGAATCCAGGTTTTCTGACATGAAATCACAAATTTTACATCAAATTGTAAAGATTTTAATTTTACAAAAGGAAAAAAAATGTTATATAGAAATGAAATCTCTCCCAGGCCTGAGCTCAATCTCCGTCTCCCTCCCTCTAAAAATCAATAAAACAGCTTTAAAAAACAAAAATCAAAAAACAACAGTAAAACACAAAAACAAAAACAAAAAACAACAACTCTTGTAGTAAATACATCTCCCACATGATTTTAAAAGCTGTAATAAAGCCCAACCTTATACAAAGTAGAACCTGAGAAAATCCAAGGCAAAAGTTCAGTAAAGATTTGCTTTCCCTAAGATGTTTACAAAATCATCACTGCAAATCTACCCTTTGATTCTTAGCCTTTAATTTGGTTTATACCAGCTATAAAACATTTTTAAAATATCTTAAAAGATTTAATACCAAGCTCTTTAATTGCTCAACTGCTATATATACTGGTTAACCCAACAGGTCCAAGATAAAAAGGTCCAGGTCTGGGTGAAGACTCTATGGAGACTAATTACAATCTTCAGTCTCGCCAGCCATCTACAGGAAGATGCTGTGGCCACAAGAAACACCTGGGTCAGAATGGGAGTTAGGCTCACCAATGATATTCCCAGTTGAAAAACCACTTAAATAGCAACAAGTGCTAACATTTCCTGAGCACGAACCTAGTATCAGGCTCTGGGCTCAGGGCTTTGTATAGATCACATGTGTCAAACACAAGGCCCGCGGGCCAAATCCAGCCCGCCAGGCCTTGCAATGTGGCCCGCACCGCGCTGTCATCACTGCACTCCGCTGTCAGTTTTATGACATTGTCAGTTTATGACTGTTCAGTAAACCATTCGGCCCGCGATTTAGGCTGGATTTTAGATTTTGGCCCCTTCTCTGATTGAGTTAGACACCCCTAGTATAGATGAAAGTAAGGACTGTTACCATCCCCCTTTGGCAAATGAGAAGCACAGGACTGGAGAGCCTGAGTAGGCTGCCATGGCTGCTCAAGCTGCCCAGCTGTGTAACAGAGACAGCATCCACTCCCAGGCTTGTGCATCTCCAGGCTTAAAATCCAACTACTATTCTAGGCATAATAAAGCCAATAACACTTGATCCCTGGCATCCAGATTTGTTATTTTTAGCTGATCTTTATATTTAGCCCAACACAAACATCATAAAACTTCTGCGTAAAGCTTACAAAATGAAATCTTTCCTTTTACCATTTCTTAGATTTGAACTAAGCTGTTGCACAAATCAATAGAGTCATGTGTCATCTAAAATGGCGGTTCCCAAACTGAGATGGGCACCACAATCACCAATGAGATTTTTTAAAGAACAGATTAATGCGCCCATCCCAAAACAAATCAATCTCCAGGAGATCAACAACAGGACTAACTTTGCAAAGCTCTCCATCAAGATAGTCAAAGAGAAGTAGGAAATCCTGGCCAAAATGAGGCTAGTCGCTGGCCACAAAATCCTTACCAGAGAGAACCTCTGATGGGTGGTATAGGATTTGGCCCTCTGCCAAATCATAATCAGAAGTCACTTTACTATTCAGTTAGGAAATCAGCCATGGGACAAAACACAATAAAAAAAATATGCGATGAAGATACTCTTCCTGTAATGCAGAGGCCAAGGTAGGACAGCATAATGCTCTAGACCTGTGGTCGGCAAACTCAGTCAACAGAGCCAAATATCAACAGTACAACGACTGAAATTTCTTTTGAGAGCCAAATTTTTTAAACTTAAACTTCTTCTAATGCCCCTTCTTCAAAACAGACTCGCCCAGGCAATGATATTTTTTGGAAGAGCCACACTCAAGGGGCCAAAGAGCCGCATGTGGCTTGTGAGCCACAGTTTTCCGATCACGGCTCTAGACAAAAGACAATCTGAAGGCAGACACCAGGCATATTACTTTATGCTTCTATGTACAAAGGAGATAAGGATATCTATCTCACAGGGTTCTTGTAAGGATCAAATGAGATAATACATGTCAAATGTGTAAATAAGTATATTGTAACAAATATTCAACAAATATTTGAGCTATAACTAGAAATTAGATCACTAGAGGAGCATAAAATCATAACAAGGAAAAATCAATAATTGAATACTGAATGGCAACAGACTATGATTAGTTTGATGCGTCCATCTGAAATAACAGATGATCTTGCTAACGGGACTTTAAATGTCTATTATGTATTGGTATTAATCCTCTGCAGTTATGACAGCCCTAGAGATAGTCTTACAGCTCAAGTAAGATATTTTCTACACATTGCTTCACCTGAATGGGAACTGCCTATCTTTGCATGCATGATACTTCTTTTTCTGGGGTGAAGGGTCCAAGATTGACCAACACTTCTCTATTATACATTCCTTCTTCAACTTTATATCCTATCCTATATAATGAGATAATATACAAATTGACTATCACTCCAACACACAAGATGACCACCACAAGATGGCCTTCAGGGGAGGACAGTTAGGGAAAAAGGCTGGCAAGGAAGGGGAATTAGGGGTGTCTGGGCCAGCAGGGGAGGACAGTTAGGGGTGACCAGGCTGGCAAGGAAGGGCAATTAGGGGTGACTGGGCCAACAGGGGAGGGCAGTTGGGGGAGACCAGGCCTCTATCGGCAGGGGAGGACAGTTGGGGGCAATCAGGCTGTTAAGGGGAGCGGTTAGGTATCGATCAGGCTGGCAGAGGAGTGGTTAGGGGGTGATCAGGCTGGCAGACAGAAGCGGTTAGGGGCAATCAGGCAGGTGTGTAGGCAAGCAGTTGGGAGCCAGCAGTCCTGGATTGTGAGAAGGATCCCAGATTGGAAAGTGTGCAGGCTGGGCTGAGGTACACCTCCCCCTCACCCTGTGCATGAATTTTGTGCACCAGGCCTCAAAATTCCAAAACAGTCCTATTGGTCAGGAGCTACCTTGTTCAATCTTTACACTTTGCATATACCTGTTCTGAAGTACTACTGCATGTTGATTTCATAATTTAACTAATAAAGGGCCATTCTACATCCTTATTTTTCAATTCTTGAGAGGTGGGGTGTTCTTCACAACAGGTACAAGAAACGTTGTTGCTATCTTGTATGTATGGTCTACCCACATCTCTATGTATCAGAGAGCTAGCTTTTCAGCTGATGACACAAAGTAACCTATACAAGTTTCTCTTCTTAACCACTAATCCTGCTCTCACCCTATATAATAAAAGGGTAATATGCAAATCAATCAAACAGCAGAACAACTGGTTGCTATGATGTGCACTGACCACCAGAGGGCAGACACTTAACACAGGAGATGCCCCCTGGTGAAATCAGTGTGCTCTCACAGGGGGAGTGCCACGCAGTCAGAAGACCAGAAGTCGGACTCATGGCTGGCTAGAGCAACAGGGATGGTGGAAGCCTTACCTGTCTCCAAGGCAGTCAGACATCCCCCGGGGATTTCCAGACTGTGAAAGGGCACAGGCCGGGCTGAGGGACCCCTCCCGAGTGCACGAATTTCATGCACTGGGCCTCTAGTCGATAATAAAACAATAGTCTTTTCTCTCATGTTGGTGTTATCACTCATTGGTAATGTTCTATTAAAAGTGATCAAATGCTGACTCCTTTGGTAAAATCATCCTAAGGTATTCATTTTATCTGTCAACACAAGCACATTCCTTCCTTCCTTAGCACATTACCATCTTTTATGTGCCCTTCTTGAGTAACACTCATCTGATACAGTTTGCTTTGAAAACTTTATTATCTACTAACAGTTTTTAAGTAACCTATGGTCATCTACAAAGAGAAGAGGCGACAGCTTCCTGATTTTGTTACATATCCTTATAGATGAAACTGACAATATTAAAAAAGAGTTTTCTAGTATTTGCTTCCATGAGACAGTACTTCTTGGTTTCACTTATATAAGGATCTAATAAACACCTCCTTCTGTTATGTTACACATGGTATATTTCTTTTGAAGGCCCACATGAGTTGCAATATCATGAAGAACATTTAGGATAACATTACTTCCCACTGAGAAGAATCTATATGATTTCACCACCACAGAGGATCAGGCAGCAGCAAAGAAGAAGGATCTTGTGTCAATCAGGCCAGGAGACCAAAATGTCCTGGAAGGTTCTACTTCCATAGATAGACTTACAGAGTCAGGGTAGAGTTTGGTAGCTCAGTAAGTGCAGCAATGTCCTCATAACCTCCTGATCAATACAAATTCTTATCAATCATAATGATCACTTCTCACACATACTCCTGATACTTTGTTCTTCTGTATTTCAATTTTTCTACCTGTCGCTTTTTTCATTATATTTGCTCAGTTAAACTATTAACACTGGCTAAATCCAACATACTCTGTTTCTACAACATTATAACTGTGGGAGAAAAACATGCACCTCGCTGATCATATCTTACCTTAAATTCATGACCGTGAACCTAAAGTAGATCCTTTATCTGCCAGGTGGTCATACCGAACACCCCAAGTCCATTATGCCCTCCATCAATACTTCATACCTTCTCCTCTGTCCTCCTCAAATCCTCTACACAGCCTCCCCCAATCTCACTCTCCACTGATAACCTCGTTTCCTCTTTTACTGAAAACAAAAGGGAAAAAAACTGAACAAGAGAATTCACATCACCATATGACTAGCAACTGTACTTTGTGCTCTTGCCTGTTTCCAGAAGTTTAATTTGCTTATCTACTAACAGTATCTACTCTGTGCACAAAATTCCCTCCCAATGACCTAAGAACACTGCTTCAGTGTTCTCCCCTTACACTAGCATTAGTCTTTTGCTATCTACTGAAGATTTAAACATATTCCTCATCTTAAAAAAACAATTGTTGACCCTACTTCCCTTGTCAGCTGTCACTCCATTTCAGAACTACTTATACTCATTCTCTCCATTCCTCTCTTCCCATTCGTTTTCCCCCCACCTCTTTTTAACCTTCATTAACATAAAATCCTATATAATAAAAGCCTAATCATGCTAAGTGTCCAGCTGTCTGGTCATCTGCCTAACCAATCAAAGTTTAATATGCTAATGATATGCTAAGGTTGCTCAACCACTCACTATGACATGCACTGACCACCAGGGCAGATACTCTGATCAGTAGACTAGCTTGCTGCTGGGGTCCAGCTGATTGGGACTGAACACACCCTGGAGACCTCCCATGGTTCCTCCCTGGCTGGCCAACCTCATGCATTCCTTCTTGGCCCTGATCATGCACCAAATGGGGTCTCTCAGCCTTGCCTGAGCCCTCTGCCAATCCGGGACCCCACGGCGGATGCCAGAAAGCCAGTTTTGGCCTGATGCAGAACAACTGGTCACTATGATGAACATTACCACCAGGTGGCAGGTGCTCAATGCAGGCGCTGCCCCCTGGTGGTCAGTGTGCTCCCTCAGAGAGAGTACTGCTCACCCAGAAGCCGGGTTCATGGCTGGTGAGCGCAGCAGCAGTGGTGAGAGCCTCTCCTGCCTCCACAGAAGGACTTAGGATGTCTGATCCTCTGAGGGCTCCCAGACTGTGAGAGGGTGCAGGGTGGGCTGAGGGACCCACACCTCCAGGTGTACAAATTTTGTGCACCAGACCTCTAATACTTACATAATCACAGTATAATGAGCAAAACCAGGGAATTTTCCATCCTCTCTCACTTATCCAGATTTTCACTCTTTACCACTCCATGAAACTGCTCGACAGGATTATCCATGGCCTCTGTGTTGCTAAGTCCAGTGGTCTATTCTCAGTTCCATCTTATTCAACACAGTTGACTCAGCTGATCCCTCCCTCCTTCTTGACTTTTTGTGTGTTTTGCCTCCTAGAATCCTACCCTGCTTTCTCCTATCTTACTGATGACTCCTCCTCAGCGCCCTGGAGCTCCATCCTTGGTCCTCTTCTCTTCTTTGTCTACACTTGCCCCCTTGGTACTTTCACTGTTGAAATATGATCTATATGCTAATAATCTCCAGACTCACACATCCCACTCCCAACTGACATCTCCATTTGGTATCTCCAAAAATAGCCTCCTGACCTTCCACCTTCAGCCTTTTCTATATGATTGGATGACATCTTTATCCTCAAGTTTCTCAGACCAAAATCTCAAAGATATTCTTTAAGACTAACTTAACTCCTTGACTCTTTTTTCTCTTATGACCCCCACCCCAGGTCATTAGCAAATTTGGCTTTACTTTCAAAATATAACCAGAATCTGACCACTTTTACCACTACCACTACCTTGGTGCAAACCATCACTTCTTGCCTGGGCTATTGCAACCACCTCTTAACAGGTCTGTTTTCAATAGTAGTCTTGAGTGATGCTTTTAAACATAAATCAGATGTCATTCCTCTCTCAAAATCCTGCCTGATATGGGTCATTTCTCTAGAGGAAAAGCCTAATCCTTACAGTGGCCCTCTGAGAACTGCACACTGTGCTTGTGTCTCACATCCACCCTATCACCTCCCTGTGATTCTGCTGTCTAGCCATACTAGCATGACCATTTCTCAACATGTCAGGCACATGCCTGCCTTAGACTGCTGGCTCTTTCTATTCCCTCTACCTGAAATATTCTTCCCTCATTTGTGTAATTGGCTAACTCCTTTACCTCCTGAAGTCTATTCAAATATCACTTTCTTTTCTTTTTTTCAAATGTCATTTTTTTTAATGAGGCCAACCTAGAACACAAGGTTATTTTAAATTTTAACACTTTCTCACTGACTGCCCAATTCCCCTTACCAGCTTAACTCTCCCTTTTTCAATACCATTTATTACCTTCAAATATACACTACTAGAGGCCCAGTATATGAAATTAGTGTATGGAGGTGTGTGTCCCTCAGCACAGCCTGTACCCTCTACAATGTCAGTAATGAAGCCTCTGAGGGAACATAGCTTTTGTTCAGTGGTATTTAAATTTTTGATATAATATAGTAGTAGTAGTAGTAGTCTGGGAAAAACCAGTGTGTTATGAAGCCTCAGGACCTATAAAAAGTCTTTAAAGTATCGCAATGGAAATTGCCTTTTGTCTTTTTTACAGGTTAGACTGTACTTATTCTTAATGTTTATATTCAATCTTTCTGTTAAGATTGTTTTTCAGATTTGACATTTTTTTACCCCATGATGGATGATGTTCTTTGCCACTCTTCCAAGCCCAAAGGCCTCTACCTTCACATTTACTTTCACTCTGTAGCTTAGAAAGAACTCAAGTTTTGGTGGCTGACTTGTGATCGTCAGAGTGGGTGCAGAAGGGTCAGTGGCACTAATCCACCTGAGAATCCAGTAATGGGTTGGCCAGTCATTTCTGTCTGGGTAGTGGTGTGCAAGGACTTGACAGCAGTAACAGCCTTCTTTAGTTTCAGATGTCACAGGCCATGGGCAGCACATTGGATCTCAATGGAGGGCATCAAACAGAGTTCCTTTAGAAGCCTCTTCCTCTCCTCCTCAGCTTTTTCTCAGGAGACAGCGCCTTGTGAAAATGTATGTGACCCTGCATCAGTTCATCTGGACCTTTTCCACACTGTGTTCTTCCTACTGTACTTGAAAATTGGGTACATACCCACTGAAATGCAAACCGTTGTAATGTCATAAGCTTCAAAGGAAAATATGACTTGCCACCCTTCTGGCAGCTAGAAAATCAGAACTGTCTTCCATGCCAATCACAAATGTCTGAAGAGCCTCTTTTAGCTGCTTCAACAGGGTGGCAGCAACCAAACTGGAATCCAAGCCCCCTGATAAAAGACACCCAATCCTTCTGTCTGTCATCAAACATTTTAGTGGCAGTGTCAAAAAGGACCGGGAGGCTGCTCTCCGTGGTTTCTATCCCAGAACCTGAGAAGTTTCTCCACACTTCACAGAGGGCATGCAGAGGCTCCCTCTGCAGTGATTATATTTAGCCACTTCCACCGATGCAACTTCGCTATTTGACTTTATATCCAAAACTTCCAGAAGAAAAGGCTCATTTAAAAAAAAAAAAATTGTGGAGTGCTTCAAGTTAACAAGACCTTTAGCTTCTGAACACATAGCCAAAAATCCATCTTCAATCACAGCTTTAAACAAAGGTTTACTCCACTGGTATCTCTGCCCAGGAACACTTTCTTATTGGCCGTATCCAGTAAAATAAATGCAAATACACCATCCAACATACAAATCACGTCTATTCAATTCTCCCTTTGACATAAGATGGATTATTTCACCATCCATGTTAGTGTGATATTCACGTTCAAAATGGCACTGTAGCTCCTGGTGGCTGTAGATTCCTCTGTTGTAACAAAGCCACAAATAAGGATATTCTTCCCTCAAACTGGCTGCATTGCAAACAGCTGGCCAACCACCACCCACCGGGAAAAGTCCAAAGCAGCAGTTGGTATATCCATTGACATTCTCAAAGCAAAATGCATCTGGACCCCCCTGTGCAACCTTCACAGCCTCCAGACACTGAAGTAGTTCGGGTGAGCAGGTGGCATGGCGGCAGCGATCCAGGCTGTGGATAGCAGGCAAAGAGGGCTTCTGCTGGACTCTTAAACTAGCAGAAGTTTAAGAGTCTAGCAGAAGTGCAGTGACCATGATTTCTAATTCTGAATACATACTTTAGGTTACATATTTTCCTTCAAATCATCATTGGTATCAGTTCCAACTCATTCTGACATAGACATAATTTCTTCTCAGAAGCCAATATAAAAGACAGTTTTATTTTTTATCTATCTTTTAGTGTCCACTAAATGATGTTTTGCTCAACTGTTTAAACATTCTTATTTAGTACAGCAAGTTTTCAACCTTTTTTCTCAAGGTACACACAAACTAATTACTAAAATTTCATGACACTCCAAAAAACATGTTTTTTGCTAATTTGACCAAAAAAGGTATAATTTTGATTCATTCACACTGGATGGCTATTGTTGTATTGGCTGTTGTGATTTTTTAATTTGACAAACTAAGAGAAAAAGGGTTAGTGCCACTAATAAATAAGTATTGCATGTTTTAAAAATTCTTGTGGCACATGTTGAAAATTGCTAATCTAATGCATAGTTTCAAAAGCTAAAAGAAACATACATTTCATATAATTCTTCTTTAATATTAATAATAGATGGCATCTAGATTAAGACCTATAATTATTTTCCCTTATTTAAAAAGAATCATCAAAATGAGCACTATAATCACTTTCATGAATAAGTGATTAGTTTCTGCCAAAATACTGTTGGAAATATGTATTATCAGTATACCAGTGATCTCATTTCTAATATAACCCTAAAAATTTATATCTGTACCCACCGAGACTTTAATATAACTTCTTAGACCTTTGATTTTTTCCCTATTCTCTTAAAAAAACCCCAAAAAAACCAAAAATTTATTTAAACTAACAAAGAAGCACACAAATTAAAACCACCTCTGCTGTGCTCACCAGCCACGAGTCCAGCTTCTGGCTGAGTAGCGCTCTCTGCTGGCAAGCGCAGCATTAGTGGCCGGAGCCTCTCCCACCTCTGAGGCAGCACTAAGGAGCAGCCAGCCCAGCTTCTGGCTCAGCAGCGCTCTCCCTGAGGGAGTGCACTGACCATCAAGAGGCGGCTCCTGCATTGAGCATCTGCCCCCTGGTGGTCAGTGTGCATCATAGCGACCGGTCATTCTGTTTTTCAGTCGTTTGCATATTAGGGTTTTATTATATAGAATTTTAAATTCACATGCCATTTAAGAATTTTTAGAAAATATAGCCAAGCAGAAAGAAAAAAATTTAGGAATATGACAATTTAATATGAAGATGTGCCTGAGTCAGCTCTCCAGGAGTCAGAACCCAGGTCTAGCATTTATTAGTTGTGTCACTTTAACTTTCTGAGTTTTTGTGAAAAACACTGAAAAACGAATCTGAAATACTCTGCCCAGAAACCTTCTCATAGTTTGCTCCTTCCTATTGCTCCAGTCTGCTCAATTGGTAACTCCCAAGATAAAACTTGCTCTGTTTTATTTTTCCTCAGAGTATTTGATACACACAGCATTTGAAATCATATTGTTTATTAATGTATTGTCTGTCTCTCCTATTAAAACATAAATCCTAGGAGGGCACATACTATACTGTGTTCTTTACTGTTTTGTTTCCACTGGCTAGAATAAAAACTGATAAAATATAGATACAAATCCGTTAATGATTAAATACTACCACCTAACTAGAAGGATCCTTGGGAAAATTATATAAGACAATGAAAGTAAAGCTCATGACCCCAAATATGACATTCAATAAATAACAGCTATTAGTTTAATCTTTCATTAGCATTTATTTTAATTACTCTATGATTAAAAGTACAAGCTGCCTAGTTCAAGAGATGCTAGATTATAAATGTCTGGTCCAGAGCAGTGTTTCTCAAACGTTAGTGCACCATAGAGTCACCTGGAGACTTGTCATTACACACACTTCCAGCCTCCTCCCCAGAGATCCTGACTCAGCAGGCCCCCAGTGAGGCCCACAGATACGCGCTCCTAACAAGCTCCCAAGTGGTGCTGTGCATGGATGCTTCCAGTCAGCACCTTGCATAGCAAGTATATGTACTACAAGATTTTTAAACACCGAGTATCAATGCATCAAAAGTTCTCTGTAACTTAAATACTGTGGATTTATAATAGTTGTTCAAAAACAATAAATGGTTGGTAGTACTTAAATTTTACCATTTTACGATTAAATTGTTCCTCCATTTTCCGTATTACCACATAAAATCATGTCACTTGTCACATCAACTATATTTAATTATCAATTAACCCTTGTTCTTTGCTAAGTCAACACTACGTACAACGTTGTGTTTTTCCAAATAATTCATTCTTAGTTAGGGGATTAATGCAATAATCTCTGAAAGGGCAAAAAGAATAAAACTTTCCTATATTATACCACAGAATTCTGTGTCTAAACCTTCCCCTTTTTCCTGAGAGAATAATCATATTCTTATAGCATGCTAACCACAAAAGGGTTAAGAACCAATGCACTGTTTTCTCTACACATTTTAACTATTGGGGAAAAGTCCTTTGTTCTTAGTTTAAGCGAAAAATCTTCCATTTTAAATCAACAACCTATACAGCCTCTATGTAACCTTAAAGAGCTCCTCAGAGCCCTAGTGCAAAAGACAGAGCATCCCTTAACTGAGAGCCATCAATCTCCAGTCCTCAACCCAGCATCTCTCCCTCTCTCTGCCTATGGCACAAAAGACTCCCCCTATATTTTAAAAGGTAGTTTTTAAAAATTTGTAAGTGCTAACCAACACTATTTACATGCCTTACAAGCTACCTATCACTGCATTTGAATCTCTGAAAGGAAAAACACACAATAAAATAACCAACCGACTGGCTATTTACTTATTCATGTAAGCCTTTATTGAACACTCAAGGATCAGGTAGTAAGAATACACTTAACCCAAATATGTCTGTGATAGCAGGTGGATGGCATATCTTGGAGGAAATGATTTTCGAAGAATGAGTAACTGCTAGCCAGGTATACAAGAGAAGTGCATTCCGAGCAGAACAAGCTGCTAAACAAAGTATTTGCACATGGTGTATGTTGGATGGTGGGACAGAACCTGGTCATACCTAAGTAGCTTTAATTTATCCTGAGGGCATTAGGGTATCTATAGGAAATACTGGTCAGCTGAAGAGTGAGTGATGAAGACAGCAAAATGTTTAAATGATCACCACTATGACAGTGGTTAGGAGTGGGCTGCAGTGACTGGTGAGAAGTAATGAGGACCTGAATAAACAGTCATGGGGGAAGGAAGTGAAGGGGCATATTTAAGAGATACTAAGGAGGGAAACCAGTCAGGACTTTGCCCCTGTTTTGACAGTGAAGGTAAAGAAGGTCAAGTGTGGAATACACCTCGTTTGGACAACTGAGTGTTAGAATCTCATTCGTTCGTTGTTAGATAATGTTGAGCACCACCGACTTTAGGTCATCTAAGTGGACATCCGGTTGGATTTTGAAACTCAGAGG
Organism: Pipistrellus hanaki; assembly: GCF_964339955.1. NCBI lineage: Eukaryota > Metazoa > Chordata > Mammalia > Chiroptera > Vespertilionidae > Pipistrellus > Pipistrellus hanaki. The sequence goes on along the minus strand of NC_140516.1, from coordinate 32,368,103 downwards.
AAAGGACTATGCCAGAAATAAACATTTGTGAGATATCAACAAGGTAACTGACATCTCAGAGTAGATGAGCTCACACAAAAAAGAAAAAGATCCAAATACATGTGTAGAAATTTCTTCTTGTCTTATGAGAAGTTTTGCTTGATAGAGTTTTAAGTTCCCAATTATCTTTTTTTTTAACCAATATAACCCAGAGGCTAGCAAAGTGCTAATTATTTATTTTTAAAAATTCAATAATTATCTGTGAGAACATATTTCATTATGTTTGTTGGATTATTAAAATTATCTTATAGACAAAATTCAATAATTATCTGTGAGAACATATTTATTTCATTACATTTGTTGGATTATTAAAATTATCTTATAGACTTATAACTATAGTAAATGCAGATTTAGTTCCTCTAATATTTTCTCATTTAAAACTAAAAACTCATATTTATGTTTTAAATTTTTTAACTTTCATCTTTTTATAGAATGTCATTGGCCTGCTGAAGAGAAGTGATGTTAGTAAGCTTTTATAAATCCCGTCCCCCCCACGACCCCCAAGTTCTTGCCAGGATCCTGGGGCACAGCTTGCCCTGCCATCTCTGGCTCCCCCTTCCTTCTGATTGGCTTGCCCCTTTCTCCTCTTTCTACCGAGCTCAAGTGCTAATAACATCAAGGGCTGCTGCACTCAGCCATCCTGCAGGTCCTTCTGGCCCTTCTTTCTACATCTACGTGGGAGCCAGTCAGTATTAGCTCCAGAATTTTTCAATGGGAAATGGGAGAGCAACAACCTCTCTGATTTGAAGAGAGAAAAAGCTGACCTGCCTTTGCAGAATATTTTGAAAGAAGAATAAAGCAACTTAATTTATCCATATCAAAGTAGAGAGAGCCACTCATGATCCCTACTTCCCACCCCAATGTACCTCTACTGCCCCAAAATTAATGTCCTTGCCTGAGAAGATCTAGGACCGATGGCTTTAGGAATTTCAGAAAACACTTTAGTTCCTTCTTTTGCATTCCATTCTATTGCAATAACCTGACACACATCTGTTATTTTATCATTCTGTTTCATTAGTAGTATTTTCATCACAATTAACATCAAATTTTATTTTATATATTTTTAAATATGTTTTTATTGATTTAAGAGAAGACAGGAGGAGAGAATCATTGATTGGCTGCCTCCTGAACGCCCCCTACTGGGGATCAAGGCAGTAACCAGGCATGTGCCCTTGACAGGAATCTAACCTGGGACCCTTCAGTCCGCAGGCTGGCGCTCTATCCATTGAACCAAACCAGCTATGGCTTTTGTGCATTTAACTTGATTACTCTATCTTTCTTCACTTGACCAGAAAGTCCAGAAAGGCAGATTCCACGTCTGGTTTTGCTCACCACTAATAAAGCTCTACTTACATATTTCAAACTTGAACAGTAAGACCCAAATCTTTTATTTATAGTTAGCTTCATAATAAGAATTATTCTTTACTTATAGTATCATAAAAGTATAGTCTTTGTACAAAGTTGCCTTAATAAGATATTTTTTTTTATATAACTAAATCAAGACTGAAAATATTATGGAGTATCACAATGTCATTTAACACTTCTCACTTTCTTCTTATTCCATTTGGTTTTTTATTTTTCTATTTTATACTGCTCCCAAATCACAGTGCCACTCTATCTGTCCCACATTATACATAAGAAAACCAGGTAATACCAAAGACCAACCAATGACCGAAAAACACTACTTTGTGGTGCTATTTATTTTATCAATACTAATAAGAGGATATGTTACTAGTGAGATAACTTTTGCCTTATATAAGCCCTATTGTAACTAAAAAGAAACAAAAACAAAAACATAGAATTCCAAGAACTAGGAGTGCAAAAAGGTTAGCACTGTGACCCTGGGTTGAGTACTCCATCATTTACTCTGTTCTTTGTTCTCTGTTGATGATAAAAGGTCACATTTGTTTTTTCCCCACTGTCTTTTAATCACACTGCTGTCATTTTTATTCTCTCTCAGTAAAGGGGCTTGTTAAACTTCCAAGTGACTGTTCAGGCCAGAATGACTGAAAATGCAGTTAAACTGTCACTCACCCTTTTTATACCTTAAATTGTTGTTGCAAGCATAAACATAACCCTTGCTTATAAATGGATTATTTATACTTCTGGAATCTTTTGTCTTTCCTCCAAAAAAGTTACATTTAAATTGGGATTTCATTATGCCCCAAATATTTTTTTGAGAAGAACAGATATAAAATCTATATTATATAGGTAGAAAATGAAAAATTTGTGCCCTCTTATTTTCTTCCAAATGATTTGGCAGTTATTGCTGGAGACATCCAAATGTAAAAGCAATGTACACATGTTAGAAGCAGAAAAGCAAAACAGACTGTGGACCATGTCCAGGTACATGTTGGGTATAGTGGGAAACATGTCACTGGAGCAGTGACATCCTGTTGGCTCTTCCTCCAAAACGCATCCACAATCCAAGCACTCTTCCCTACCTCCATCTCATGCTGCATCACCCAAGGTGAAGGCCCTGTAATCTTCCACTGACCTGTAGCAATGCTCTTCTAACTGACTTGGTCTTCCTTGAACTTGCCGAGAACATTCCTACCTCAAGGCCTTGTATTTGATTTTCCCTCTGCCTAAAATGCTCAATCCCTTCAAGTTTCTATTCAAATGTCATTATATTGAAGAGGCCAACCCTGACACTCTATATAAAATAACCCCATCTCTTCTATCAACAAACTGCCTTTGTTCCTCTTCATAGCATTTATCACTAATGTGACACATATTTATTATTAGTTTCCCCTAAAACTCCTTAAGAACAGAGATATTTTACCATCTTGTTCCTCTGTGCTTAGAATGGTGCATGGCACACAGTAGGTATTCAACAAATGTCTGTTGATGACATTTAACTGGTAATTGTTCAAGTTAAATAATTATATAGGGCAATAGACAATTATTTCAAGACAACTCATAGTTAATTGCCAATTGAACAGCATGGGCCAGTAACACTAAAGGAAGTATACACCAGCATCACCTGGAAAGATTTTTCAAAATATACCTGCCCAGACCTCACAACATCCACCAAACCTCTCCAGGTAAAACTCTGAACATGAGAATGTTTAAACCGCTTCCTAGGTGATTCCATTTTTTACAAATTGTAATAAAATACACATAACATAAAATTTGTCATTTTAACCATTTCCAGGTGTTTATATTTTGCACCCCTGTTTAAAACTATGGTATAATATTTAATTACTTAACTCAAAGTTTCCACACCCACAAAATAAAGATAACCTTTCCCTCCCTCCCTCTCTCTCTCTCTCTCTCTCTCTCTTCTTTTACTTTTTTTTTTTTTTTTTTTTTTTTTTTAAATATATTTGATTTTTTACAGAGAGGAAGGGAGAAAGAGTTAGAAACATCGACCAGCTGCCTCTTGCACACCTCCTACTGGGGATGTGCCTGCAACCAAGGTAAATGCCCTTGACTGGAATCGAACCTGAGACCTTTCAGTCCTCAGGCTGATGCTCTATCCACTGAGCCAAACCGGTTTCGGCTACCCTCTCTTTCCTCCCACTCCAAACTGCTCCAAGGTTACTCTAAAGCTAGAATGAAATGTAGTAGATATATAAAATATCTAGTTTTGTGCAAATAAGCATTAAACTAGAGTTATTGGAATTACTTTAATTGAAATAGAAAATAAATTCATATTGGCAGAACCACAAAAGTAAAATCCTGGCATAAGTGGCTATAAATTTTTTTCTTTCTCTACTGATAGGGCAGATGAGAAAGAAACTTGGGAGTTCCACAGATATGATCACCTTAGAACAGTAATTCTGAAACCTGAGTGCCTCAGAATCCCATGGAGAGCTGTTTAAATGCAGGTTGATGGGTCCACTCCCAGAGTTTCTGATTCAGTAATTCTGGCAGGGCCTGAGAATTTGCATTTCTAACAAGTTCCCAAATGATGCTGAGCTACTAGTTATGAGTTCAAGGGCACAAAGTTTTGGTTATGCTAGATGATGAAGTCCTGAGATCTACAGTACCGCATGGTGCCTATGGGTAGCAATACTCTGTTGTATATCTAAAATTTGCTAAGAGGGTATATTTAACTTTGGGAGGTGACAAATTGGTTTATGGCATAGATGTGGTGATGGTTTCACAGGTGTATACTTGTCTCTAAACTCATCAAGTTGTATACATTAAACAAGTACAGCTGTTTATGTTAATCACACCTCAATAGTTTAAAAATAACAATGGTTTAAAGAATGCATATTCTAACAAAACCTCTGAGCAGATTAATTCCTTCAGTATAATTTTTAAAAAACATTTTTATTGATTTCAGAGAGGAAGGGAGAGGGAGAGCTAGAAACATCAATAAGAATCATTAATAGACTGCCTCCTGCACGCCCCCTACTGGGGATGGAGCAAAAACCCAGATACGTGCCCTTGATGGAATCAAACGGGGAACACAAAATCCATAGGCCATTGCTCTATCCACTGAGCCAAACCAGCTAGAGCTTTCAACATAATTCTTAATCAAAAACCTAAAACAGTTTACTTAAAACTATAACCAATAATATGCTTATTATTTTTAGAACATTTAAATGTCAGCTAAAAATCAACTATTATAATTTAAATAATATAAGAATAATTTCATGCCACTAGAATCCCAATGACAAATTCAATCCTGAAAATATATTTAAAGTTAAGGTAAGTATTAGAATACTCATTGTTTTAAAAGTTAAAAACTGGATAAAAGCAAAATGTGGTAATTTTAAAAAAGCAAGTGTAACCCATAACTTCTGATGAGTACATGACAAAATTACTTACAGGTATGGAGGCATTCCGTCACTGTGGTTGGCTTGATCAGATACCCTTTACAGATGTAGCAGGTGATGTAAGGATTGAAATCTTTCACCAAGTGTTTCCTTTGGGTAGCCATTCGTAGTTAGCTCGGGCTGGCTTCAATAGTTCAGGTAACGAAGGGTTTTAAGTTGATAAAAGTCTGATCCCAAGAGCTGGTATGGAGTTCCCAGCTGGATATCCTGCGGCATGAGAACTAACATCCAGATGTATCACGAGATTGCTGGTCATCACTCCTTTTGGTGGTTCTGCTTTCCCATACCTGTTTCCACAATAATTTAAGAGAGAAAATGGTATAGATTTGTCATACTGTATCAATACCATTATATTAGCAGCACATGTTACATGTTCTAAATTAGGTAAACAGGTGAAGAGAACATTGCCTTATTGTAACCGTAGTCTGTAAACCTGCTACAATTTAATTCAGAATAATGGCAAAACTGATCTACTCCTGAAGCCTTAACTATCCTCCTCTATAGCAATGACAGTCAGGCTGTTAACTCCAGTTCTGCCATCTTTACCTCTTTAGTAATGCATTCTGTCTGCTTGTCTGCTCTATTAGGAGCTCCTGGCGACACAAGTTAAAGGATTAAAAATTAAAATCATTACTGACCCTATCAAAATGGCCCGTTTCCTTTTTGTACCCCATAGCCAGTCAGTAGTCAAATCAAGTTGATGTCCTTTTCCTTTTCATCCACATCCATCTTCACTCCATCATATATTCTCTACCAGGTTAGCAAAGAATGTCAAAGAGTGACAAAGAATGTCAGTGTCTCCTCTTTACAACCAGAAAAACGTTTACATTTCTTAGCTTCTGGAGGCTTTATGCCCTTTATCCAACATCCCCTTCCTCTCCTCTATCTAGATTAGGGGTGTCGAACTCAATCAGAGAAGGGGCCAAAATCTAAAATCCAGCCTAAATCATGGGCCGAATGGTTTACTGAACAGTCATAAACTGACAATGTCATAAACTGACAGCGGAGTGCAGTGATGACAGCGTGGTGCGGGCCACATTGCAAGGCCTGGCGGGCTGGATTTGGCCCGCGGGCCTTGTGTTTGACACATGTGATCTAGATCATAGGTTTTCACCTGCAAGAGACACACTGGTCTGCCACAAGGATTTTTAAAACATGCAATAGCTGACCATTTATCAGGGGCACTGCCTTCTTTTCTCTTAGATTGTCAAATTAAAAAATGACAATAGCCATCTGGTGTGAATGAATCCAAGTTACCTATTTTTGTCAGACCGGCAAAAAATCTATTTTTTGGTGTGCCACAGAATTTTAGTAATTAGTTTATGTGTACCATGAGATGAAAAAGGTAGAAAACCCCTGGTCTAGAGCCTACCTTTCCTTCCAAACCCTTCTCCAAAGCTATCCTTGGTGTAATCTCTCCATGGTTTTTAACTCTTAATTCTTTCCTGTTACATTTTCCTTTTACATATTTTTAAATATATTTTTATTGATTTCAGAGAGAAAGGGAGATGGGAGAGAGATAAAAACATCAATGATGAGAGAGAATCACTGATCGGCAACCTTCTGCATGCCCCCTACTGTGGATTGAGCCTGCAACCTGGGCATGTGCCCTTGATGGGAACTTACCCCAGGACCTTTCAGTCTGCAGGCTGACGCTCTATCCACTGAGCCAAACTGGCTAGGGCTCCTTTGACATATTTTGATTTATAGTTATACTAGAGGTCTGGTGCACAGATTTGGACACTGCAATCTGGGACCCTTCAGGGGATGTCAGACTTCTGGTTTTGGCCTGATCCCCGCAGGCCAGGCCAAGGGACCCCATTGGTGCACAAATCCTCTGGTATGCATGTAAGGTCTTCGGTTAATTTCTTCCTGCTCTCCCCCCCTTCCCTCTGAGATTCATCAGTCTGTTCCAGGTTCCCATGCCTGTGCCTGCCCCCTGGTGGTCAGTGCGCATCATAGCCACTGGCCCAATGGTAGAACAGTCGCTTAGGCTTATATATATATAGTCACTCTTTATCTCCTCTATTAGACCACAAACTCTTTGCTAGAAACTGGTGGAATTTAGTAAATGTCTATATAACCCAGGCATTGTTACTTATCCAAGTCTTTTGTTTGTTTGTCAAACTGTAAAATGAAAATAATACAGCCAGTCTCCTTGGCGAGGATTAAATGAGACAACATGCATGCAACTAGCCCACAGTAAAATCTGAAAACCATTCACTTTTTTCCCCCCAGACACGTTTAGCATAATGGACTTGTACATAAGATTACTTAAAAAAAAAAAAAAAAAAAAAAAAAAGCTTTAAAGGTTCCTTAGTATAACAAATGTATCCTCTTAGGAAACAAGCATGAAAGAGATGATTTCCTAAATTTACTTCCGTCAACAGCAACTTTTTTCCTATCTTAGCTGTTCATTCATTGCTAAGTAGACATAAAGCAACTAGGAAGGTTAAGAGGCGCCATCGCCATTGAGAATGTGCAAGAAACAGGCTCTGCAAGTGCCCACCCTACCCGCCAGGGAGAGTGCGCGGCGGGGGCAGCAGGAGGAGAGCAGGACAGACAGGGGTCTGGGGGGGACAGCCAGACAGGGGTCTGGGTTCGGGTCCTGGGCTCGGCATGACCTTCAGCCCGGCACTGGCCATCCGTGGGCCCGCCTTCCCCACAGGTAGGAAATGAATGGTGGTTCGAAGATCTGGGAAGCTCCCAGGAAGAGAAGTTCTCGGAAAGGGGAAGCGCGCGGCCGGAATGGAGGTCCTGAGCCTCCCAGCCCTGTCACCGGGGCAGAAAGGAAGCGGGGCCGGGCAGTGACAGCAACTTTTCCGCGTCCCCGGGCGCCCCGCGCACAGCGCGCCCCGCCCGCCCCGCAGGTGCCCGGCCCGCGGGCGCGCTGCTCGGCCGCCGCCGCCGCCTCCGCCGGCCGGGCGCCCGCAGCCCCCGGCGCCCCGAGGGGGAGCCCCCAAGCCCCGGCCGCCGCCGCCGCCGCCCCCGAAGGCGTCTCCGGGTCCAGACGGGGCGGGCCGCGGCAGGTGCCTGGAGGGGCCGGCGCTGTGCCCGCTCCGGGCCCGAAGTTGGGGACGGGAGCGCGGGGGCGGCGGGGACCCGGCCCCTCGGCCGCCCCCACCCCCGCCGGATACCTACCAGCGGCCGCCGCCGCCGCCAACGCTCCTCGCCCGCCAGCGCGCCGGCCTCACAGGAAGGAAAGTGAAAGAGAAACAGCGCCCGCCCGCCGAGGCCTGGCCGGTCCCGCCGCCCCGTCCGCCCTCCCCCTGCAGGCGGGAGCGCGCCGGCTCCGCGGGGCCACTCGGCTCGGGCACGATAGGGCGACGGGCCTCGGGCCCAGGGCCGGTGCCGCCCCCAAGGGCAGCTCCACCCCCTTCCAACCGCCGGCGCCGGGGCTGGCCCCGCCCCGACTCCGCCCATTGGTCACACCTCCTAGACACGCCCCGGCCACGCCCCGCGACGCGCCCCGGTCACGCCCCCCGCGCCCCGCCCGCGGGCCCGTGCTCCACGCAGGTGCGGGGCCGCCCCGCCCGTCCCGCTGCGCGCAGCTGTGCGACACGTAGCTTTGGCCAAATTTTATCTCCGTTCGTCTCCCCACCACCAACCCCTCCCGGTCGTCGTCTTTCATCCTAACAATGTCTGGTCTAGTTTTCCTGGCGGGTTAGCAACAAAGGTCAGTGTGGAGAATGAATGAGTCACCCTGCAGAACTCCACTGGGCTGCGTCTTCGCCAAGCCAGTCCCACCTGGGCCAAGAGGGGGACGAAGACATCCTTTCATTTGTGCCTTATTTAAAAAAAAAAAAAAAAAAAAAAAAGTCATTAACGAACTTGCTGCTGTGGGGTGGGTCCCGACAGCATGACTGTTGGCACAGAGGGAGTGGGGGTTTTAGTGGAAAGGTAAGTAGTTATGACTGTAAGGGTCATAAGTTCTAGTGGACTTTGAGATCTTCAAACGACCATTCATTGCAAAAAAAAAAAAAAAAAAAAAAAAAAGTACTCAAAAGCATGTATTAAAAAATTCTTCAAGCCGAAATCGGATTGGCTCAGTGGATAGAGCATCTGTCTGCGGACTGAAAGGTCCCAAGTTCGATTCCGGTCAAGGGCATGGTTGCGGGCACATCCCTGGCAGGTGGTGTGCAGGAGGCAGCTGGTTGATGTTTCTCTCTCATAGATGTTTCTAGCTCTCTATCTCTCTTCCTTCCTCTCTGTGAAAAATCAATAAAATATGTTTTAAAAAAAATTCTTCAAAGTCATTCAATCCTATTCTGCATTCTACAAACTTACAAGTTTCTACTACAATTGTTATTTTGCTAAACATCAATTAGATCTCGTTCTTGGCTTCTTAGAAGACTGCAATCCAGTAATCTCAGGGTAGCAGGGAAAGCAGTGTAATCTCCACCCATAAAATGAAGTTAAAACTAACATGACAAAGGGAATCAGCAAAGGGCAGCTTTCAATCTTGGGTAGTATTAAAAAGAGGAAAAGGTGTTGCCAATTGCGTCCATTGAAGTGAGAGCGGTGATGGCTGGTTAGGGGGTTGACAGTAGTGGAAGGGGAGGGGAGAATTAATGCAAAGTATTTGCTTTACCTCCAATTGACAGGAGTCACCTTGGTTATTGCCAGAGTGATCAACTGTGAAGAGGGCTCTAGTGACAAACCAATGAACCCAGTGATCACTAAGCCAGTAACCATCTAGGTATTCAAAGATTCATTTCCAATTTAAAATACACCAAAAAGTAGACCAGGACAACTTAAAATATCCAATTTATAGTTAAACTTATGTAGATTGAACATAACATTTAAAAATTACCATTTGTAATATAGCAGGAGCAATACATTTTCAGAAACAGCATTCAATTACCGCATTTTTAAGGCAAAGGTGATCTTTTTTAAGCTAACATGCCCATTTCCAAGGTTAATCAACTTCAGTAACTCACAGCCATCACAATGAGAATGAAAAACAAGTCAGGTCAAATGACTTTATAGCTGAAGGATTACTCTTCAGATCTCTCATCTTGGAGACTAAACAGATCAATATGTGAAAAGTCACTCTATTTCTAGTGTAGTTAAAGTACGTAATGGAAGATACTACCATACATACTACAACATGTACAATATGACCTGGGATTTTCCTACTCTGCATGTGAACCTACTCTAAGTATATATTTTACAGAATAACATTTCATGAAGTCCAGGAGGCTTAAATGTGATTAGTGATCAACACTGAGTGGAGTTTATTAGCATTCCCTGAAGAAATGAGCTTGAAGATGGATGTTAGGGGGGGTTTACATTGACAAAGGAGGAAGGGAGGCTCACAAAGATGCTATAGAGCAGCACCCCGGAACAGATGTGGCGGTGGGTTGCCATCATCGAAAGTGCGAATGGTGGACTTGAGGGTGGAGGAAACAATTACAACCTTTGTAAAGAAATGTGGCCCTCGAGGCAGCAGGGTCCCTAAAAAAAAAACATTCAGTGGTCTCTTCTTTCCCGCTTCAGCAACCACCCTACCTTTCCCATCTCCCAACACCCCCAAAACCCAAAAATGCATAAGCCCAAAAAAGAAAGAAAAAAAATTCAAACATCTGTTTGATTAAAAAATAATAATAATAACAAGAGAAGGCAAGAGAGAATGTTACCAACAGATGACTTTCCTGCCCTACCTGCAGGTTCTTAGCATTTCAGCATAAGACTTTCAGCTGCTGTGCTGCCTCCCCGCTCCCCTGGGGCAGCTCTCTGGCAGCTCCCTCTTTAGATCCTCGGTTCTGACAGTGGGGGCTGTAACACACCTCTAAGCCTCCATATGAGGAGTGGCTATGATAACAAATCTCAAGCACCAGTGGGACCCTCCATAGACAAAGGCCTGGAAGCAACTGGATATGCAGGGCCAGGAAAAAGAAAAGGCCGATAAAAGAATCATACCTGGGAGCCCCCTTATCACTGATCTACTTCAGCTTTCTCGTTTTACAGAGGTATAGAAAGCAAGATCCTGGAAAGTGGCAAATGCATAACCACAGAGCTGATTTGGGTAAAGCCAAGAACAAAATAAAGGTACCACCAGTTCCATACTGTTTTACACCTCTCAAGAGAACTTCTCAAGTCCAAGAATTGAAGGGCGGTCTGGTAAGAAACAAATTAACTTTAAAGGAACAAAGGGAGAGAAGAATGGGCGAAGAGAGGGCAGGAAATAGCTGTTGGGACGGTATTTAGGAGTGAACTGGACACCGGTGATTCTCTATCAAAGGGAATCCCAAAGCAGTAACTTGTTTGATTTGAGCCCTGATCGACTTTCACCCAGGAAATCACATGTGGCTCTTGATAACCCTTGGAACTACCTGAAACTATCTATATGCCTAACGAATGTTTTCATTACTTTATACTTTATGTCTAGATTTTTATTTCCATTAAGGCTGGGCAATGGCTGGGTAATTCTCTACTGAAAAGTTCAGATTCCTTCCTTTATCTAAATGAATATATCATCAATGAACTGTTGAACTGCTGTTCAATGGCATAGCATTTTAAAAAATAGGGTTATATCTTTACATTTGCCTGAAATATTAAATAATATGACTTTTTTCTTGTAAGTTATTTTATATATCTTAAGTATGCTATTTAGTCTTTTAACATGGAATCTCTCTCACATAAAACTACCCTTTGTATTCTAAAAATATTCTTACAGAGATTTCAGAATAGATGACAATTTAAAGTATCCTACGGGGTCCAAGTGTACTTATTTTATGGCTACAGATATTACAGCTCAAAATCTATGACTGCCTAAAACCAATGGTGGAGGAATGGGAGGGGAATAGAGAACTGAAAGACTTCCAAGCACCCTTGACCATGTCTCGTTTTCTCTTACGCAGCCCTCCCCTGCAATCAATGATTCTCAAGGACTCTCTCTGCTCAATGTCTCTTGAATCCTTCCACTTAACCTACCCTGGTTCAGATCACTCTCATTTCTACTTTCCATTACTTCAATGAACTCTTAAGCAGTCTCCCTACAACTCTTCTCTGCCAAAACATTCTCCACAGCACAGCCAGAGGACTCTTTCTCACTACAAATTTGATCGTGCTGTTCCCTGGCCTTAAAAAAAGAAAAAAAGAAAAAGAAAAAGAAAAAAAGAGGAAAAAGCCCTTGTTCTTAGGATAAAACCAAACACGTAATAAGCCCTTTCTGGACCCCTGTTACTTCTACACAGCCTCTCCCTTGAACTTCTGCTGCAGCCATAATGAACCTTTTTACCCTCTGGCTAAAGAGAAGGGTCTTCTTGCAAACGACCACCCTGTCTCAGTCTCCCCACCCTTGCTAAAGCTGACCAACTGTTACTTATCCTGTTAGGTATCAGATGATCTCGAAGGCCACCTCCCAGACAAGTTGCTTAAGAGTTTCCTCAATAGACATACACCACCCACATACATAACAACTCATACTAACTCTCTCAAGTCCCACACCACACTGTCTTGGATTATCTGATACAACTGTGTGGACAAACTTCTAGTGTAAGCCCGGTAGACACATTGCTTGACTGTACATCGCCAGCAGAGTGGATGGCAAATGGTAGACATTCAAATTAATACTGACTGAAAAGCTGAAGGATTGCACGCAATCTAAAACGTATTCTGTGTCTTCTTCAGTTTCTTCTTAGAGGGATCTTTACAAAGGATGAGCTGCCTCTAGGACTACTAATTAAAATCACACCAGGGAGTACAGACTTATCCACAAGAAACAATTTACAGAGCGATGCACCAAATTTATTAATAAAATGTTAAGTGGAACCTGATCAAAAGACAAAAGCTCCAGTTGAAAGATGGAATGCCAAGGGTGGTTAAGAAATTAGTCCCATATGATGGAGACCTGCCAGTTACAAAGACAGCAAGGTAAAACACCAAAAGCTATGGTATTAAATGAGAAAGCCAGAATAAAGGGAAGAGAAATTAAGTCAATATGCTAAAAGTGGGGACAGATAAGTACAGGGACAAGATTAGTCTGTGAAAGGCTGTGTAACTAGCGAAATAAATATTTCAAATACTTGAAATACATTATGCTAAAGAGACAGGTCGGCAATTTTTATTTCCCCTTTGAGAGTCAGAAAAACTAGCTGTATTTTTTTTTTTTTTTTTTACTGTGATGTCAACAGTTGGCTGAAGCTAGTTCCATTTATACTGAAAGAACAAAGACTACCACTAAAATAGGTACATATTCTAGGGAAAAACTGGATTTACTCCAATTATCAAGGCTGTGATATTTTAAAACATCACTATAGAACCACAATTGTTATTCTGGGAGATCAGATCTGAGGATCATAAATGAACAAATAACTTAAATGCAGACACTAAGAACATTCCATCAAATCTGAATGTGGATGATTTTAAATTAGGAGTAGTTGTAGAAAAGTTAGAAGAAGAAAAAAAGTCCTACCAAATAGGAAGATGTGAAATTCATTTGGAGCAAATACAGTACAGAAACTCAGTAACATAATCATTCACATATCAAAGGAGACCAGGCACAGGGAGAGAACAGGTATGATTTTATAGACAGCTATGGCTTAGATTTGAAACAAAGGTCCCCAGACTCGGTCAAGAGAACGTGGTATTTAGTCAGGACAAATCAGTTAACTTCCTTTGACTTCATGTTCTTCCTATGGAAATTGATATTAATATCATCTTCATCACTAGTCTACAGGGTAGACCTTCTTTATATACTTGTATATTGTTATAATAAGCATATAGAAGATGAACATAAATGAGATAACTGAGAAGTGTTTTTTTACATTGCAAACTATAAAAAGCACGAGGTCTAAGTGGTAATTTTGTGAACCACCAGAGTGGAATAGTACCACCTAGCAGAGGTCCTGATACTAAGACATATCCAAAGACTGTGGGACACAGCATAAAATAAGGCATGCAATGGTGAGAAAGTACTCCTTCCTCTACACCAGTGTTTCCCAAACTTCTCTCATGATGAGAATCACCTGGTGGAGTTGTTAAACTACAGATTCCTGAATCCCAACTAAGAAGTGCTCTACACCAATGTTCATCACACCCGTTTTAAAAAATCAAGATGTGGAAGCCTAACTATTTCACGAAGCAATTCAAAATCATACAAAGAAAACCAGTTCCCCCAAAAATGTTTAATAATTTGGTTTAGTTCAACAGTGTAGACCAAGCATGTTAACTCATGTTATGTTTAAATAAACATAAACTTGTGTAATGTTTAAATAGGCATAAACGAGGCGTGCGGCCCGCCGGCAGAGAGTTTGACATGCCTGGTGTAGACTTAGTGTGTTAAATCTTCAATCGCTCCCCTCAAGTGAAGGGATAGCAGAAATGTTTTCCATTAAAATGCAAATTCTCCAGGCAGGGTCATAATTAAGCCCTTATGAGCCATCTCTTGAGCTATCTATGCCCAGCTCACCAGGATTAGCAGACTTCTTACTCTATATGAGAACAGGAGGTTTTAGTTATAACACTTTAGCAGGGTATTAACTGGAGCATTTTCCTGGCTGGGAGGCGGGGAAGCCAGAAGGATGAAAGAAAGAGTATCTGAAAGAGGTTCGCAAACCACCAAATATGCTTCACAATTTTGTCTTGGATCATCAACAACAACAAAAAAAACTTCTTGAAAACAAATGGGCAAGTTAATATGTCCATACTGTCTTCAACTTGACTAAGATACTGGTTGATTTTTAAATATGTTTGCAGAAAAAGCTAAGAGAAAACTGGCATAAATTAAAGCAGTGGACAGTAGCAATAATATAAGATCCTTAATCCTTGACCTGCAGGGTGGTAAGCCCTACAAGAGTCTCAGATGCCATGATAACGTGTCCTTGATAGCTCAAGAAGAAACAATTATTTGTCTCCAATGGTTTCTTCAATTCTGCCTGTTGAAAGAAGCCATCCTAGCTGATTGGAAAAACTGCCATTTACCAAACCTTCATGTGATACCTTCCTTAATGAGAAGCTGTAAGAAAGCACCAGCATGGAAGCATCGCAGGAGAGGTAATGAATGAGAAGACACGATGGCTTAATAGAAAAGTGGTTAACAAAGTATGAGCTCTGTGAGGGCAAGGTATTTATCATTACTGCTGTATCCCTGGAACCAAGTCTAAAACATAATAGGCGCTCATTAAATATTGGTTGAATGAATAGACAAATGAACATGCAAATAAACGAAATCTGAATTTGCAATCAAAACTGCTCACATTCAAATTCTGGCACAACCTCTTGCGGGGTAAGTGTCATAGGGCAAAGAACTATTTTGGGTCTCAGTTTTCTCATCATTTAAATGGATATAATGAAAGTACAAATCTCAGGAGTTTTTAAGAAGATTATAAGAGCTAATACAAGTAAGGCACTTAGTTCATAACAAGCAAATAAATGCTTGCTGAACTGATCTTAAGAATTTCATATCCATACCCTTTCCTGCTATTGGGACAAAACAGCAATAAAAATAGGATATAATTTAAGGCCTGATGGCCAACAAATACTTAGACAAATGTCTTAGTACAACTTACTTTCTTTTAAAAAGTACATGGAGGCAGCATTTGGTCACCTAACTTTCCTGCCAGGTGCCCTCTACAAGAATGTCACAGTAAGTTTTATCTCTAAGTGCTGACTGAGTAAAATATGAAAAGCATGGCTTAAATTACTCATCTCAGGTTGAAACCAGGAAATAGCATGATCCTGGGAGTTCAAAGAGTTTTATGAACACTCAGAACCCTAGCTGAGTGACCTGGGTATAGCCTCAGAAAGGCAGAACTTAAATGTGACATAGTAACTAAAATGTAATCATTCCTATTCTACCCTGTCTGAAATAACTTGGTGTATATAGAAAAGGAAGGAAGAGTGTGAAGCTCACAAAAGGGAAGTACAAAGCCCAAGATGTGGACAATGTGTAGGCAACACTGTCTTGGACAGGAAGACACTGAACTTGACAAACTCAGAACTAGTCACCAGAGAAGTATGCTTGATCCTACCCAGGAGTGGGTCATGAGACCTGAGTTATCATCCTTCATCTCTGGCTCCGATTCACAAAGTCACTTTATGAGTATTATTTTGTGTTCTCACAAACAATACCAAAATACTGGAAGCACATACCTGAGCTGCAAAGTTAATATTTTGTAACTATTCCACTTAAGTTTTGAGATCTTCCTTTGTAATTTTAATTGACTAACAACATGATATTGTGTTGTATTCTTCAGGAAAAGATGTAACATTTTAGAGCCTAAGACATTAATTTGATCAGTTTACTCTGGACCAAGTCCAGTGGTGAATCAGTCAGGGACAAGGCTGGACTTTTCCTGTTTCTGTAAAGCATATTTCCTTCAACTAGAAATGTTATGGGTAAGCCAGAAACAAAAGGACAACTATTATATGACCCCACTTATATGAAGTACTTGGAGTAGACAAATTCATAGAGACAGAAAGTAGAATGGAACTTCCAGGGACTGGGGCAGGGGGAACAGAGCATCATTGTTTTATGAGTACAGAGTTTTACTTTGGGAAGATATTGAAGTCCTGGAGAAGAATGGTGGTGATGGTTGTACAACAATATATTCATATTACGAACAATTTATTCATATTGTTGTACAAATATATTTATATTGTTTGACTGAAATGTCACTAAACTATACACATAAAATGGCTAAATGATGAATTTTTTTGTTCTGTGTATCTTGAAATAAAAAAATAGTTATGGGGGGAAAAAATCTTCTCTTTTAGAAAAAGTAAAAGAAAATCACCAACAAACAGTAAGACCCCTGGCAAGTCATTTCATGAGCTTTGACCTGCCGCTCTATAAAGTCACTTTAGACTTGAAGTACATAATCTCTAACAGGCCTTGAAATTCTTTAATTATATAGTTGCACAATTATGAAACATTACCTGAAGTAGGGGTCAGCAAATTTTATCTGTAATGGGTAAACATTTTAGGCTTTGTGGACCATAGTTCCAACTATTCAACTCTGCCCACATCGGGCAGAAGCTATCAAAAACGTATATAAAGGAACGTATGTAGCTGTGTTCTAATAAATTTTATTTAAGAAACAGTGAACCAGATTTGGCCCTTGGGATAGTTTGCCAGTCCCTGACCTGGAGATGATCTCTGTGAAGGTGCATAGACGATAGCAATTAGAAGCATCCTATAGCCCAGGATCGATCATTTCTACAATTCCAATAGCTTAACTACTAAAGGGGGTGGTATCCTCCTCCTCACCATCACCATCATCAAATGGCTCAGAGAATTAGAAACCATCCTTGATTCTTCATTGTAAAGGTCTGCCCCAATCTTTTAAAAAATATATTTTATTGATTTTTTTTTTTTTTACAGGGAGGAAGGGAGAAGGATAGAGTCAGAAATATTGATGAGAGAGAAACATCAATCAGCTGCCTCCTGCACACCCCCCACTGGGGATGTGCCTGCAACCAAGGTACATGCCCTTGATCGAAATTGAACCAGGGACCCTTGAGTCCACAGGCTGACGCTCTATCCACTGAGCCAAACCGGTTAGGGCTGCCACGATCTTATCTTTCTCCTGTGTCACAATGGAGAAAGTCTACCAACGATGAGAAAGGGAGTGTTAAACCAAAACATTCTCTCCTGTTTGCCAAGGAGTAGGCTTTGTCTCTCACCTCTCTCTGCCTTCAAGACACCACACAGTCTTAGTGTCATTTAAAGAGAAAGTATTTTCCCATTCTACCTGAGATTCTAGAATTCTGATCTAGAGAAAACACAGGGCTTCAAGGGGTAAGCTATCTGCTCACTTAGAGAGAGTGCTGCATGCTGGCCTGGCCTGGGAAGGCAGCTGGAGGCTGTGTAGGTCCGCTCCAGTCTCCCTGTGGCCAGCCTCCCTGAGGCCAGCCTCAGCAGCCTGCGTCCCGGCTGAGAAGAGGCCCTGAAGGTCAGAGTGGTGAGAACTCACCATCTCGTCTCCTCTGAAGGATCGCAGCTGCAACAAGAGAGGACACACTTGAAATAAGAAAGCTGCAGCTATGAGAACTAGACGTGACCTGACAAATGAAGAAGAAGAAGAAAAAGGAGGCATTTAATTCTCTGATGCTGAAAGGAATTGATGCAATCAAAGACAATGGATGTGACAATATCCTCCCCTTCTGGATTTTTGGATGACTGTTTTTACAAATCAAGAATAATCTGTGAAGAGGGTATAAGAGTTTCCAAGTAGACTTTTCATACAAGTGATCAGATTGAGGTCCATTCACTACCTATATTGCTGAGTTACAATTGAGGAGCCTTTGGTATTCAGCATTTTAATTGACTAACTTAAGAACACTGCAGGAAAAAACCCAAGGGAGAGAGGTAATTAAACGTATTAACTTATTTTTTTTAAAAGGTAAGGTTTTTCAGATTGTTCTTGATTTCAACGATTTATAATGATACTTCCCTTCCTAAAAACTTTAGAAGGATGATGCTTATCACACATACTGACGAGGTGGTTAATTGGAAGTTGATGATTATAAATTGGTAGATCACCGTTTCCTTTACAGTATTTCCTGAACAATTTATTCTTTAATTCCTTTTATCAACGAAGTCTCAAGTTTTAAGTGGGGTGCTCATTTCTACCAGAAAAGGAAATAATTTTTATAATTAGAAACTGAACTTAGAAGCACAGGCATGAGTACCTGATTGAGTACTGTATGTTATACATAGATAATTATGATCTCTGAATGCATAATAACCTGGTCACTCAGAGTGTGTGTGTGTGTGTGTGTGTACACATATATGCTTTGGATCATTTATTTAGCAAATGCTTCCTCATACCTACATGTTAATCATTGTGTGGGGCACTGTAAAGGATGCCAACATAGTCCTCCCAAGGTGTGTGTGCACATGTGTGCATGTGTGTGCATGTGTGTGCACCTGTGTGTGAAGCAGCTCGCCTGTCTGAGAACTTTTCAATGTCAGAATGACATTCTTGTTCATCAGAAGCAGAGAATAGAGGAAATTTGCTCTCTTACTATTATGGCCAGATTTTACACACAGTTTTGAGAGGTTATAAAGATTCATAGAGATCTGCGTCCGAATCTGAAACATTTCTGATTTTCAGTGACTTTTTTTTAAGAGAGACCAAACAGCAGAAAGCAGGTGTGGTCCAACTGGTAACAGGTGCCTAGCACTCAAGGCACTGAGACAGCCCTTCTGTTTCCACAGAGTCCTGGCCCCCTGCCATGACCACACTCCTGAGGACCTAACAGTGGCCTGCACAGACCACCAGTTCTGCCGGCCCCGTGCTTCTATAGCAACCGTGAAACCTCTGTGGGGCAATCAGCTCTTACCAGGTCAAGCCCATTACTGCAATTTGATATTAGAAATCTTCAGGTGGCATCTCCTAACAAAGAAAACAGAGAAAGCATCTCCTTGTTTATGCATCTAACAAGGAGATTTCCAGGGTAGGTTTTAGAAGCAATGTTTTCAGGGTGCGGCTGTGTCACACACACATCATTCGGAGAGGGAGAATAAAACCCCTTCTAACTACACACAGTCCATGAGCACCAGGCATGTGCCGAGATGAAGAAAGGGATCACAAGAGCTCTGTGCTTCCTGGTGGAGAAGGGCTGTAGCAGCAGGTAGTCTTTGCAGAAAGGGGAAGAGTTGCAGGGAGGTGGGGCCAGGAGAGCTGGAAGGAAGGGGAGCAGAGAAAGCACTGGGACACAGAGCGCTGTGAGTCGTTCATTCATAAGTCAGACACTGCCCACGCTTGACTCAAGTTTTATACTATTATCAGCTATCTCGATGCCAGAAACCGCAAAAACATACAAGTGGTAGAGGTTAAAACAAACAAACACAAACAGAACGTTCATTTTGGAAACCTTCCAGATGCAGTTAAGTGAGTTGGTGTGTGCACCACGGGTTGGTTCCACACGCCTTCATTCTCCAGTGCTCCCCAGTCGCTGCTAAAGTAGGATGATTACATAATTTTACCTCAACAGGTATCTCCGTCGGTGCAGGCTGCTGTAACAAAATGTCACACGCTGGGGGAGGGGGAGCTTATGAACAACAGAAACTGATCTCTCACAGTCCTGGAGGCTGGAAGTCCTACATCAGGATGCCAGCAAGGTTGAGTGGTCGTGAGAACCTTCTTCCAAACTGCAGACTACTGCTGTAACCTCATGCGGCCAAGAGCAGAGTAGATGCAGCAAGGTCTCTAGTCCCTTTCATGAGGACTCCACCCTTAGGACTATCTACCCCTAATGACCTCCTAAAGGCTCATTTCCTACGGACTGCATACAAGGTGGCAGGATTTCAACATGAATTTTGGAGGGACACAAACATTCAGTCCATAACACCAGGTATCCTCTGATATATATCATCACTGGTGTTTCTTTCTCTCTCTCCCTCTCTGAAAGCACTGTGCTTTCACTGTGCTTTCAGAGAGGGAGAGAGAGAAAGAAACACCAATGATGAGAGAATCATTGATTGGCTGTCTCCTGCATGCCCCTGATGGGATCGAGCTCGCAGCCCAGGCACGTGCCCTGACCAGGAATCAAACCGTGACCTGCTGGTTCATAGGTCGATGCTCAACCACTGAGCCATGCCTGCTGGGTAGGTATCCTCTGATTTCTAATGTGTCCTTTGAGACCTCCACAGAAGGATTCCCTTGATTGTAAAGTTTTCTTCTATCAGGAAGACCACATCCATTATTATTATTTTTAAAAATATATATATTTTATTGATTTTTTTAAAAAAATATATTTTATTGATTTTGTACAGAGAGGAAGGGAGAGAGATAGAGAGTTAGAAACATCGATGAGAGAGAGTCATCGATCAGCTGCCTCTTGCACACCCCCTACTGGGGATATGCCCGCAACCAAGGTACATGCCCTTGACCGGAATCGAACCCGGGACCTTTCAGTCCCCAAGCCGACGCTCTATCCATTGAGCCAAACCGCTTTTGGCTATTTTATTGATTTTTTACAGAGAGGAAGGGAAAGAGATAGAGAGCAAGAAACGTCGATGAGAGAGGAACATCGACCAGCCGCCTCCTGCACAACCCCTACCGGGCATGTGCCCACAGCCAATGTACATGCCCTTGACCGGAATCAAACCCGGGACCCTTCAGTCCGCAGACCGACGCTCTACCACTGAGCCAGACCGGTTTCGGCCACATCCATTTTTAATAGACTGAAGTAAGGGAACATGTAAAAGTCAGATGACAGATGGGTAAGGGAAATGATGTAAGGAAATAAAAAGGATTACTGATTAAAATGTAAACACTAAATAAGATCACCAAGCAATGCAAAACACCATGTACATTTGGAATTTTTATGAATGTAGTGGTCGAAAACTGCAGAGGCCGGTGTGCCAGCAACAATCTGTCTAGAAATGGCTTTAAAAGGGAAAGAGAAAATTATTTGCCCAAAAGCAACTGAAATCTGCCAATGACAGAAAGCTCGTAATTCCCACAGAGCAAAAACACTGAACATTTATTTTGTGATGAAGATAGCTCAAATTGCCTGCCTTCCCCCCTCCTCCCTGCCCTTTACCTTCCCCGGATATTAATAAAGTCTGACCAATGACAGTGCTGGTAGAGAGGCATCCTCTGCTCTGGTGTCACTATTCCCCTGGTCCCAGGGTTCAGGACCTGAAGGCGGAAAGGTCAGGATTTCTAGGGAAATGTAAAAACAAGCCTGAGGGAGGGGAATACAGCCCACCTCATTATCATGGTTTCTGAGAATTAAGTAGCTGGGTGTGGCAATTCTCTCCCCCACTGCCTACCAGAGCTCATATACTTTCAAAAGATGAGTCTCTTCCATGTAAAGGAGGCAAAATTTTTCATCCTAATAAAGGGAAAGCAAGACATGTTTTAAGCCTTCCAGGTCAGCCTGCAGACTCTACACCTTTGTTACTTCAGCTGCAGTCCACAGGCCATCAGCACCACCAGGGAACTGGACAGGATGCAGAAACTGGGGCCCCAGATGATTCATACACAATTAAAATTTCAGAAGCCTTGTGAATGTACAAAAAAGATTTCTTACTCCTGGGATTAGATATTTCTCTCCCCAGATGCCAGGGATCAGTTAAGTTAGATAGGCAGAAAATCTGAGCATCAAAATGAATGATAGTTAGAGATTATTACACACTGATTTTAAAGAAAAGAATCCATGTCATTATTTATAAGGAAATAAATGAGTAAAGCAAAAGCTCTTCTTTTTTCTTAATTTTTTTTAATTGATTTCAGAGAGGAAGGGAGATATATTTTTATTGACTTCAGAGAGAGATAGAAACATGGATGAGAGAGAATCACTGATTGGCTATCTCCTGCACATCCCCCACCGGGAATTGAGCCCGAAACCCAGGCATGTGCCCTTGACCAGAATTGAACCTGGGACCCGTTAGTCCGCAGGCCAAAGCTCTGTCCTCTGAGTCAAACCAGCTAGGGCAGCAAAAGCTCTTCTTTATAAGAATATGCCAACTATCTATAATAATAAAAGCGTAATATGCTAATTAGACTAGACAGCCGGACATTCTTCCAGACAACCTTCCGGACAAAGCCAGGGCTACAAGGGTCAAGGCAAGCTGTGCAGCTGCAAGGGCCAAGCCCCTTGCACGAATTTTGTGCATTGGGCCTCTAGTAAACACATAAAGAATGCAAATTAGGAAATCACCATTTGGCAACCACCATCGTTATAATGGATTCAGGCAAGAATTTCCAGAGATCCTAAAACCATCAGGTGAAAGTTTGTTGGGGAGTAGGTTTACAGAGTTTTGTAGCTGTCCTACTATCTCTCAGTAGACTATTTCTAAGTTACACAGTGAAAAGGGGACTTTTCCAGTGAAGAAATCTGTTGGATACTACCTACACCAAGTGACCAAATTCATGTACCTGCTGAGGTGATGCACTTAGAAGGTTGGGATATCACCTATGTGGTATTTCTGCCAAAAAAAAAATGCATAACCTGACTCTAATCATGAGGAAGTAGAAAAAAAGCCCACATTGGGAAACATTTTACAAAACAAATGGCCTATATTTTTAAAAAATGTTAATGCCATTAAAGGCAGACAGAAAGATTGAAGAGGCTTGATAACTAAATGTGATGTGTGATCCTACACTGTTTCCTGGATTGAGACTTCCTCCTGTTGTTATATGTATATTGTTGTTAGAAAGGGCATCATTATGACAGGTCTTAATTAGGTAATGCTATTGTATCAATGCTATACTTCCTGAGTATGGTAACTGTATCTCTTTTTTAGATGATACGAACTGAAGTACCAAAGAGGGGAAGAGGCATATCTTTAACTTTAAAAAAAAAAAAAATCCTCACCTGAGAATATGTTTTATTGAATTTAAAGAAAAAGGAAGGGGAGAGAGGGAAATATCAATGTGAGAGAGAAGTACCCATCAGTTGCCTCCTGTATGAGCCCACATGGGGATCGAACCAACAACCTAGGTATGTGCCCTGACTGCGAATCAAACCTGCAACCTTTTAGTATACTGGTGACACTCCAACCAACTAAGCCGCCCAGCCAGGGCTGCAATTTATGCTTAAATAGCTCAGTGAGAAGGACTAGCATTATAAACCTGTAGGACATATAATTTGATTTGCCCATAAAATTTTAAGTTGTTTTATATAGATACAAATTATAAAATTTTAGATTATATGTATATATAAGTTATAACACACACACACACACACACACACACACACACACATTTCTTAAAACTTGGCGATCTACACAGCATCAAATCAATACCCAAAGCACTCATTTGCAGCAAAAGAAACACAAAGAGGAGGAAATTTGAGAAAGAAAAGAAAAGGGGCAGAGCAATAGTGAATTGGGGGTGGGGGAACTTTTGCGATGACTAAGAGGCTTTATCTTCTAAGCTATCCCTCTTAGCATTTTCTGGGTTCCTATGTTTAGCATCTTCTGAGGCTTCTGAGACTGTGAACCAGGAGGTCAGGGTTCCTTTCCTGGTCAGGGCAGGCACCCGGTTTCAGGCTTCATCCCCACCTATTGGGGGCCACGTACTGGAGGCAGTGATGGATGGTTCTCATCACTGATGTTTCTATCTCTCCCTCTCCCCTCCTCTCTGAAAACAATTAAAAACATATATTGTATATATGTATGCATATATTAAACAAAACAAAAATACCTCAACAAACTTTGTGAAGTAGCATTCTCTGTTAAAAACGCCCCTCCGCGCCGAAACCGGTTTGGCTCAGTTGATAGAGCGTAGGCCTGCGGACTGAAAGGTCCCAGGTTCGATTGCGGTCAAGGGCATATTCGATTCCGGTCAAGGGCACATCCCCTGTAGGGGTTGTGAAAGAGGCAGCTGATCAATGTTCCTCTCTCATCGATGTTTCTAACTCTCTATCCCTCTCTCTTTCTCTCTGTAAAAAAATCAATAAAATATATTTTAAAAAAACAAACGCCCCTCCTTCAAAAAACAAACAACAAAAGACCCCCCCAAAATTAGCTCTATCACTTCATATCAATTTATTCCCCATTATTTCAAGCAGGATAATTAAAAAAAAAAAAAGGCAAAAACCAAAATGCTGCAGAGATTGGAAGTGTTTGGCACAGAGGATCTATGTCCCCATGAGTCTGAGCTTGGTGAAGTCCTGGATTACACATGCAACCATATTCAGCATTCACAGCATTTGAAATCATCTGTCTATTGTCAAGTTCTTCCCGTGTCCTTGTTGTCTGATGGGACAGTGAGCAGGCAGTAGTTCGGTCAGGCCAGAAATATTTTGCTGAGGGCCCACCATGTACCGGGTACTAGGCCAGGTGCTTGGACCCCAATGTGGATTATGCAGGCATGACTACCCTCACAGAGTTTACATTCTAGGAGAATTAAGTTGGTCCGAAGGTTGTGGATTATTGTTAAGCTGATTAACACATTCTAGGAGAATTACATATTAATTAAATTAAATTAAATTAATACCTAGTAAGTAAATACTAGTTAAGACTACCTAAAATAGTGGGGAGCAAACCTCTAACCAAAGGAGTGGAGACTAACACAAAAAGTTTTCCAACCCTAGCCAGTTTGGCTGTGGATAGAGCATCAGCCTGCGAACTGAAAGGTCCCAGGTTTGATTCTGGTCAAGAGCACATACCGGTTGTGGGCTCGATCCCCAGTGGGGGACTTGCAAGAGACAGCCGTTCCATGATTCTCTCTCATCATGGGTGTTTCTATTTCTCTCTCTCCCTCTTCCTTCCTGTCTGAAATCAATAAAAATACATATTTTTTAAAAAGTTTTCCCATGACAGCCTTATTTAGGATCACATAACTTCAACAATCCAAGTGACTTTAAAGGCCACAAGTTCAGTTGTTTATCCAACACTAACGCCCCTAAAAAACAGCTTTCCTCCCCATTGCAAGACTTGTCAGAGTACTTTATAAGGAGTAAAGATGGACAGAAACGTATACAAACTAAAAATTATACTCATAATTCTAAAGAAGTCTTTATAAAAGCAAATAACTTCAAAAATGTCCTCTAAAATTATCACTGTCTCATTTGTAGTTGTGGTTACAGGAATTGGGACATTTTTACAATTTTTTAATGTCACACTCTGTAGGTCTTGCTGAAAGCATTAGGTTCACAATGAAACTTAGCCTGAAACAATCAGGTTTAAAACTTTTAACAACCTAATGTTTACTGCTACCCTTCACAGAATGCCTACATTAAAAGAATAAAATACATTTCCATTTTGAAATTGTAATGAAAAGCAAATGAAATTTTTAGAGAAAGTAGAAAACAATAAGAAAGAAAATTTCCATTAACTGGTAGTTGGTTTGTTGGGGTACAGTTTTTAAAAATTAAAAATATGGCTCATACAAATATATTAACTGGGCCTGTGTCAAAAATTTGTTGAAACCATTAATGAGGAAACCAGCAGGATGATACATCTGGTTCAGTGGGTTACAGGAAAGACTGAAATGTATATAATCAATGAAAAACAGAATACTGAAATAAGGTTGCTAATTTAGATACAAAGGTGGTTCATGTCCTATAGTCGGTAAAACTCTATAAGCTTTGGGGGTTCTCTTCTTTATCAGACAGAAATCACTTGCAAGTCATCAATCTACGATTAACATTTAACTATAATGAGTCTGGGTCCTAATTGAAGTAATTAGTAGGTTACATAAAGTACATTTCCCTAGAGCAGTGTTTCCCAAACTTTTGACATATGTGTACCCCTTCTATAATTTTCGTAACACTGAGAACCCCTCGTACTCATGAGAATGTAGAATTAGGTGCAGCTAAGCACGGTGCAGTGCATATCCCCACCGAACTCCGGTGCAATGTGTACCCACACCAAACTCTTCCCGTACCCCTGCGGGTACGTACCACACTCTGGGAAACACTGCCCTAGAGAATGATGTGATCCTGATGATGCTCCTGATATCACTGAAAGGACATGTGATCATTCTTATGCCTTATTTCTTAGGATTCGGTACTTTTACATCAATAGGCAAAAAATGCTCATCTATACAAAACCCTCTTGCATGAGTTAGTCTCGATAGGGGATGCTCCAGAGACCTGAATTAGCCCTTAAAATGCTTAGCACCAAGGAGTACGCTGATGGCTGGTGCTGGTGCTGGTGCTGAACATCTCCCCCCCACACACACAGGGCTGCAAAATCACTGTGTGCTTGCTTCCCTGCTTATTTTTTTAATCCCATTTGGCCTCTACTCTTCTATATCAGAAAAGCTGCTGTCTACCCTGTGTTGTTTCAAGCCATTCCCATCTATCCCCTCGTATGAATGCTAACCATGCCAACCTTTTACTGGTAACCCAAAAGATCCACTCCTCCAACATAAACACTAGTACAAGTTCTGAGTCACACTTTGACAATAAACATCACATGATATAGTATAAATGGTCAAGCCCTCTTCTACCACCCCTCGTTTCAATAGTAAGAGGCACACTGAAAATATTTTTTAAGTTCGACACCTTAACCTCTGCTAACTGAAAACCAGTTAAGTCACAAGAAGGAACTTTATAAAGCCTTCTGAGGAGTCAACCTGGTAAAAAAAACAAAACAAAAAAACCCTACAAAACTTCTGGCTCTATATTACATCACAGCTACAGTAGCCTTCATTTAGAGCTGTAATAATTAGTAATAATGATGGCTGTGATGCAATGTGCCAGATACTGTGCTAATGGCTTTATAAATCTTACCCAATTTAACCCTCACAACTAGTTTGTATTATTAAAACCAATATTCATATGAATAGACTAAATCACAGAAGATTAAGCTAACTTTCCCAAAATCACAATGGTGGTGGGTTTCAAATCTAGGTTATTGAGCTTCAGAGCTCACAGGCTTAACCACCGTGCTACGAGAAAACAGAAAATTTTATAAAAACAGGAAGGAGAAGAAGAATACTTGTATGTCACTTTTTTTTTTATATTCAGACACTATTCTAAGCAATAAACATATAAAATTTCTCACAATAACCCTATGGATTAAGTACGACTAGTATTCCCAATTTATAGAAGAAAAAACTGAGGCAAAGTGGTTAAGTACTCGTTCAAGGTCACGGTGCTAATAAAATGCAAAACTGGGACACAAACCTGGACAGTTTGGCTGCTTCTTGATGAAATTTGGAAAGCACAGTGTAAGTAAACAGTCCTAACTCTTGAGAACCTCCGAGGTTGGAAATCACCACATTAAAGCACAGAACCGTAACTAAGTGTTCATTATGATAATCAAAAACCATCAAGAACAGATTAAAAGGTTTTCATTCAGCCTTGTTAAGAAGGCAAAAAAAGGGAACACTTAAGCAAAATTTCGTCCAAGATGAGTTTCTTTAAAAAAATAAATAAATAAATGTTTTTCCGGAAAAACCAACTCAAATACAGAAAAAATGAGGTGTTACAGTAGCTTTTCCAAACCCTTCTAAAAGAAACTGTTTTTGTTCCCGCAGCTTTGGGGTTTCTCAGAACCCCTCGGGGGCTGTGGGTGGTTGAGGAGGAGGGGGAAGAAAGGAACCCTGCTTCCCCACGCCACTCTCAAGCGAGCAGCTCTGTTTATGTCTTTTACATGCTGGGTTTCCCCACACGCTTTCGCTTTGATGGGGCCGAGGCTCCCATGAGAACGTGGTCTGAGTGGGCAGACCTTCTCGACGTACACAGCCCCTCCCTCGTCCGCCCCCAGCACCCAAGGTGGGCCTTCACAGCCTTTCTCCTCTTGCTTCTCAGATCTCGCACCCTAGTCATTCTCCCACTTGACTCTGCCTTTCCCTTCCAACAAGAATCGTGACCACGGCTAAAGACCAAACTCCCCCACACAGCAGCGTTAGGTCAGATGGACGCACGGAATTTGTTTCTTTTACTGGCCCTACTTTACAGGAGATCAATGGAAGCTTAATCCACCCGCTGTCCAAGGACCCCTGCATGAGGGAAGTAGGATGGAAAGCTGGATGGTTCACTCCGATGGCCCCCAGTTCTTAACCAGTGTGCTTGCTATTCACCTCTTGTCCACACCAACCCATGTTCAATGGAGACTCTGTCCCAGACTCAATCTCTTGCAAACAAAGGAACAAAAACAAAACAAAAAAACACCTTTCCTTCTAGAGCAGCCCTTCACAGAAGTACCTCGGCACTGACGAGGCCACACTCTGCTCAGGGCAGTATCATCCACCCAGCTGGTGCGAATGCGTATGACATCTCTGAGTCCCTTCAGACATGGAGGTGCACTGGCTCTCCCATTAGACCTTCTCCCAGAAAAGAGGGACTATATCCCCTGCTCCTTCTGCAGCCTCCCTCTCCTCACTAGTTAGTTACTTAGACAGGTTTGAGCACAGTGTAGGGAGATGCTCAATAATCAGGGTTAAGAGCCCTGGCCAGTAGTCAGGACACCTAAGTTCTACCCCCGTTGTGAGTAAGGCCTTGTGGGAGACTGTCATTGTCCCCCCCCACCTCCTGTGTCCTCAAGGCTCACCCCCTCCTGTGAACACCTGTGGCTTTACCTCTGGCTCTGGGAGCAGGCCAGGCCTGCAAAGAGAGCTAGGACGGATGGGGAAGTTTCCGGGCAAATATCCCAGCTTCCTTGCACTGTGGGTAGGACTCTAAAGTTTGTGGACTGTCTCCCTGAGTTCCCTCCAGGCACTCAGCTCCACACGTCCACGGCAGTCATTCTCTTGAAGTTCATCTTTACTGGCTTCCCCTTCTTCCCTCCCATTTGCCCACTTCCCTGGGAGTGTGGGGGAATTCTTCTCCCTGTTTCTGGGGAACAGCTCTCAGACAGATCCCTTACTCTCAGATCCTTGCCTTGGGCCTGTTGCTGGGGAAACCGAACTGAGACTTCCTCCCCTTTATTACTCCTTTTGTCCATCCATTAACCCAGAGGGCTGGATAGAGACTCTCTATGGCCTCTTCAGGCTCCAACACCCTACGCTTTCAATGAAATAAAGCAAATTCCAATATCAAACTAAAGCTGACAATGGAGGTTACTTCTTAACTAAGAAAACCCTGCGCCCTATCTTGGAGCCGTAGCTGCACCGCACCTACATCAGTGGGGAAGCAGCGGGAGGTACCGCCCAGACCTGCCCAGACCCCTCATCACACACCGTCTTCAGCACTCGCCCGGGGATGCTGCTGGTCTCAGCTATAGAGATAGATCCTTGTTGTCCAAGGTCATGCACTTTCCCAAGGTAGCCACCATGCAACGACCAAGGGATGCTGAAGTACAGAAACCTGGCCATCTCTGCCCACGCCAAGACTATACTCTGAGGAGTGATTCTAGCTGCAAGCTCCCCATGGAGCCAACCAACGCTACCTTGGGCTTGCACACCCCTAAACTTTTCTCCTGCCTCTTGCTTCCTTCCCCCACTTTGAAGATGGCTCCCTCGTAAAGATCCTGAGCTGCCACAGCAGTGTCTGCCCCCCAGGGAACCCAACCTATAACAATGGCATTTTAAGTTTTGTTTATTATGTCACGAAAATCATAGACTACGGGACTCTGCCGAGGAAGCAGGGCTGTTCCTTTTGATGCTGGAAGACCAGAAAGTGGTGGGGACGAGGGGGAAAGGCTAAGCTTTTAATAAAATGGCAACGAGGCAGATAGAAACCAGCTATGTATGAAATGCAGTTTCGGTTTCTGAACAAAAGCTAGAAATACATAAAAGGGCAGCACAGTTAGTGAAACTGAAAGCTGAGAACTCGGACGAGGCTGTCACAGAGGGTGCAGAAACGGAGAACTGCCTGGTGGAGAAGGAAAACGAGAATGGCCTTGCCAGGGAGGAGCAAACTAACCATACCCATCACGCCCAGTCAAATTCATGGGGGAGAAATACTCCATCGGGAAGAGGGCCCTCTATTTCAAGAGTCTACATCCAGTCAGAGAGATCAGACCATGCATGACAAAGGCACATGCCATCCTGGCGCTTCCCACTAACTCGGCTCTGGGCTGGACCATGTGACTGAAGGGGCAGGAGATTCCCAGGTGCAGCCAGGAGGCGGGGCCTTTCCTGAAAACACTCCCAACAAAACTGTAAGACAGACCCCTCTCCAACCCACAGGCAGACCTGCCCCCGGGAGGAATGCTGCTCTGCCAGTGGTGGTGCCCAACTGGTGGTGCCCAGCCATCTCCTCTGCTAGGCTGTGACCTCCGGGAGAGTAAGGAGTGCCAGGGTAAGGAGAGTAAGTGGCCTTCAAAGCAAGGTGGTCAGAAGGCATCCCTGACCAGGTGGCACCGGGGCAAAGACCGAGAAGAGGGAAGGAGTTCATTTGGTGGTTACCTGAGGGAAGGGTGGCCACGTAGAGAGAAATGAAAGGGCCATGGGCAGAAATGATCCTGATGCCAAGGAAGAGCCACAGAGAACAGCAAGGAGGCCGGTGTGGCTGAGAACGGGGCGCTGCGGTGAAGGGGATGAGGACCAGGTGTGTATGACCTTCTGGACCACCGTAGGGACTGTGGCTTCTTCTTGGAGAAGATGGGAGGCCATGGGAACATAACTGGGTAGGAGTGACTTGATGTGACCCCTCCATTTCCCTTCTCCAGTCGGTTTTTTTTCCCATAGCATTTCTCACCACCTATTTATTGACTGTCTCAACCCATTGGAAGATAAGCTCCATGAGGGCTGACATTTTTGTCTATTCTGTCCACTGCTGTCGATTTCCCCCAGTGTCTGGCACCCAGTAGATAATCAGCATTTATTGAATGAATGAATGCATCACCTTGAGAGGAACCTGAAGAATTATTTTCCTTAAAATATATATTTCAGAGAGGGTGAGGGAGAGAGAGAATCATCAATGATAAGAGAGAATTATTGATTAGCATGACCCCCACTGGGGATAGAACCTCCTGCACGACCCCCACTGGGGATAGAACCTACAACCTGGGCAAACGAACTGTGACCTCCTGGTTCACAGGTCAATACTCCACCACTGAGCCACACTGATGGGCCTGAATAATTCTTTTCTAAAAGGCAATATGAATCCAGAGAAGGAGAAGAATGTTTCTACTTCCTCGGAAGGTCTGTTCTTAAATCAATGTTGAAGCCAAAACAACGAATACCTACCTATGATCTCTTTCAGGCACCAGGAGAGGGTCCTAAAACTAAACATATTTCTAATTTCTAAAACCAAATGTATCGATGCAGGGGAAATCACAGAAGCACCAGCAGCCTGGGAGGTATTGCATTTATGGAATTCATTCATTAAACATCTATTGAACAATAGTGTCTTCAAAATGCTCAACAGTGAAATTTAAAATTAATAGGATTTCACAGACACTGTCATTCTGAGTGCTACAAGTCTGGCCAATCTCAAGGCAGGAGGGAAGAGGTTGGGGAGGAGGAAGGTAGCATTTACAAACTACTCTAGTTCCCTCTAGATCAGGATGGAGAATCCCCTTTGATGATCACTGACCTAGATGATTCTCAGAGGAGCCTTCTGGGTGCTTCTTACTTAACTCATTAACTTACTTAAATCATAAGCGATCATTCTCTCCTCCTTGATCTGCTTTCCTCGCTCACCTCCCAGGGCTTCACCCTCTCTTCCTTTGCCCCCTACCTCCTTGCCTGATCACTCCTGAGGTGCTTTGCTATTTCCCTCTTTCTTCCTTTCCTCTGGCTGTTGACTGCCAAATGGTTCAATGCTTTGTCCTTGTCTCTATCTCTACTCATTCTATTGCCATCTCATTCAGTCCCTTGGCTTTAAATGCCATCTCTATGCTTTCAACACTCTCCCTCCTCACCTCCAGATTTATCTCCAACCACTTACACGGTGTTAGTTTTTTATGACGGTAGTAATAAATTTTCACACATTTTTAATGGCTCAACAAAATGATTTCCAACCTTTTTCATCTCAGGGCACAGCAAAACATATATTTTTTTGCCAATCTGACACACACACAAAAAAAACAGGTATAATTTTGATTCATTCAAATCAGATGGCTATTGTGTTAGTTGCCATTGATTTTATTTTTATTTTTATTTGACAATCTAAGTAAGGTAAAAGAGGTCAGTGCCCCTGACTAAATAGTCAGTTATTAAATGTTTCAAAAATTCTTGTGGCATACCAGTATGTCTCTGGCCACATGCACACCAGCTGAAAATCGCTGGCTTAAGGCAATGCAAATTCATTGTCTTAACTTCCTGCAGGTCAGACAGGGGTCTCACTTGGCTAAACGCAGATCCTGGCACGGCTGTGTTCCTTTCTTGAGACCCTAGGAGAGGATTCCTTTCTTTGCCATGCCTCTCTTCTAGATCTCCAAAGCCGGCAATGCTGTATCCCTCTGACAATCCTCCCCGAGTTGTATTTCCCTCTGGCCAGTGCTGGAAAGTTTCTTCACTTTTTAGGATTCAGGTGGTTTATATGGGGCCCACCCAGGTAATCCAGGGTAATCTCTCCATCTCAAGGTCTCTAATTTAGTCACATTTGCAAATCCCTCTTGCTGCCTAAGATGACATATTCATAGGTTCTGGGAATCTGAGGGCCATGATTCTACTTACCATACTCTGCATCTCCAAAGGGATGTCTCATAGACACATCATCCCTGCTATGTCCAAATTTAACTCCAATTCTCCCCTCTAGCCTGGATCTCCTCCACCCGCAGCTTTCCACATTTCAGTTGATGGCAACTTCATCTTCCTGGTTGTTCAGGCCCCAAACTATAGATCATCTTTGACTCCCCTCTCTCTCATAGTCCACATCAAAGTCACAAAGAATTAGACTTGGTCTTCAAAATATATTGTGAATCTGACACTTTTTCACCATCTCCACTACTACTGGTCTAAGCCACCACCATTCAGAGTAGAATTTCTGCTGTCTCTTCCTAATTGGTCTTCCAGTTTCCCCTCTACAGTCTGTTTACAGAACAGCCAGCATGACCCTTTAAAAAAATTAAGTCAAAAGATAATGCTTTTCTGATCAAAATGCTGCACTGTCTCCCTAGCTCATTTGGAATAAAAGCCAAAGACCTCAATGGTCTCTACTTTCCACCCTAATTGCCTTTCTGGCTTCATCTCCTGCTACATGTCCCCTTGCTCTCTCCACTCTAGCCACACTGGCCACACGCGGTCCGTCTAACAGTCCAGGTCAGGGGTCCTCAAACTTTTTAAAGTGGGGGCCAGATCACGGTCCCTCAGAGAGCTGGAGGGCCGGACTATATGAACTACTAATTCCTACTGTAACACCTCGGCTGCGCTCACTGCCCAAAAAACCTGGCGGGCCGGATCAGACTCCTCTGCGGGCCGCATGTGGCCCGCGGGCCGTAGTTTGAAGACCCCTGGTCCAGGTGGACCTCACTGTAAGACTTGGCTCTCCTTGTTCTGTCTGCATGGAATACTCTTCCCCAACACCCTCGGCTCGTTGCCTCATCCCTTGTATGAGTTTTCTATTATTGCCGTGAGCAATTACTACAGATTCAGGGACTTGAAACAACAGCCATGTTGCCTCCTAGTTCTGCAGATCAGAAGTCTGGGTACAGCGTAGCTCAGCGGGTCCACGGCTCAGAGTCTAAATGGCCAAAACCAAGGCGTCAGTGGGCCTGCATTCCTGTTGGGAGGTTCTGGGGATAGATCTGCTTCCAGGCTCACCAGGTTGTTGGCTAGATTCGGTTTTTTTCGGACAAGTCCTGTTCCTTTGCTGGCTATCAGTCAGGGGTTGGTCTTTGCTTTCTTCCCATACTTTCCTCATGTCCCACCCACCCACTTCAGTCTGAGTAGGTTGAGCCTCTCCAGATTTTGAATCCCTCCAACTTCAGCCACATCTCTCTGACTCGAACCACTACCCTACTTTTAAGGGTTCCCTTGATGAGACTGGACCACCAGGATAATCCACGATGATCCCCATCTTTTAAGGTCAACACTTTTAATTAAAGCTGTAAAGTCCCTTTTACCATGGGATTTGATTTACAGGGGTTAGGGCGGGGCATCTTCAGGGGGCTTTCTGCCCACCACACCTACTTCCCTGACCACGGCATTTCCTCTGCAACCCAGCTCTCCACTCCCCACCCACCTTTCACTCCCCTTTTCCTGATTGACCTTTTCATCTTTCTAATAGCTCTTATCATCTTATAACAAACCATATAACTAATACTTATTATTGTTTGTCTTCCCCTGAGAGAAAATAACTCTATTACATCAAGGAACTTTGTTCACTGATAATCCAATGACTACCCAGTAGACATTCAAAGAGTATTTCTTGAATAAACAGATAAACTTAACCCACCCTAGAACATTCTCTAATCCTGTTTCCACAGATTTTTTTTTTTTTTTTTTTAGTTTCAACAGTTTGAAAACACTAATTTAAACAGATTCCTGATTGATGATGAGGAATATGGGTAAATATCAAAGACCTGATATTTTAATGTGCTCCATAGCTAAGATCAATCGTACCTATTGATCTTAATTCCCATTAACAAAGACTTACGGCAATGCATGCTGGGAAAAAAATATTTATTATTTCTACAAAAATGAGAACAATTTATTTTTATATTATCACCCAGATATACAAGTAAAATAAATTTGAGTTGTTGAATTGATCTGGTCTCAAAATGCACAGAAAAATAAATGGAATAAAATTGTCATACAAGCCTCTACAAATGCCTGTGGAGCAGGCGAACTATTCATAGTAGCTTGAGGAAATACCAGGAGAAGAGACAGAGATTAGCTGAGGTTTAAGATTACCGATTGCCATCAGTCACTTTAGGGCTGGATAGAGGATGACAAAGTTATAAAGAAAAATAATTTTGGAGTCAAAGGCAGTTTAGAAATCAAATCCCAACATTATACAGAAAGGAACTGAAGCTCAGAGAGGGTAAGTGATTTGTTTAATATCACACAGCTAGTCAGAAAAAAAACAACTGTTACTTAAAGATTGTGACAAAAATCTGTTTTTACAGATATGGACTTGTTGCCAGCAGGAAGGCAAAAACGAAGAAAAGCATATTTTAAGGGAAGAATAAATAAGGCGTATTTGGAATAGGGTTCTCACACAAACTAGCAGGAACTGATGTGGAATAGTTTCTAAATCACCACCTTCTGCCTTCTGAATACCTACAACAGGACTGCAAAGGCGCACAATAATTCAGGTCTATATTTAAAACAAGAGCTTGTTTATTCGGTATTTAAGGCAATCTTTCATTCACTTTTGATAACTCTTCATTATGGGGGGAAAAAAGAGATTGGTTTATTAAGGCAACACACACGGAATGATTTACTCAATGGGAGAGCATCAATGTTAGGCAGAGGGAGAAAATAAGTCTATTTTTGGAGTCACCAATCAACTTTCCTCACCATGGTTACCGGCTGTGTTTCATAACTTTCCAGAATCACAGATGATTCAAAATGACCTTGGTAATAATTTAGACCAAACCTCATATTTTATACATGGGGGAAACTAAAGCTTAGAGAGGTGGGAAACATTGTCTGACACAACAGCCTTTTTTAATGACACATCAGGACAGAACCCAAGTCCCCTCCGCTCCTACAGAAAAATCATTACCTCCGAAAAAAGGTACCCTGAATTTCTCCCTGGGTTTTATTCATCTGTCAACTGTATGCAATTGTTTTGGTAGTGAAAATCTCTGTATGGTTCTACGTGATTGGGAAAAAAACCTTTTGAAAACTACATTTTGATACTGCTAACTTCAATACAACTTGAAAATATGGATGTGTTCAATCCTGGCTCATATGTTTCTTAGGTTTTAACCTGTTTCCTACCAGACAAAGAGGCCCGCCTGAAGGAGGACAGATAAACCACGGGCACTGTGCAGGCCCTCATGATGTTTGTTATCTCAGACGTTTAATAGTTATACTCTTTGATCTAATTTTCTTCCACAAATATGTGTATATTTAAAAAGATCTAACTTGGATATTTGGTAGGGGTAGATCAGACTAAAACTTAAGGCCCTAAAATGGTTCACGCCATATATTACTAAGTTGAATTCACTTTTAAAATGATCCTTATTCAGTAAGAACAGATTCTCAACACTTCACAGAGAAATCCTGTATTGATTCATCCAGCATTTATTATACTAATAAGTGGGTACTCCATGTCAGGGACTGTGTTATGAACGGAGGCACCAAAAGATCACACCCCTGCCCTTGCTGAATTCACAGTGTAGCAGAGACAGCAATGAACGGACGCTTGTCACAGCAATGGTAAGTGCAGTCACAGTGGCTGGTGAATGGAACAATGGGGGCAGAATGGAGGGAGATGACCAAATTCCACGGAGATGACAAAAGACCATTTGGAAGGAGAAGAAAATGATCATCAGGGCTTCTTAAGGGAAGAGAAGGATTATTCCAGGCAAAGAGGATAAGGGATATGTTTTAGATGGAGGACCCAGCAGGTACAAAAGCAGAGACAATGTGGAATGGCTTAGTCGGGCAGCTGACCAAACGCCGGCTCCTCCACGCCTGTATCCCTGAAGCCAATGCCAGGTGGTCTCCCCTTATGCCCACCACCTATCTCAGGGGACCTTCACTGCCACCAGGCAATGGTACTTCATCTCCTTGTGCTACTTGCCCTCCCACTCACCTACACCTCTCTTTCATGCCTTTATCTTTCTACAGAACCTCCAGCATTTCCTCCCCAGTCCTCAGCCTAGAAGTGAATAAACTGCTACGGAGGGAAGTGACGGGTGGCAGAGTGGAGAAAAGGTAGGGCCAGGTCAGAAGGCTCTAGATGACACCTGGAGATTTGAACTTTATCCTCAGGCACAGAGGACCGTGGAGACCAGAGAGGACTCTGGCGGAAGGACCGTAACGGACAAGGCTGGAGGGAGGGTGGTCCATTGAGCAAATGAACAATGAACGTGAATGAGAATTAACCGAAGTCAGTGGCCATGAGGGAGACAAGATAATTTTAAGAAAATAAAATCAAAGGCCTTTTGTATCATTGAATGGTGAGGAGACAGAGGAGAGGATTCCCATTTCTTAGCAGCATAATTATATTTAATTTTAATCTGCTAGTTTGAAAAGTTGACTGCCTCCAAGAAACTGTAATTAACAATTTTTAATATACATAAAATTGTATTATCTGCTTCTAGGAACATCTTTGTTATAATAACAAAACAATTAACCTTCGAACTGAGCTAAGCCCTATGATTTTTGAGAAAATCGAATCATCAATCTGCCATTAGCATTGGAAGCCCCTGAGAATAAACAGCCCCTTCATCAAGATGGCAAGTCACTCAATTTTTAGGACAAGTTAGGACCCCAAAGTAAATGTGTAGAAATAGTAAGAAATAAATTTACAGACTTCTCTGAAGAAAAAAAAAAAGCATCAAAGTTCATAACATATTTTTTCCATGATCTCTTACTAAAAGGGTGAAGGAAACAGAAGGATCCCCTGAATAAAGATATGCCAACTTCGTATTTTACTCATCACTTCAACTATCCTTCCTGTATCAGATGGCACCTGGGTTTATGAAAAGGAAAAGGCCGGTTTTTCTTCTTAGGTATGCCCCTCTGATAGCCACCTCCACCTCATCTCCAGGAACCCAGCAATCCATAAAGCAGGTGGATTCATATCATCAAGGCTCCAGAAGGTGCTTCCCAGGTTGCTACAACATCCACATGAGAGCTTTACCTCTGAGACACAGCAAAAGTGTACAGAGCTCTTAACAGTGGCTCTCAATCCTACTTGCATACTAGTGTCAATTGGGGAGTTTATACACACACACACACACACACACACACACACACACACACACATGTGTATATTATGTCTGGGCCCTACCCTAGATCAATTAAGTCAGGAACACTAAGGATGGTTCTCAATAACATACTATTGATAGTTCTTGCTAAGGAGCAACCAGGGTTGAGAACTATCAGCTAGACCCTTCCTTCCCTAAGTGTGATCTGTGGAATAGTAGCATCTCATGGGAATTCATAGAAATGCAGAGTCTCAGGCCCCACCAAGATGAATGAATTGGAGTCTGCCATGTAATGCCATCCCTAGTGATGTATGTGCACGTTCAAGTGTGAGAAGCACTGGCCTGGAGGAGTCAGCCAAGTGGGCCAGCTCTAAATAAGACTTATGGATGAGATGAATCGATCCCTCACCTTGGCCCAGCTGTATACATGCATTAGGTGTAAAGTAACTCCTCAGGAACTGTCAGGACAGCTCCCTACGTACTGGACAGAAGGCTAGAGGCCAGTGCTATCGCAGTCTGGCTTGATGTGCAACTGTCACAAGGAGATCAAAGATATACTCCATTCATGAGAACCGGAGAGTCTAGGGAGGCAGGAAATGGGCCCAGGAAAAAGGACAAAAGAAACTTGAAGTATCCCTGTAATTATTGATGTTTTTAAAAATCTGAAGTTAGATTAAACAACAACAACAACAACAGTTTTTCTCTGAGGTCTTAAATATTTCTCTCATCCACACAACAACCATTTTTTCTTTTCCATGTACAAAATCTCCAGTCAAAGGCCAATACAACAAGATGTCTAACCTTGGTAAATACGTAATTCCAATATTCTTTCTTGCTAATCAATTTTGCTAAGAATTGCCTCACAGAAAATTTGGGAACTATGAAAACTGCTCGTGATCCCAGGTGCAAAACCAAAATGTTGTTATCGACGGACACCCAGTAGATCACAGCTAGGAGCACCAGGGCCAAAACTGGAGGTGAAAGATCTTGAGGGCAATCTGAGGGTGCAGCTGATTGAGTCCCAGGAGGCCACACTGAAGACAAAGGCACAGCATAATGCTATTAAATTCAAATTTGCTCGAACTTGAGCTCTAAAATTGCTCCTTCGGAAATTCAAGATAAGGTCATCAATTAAAGCAGTTTCTGAAAAATAGAAGGAAACAAATATTGGTTCTTGGCACAGCCATCCTCATTAGTCATGGCTGCCCCAATGACCTCTCCCTTTCTCCCCTCCTACTCCTCTGACCCCGAAGAGACCATATTAGTTCAGAATTGAGAGACAGAGAAGATGGGACTTGAAGCAGAAGCATGAGAGAGGCGAGGAAGAATACAAGAAACCTTTAAGAAACAAAGGTGTTTAAACCATGGGCTAGTAGCCAGCCCTACCTATACGTCAGAAGCAGCTGTGATTCTTTTAAAAATTACTGGTTCCTTGGGGCCTAGTGAAAACCAATTCAGAATCATGGGATGGAGGAAATCATCTGAATTTTTAAAAAGCATATATTAAAAGTTAAAAATGTTGTTTCGAAGTTAGAATCCTTCCTCACAACTGGAATTCCAGACCTCACTCTATCTCTCAGAATCATTAGAGGGCTGGAATCACAGTTCAGAGGAAGGATCTTCACTTTTTAAAGCTCCGGATCCATTCAAAATTATTCCCTAATCCAGCGGTCGCCAACCTTTTGGACCTCACAGACCACCAGTGGTCTACGGATCAATGCCCTAATCCACTTTTTAGCACTGCATTACTTTTTTTCTCATTCGTTTTATTTTTATCAACATGACCCACACAAATTATGTAAAAACTCAAACAGTATTACCAGGCTTAAAATGAAAACACAGCAGAAACCCACATCACCTCTCCACTCACCCCGAAACCCTCACTCCACTCACTTCCCAAAGGCAACCTACTTAAAAATCATTTAGCTATCTCATTTGATATTTAATTATATATTCCTAAATAATATATTACTGATAGTTCTTGATTTATTACCTTTCAAATTTAATTTTGTAACTCATAGCACTGCTGATGCCCTGTTATGCACCAGCTTACTCTCTTTCAGTCGCTGCACATAGTTATATCACCACTGTTTCCCAGCCTCTCCTGCAGTCAAGGCTGATACTCAGTCTATATGTTCCAGTGCTGTTGTACTAATTGTATTTCCTCGATTTTTTTTCATACTTTTTCTTGTTTCTGTGTTTTTAAAAAATGAAATGCTTCCTTTAAATGTCTCATACTCCATACTCATTGGCTATCTATTTGTATTTAAGGGTAAGACACTAAAAAGCTCTTT
This sequence comes from Pipistrellus hanaki, assembly GCF_964339955.1. Lineage (NCBI taxonomy): Eukaryota > Metazoa > Chordata > Mammalia > Chiroptera > Vespertilionidae > Pipistrellus > Pipistrellus hanaki. The sequence continues at coordinate 32,327,901 of NC_140516.1, read as the reverse complement.
GAGAGTTCCATGTTCATGGAATAGAGTAGAGTTGTTGACTAGTGGGCTCACCACAGGAAGAATGGGCAGTAAGTCAGTTTTGTTATTGTGGGATCTCAGATGATAGAATCTATAGGACTTTTCTCTAGGGGGTTTCATTTTATCCAGAGAGGGATCCTTTAGTGTCCTGCCTGGGTAGGTAATTACTTAGGTATCCTAAGATCAGGACAGGTGAAAAGAACACAGGGTCTCACTGTCTGGTATACATATAAGTTCATTAAGTTCCTGTTTTCAGTTGAGCATTTCACTATTCCTCTCTTTTTTTGCCCGGAATCCCTAAATCCCTAAATCTGGGATACCTTTCATTTACTTCAATTTCTCGGGGGGGGGGGGGGGGGGGGAAATGCCCCATTTCCGGCAAGGACTTCACCTTGCTGTATGCAATGGGGAAAGTTAACTGAGGGTGCGGTTCCATTTACAGACTTCCAATCCATTCCTTATTGCCAGCCTTGTGCCCCACTGCAAAGCCTCTAATTCTAGAGCCTTTCTGAGGTGGGGGAAATAAACTGGCTGTTTCTTCCCAGTGTCTACTCACAACCTCCTTCTTCAAGGGCCCTTCAGCATCAACTTTCTCTGCTACACGAAGTCAGTTGCCCCAGGTCTCTCTGCTTTTCATCCTCCAAAAACTAGTTGGCATCTCCCATCTGCTGTTGCCTCTTCTCAGGTTTGCCATTTCTAGAGTGGTGTTTCGGGACGGACTGGCAGTAAACACATGTTCAGTCCACCAAATTCTAACCTAAAGTCCTTATAACTAAATCTTACAACTATAGGAACTGCCCCAAGAGATGAGCCTTTGCCAATTTTTTAAACACTCATAATTTTTGTTTTTACAGACACACCAGATTAACGAAGATAACTTTTCCAATTATTTCAATGTTTATCATTTTCTTTTTTACTATAAAACATGTATCAGGAAAACCTTTTTTCTAGGTGCCCCAAAAGACTTTCGATTTACTAACCCTTTTAGTTTTAAAAGATGGGAGAATGTAGAACATTACAATTAAACCAAGAAAATACAGATTTTCATGAAGTAAAGCTGCTTGCTTTGACTCCTTTCTTGCCACTTCATATCTAATCGGTGGTGGCCTGAGCTGAAAGGTATTTGCCTTGATAGTGATCAAGTACTTTCCAGGAAGACGTCTGACTCCTGCACCCAGTCATCATCAATATTGGAGTCTTAGCTGTTTTGCTTCCAAAGATGGGCAAAGGAGAGAAGATCAGAACATTTAAAAAATAATTAAGCACAGGCCTTTTCTCATATCTAAAGGATCACAACTTTTCCTCTCCCATCCAGACATACAAAAGTGACTACTCTTAACCTAAAGACTTTGATCTTGAAGGCTGAGAAATCTAGAACTTGTCCTAAACACCAAATTCATAGTTATAAAACAAGAAATAACTACAGAGTAAAAGTAAGAAAAAAAACGAATATTATACCTTTGGTGTAATTCCACCCAGAAGCACATATTCTAGACCTGTCAATACTTATTTTTGCCTCTGACTAGCTACTACTCATGACCTTCCTGAGAAGAAAACCATGGATCTAACAAAGAAAAGGGATTCCTAAGGGTAGGGGGAGATTAAAATGTTCTATTTCTTAAGCTGGGTGGGTAGGTACATAGATGTTCACTTTTTAATAATTCACTGAACTGTACATTTACATTTTAGAAGTTATATATTTTACAATAAAAGGATTTTAAACATTTTAAAATATATTTTTATTGATTTCAGAAAGAAAGGGAGAGGGAGAGAGAGATCAATGATGATTGGCCTCTTGCATGCCCCACAGTGGGGACGAAGCCCACAACCCGGGCACGTACCCTAACTGGGAATCGAACCGTGATCTCCTGGTTCATAGGTTGACGCTCAACCCCTGCGCCACACTAGCCAGGCAATAAAAAGACTGTGAGCAGTTACCAGAAATAAATGAAAAGGCAGAAATCTCATTTGTTGAGAAAGCACAGGGCTTTCCTCTCACTTGGCCATAATTATTAGACACACTGGCAGTGATAAAAGGAGAAAGGTCATCCTGATTTACCCTTCAATGCCTAAACAAGAGTCCCACCAAACTTCACTAGTCATCTCTGTTGTTTTATGTGAAACATGTTAATTAAAAGAGTTCTTAAACCCCAAACCTTGCATCCCTTAAGGTAATATGGATACCTTTGCATAAGACTATTTATTTGCAAAGAGCTTTCAGGACGAATCCCTGGGAAATAGAACAGGTAGTACTTTCTCCCATGCTGCCGATGGGGAAACTAAGGCACTGAGTAGTTATCAGTAGGGTCACTAATAGTGACAGAATCAGGACTGATTCCAGGCGTCCCATGTCCAATAAGGGCTCCTTAAATATTTTATCAGGAGAAAGAACTTTCAAGTTCTGAATTCAACAACACAGTATGAAAGCTGGTGGTTTCTGTGACATCTGTGGGCCCCCTGGCATTCCCTGAAGGGAAGGGAAGATTCACTGGGTACGGCTATGAAATCTGAGTCATCAATTAACCATTCTGAGTCATTACACTCATTTCTAGTTAAAATAAAAATTCACCTGCTGTTTCAGAAGTTTGTTTAACTCAAATGAAAACAGGAAGCTTAGGAGTGGTCACTGACTTTATGTTTAAGCAGAACGAATGCCTCTTTCCCTTCTCACAGTTTCCAAAGGAGGCACACTCCTGATGCACATCTGTCTGCTTGCCCTACACCCATGGTCGGCAAACTGCGGCTCTTGAGCCACATGCGGCTCTTTGGCCCCTGGAGTGTGGCTCTTCCACAAAATACCACGGCCTGGGCGAGTCTATTTTGAAGAAGTGGCATTAAAAGAAGCTTAAGTTTAAAAAATTTGGCTCTCAAAAGAAATTTCTATCGTTGTACTGTTGATATTTGGCTCGGCTGACTAATGAGTTTGCCGACCACTGCCCTGCACCATCTCCTTCCCCATGAGGTGGAGCCGTTCATTTGGTTGGTGTGTGGCAGCCATGGCTCTGTTTCTCAGTTCTTAAATGGATGGAGTTTTTCAATCAAATATACTAGCCATGAGAGATTTGGCCTCCATCTTTCCCTGTACCTGGACAGTGAAAGGCAGAAACATGGGTATTTCTGCTCTGCGAACTCAAACTTCTCACCAAATAGAATCGAAGTCTGGACTAGGCTGTAGATGGCGCATGAGACTATTTTGGGCTTCACACCAAGCTAAGCTTTCTGATCCAACCTTCATCAATAATAAAGTTAACATTTTGTCTATCGGCCGAACTCTTATCTGTTCCTTGATTGGTGAGGAAGAACTGCTGCTTTTCATGAGTCCTCCTCAAAAATGCCATCACCTTCCTTGGTTTGGAAGTCTGAACACAAGGACTGGATTCCTCAACGCTCCGCAGTGGAGTTCCGGGCCCACAAACAATGGTGTGGGCAAGCTGCATGGTGAGGAAGCTTTCTCAGATTCTGTGCAGGGGGTACCTTAATTCCTCCCACTGTCCTACAGAGGGGTACTAAACTGAGGGTCAGGTTCTTCCCCCAGAAACAGCTCTGCCACACTTCTGTGATCTGGGAAAGTTGCAATCTTTCCAGAAAGTCTTTTAAAAGATGTTAGCTTCCTCATCTTTTAAAGGAAGGAATAACTGTAAGGTACTTTCCACTCTATGGTCTAAAAGCTCAGAAAGGCTGTAATAATAAATGTATGCCAGCATATTTAAAAGACACGAACATTGATATATGATCATTTTAACACCGTGGCTCAATTTTAACACCTGAGGTTCAATGACCTTCTACCTCATGCCTTTGTCACTTCACCATCCTCAAATTCAGCCACACTTAGAATTTACATAATTGCTCATAACTGATCCCTCCACGAGGATAAGAGATTCTGAAAGTTCCTCATAACCCTTTGCCACCAGCCTCAGAATCATCCCTCCATACTCCCAGTTCTCTCTTTTCCTTGTTCTTGCTAAACCGGCCATTCACTACACTTCTCTCCATCCCCATCCCAAGTTTCTGTTTCAATCTTTGACTTCTCCCTCACCCAATTTGCCAACAAGTCCTCTTGCATTTACTTGCACAGTGTCATACCCGACCCACCTGCCCCCCACCCTAATTTAGATTTTCACTGCTTTTCTTCTGGAGACGATTTTAATAGCTTCCGAGCTGGGACTACCCATTGCTCCTCCAATGCAGATCAATCTTCTCAAAGCACAGCTTTAATGACTAGTACATCATTCCCTCCACTTCAAATACCTTTAATGGTTAGCTACTGCCTACGGAACAGGCTCGTTAGCCCAGCATTCAAGGTGTTCACAATATGATCCTAACCATACAGTGCCTTAAAGCCTTCTGTCCCACGATCCTGTCCCCAGCTTTTTGTCCCTCCATTTCTGGATATCCTTCATGTCTTAAAACAGGCTGATCCTTACATCACTGCCAGTTGAAGTCCTACCAATTCTTTACTGCTTTGCTCAAGATTCCTTAAGTCTTCTCCAATTTTTCCTTCTCTGAAATCACAAAGCATTGTTGCTATGCCTCTCTACCAGTTCTTCCATGTAACATTCAGCCTTTGGTTTCCTTTCTTATGCTCTCACAGAAAGGGTGTCCATGGCTTATTAATCTGTACACTCTGTATACTGCCTTGTATATAAGCTGAGAGGTTGAAATATTAAGTTAACTTCGTATCCATTACACAGCACATAAAATAATGAAAATATACTTAATATCACCAAAAACTCATTATGCTAAATTCTTAGGAATGCCTAGAAACTAACCATTTTTTTTTTTTGTAGTTACTCTTGTTAGATCAATATGAATCATTTTATTTAAACTAAAATTATAGGAAAGTTGTGCATTCTTATTGGTTTCTTAAGATGGACAAAATTTTAAGAGATCATTTAAGACCCTCCCCAACCCCCCCCATCTCAACCACTAATTCTCTAGGTAAGAAAACTGAAGCTCTGAGAGTTTAAGCTATTCCCATGATCACACAAGTCAGAAATCACAATGATAGCTATCACAGTTTATTAAGGGCCCAGTGTACGCCAGGCACTTTACCTAAGTTATCCCACTCATTCAACAACCTTTCGGGGTAAGTGGTATTACATCCATCCTCTTTAGAGATGAGAGGATGCTCAGAAAAGTTAGGTAACTTGCTACAGAGAGCCAGCCCTGTCTGTGAGGGCCAGAGCTGAGCTTCAGGCCCACATCTATCTGGCTACAAAGTTTAGGCTTCTCTAATTAAACACTGTGGCAGGTGTCTTTCCTACTTGTTTCTCCACCAGTGAGTAATTATGCTAAGCAAGCAGGCACACTTGTAACACACTTGTAAGTCGTAAGCCATTTTGTTTGAAATCCTGGAGGCAGGAAAACTCAATAGTAGCTTCATTGCTATCAAAGTTCTAAGGTTAATTACTGCCAACATTGTGACTCCGTCAGAAAACCTCTTCAATTTGGAAAAGATACATGCTTTCCATTCTTAAGTATGCTTTCCATTTTAAACACACTGTTTGTCCTACCACACTCAACAAGTATCTGTTGAGCCCCTAGATGGCCAAGACACATGGGAAGGTCCAAAACTGAGTAAGGTAGAGTTTTACTCTCTGAGAGTTCTTAAGCAAGAGGCAATCAATCAACTACGGGTAGAAATCACTCCTCCCCCACCCAGGGGAGCTCTGGCTAACTCAGGGACAATCCTGGCTTCTCCTCTCCACCTGCACCCTGGGCAAGTCACCTCGCAGCCTCTTCACTTCCTCAGAAAGCAACTGGTAGAAAGCAATGACTGGTGCCAAGCAATTTCAAGGTCCTTTTTAGCTTTACATTTCTACGATCCTTGAGCTCACTCTTGAGATTATGCTTCTGGAAGGGAAGGGAACTGCTGGATGCCCAGCCTTCTTTAGAAGTGACTTTGGAAGTGCCGAGTTCTAAAAATGCCGCCACAAGATGAAGGTAGACTGATGTGCTTCCCAAGTTTAGTATGTATCAATCACAAAGTCAAGTTTACCCGCTGAGGAAGTGGTATGAAGCACTACATTCAAATCATTCTCCCATTATATCATTGGCTTAGTATTATGGCTTTAATTCTTTACAACCCACTCAAGATGTTTAAAATATGTAACTTCTATCTAGTCTTCTGTGGAGTTAAGTTAGCGGCATTAACAACAGAGTTAGGAGCTCTGCAGAGATATAAATCCTGTATTCATTTAGTTACATTAATACTTCGTAACTTCTATCTGCTATGGACCTTCCCAGGCTGCAGCTAGATGTGGGGTTGGTGCACACGCAGTGGGAAGAGGAGACGATGAACTATCACTATTTTAAATACCAGTGGAAACACATTGCAATGGGAACTAGACTTTGCAGATTTCATTTCAATATCCTCGCTTTTTTTTCCCCCAGCTAGCACATATAATATTTTTAATCGTCATCACTGACTTACACGGTAACACACTTTCTCTTTGACAAGGCTCCCCACACCTTCTCTTTCTGCAGACTCAGCATCTTCGGAGGGGATGTGCAAACCATCCTGTGCTGTAAGGTAACACGGCACAGAGGAGGAAACCAACCAACCAAAAAACTTAGATGAAAAAAAAAAACAAAAAAAAAAAAAACTCGAACGGTACCCTCTCTTAGTGCCTGACCCAGAAAGGCTCTGAATTTCAACTGTCAAAGATACTTCTACCAAGAAATCAGGAAAAAAGAATGTACGTATTCACCAGTCAACAAATACTAAATGCTGACTATGTGCCAGGCACAGTCCTCGGTGGTAGTTATATACAGTGAACAGAATAGGCAGAGAGATTCCTGCCAGAGTGGAGCTCCCGTTCCAATGCAAAGAAACGGGATTTAAAAGAACAACTCTAAATGAAGTCATTTCATATAGCGACGAAATACTATGAAGAAAAGGAAGTAGAACTAGGAAATGGTTCTCAGAGTGAGGGACATAAGGCTACTTCAGGTGACCAAGAGGGCCTTGCTAAGTCCTAAGTGATGAGAAATTTTTATTCTTAATCTCACAGGGAGGTCACAACGATCAAGTTTCCTATTAATGGCAAACTATTAGGACTTGGCTATCACCGTCCACCCTCACCCCCACCCCGCCCCCCCCCCAAAAAAAGAGCCCACAAACTCCCACCTAAATCTTCAAGTAGGACTTCTCTACTTAGGAGCCGCTCATTTTTCTTTTAAGAGCCACTAACTTTTAAAGTTGCTAATCATTTTAGAGGGACTTAAGTAGAGGCGGTTCCTAGAAGGTTCTCTCAGAGCCCAATACCTCATTCCACACCATCCAAATCCTGAATGAGACAGTCCCAGCCCCGCAGCGAATCAGCGCTCCTCCGCCGACTCATTCATTCAGCCCGGTGGAGGAGTCCGGTTACCCTCCCAAGAACGTGCAACAAACAGGCCTGGGGAAACCTGGGCCACTTGGCACCCCCAAAGTTCCCCCCAAACTGTGAAAAAGGGGGAGAAAAAAAATAAACCGCTCCGCGTTTGCAGGCATTCTCCCCCGCCCCTCCAGGCGTCGTGGCTGCCAGGGGGCCGCTGTCCGCGGGGCAGGGGCGCGCGGCGGGACCTTCCCCGGGTGAATCATCGGTGCGGCTCCGCGGGGCGATGATTCATTCCCCCGCGGCCACGCGCTCCCGGCGGCGCTCTGACGGCCGCACACGCAGCTTCCTCCGTGCGAGATCAACGTCTCCAAGTACAACGTGCGGAGCCAGGCCGGGGGGCCGGGAGGAAAGGCACCTATCGGCAGCTATCCGAGTTCCCGGGTCCGGGTCCGAGTCCGGGAAGCGGCGGCGGGCAGATCCTGGCGCCCCTTGCCCACCCCCCCTCCCTCCGACGCGCGCGGCCAGGGGGCGCGGAGGGCGCACAGGTGGGTCCCCGCCGCCGCCTCCCGCCCCTCCCGCCGCGCGCCAGGCCGCCGCTCCCCGCCAAAGCGCCGCCCGCTCGCCCCTCTCCCTCCGTGACATCTTAGCATCTTATATAATAACTCGAGCGGATCCGGACGGAAGCCGCGCGCGCTGCCGGGCCCGGCCCCCCGGCGGGCGGCGGGGCCAGATGCGTGCGCTCCCGGCCCCCGGGCCCCGCACGGAGCGCCCGGGAGGGAGCGCGGTCCCCGGCGGGGGAGGCAGGGCCGGCGCGGCGGCCGCTCGGCCGGTCCCTCCTCTGAGACGGCGCTGCCGCGGCCGGTCCCCGCCAGGAAGCAGCGAGCGTCACCAACTGCGTCAGCTTCTCCCCACACAGTGCACGGTCTCCCTCCGCCCGGGGGCCGGCGGCGCGAGCGGCGGGGCCGCGGCCGCGGCGGGAGGAAGCCCTCCGGGGAGGAGAAAGTTCCCGGGGGCCCGCCCCGCGCCCGCTCCCGCCGCGCCGCCCGCGCCCGGTCAGGTTGGGCAACTTGTGACCCCCGGGCGCCCGGCCGCCGCCGCCTCCCGCCCGCCCGCCCGCCGGGCGCGCCCGGAGCCGGGCCTCCCCGGACCCGGCGGAAAGCAGCGGCGTCAGAAACTTCCCGGGGCCGCGCCGGGCAGCAGAGCCGCGGCGCCCGCGCATCGCCCTTACCTCGCTCTCCGGAGGCCGCGATCCGGGCGGGCGGGCGGGCGGGCGGGCGGGCGGCGCGTGGTGCGGGAGCGAGCGCGCGGGGGGCGGTAGGTGAGGCCCGCGCGGCGGGGGCGGGGCGGGGCGGGGGTGCGAGCCGCGCGGGGCGGGGGCTGGGCCGGCCGGGCGGGCGGGCGGGCGGGCGCGAGGAGTGGGGCGGGCGGGCGGCGGGCGCAGGGCGAGCGCGGAGGGGGCGGAGGAGTCGCCGCGGGTTTGTTTACGCATCGCCGCCCGGCTCGGGGCACAGCCCGCACGGCCTGATTGGACACAAACTGGGGCACAGCCTCTGGCTGCCGGCCGCCTGGCCTCCTCCAGCCGCCGCCGCGCAGCTCCCGGAGCGCCCTGCTGGGCTCGGCCCCCACCCCCAGCGGCGCCGGGGCCTGGAAGGGACCCACCCCGGCTGCAGACGTTTGCCCAGAGCTTACAGTTGCCCACCTGTAGTGGCCGATTGGCAGGGAGGGGGAAATTAGAAACTTCTGATGCTGGAGACTTTGTATCCATTCACCGGAGAAGAGGCTCTTTCCGCACCCCCCCTCCCCGCCTCCCAGACGGAGGAAGGGTGCCCTTGAATGGATGGAAAAGCAGCTCAAATGTTGATATGGCCCCTGGGTGATGGTCACCCCAGCCTTCCAGTCTAAGCCATCCCTGGGGATGCGGCTCCTTCCCCGTCTCCAGCTTCTCTGCTGGTAATCCGCCCCCCTGCGCAGCATTCAAAGGTGCCACCCCCAGGAGTGACCTTGCCTCGTGGTGCTCAAGACCCTCCTATGACTCCCCATGTCCTCAAGCCCCAATCCTTTCGTCTGAGTCCCCAGGGCTGGGCCTCTCCCTTTCAGTCTCCTCTCCACTGCCCAGCCAGCACCCCAATGAGCCTGGTCTTCAGATACCTCATCAGATGCCTCTGACCTTCCACAAATGATTTTGATTCCACTCTGTTCTCGGCCAGGAAACAGAAAACCCCAGGACTCCCTCCACCTGTCAAAGCCTCATCTACTCAGCATGTCTAACAAGTGCAGCCCCCCTCTCCCCCCCCCCCCACACACCCCTTCACGCGCAGAATGCCCTGTTGCTGGCATCACTGTGCCCCCACTGTCTGCGGATCCTGAGGCACAGGAGCCGGGTTTTAACGGGCTCTGAAGATGGGAGAGATGAACGCTGCAAGAATGCAATTGTCTGAGTGTCTGCAGTTCTGCTGGGGCTAGAAAAACTCCAGTCTATCAAGAGGGTCTCCTGAGAGAGGGTTCACGAACCTCATTTTGCAAAAAAGCAAACACTTTAAAAAACTGGGAATGCCCTCCATTTCTTCTACGTCTCTGTGTCTGCCCCCTGCCCCCATCACATTTAGTTCTGTACCCTCTATACTCATGATGGGCACTTCATAACCTGGGAGGAAGAAAAAGCAGATGTTCTTTAAGTTAAGGCTCAAATGATCAAAGTGAATATAGTACTTTGGGAAGAATAGACATGCATGGCCATGGACGCAGTCATTTTATAGTTAATTTCTAGACTCAGAGTCCCTCAACTCGGACAGTGTCACTCTCCAATCAGACCCTGGAGAATTGGACCCTGAGCCGTCCTGACTCTCAGGATGGCTGATTTCTTTCTTTCATGATGTGCTGCTTCCTCTGGGAAAATTGTCTTTGGACTTTGAGGGTGAATCCAAATGAGAGTCAAGTTTTCTTGCCCAGACAATTCAATCGTGGCTTAGTTACACAGGAGTTGAAAGAACTGGATGTGTAACCAGGGGAAGGCGAGGCAATCCTGCGATTAGCAAGTACTGGATTCAGCTCCTCCCTATAGGGCTGGAGGGACGAGGGAAAGAGGCTGCTGGAGCCATGAAGGGCTTGTCCAGTGGGAGCTGGAGCTTAGAAGGAAATGCATCTACTGCTGGGGCTGCCTCCCAGAGAAATGCCCTGGAGATGAGCAGGAAAAGGAGAATGGGTCTGAGAGAGAGGTGGCAAGTGACTAGCACTCGCAGCATGGGCGCTGCACCTGGTTACCTCTGGGGCTCTTTCTCAGAGCCTGCAGGGCAACATGAACTTCTTATTTTTCCTCTTTGCCCTTTTGCTTCCATTTATCCATCTATTCTCTTCTTTATCATGTATCATCATCTCTAACATGATGCCTTTATATTTCCCTTTTCTCTCTGGCTGTCCTGTCTCTGGCTCTCATTTTCCTCTTTGTGTTCACATGTAATGCTCCTGACCTCTTTTCCCCAAGGAGTCTCTTCTCACCTCTGCTTGTCTTACCCCTGCCTGGGCAGGATGGCAGCCTTCTTCAGCTGACAGAGATGAAAGGCTCCTGTGGGAGGCAATGGGATTCAGAACTATCATATTGTTGTTAACACATTATCTCATTTAATGTCCAACTCACATCTATTAGCTGGGCACCATCTCTCTATATAAAAGTTAAGTGACGGGAATGACCAGTCGCTATGACATGCACTGTGGAGGCCAACTGACCAGATCAGGCCTGATAGTACCCCCAACCTCTCACGGCCCCTCCCCCCAGCAACCCCCACCCCTGATTGGCTCCCCCAACCCCTGATTGGAGGAGGGGCTGTCTGTCCAACCTCCCGCGTCCCCTCCTCCCTGCCCTCCCAGTACCAACCAGCCCCTATCTGGGTGGGCCTGCCGGACCCCACCTGTGCACGAATTCGTGCACCTGCACCGGGCCTCTAGTTGAATATAAATTTGGTGGCTTTACTATTGCCCATCACAGAGAAGGCTTTGCTAGCATAGGTTGCCTTCAACTCTGTGACAGGTCTCTACCTTTCTCATCTATATGTCATCCTCCATTATTTCTCCATTATTCTACATCTTTTTCTTTCATTAGCACCCATCTTTCTCCCAAATCCCAACCCTCTAGAGTCTAATACATCTCCATTCTAAATCTCCAACGATTGAGAATAGGTACTTGGAGGAGGTGGCATTTCAGCTGGCTTTTGAAAGATAGGTAGAATTTCGGTAAATGGAGGTTAAGGAAGGGCATTCTTTGTGACTATTACCATCCAACTTAATTGAAACTCAAAAGACAGCTAGCAAGTAAAGCCAGATTCCATAAATTTGCTTTTAGGTCCCAGTTCTTTAAGACAAACTACTCAGAAACTCAGATTAACCCTAGCTCTATTGAGTAGAGATGTCATTCATAAAATTAGGAGCATAGTATTTTAAAGCCAGAAAGACATTATCTAGATATTGGCCCAACATGTCCATTTTTAAGTGAGGGGAGGGCTAAAAGACAGTTCAACATGAGCACTAGAGTTTGAGTACCTGTATTTGACTACCTGTATTCAAATCCCTGCTTTGACAAATGTTAGGCTATTTGTATAGTTTAAGTTTCCTCAGCTAATAGAATAGGAAAAAAAATGATAGAATCCACCTCAGCAGTTTGTGGGAATTAAATGTTTTTACGAGTAAAAGGCATGGCCTGATGCCCAGTGAATATTATTATGATTTCCCGTGGCTATTCAGCTAGTAAATACCAGAGCCAGAACTGGTCCCTCAAAGTCCTGTCAGCCATAACTGAGTTATCCCCATTACTGGAAGTTATGTCTTAGGGTGCTGTTGAAGGCCACCTGTGAAAATATGGTTCTCTTCCCATCTGCTGCTTAAAGTTCTCAGTAGTCCTTCTGGCTCCCATTCCTCACACTTCCTGCTGCCTCCTCTGCCACCTGCGCAGGCAATCCTGCTGTGCAATCAGTACCACTGTGTCCTTCCAGAGAGAAGGGGGTCATGAAAAATTAGCAACGGGCATGCATTTCACAGTGGGCAATATGGTTTACACGTTCTGATACAGCCATGTTTTACAATTTCAAATTTCAAAGCACTATCCACATTTCGAAAAATCATGGAACTAAAGGCATTTGAATCATCTGTCCTTCCTCAACCTCCAGAGTGAAAACCGCCCGCTTCAATTTCGGCAGTTCCTTAGAGGAATTCGCTGGGACCAAGAAAAAGCCTTGTTCTAATTGAGTGTCCAATCCTTCACCCAAACTGTGATGGGAGAGGATCTTCATTGTCCCTCCGCCTTTCCTTTCTGAGTCCCTGGTTTCACTTTTCAAAACTCCTCATCACCATGGTCTTTGTGCAATCTCTCCTCTGGACTAGAAGCCCCTGGACCTTACTTATCTCTAGAGCCTAGCTTAGGATAACAGACACAGCCATGTATTGTTGAGCCAACTGACGTGAGCAATGCCACACATATCAAAAGCGTCCCTCCTCCTCCCACTCCAAATCCTCGTCTCCGCAGCAGACTGTCCTTAGCTAGTTGTCAGCCGCTACATTAGTTCACCGCAAAGCATGTCAACAGCTGAATGTGAAAGAAATGTGCACCTTACGATGCAAACTACATTCAAAGGGGTTTATCTTAAGGGTGTAAATCCAGGCAGTATTTTAAGAAGGTCAGGAATACATTTTTGGGGCATCTGGACTCTCCTAACACCTTCACATAAACTGAAATAAAGGCTATTTGACTTGCATTGTTAACCATTTTGCTTTAGAGTTCTTGGGTTCATTGGTAGATGGCCTGTTTCTACAGGTGGCTATATTAATGATCCTGCTCAAGTCATTTCTTAAAAGGCACAGTTTTCTTTTACCATTTTTCTCTTTTCCTTCAAAGCCAGACTGGTGACTCAATACCCTGATCACTCACTGACTCTTTCATTTACATCTTCTATTTCATTTATATGTTTCCTCTAGGAAGCCGGAAGGAACCCAAAGGACCAATTCTAGATTAACTACTCATTTGATAAAAGAGAAAACTGAGGCACAGAGATGTTGGTGGCAAAGCTCTCATCCCACGCTCTGTCCACCTAAAGGTGAACTTTCCATCACCAGCTGCCCTCCTGACTGCCCCATTTTTGCCCCTCACCACTATCCTTTGTGCCCTTTAGGATTAATACGAGTGATGGTTGGCTCTCCTTTCTTCAGACCTCCTCTTTCACTTCTGGGTATCTCCTCTCTGACTTGTCTTCCTAGAGTGAACTGGCCCACGGTTCAGGGCATTTTCTCTTCACAACTCTGTCTCCCTCCAACCTTTCTCTTATAGCAGAACCATCTTAATATGATCCAATATTTTTACAGTTATAATAAAACAATTCTATTTTGACATATAAACATCAAAATCAACATGCATTTAGACTACCAATCAAATACAAGTTTATTTTTGCCAAGCCTTCCCAATTCTGAAATATGTACCAGTAACTAGCTGTGTGACCTTAGGCAAGTTGCTTAGCTTCTATGAACTGCGATGTGCTTGGTCTGTTAACTGGTGTTATTATTGGCATATGTGCCTAACTCATGGGGCTGTTTGAGAATCAAATGGAATAGTAAATGTAAAGCAATTAACAATAATAGTTGATAATGGCTAGTATTTGTTGAGATCTTACTCTCAACAGGTATTATTCTAAGCTCTTTAAATGAATTATCTCCTATCGACCTTACAGTATAGATTCCATTATTATTTGTAAATAGAAGAAAAAAAAAAAGAAACTCAAAGAAGTTTAATAACTTTCCCAATATCAACAAGCCGAGAAATGACTGAACCAGGACTCAGAGCTGGGCAATGAAATCTGAACAAACCTGTATGCTACAGACTGGGACATAGAATGCACTTAGTAAATGGTAGCTATTATTGTTTATTATCAGTATTATCACCTTAAAGAAATGAGAAAAACCTCTTCTCTGATTTCCTTCCAGATTTCTTTCAGAAATTGAGCCTTACCATCATTTTAGCAAGAGACAAGAAATTCATGATAGTCCAATTTGCTGGGTACCACTTGTGTCTGCTTCCCGAAGACAGGCTGGAAGGATGGTTAGTGGTTCTTGCACTGCTAAGGCTCTGTACTCACCCAGGCCCCCTCATCCTCATTGGGCCCTGCAGTATTCTTGATAAAATGGGAATTACTTAGGCTAGTGGTCGGCAAACTCATTAGTCAACAGAGCCAAATACCAACAGTACAACGATTGAAATTTCTTTTGAGAGCCAAAATTTTTTAAACTTAATCTTCTTTTAAGGCCACTTCAAAATAGACTTGTCCAGGCCGTGGTATTTTGTGGAAGAGCCACACTCAAGGGGCCAAAGAGCCTCATGTGGCTCTCGAGCCACAGTTTGCCGACCACGGACTTAGGCAATCTCTGACCCAAGAACAGTTCATAGTGATAGCCCAGAGATTTGTTCAGATTGTGCTTACACTTACATGTGTCCTTTCTCATGGTCAGGACAAAAGAGTCTCTGTGTCTAGCTCTGTTTGTTTGTCAGACATTTCTGCCTCAAAAGACAATTTAGAAAAGGGAATTTCCCTAGTGGTGTCCCAGGAAATCATACTTTTGGTCTCTATTACTATTTCAGTTCCTTCCCTTAAGGCAGTTTTTTGTTCCATGATCATCAAAACTGTCTGATTTTACTGTCTTATTCCCTTTGATGATGCTTAAAACAAAACAAAACAAACCCCCTGGTTACTGATTTTGATGTCCCTTTCCAGGTGTTCTGTGAGTTAGTCTTTGGCCCACTGTATTTCTAAATTGTACTTGATACTCCATGCCTTCCATGTTCCCTTGCTTTCCCCGAGTGCCTGTTGCCCTGTGAGCATCTGATTGTTTATATTTGGACATCTGGTCTTTTTTGATTCATAGTAAATATTGACCTTGGCCTTCTAATAATGAGGTTTTAATAGATCCTAGAATAATAAAATGCTAAATCCAGAAAGACTTCGCAGATAACAAAGGCCAAACGATTCTTTGTATAGTTAAGTAATCAAGACCCAAAAAAGCCAAGCATCATATGCAAAGCTACACACAGCCTGTGATGGGGGAAAGCTAGAACCAGATCCAATATTTCTGCTTCATTTGTCTCTCATCAGTTAGATTAGGACTCCTGGAAATAATGATATGATGAATTTAAAAGTGTTTTCTACTGAAATGTTTGTATTTTCACATCAGTGGTTTTCCTAACACATTTCCAGGAGGCTCAAAGGTATATAGATATTCCAAGATAGCAAAAGTATCACTGTAAGACAACATGGATTACAGAGCTGGGACCGTGTCCCTAAATAATCATCTTTCTTTTCTAGTGGTACTTTGTATAGTGTGTACAGCAAATTCTCAGCAATGATGAGGTTGAGGATGATGGTTAATGATGACCAGTTCTGGTACTTCTCTGCTCTCAGTCCTTTCCTACTGTTTCATTCTCTCTAGTTGCAGCTATTTCTGGGTTTCAAGCTTCCTGGAAGCCTGGCTCATTGAGTTTAGAGTTCATGAGGGTGATGAGTAGGTATTCAGTAGCTGTCTTCCACAGTGATGATGATGATGATACTTCAGATGGTTAGAGATCTACCCCAACCTTCCCCCTCCCGCCCCCCCCCCCACACACATTCTGAAACTTTTCTAAACTTGAGGAAGTGTGTTCCCAAAACAATACCAGCTATTGCATAAAATAAGCATTGTCTAGTCAGGTAATTTGAAAAAGACTGGGTGAGCCGAAACCGGTTTGGCTCAGTAGTTAGAGCGTCGGTCTGCAGACTGAAGGGTCCCAGGTTCGATTCCGATCAAGGGCATGTACATTGGTTGCGGGCACATCCGAAGTAGGGGATGTGCAGGAGGCAGCTGGTCGATGTTTCTCTCTCATCGACGTTTCTAGCTCTCTATCCCTCTTCCTTCCTCTCTATGGAAAATCAATAAAATATATTATAAAAAAGAAAAGAAAAAGACTGGGTGAAACAGAATTAAACAGTTCAACATTAATTTGTTTTGTTTTCAGTGGAATTCACAGGACCTTTAAAACACTAATGTGAATCCTGAATTTCTAAAGGAGGGTGATAAAATATGTAGAATTTCCCCAAACACATTTGACCATCAATGCATGTATTCCTTAAATGTCTTTCTCATGGAACTGGTATAACATGGAATGAACTTAAGGAAATGTTAAATATCCTTTGAGTTTCAACTAGAGTATACAGTACTCCATTTGTTCTAAACCTCTCTGTTTCACATATGAAGGTGCCTTTCCCTGGGGGTTTGTTTTCTTAGATCTAATGATTAGGCCTGTGCCTCTCTTCTCATTATTTATTATTTCAGATTAGATGGTATTATTTCTCAGTCTGAATTTCTCCAGATAGAGAAATCATAAGTTGTTTGACCTCGTATGTGAGCTGCTAAATTCCCATAACCATTTCACCTATCCTGTTGTAATCTATAATTTTCAAGGTGCAGGGTCAAAAAGTTAATGATGACTATAATAATGATAACTAACAATTTTGAGTGTGTGTGGTGGGCCCAATATCATGCTAACAACTTTACATGCAGCTTCCCACTTAATTGTCACCATAACTCTATAAGGTGGATATTACTATATGCTTCCATTTCACACATGAGGAACCTAAAGTGCACTTAAGTAACTTAGCCCAAGAAGGTCCCATTTAAGGCTGCGAAGCTGGGATTTGAATCAGATGTGTTAAACTATTTGAATTGGCCGAAACCGGTTTGGCTCAGTGGTAGAGCGTCAGTCTGCGGACTGAAGGGTCCCGGGTTCGATTCCGGTCGAGGGCATGTACCTTGGTTGCGGGCACATCCTCGGTGGGGGGTATGCAGGAGGCAGCTGGTCGATGTTCTCTCTCATCGACATTTCTAGCTCTCTATCTCTCTCCCTTCTTCTCTGTAAAAAATCAATTATATATATATATATACTGTATATATATATATATATATATATATATATATATATATATTAAAAACTATTTGAATCAGCACTGCCTTTCTAGCGATAGGTCTATTTTTTTTTTTTAATGTAAGTGTCTCCCCCCCACACACACACACACACACACACACCCCCCCCCCCCCCCCCGCCAAACCAGAATCCTTTAAAAGCCGAGGACCTCAGTTTCTTGGCTACTAACCAGAGCTAGTATATAACTTCAGTTGCTTGCCACTTGGCCCTCTTCATAGGCCATCTCACAACACGATGGCTTACTTCACCAAACAAACTAGAGTTTCCTAGCAAATTGGATTACGGTGTTATGTAATATGGTCATGTACTTATATCCACAGACATCCTGTCACATTTGCTGTATCCCATTGGTTAGAAGCAAGTCACAGATCCCATTAATACTCAAAGGGAAGAGGATCACTTAAAACTTGAGCACCAGGAAGTTGGAATCATGGGGATCACCCTGGAGCATTATCTACCACAACTGGAGAATCATAAAATGTATGTGAGCAGTGGAGTAGGGGTGAAATCCTAGGAACCACCCCATCTCTAAAACATGCCCACATGAAAACCTTACAACAAGGGAAGTATTTTATTTCTCTCTCATTCTCCATTTCAGAAAGTGCTCCACCTATAGAGGAGATATAGAGGAGATATCTCTAGCCAGCCCATCCCCCAATCCAATCCACCAAATAGATACTAAACGTGGTCTTCCCTCTGTTTACACTGTTTCCCCAACATTCTCAGTTACCACTGTCTTTCCCCCAAACATTGTTTGACTGTACCTCTCAAGGGGCTCCCGGATCCCATTCCTTTACGAATCCACTCTTCAGACAGCAGCCGGAGTATCTTTTCTCAAAACACAGATCAGCTCCTGTTATTTTCCTGCTTAAGATCTTCCATGGGATGCCCTTTGAATGTAAGTGAAGTTCCAAACTCCCTACAGGAACTGACCTCTACCTATTTCTCCAACCTCATTTGTCTTATTACATGTCTATACACAACTGTATTGTTTGATTTGTTTTAATGACATATATTTCAGATTTCATAATCTAAAAATAATTTAAAGTAGCCCTAGCCGGTTTGACTCAGCCTGTGGACTGAAAGGTCCCAGGTTTGATTCCAGTCAAGGGCACATGCGTGGATTGCGGGCTCGATCCCCTGTGTGGGGTGTGCAAGAGGCAGCCGATCAATGATTCTCTCTCATCATTGATGTTTCTCTCTCTCTCTCTCTCTCCCCCTCTCCCTTCTTTTCTGAAATCAATAAAAATATATTAAAAAATAAATAGATAAAAAATAAAAATGATTTAAAGTAAATAAAGTTAGTGTTATTAAACAATCTAACAAATTTACTTTACCCTGTTCACGATATCACTTGAACAGGGTAAAGTAAAATTTTAATAAAGCTAGCACTTGAGGCTAAATTTTTTTTTAATGAAAGAAACATTATTTAGCAATTACAGTTTTATGGGTGATCCATTGCATCATGTTCCAGATAATTTGATCCAAAATGAGATATCTTAAATTAGATGATTTTTTTAGATGAACTTTTGAAATAATATAAAATCCCAACTTAATCTAATATATATTGAAGTTAAGTAACAGAAGAGGTTTGTCTATAAAGTGGTGAGTATTATTATTTCAGAAGAGGGGCAGACAAAATGTATTATATATTTAGCTTATTCACTGAGCTTAATCAAAATTTAAAGTTATAAAATCATGTCCATAATAAAATCTAAAAATAGGGTAACACATTTATATAAGTTACATTTCTAATCGGCTAGAATCAGAAAAATTCACTTTCTGTTCGGGTCTAACTTATTCATTTATCATAGACTACCCAAGCCACCTGGGTATGTGTTCCCAGATGAGATCCAGAGAGAGCGCACAGCCTTCACAGAAAGACGGACTGGAACTGAACCTGAATTCTACAGCCCAACAGCTGAATAACCTTATTCAGTACGTTCAAACTTTCTGAGCCTCAGTTCCCTCATAAGTAAATAGGGATAACCTCTCAGAGTTATTTTAAGGATGAAATGAGGCAACCTACTTATTGACACAGTGTAGGTATTCGGTGTATGTTATTTTCTCTCCTTTTTTTTTTTTTTATCACCTTTTGGCTAATCAATCCAAAGTAACATGAATTGATCTACTTCCTATTTCTTTTACCATTATGCTAGACCTGGGATCAACTTGGACAGGAGAAAAAAATGATAAAAATATCAGGAAGGCAAAATAATCAGGACAGGTCTGAGATAGAGAAAGAATGAAACAGATGCCACACCTAGGACGGAGATTTCAGTGAGAAGTGATAAGCCACACAGGAATGCTGAAGGAATCTGTGTTTATTTGTGGATAGGTAATTTATGAAAATTACTGGACATTTTTTGGGAAATTGTATTATTTACTTATTGAATAATTTATGCCACTGTTCCTCTCCCTTGCATTTTGAATGTAATGAATATTAACTTGAATGAGAAAATCTGAATGTAATGCAGATGTATCACTTGTATTTCTCACCAGATGTAGTTTTATCAGAAGAGTATTCTTTCACTATTATTTCATTTCCCGAGCAAAGGGGCCTTTTGATTTTTTTTTCCCAGATTATTTTTGGGAGAAAAGACATTGCAGTTACTTGCAACTTAATAAAGCAATTTCTTTTATGGCTTTCCCACTTCGGGATGCTGTTAGATTGTGTTGGCATGATAGGAAGAATCTTTTTATAAGTTCTACAAACTCTTGGTGATTTTAACGTTGTAGATTCTATAGTATTACTGCATAAGTTTTATTATGGAGAATCACTGTTCCATTAACTTCACCTGATTTGGTTAATAACCTACCAAAACAAACATAATGAAAACTCTTTCCTGTCCTTTTAAACCCCCAAAACAGCAGCTTATTCCCTGATTAATAATGGTGTGAGGTAACAGAAAACATACATTGGTCTCTGCCCCATGCTCCTGGCACAGAGCTCCCAAGTCCCTTGTAATTTCCTAAGTGAGAAGAGCACTTGAAGCATCTTCTGTTCTAATGAGGTGACTCTAGGTGGGCTCCTGGTTGGCTCTTGGATGGGGTTGGTCACCCAGAAAAACCAAACTCTCCCAGCCCCATCCTCCAGAGAGGGGAGAGGGGCTATGGCGTTACTAACCGATCATACCTATATGAGAAGCCTCCATAAAAATCCCAGTAGTATGGGGTTCAGGGAGCTTCCAGGCGGGTCAACACATCTACAGCCATGGGGACAGAAGCTCCTGGGCTCAGGACCCTCCCAGGCCTTGCTCTGTGTACCTCATCATCCGGCTGATCATCTCTATCTGTTATCACAGCCTTTAATAAACTGCTACAAGTGCCACCCTGAGTTCTGTGTGCTGCTTTAGAAAACCTTGTTCCTCATATTCCTTTAAGGGGAAAATTCTACACTTTAACATAACTATGATATTAGAATTGTTTTTTGGAATAAAACCATTAAGTTTAAAGTTTTTTTTCTGTTCCTATTTGCTAAAAGTTTTTTTTTTTTTTAGATATTGCTGCTGAATTTTATTAAATATTTTTTCTTTATCTAGAAAGACAATTAGAAACAGTTTCCCTTTATTCTGTTAATAGGATAATTTATGTGACAAATTCCTTGTGTTTTGGGACTAACCCAAGTTTTCTGTGATTGTGTGTGCAAATAGGGAAAACAGCAAATTTAAAATAACTAATCTCTGAGAAGTGAGATTAGTGGGAGGTAACAATGGGAACCTTTAAAAAAAAATAATACACACACACACACACACATATATATATATACATATAATATATATGTATATATATGTTTGTGGACAATTTTTATTTTTGAAAAAGAATATGCATTACTTTGATAATTGAAAGGTCTTGCTAGAAAAACACCAGCAAGATCAATAATCAGGGAAAGGGCCTAATTTGAATGCCCATCCCCCAAATGCTGTGGTGGTCTGGCAGTCTATCAGGACTCCTATTTACATGGAGAACTCTATTCCTGGGGTAAATGATTAAGGGACTCTGAAGCTAATAGTCAGATTCTAAGATACTTGTCATATTGCTCAACAGAGAGGAGATAAAGAGTTGCTGAACCTCTGGGGTCAGCATGCCTCCAGGAAGGTGGATCATTTACTGTGAGGAGAAAAAATGTATTTATGACTGCTCAATACATGGGTGGTGGTGACTCTTCATTTGTCTTTTCCATTCTCACTCTGCAGAGATTTTACCAATTCCTCTCCAAGGTAGCTGAGCAAGAGAGACAGGCCATCCTAAAAGCTTAAAAATGACTGTAACCAACCACTCTCTCGGACCTCCAAGACTGGATAAAAATGTCCCAGCATCTAGAACTTCTTCAGTGATGGCTGTAAGGGCAGTAGAGCCTAGTACTGGAGGCAGTGGAAGGCATGGTCAGTGTTGGGGTGAGTGGGGTTCCAGGCATGTGCTGGAAGAAGCAGTGCGAAGAACCCACCAGAAGGTCCTACACTGGGAAGGAAAGGGTGTCAAATACATCTCATGAGGTGAATAGACACAAATGCCCTCGCACTCATTACCCGTATGGATGCCAAGACTGCTGCAGCTCAGAGAAACAAGGATTACACAAGGAGGGTGATGGAGCCTTAGGCAGCTATGGTAACAGGTGTTCCTACTGTCCTTGTTTTTCCAAAAACACTGTTAGTGCCATCAGAGTGGCTTGAGTCAGCCTCTCTGTCTCCCCCATCAGACTGGACTTCTGGGAGCTCAGAGATCACTGTATGTCTAATCTTCCATATTGTTTTCCATATGTGTATCCCCAGAGCACTTATCCCAAATGTGTATTCAACACGGTTATTGCACTAAATGATGAGCCTGGGCGGACACTTTGTAATAAGGAGGGAAGCTCCAAAATTAGACCAAATGATAACAGCCAGAGACTTACCCCCAAAAGGAGGATTTATACAAATTACAGCAGTGCTCCTGGGCCAGATATAGAAGCAAGAAGTTTGAGATAACACAAATTATTGTTTCAAGAAGAAGTCCACAAGGAAAGACATTCATTGTACTCTGTCAGGAGTGGTGATCAGGAATAGCTACAGAAAGTAGCTTTGTTTGTGAGCTGTCACATAACAGTGACTACACGATTGAATTCAGAATCTAGAGGGAGAGGAAAAGGAAGAAAAGCGTCCATTAAGAAACTTAATTTAAAAAAGGAAATAAGACTAAATTTCTAGATTGAAATAAATAACTGCAGTTCACTTATAAAATAAGACAAAAACTTGAAACTATCTTCTTGAGAAAAATCTATGTTGTTCACTAGGGTAGTAGACGAAATCACTGGAGGAAAAAGGGTTTCATGGGAAAAGGGAAACATTCTACAAATGACAGAAACAGGAAAGCATGCAACGTCTGTCAGATCAAATTCGTATCAGCAGTTGGGCAGTTAAAGATCACAAATGACAGGAAGTATCATTTTAATGTGAATCACCGCTGAGTGACTAGGACTCTATGGAATAAGTCACTGGAACTGGGAGAAATACTGAATCAAAGAGAAATTTTTAAAAAAAAAGAGAGAGAGAGAGAGAGAGAGAGAGAGAGAGAGAGAGAGAGCGCGAAGTTCTTCGGGGAAATTGTTCTGTAAGGACAAGTCATGCCTGAAAAAAGCAGATTCTCAAGGGATTACAAAAATCTATAGTGAAGGGAACATATGGTTGTGATCAATACTGAATATTATCAGCCTTCCACTGGATTGCACACTGAAGATAACCCTAAATGTTGAGATTATGTGAAATTGAGGGCAATGTTTAGTCAAGGACAGATAGTTGTTTTGAGACAGAAAACATACAACGCTAAGTGAGGGATCTTTTGGGTTAATAATTATAGAGGGAAATCCTACTTAACATCTTTATGAATGACCTAGAAAGGCAAAATCTCTAAATTTTCAAATAACACTAAGCTCCTCTGAGAAGTGAGATACAGAATGTTCAACCAGGACATGTGAGCCACCATAGCACCGTCATAAATTCCACTCAGGAGCCTCAGTAGGTAGGGGTCAGATAAAACACATGAATAAAAAATAATCCAGTTTACACTTGAAAGACGTTGGGTTTATACCATAAAGAAGTTACTCCCTGCTAATAGGTTATGAACAACAAAGAAGACCTACAAATTGAGTTATTCTAGACCAGTGGTTCTCAAACCATTTGGTCCCAGGACCAAAAAAATTAAAATTTATTGCCCTAGCTGGTTTTGCTTAGTGGATGGAGCATCAGCCTGGAGAGTGAAGGGTCTCGGGTTTGATTTTGGTCAAAGGCATGTGCTTGGATTGTCAGCTCGATCCCCATTAAGGGCAAGCTGGCCAATTATTCTCTCTCATCATTGATGTTTCTATCCCTCTCCCGTACTCTCCGAAATCAATAAAATATATTTTTAAGAGATTCATTGAGGACTCCAAAGAGCCTTTTATTACTTCATTTTAAAATTATAAGAAACCCATTACATATTAATATAAATTAAACAATTTCAATTGACTATACTTTCAAAATTAAAAAAAAAAGTGAGAAGAATGGAATTGTTTTTATGGTTTTTTTTCTTTCTTCAAAACTCTTTAATGTGTGACTTAGGAGAAAAGAGTGGATGATTATATTTACCTCTGCATTTAAACAACTTCAATGTTGTTTTGATTGAAGCAGAAGAAAATCTGGTTTCGCACAGTTATATAGATGGAGAAGGAATATATTTTCATAGGCTTTTAAAGATAATTGTAGACATTGTTCTTTGATACTACACTAAAACTCACTAAATGATTTTTTTGGGGGTAGCCTATTTGCAATATGGAATCTGAAACTATATTAATTATCTTTTCATGTTCTGTTATATTAAAATTCATTTACCCTACACTTTGAATATCTTTAAAAATGTAAACCCATGCATAATTTGTGTAATGATTAATTATTCATTTGGAAATTATTTACTGACTAAATTTTATAGTTCTTCCAAATGTTGATGTTTCATTCTACAATATAAAAATGCATTTACTAGTATCACTATATTTCTCACCAGAAAAGCCTGTGAGCATTGAGAAGCTTCCATTTTCATTGAGGAATACATGTTTTCCAAAATTCTAATTTTTGCTTAAAAATGCAAATTTTATTACTGGCAACATATACACTCAGTTTTATTTCTTTGAGTGACAGGTTTACTTCATTCATTTTGGAGAAAATATCTGCCAAACACTATAGTAGTATTCTTCCAGGCTTTCTTTCAAGTAAAACTGGTGCTTCATGAAAAATAGCAATGAGTAAGGCTCATAATTCAAAGAGCTTGAGTGCTTGCCTCAAGACAACTCTCATATTTATAATGCAGCAGAAGTTTTTTATCCAGCACAAATGCAAATAATTTTTCAGTAATATTATGAAAGTAGTTCTCACTTTGCGGACACTCAGGAACACCAGATCTTGTGGATCACAGTCTAAAGGCTGAACGCATGGCCTCACCTTAGCTAAGAAAATGCCCTGTCTCATCCACCTGGCATCAGAGACTAAATACAAAGTATTTTATAAAATATTAAATATCTGCTTCTCTTCTGTAGCTGAAATACTTTTCTTTGAACATACAGAAGATTATTTGTAGATTAGTAACTATAATTATTCAGGACTGGACAAACTATGTATTTGAGAAGAAAGACAAATAATTAGGATCTTATTTGGGAAAGAGAGAGGTTTGTCTAAAGTTTAACAAGTCCTGATTTAATTAGACTGGTATTTATGAGCACCTGTAGAGTTTTGTGCCATATAAAGAGATATATATCCAGGTTCCTGCTCTAATAAGAACTAGAGTATAGTTGGCAAGGCAGGATTCATAACTATAATAAGGGAAATGAGAATTCAAGAACTAAATGGAGATTCAGGACAATAATACCAGAATTGCTGCAAGGCAACACGTGATCCAAAGCTAAAGGAGTGGTACCAATGGTCGAGATTTTACAGTTGTGGGTGTTTCTCACTGTCCTATCTCCAACAGCCTCCACCCAACCCATCTTCTGATCCACCAGTGAGATCGGTCCCATAGGATAGAAGGTGCTTTGTCCTGACTGGCATAGCACCCTTAACTAGTGTTTATTCCCACTGTTTTCCTTCATGTTCCTGGCTTCTGGGGCATGTGCAAGGCTGTACTTCAGAAGCTGCTGGAGGTGATACTCTTTTCCTTGTGAAAGTCTGAACATTGAAATTGACAGAATTACGCCAAGCGGCATGGGCAGTACTATAGACTGAATGCTTGTGTCTCCCCAAAATGTATTCTAGTACTTGGAAATCTATCCCTCCATGTGATAGTATTTGGAGGTGGGGCTTTGGGGAAGTGGTTAGGTCATGAGGGTGGAGCCATCATCAGTAGATTAGTGCCCTTAAAGAGATAACTCAGAGAGCTCCCTTGTCAGTGCTCTGTGCTGCCACTGTGAGTAGGAATTGCAAATATCTATGAGAATAAAAACTAAGTAATGTATAAAGGTTGAGTCCAGAGAAATAGATTACTTACCCTCCCATCTCCCCCCCCCGCTTTTTTCCCCTCCCCATGAATATTTTGCAGTTATAAAGTCATTTCCATGAAAACTAATTGGATTTCAAAGTATTCCATCACGCGCTCCAAAGAAAGAAATGCAGTTTCCCCACCACTAAAATCACTGATCATTTTGCAATCTCGTGCTGAGAAGGCCATTTCTCACATTATAGGAGATGGCAATCCCCAAACTGTGCAGTGTAATAAAATAGTTAATTTAAGGATTAAATACATTTTTAACTTTGAAAAGATTTAGAACTGCATAACATGTTTCAAGAAAATAAAACCCCGGAGAGTGGCCAGTCAAGATGGTGGTATGGGTAAATGCTTATTCAGAACCTCCCACAACTACATAAAAAGTACAACTACATCACAGAACAACCATTCAGAACACCTGAAATTTAGCTGAACAGAAGTCCTATAACTAAGGACATAAAGAAGAAGCTACATCATGAGACTGGTAGGAGGGGCAGAGATGCTGAACTGGATAGTTCCACACACAAGGGTGGCAGGTAAAAATCAGGAGGGATATTTTTGGTTGCAAAGGTCCTCCCAAGAAGTTAGGGGTTCCAGACCCACATGAGAACCCCCAGCCTAGGATTCTGATGCCAGAAAGAGAAGTCCCCATAACTTCTGGCTGTAAAAACTAGCTGGGGTTGAGGCTGAGAGAAACAGAGAATGGCTGGAGTCCCAAGCAATTCCTTTTAAAGAGCCTGAGTACAGATTTACTCAAGCTCACTCCCTCTAAGCTCAGCACTAGGGCAACAGCTCCAAAGATGCCAAGGACATACAAGGAAGAACTGAATTGTCTGACTTTAGGAGGAGGCTGGAGGAGCAGCTTTCTCCCAGACAGAAGTACTGGCAGAGGCCACTGTTCCTTTCCTGAGCCCTTCCTGCACAGAGCTGGCAGGCAGGTGCCATGTCTGAGTCTCCATCAACCTGGCTATCACTATTAGCCCTGCCTGGGGGACTCCCTGACATCCTGTCCCACCCAACTTGTGGGCCTGCATTGACTTACCTTTTTCTTTAAAGTTGTTAGGAGGGCAAGGGCTTTGACTTATCTGTTCTTCAACAGCTAGTACAGAGCTAGTGGGTGATTGATAGGTATTTGTTGAATAAAAATAATTTCCGTAGAAGTATCACTGCATAACGTTTACATTACCACCTGTGTGCACATACCTCCTCAAACATACGAATATGACCAGATTCTCAAACACTTCCTAAGACATCTCTCTAGTTATAGTAATAGTAGTAGTTAATATTTATTAAACTCTTAATGTAAACCCTGTCCTAACTACCTTACTTATTCTTTAGAACATTTGAGAGTGGTAGTGTTATCACTTCCATTTAGTTAAGGAATGGATGAGTGACATGCCCAAGGTCACAAAGGTAGTAAGTAACAGAACACACCGGGATCTGACTGTCAATCAACTGGCTTCAGGGTTTACACTTCACAAAATGCCCAGGTAGAAACTTAAATGTGTTGACCTTCAACAGCCAGCTACTTCTCCAGCAAAATGGGTTTATGTAGGAACAACAAAGAATTGCAATGTTGGACATGTAATTTAATGCAGAACCTAAGAAACAGAAGAGAGGAAACTATTATAGAACATTTGGATCACTATTATAAACAAAGAATTCTTCCTGTTGAGCTCCTCAATTGACAGAGGGAATGAGAGCTCCTCCTTCTGGCCTCCCAATTTAATTTTAAACGAGGTTTCTGTTAATTAATTTTTACAAATGCAATTTATATGGGACCTTATCATTGGAAAAGACTTCAAATATCCTCTTGTCCCAGTGACCTTCAATTGGGAGCATTTGTATTCCCAGGGCCATGAGAAGATTTTTCAAGGAGTACTTAAGTATGCAGATTTGAAAGAGATTGGGGTTATAGTTTCTGAGAAAGCCACTTCCAGGAATCTCAGAAAGCATAGGAAAGAGCATCTATGTTCGGATTCTTAACTTCTATTTTATTATTAAAATTGATCTTTCTATTAAATTCGATCTGCCTGCCTGGGTTGGGGGGCTGGATAAAAAGGTGAAGGTAAGAGGTTACAAATTGGCAGTTACAAAATAGTCACAGAGATGTCAAGTATAGCACAGGAAATACTCAATAATATGGTAATAACTATGTATGGTGTCAGATGGGTGCTGGGCTTATGGGGGGACCACTTTGTAAGTTATATAAATGTCTTACCACTATGCTGTACACCTGAAATTAATATTGAATGTTAACTATAATTAAAAAACAAAAAAAGATCAATTGGATCTGTTTGAGAAGTGGCTCATTTTCCCACCTTCCACAAGGAAGATGTTGTCCTTGATTATGTGAAAGCTTACTTTGGTGCCTTGCTTCAAGGTGCAAAACTTACTGGGCACCAAGCCAAAGGGAAGCCTTCATTACTGAGGACGACATGCAGCCCAGGACAGCCAGTGAGAAAGTTGCAGCTGAGCACTATCAAGAGAAAAATAGTGAGGAGTGACAGAGAATAACAAGGAGATCAGTGTCTACTTAGAACACATGTTTGCTAACACCTTTCACTAGGTGCTATAGAAGATGACACTGAAGGATGAGGCCATCTTCTTGTTTTCTGTCCCAAGAAGCAAAAAGCGGGAAGTGATATTTGTTGAGCATTGCAGGATACCAGGAGACTCATACCATTAGTTCCCATTTTATAGAAGAGGAAAACTAGAGCTCAGGAGGCTAAACAACCTTACTAAAGTCACACAGGCTGAAACTGGTTTGGCTCAGTGGACAGAGCGTTGGCTTGCTGACTGAAGAGTCCCAGGTTCGATTCCGGTCAAGGGCATGTACCTTGGGTTGCGGGTATATCCCCAGTGGGGGAGTGTGCAGGAGGCAGCTGATTAATGTTTCTCTCTCATCGATGTTTTTAGCTCTCTATCTCTCTCCCTTCCTCTCTGTAAAAAAAAAAAAAAATCAATAAAATATATTTAAAAAAATAATAAAAAATAAAGTCACACAGGATTCAACCCCATGAGTTGAAAGTATGCGCTCATGTCAACACCTGTGAGTATTGC
The DNA here is from genome assembly GCF_964339955.1 of Pipistrellus hanaki. NCBI lineage: Eukaryota > Metazoa > Chordata > Mammalia > Chiroptera > Vespertilionidae > Pipistrellus > Pipistrellus hanaki. Next base: position 32,299,029 of record NC_140516.1, on the reverse strand, counting down.
TAAGGAGAATGAATCATCAAAGAAAATAATCTTCTGCAAAGAACCAGGAACTGATGCTGGAGGGACGATAGCAAATATTATAAGGAAAGAGAGGATGCAGCTATTTTCAGATGAGTTCAGGTGCTTGTATTGAATAAATGCTAAGCACTGAGGAAGATTGGGGTTGTAATTTCTGAGAACCGCTCTCAGGCATCTCTGAGAAAGCACGGGGAACACATTGGAAATGAGTAAAATTACATAGAGGAGAGGCAGTAGCTCATTTAAATAACAGATCTATAGAATTGACATTGATCTCTCAGCAAATTTCTGGGCAAGCTCATCAGCAGAGAGGTTAAGCATCCAAGCTCCAGCATCAGACAGACTTTAGAGAAACAAATCTCAGTCCCTCCACTTTCTAACTGTGAGCACATCACTTAATGTCTCTGAGTCTCATCCGCAAACAGGAGTTGGTAAGGACCCCTTTGTAGGGCTGTGGTGATGAACTCATGTATGTAAAGCATTCGGCACAGTGCACAGTGGATGGAAAGCATTAAGTGAACAATAAACATGACAGCTATAATTGCTCAAATACACGATTAATCAAATGACTGGTGAGTGCTCAGAAAAGGAAATGGTGATAGTCCATCATTCTACAAATATTTATTGAGTACCTACTAGGGATCTTTCCTACTGAGGAAAGAGACGTGACAAAAAGGAATTGTGATTTATGGTCTATCTGGAAAAGAAAGATTTGGCTTATTCATTAACTATCCCAAGTTTCCATTACTGGTTACGCTGTGTACAGTTCTTTCTGCTTGATCTGGCAGGGAGGTTGTAATTCTGCATTTTTGTGTGTGGCATTGCAATCTATCTGTTGCCATGGAGAGACAAAGTGAAAAGAAAGGCAAACCATGGCTTCAATACAAACAGTGTCAAAGAACAAATATAGAAAAAAATAATGAAAACAAATGGAAAAGGCAGAATGGCTTTCTGCTTGAATGTGTATATGACAGCATGAAACCTCTTTTGTCGTGAGGCAAAATAGGAATTAGAATCACTACTCCATATTCCAAATACTGGTTTAAACCCACATTTTAAAATGCATTAAACTAGCCATGAAGATATAATAAGCAGAATGGAGAATAAATTAATTACAAATTATTTCTGTACTTTATTTTTTCTGGATGGTTAGAGCTAATTGTATAGCCATGTTTTTACTCTGGGAACCCGACACCTGGGTTGTTTGAATTGCAAAAATGATATAAGGGTGTGTGGTTTCTTTTTCATTTAGACTTGAAACATTTCTGTTATGCCATTAATTTCACATTCTCTTGCTTCAAACACACAGTCTCCTGTAGAAAGCATAGTCCAGGGATGGCCTTAGACACAGTGAGGCCGTCCATGCTTATTGAGAGGCACTTACCACGTTTCATATATTTTCAATACGTTATTTCACTAAATGCCCACGACACACCCATGAGGCTCAGATTAGACAAAGCAACTAAGATTCAGAGAAGCTCATTTGCCCATGATCTCACTGCTGGAAAGATGCAGGTCGGGAATCTGAAACTTGAGTCTCCTGACTTTAAGCTCAGGCTCTGACCACTTCATGATGCTACTTCTTACCCGACAACGTAGTTTAGAGGCCAGAACACAGGCTGGGGAGTAGGAGACCCGGTTCTCATTCCTAACATTCAAAGCTTTGGGACAGTGAGGAGATTACCTTACTTTTCTAGGGTCATTTTCTTATTTGTCAAAGGAAAAATGGAGGGTAAAAATGCCTGGGATCACCTTCCCTTCCCATCTACAACCATATGCTTATGGATTTGCTATGGAGCGAATAAGCTTGAACTTGAGTTCCCTCCCTTATATGGCTCCTGTAGGAGCTGGATGCGGCAGGGAGCTGTGGAGCATTCTAGGTAGAGAAGGAAAGCCAGGTCACCATCAGGAAGCGTGTCTGTGCAAGCATTTCTGGAAAATTGACTGAAGAGATCTCAGAGGAAAGGCCCTGAGTGCCTATGATTCCAGGAATCGAACGTCTAAATAAATATTCACTTTTCTACCTCATTTGTGTTCACAATTCCACCCCCCCCCTTCCCCCTCAGGGGAACCTGTTGCATAAGCGTCAGGATGTGCCGCACAGGGTGGTCCTGTGGTCCGGCGGGGAAAAGAACAGTAAAGGAGGGGGAACTAAGGTAGGGGGCTTCTGAAGCCTCCCCATGCTGCCAGGTACCACAAGGTTTTCAGAACCAATGTCACCAGGTAGGCGTAGGAACACACTGTGAATGAGAAGGAATTGGTGGTATCAGACTTCCCATAAACATCTGGAACAGGCCACTTTACCCTTCTTGCTCTGTAATTGATATTACAGTGAGAAGGAACTCATATTTATGGTGTGCCCATCAGGTGCAAAGCACCAAAAATGCGTTATCTGTGTGTGTGTGTGTGTGTGTGCGTGTGTGTGTGTGAGAGAGAGAGAGAGAGAGAGAGAGAGAGAGAGAGAGAGAGAGAGAGAGAAAGAAATATCCTGCAATCTTCTGCATCCCCAGGCCCTTATCTAGGTCTATTGGGCTGACAGAGTGAAGTTTGGGATACCAGATTAAAGGTATGAGAACAGTAGAGAAGGGGTACACCACATTACCTGAAAGAGCTGTAACCTGTGGGGATGTGAGAATGTGAAGATATACGAGAGGCAGGTGGATAGCATTGGCCAGAGAGGCAGGAGGATTAGTGAGAGATGAGAGACTGGGGTAGCTGCCACCAGTATGGGGCCTAAATACCAAAACTAGCAATTTTTAGACTATGTCTCAGGTGCTGTTCTTTACATCTAGTAATACATTTAATGTTGAGACTCTAGGCTTCATCTGTAGGAGGAGCTGAGTCCCCAGAGGTTCAAAACCATTGGAACTGGATGTTAGGGCAGAGGCAGGGGTGATGGTCAGGATGGTAGGAAGGAGGACACGGATGGACAGACACAGGCCCTGCATCTAAATTCTGTAAGCTCTGCCCAGCCTACCTATAATCAAGGTAGGTTTCCAAGAAACCAGGCAGCAGGCCCTTGAAAAGGTTTATTCTACTTTGATTGCCTGCTTCTTGTCTTTTCTAGATCTGTAAGGCAAACCCTATCGTTACTTTTATTTCCAGATGAAGAGACTGAGGCTCAGAGGTGACCTGGTAATCTGCCCAAGGACATACAACCAGGGAGCTAGGATTTGATCTTAGGCGGTCTGACTCTCAAGTCCATGGCTTACTCATATGTGTACTGTTGCTCATCAGCCCCACTTGTCATCTTTAAAAAGACCTATTCAGTTAGACTTTGCTTTTCAAGGTATTTTGGAATTGATTTCTGTTTCTTTTGAGTGAGACACTCTGGTTAGGCAGAGTGGGAGAAAGTTTTATTTGAGGTCCATACATGATCTCCCAACATTCCCAAGTGGTTCCTATGATTATACCTATTTTTAAAATTGATTCTAGAGAGGAAATGAGAGAGAGAGAGATTGGGTTTTTTCCTACATGCTGACCAGAGATCAAACCCAAGACCTGGCCCAGCACAATGCTCCAACCAACTGAGCCACACCGGCCAGGGCTATTGCTATGTTATAGATTTTGCGATCATCAACAGCCAAAATCTTGGCACAAGAATCTGAAAAAATGTCTGTTGGCTTTTCATGTTCAATTACATTGTTGTATTTTGCCTCCATACCTATAGATCTCTCTTAGCTTTTGGAAAAAGTCATTTTTTCCAAAGTAAACATTTTTTTTTAACCTAAATGCTGAATAAGAAGATATTAAGGTTTGGTAGGAAGGAAACAGGACATGAGTTCTATCACTTTGTCTCCTGGAGCCGGCAGGGCTATTCCACATTAATTATGAGGGATGAGTCCCAAGGGGAGCAACAGCAAAACAAAGATGGTTTGCAGAAAATGAGATTTGTAAGCAGAGGCCAAAGGGATTGCAGTCATAGATTTCAAGCAGATTTCTCAACTCTTCCTATCTGAAAATGACTTGGGCAGCTTTAAAAATACAGTTGCCCAGGGTCCAAGCCAATGGTCTCAATCAGTAGGTCTGGCCCCCGAGGCCTGGCCTGGGTACAAGGACCAGAGAAGGGCCAGGTGTGCATGTGAGCACAGCAGGGTACATTTCCACAGGATACCCTTAGCAAAGCAGGTGCATCTGGATGAGCACTGATGGCTGAAGACCTGGGTTCGAATTCTGGTTCCGGCCTTTATAGTTTTGGGACTTTAACCATGTCAGTTCATTTTCCCAAACTTTAATATTATCACCCAGGAAATGGGTGTGTTTTGGCTACTTTACAACTACCTGTTGTGTGGTGAGGATTATTTAAAATAATGATTGCCAAATTAATCTGGAACTCAGCATGTGCTCAATGTCTTTCAATACACATGATTTAAAGATAAACTAAGATTTGAGTTGAAAACGTCTCTCAGACATAAGACTGTGCCACCAGGAGAAATAATGAGTTTCATTCTGGAGATTTGAAATAATTTGCAATTTTCCTGGCATTGACTACCGTGCTATGCTTTAAAAGTTTCCTTACAATTAAAGAAATTGGCCCTGTCATTATTTTCCAACTAAGAAAAAAGTCTCCTATAAGACATACCATTCATTTTGAAAGGAGTTTTCAACAGCACACGTTTATCAATGAGTAATTTTATTTCTTAATTCCACAAATGTTCATCAAACATGCTTCCTTTCAAACCCTATAAAGCGCTGGGCAACTCCTGAAAAGTCTGTTATCTGTTAAATGGCTGCTGGGCGGGGGGCAGAGAGGGAGTGTTCCTTTAAAGGCTGAGTAGGAACCAGATCTGCATTAAAGTGTTTAGAAATATCAACTAATTAATTTTCTTCAAAGACATGAAAATCGTTTAGAGTTATGATGGTAGCATTGAAAGAAATGAATGACTGCCATTCTAACAAATAATTACTCTCCCAGCAAGCAAACGGTATAGAGTGCTAACCCTCCAACCTTCACAGCAGAAAGACCAATGTCTGTGCAAAGTGGACACATGCCAAAAGGATTCCTAACATGGAGTACGTGCTTGTCCTGCTCTTTCAGAATGTGGCCGCCCATGTCCAGGGCTGGACACCAAAAAATGAACCTGTTTTATGCTGAATTTTCATAAGAAACAGAAGGGACCCTTTTCCAAAAACAAAACTGAATTTGACAGACCCTGAGTGCCCTTTCCCAGGATTGCCTGGAGCCCATATTAGGGCTGGTGCAGGTGCCAGTCCATGCCAGTCAGTAGAGCCCCAGTATATGACAACACCTGCCTGCTTTTCGCTGTGCAAAAGGACGAAGCTGGTTCTGCCGCTTGATAAGCTTGCTCAGCTGCCTCAGTTTCCCTGGTGCATTTAAGAGAAGGTTCATCAGTAGAGACTGAGGTTGACTTTCTATGTGGGCCTCCATCACAGACATCCATACCAAATGCTGGTGATGGGAGCACTGGTGATACTGGGTGCTTTCTTTTACCATCTACATCCCATGATTGGTGTTGCTACACACTCCTCCTACCACCACCAAGTCAAGTTCTAGTTCACTGATAGATCAATAGCTTGGAAAGACTTGGGTTTGACATCTGAGAGAACTGAGTAGATCTGTTCATGCCCAGCTGTGTGACCTTGGGAGAGTTAATTAACCTCTTTAAGTCCAGGTTTCCTATCTATACAATGAGAGTGGTAAAATCAATTTAATGTAAGGATTAAAAGAAATGATGCATTTAAAGCACCCAACACTTAATAGGCTGACCTTAGGTCAGAAGCATACATTTTAAAAAAATTAATTTTTGTTCCTGGCCCACTGATAGTTACTGTTTTGGTAAATGATGCATTAAAATAATAAAGAGAAAGAGAGTGTAATACAGGAAAACCTGTATTTCTGAAAAATGATTAAAACTATACCAAAGCCATAATAATCAATTCCTTAGAAAATCAGGTTATAAAACTAGGTACTTCTCATGCTTGCTATAAAAACACACACATAAGTATAACCATATTAATGGGAAAAGTCATGGAGAATATGAAATCAGAGATTATCCATGATACCTTATCTGTAGTGAGATTTTTATCTTTATGCATAAATAAATGTTCTCATTTTTCTTCAATGAATATGCATTACTGATGAAAGTAAAAATTCATTTCTAAACTGTTTTGTAGTACTTAAATGGCATTGTTCATTTAAAATATACCTTTATCCCAGTTCCTTTCTTCACATTAAAATGCTGGCACTGCCTCAGTGGTTGAGTGTCAACCTATGAATCAGAAGGTCAGGGTTTGCTGATATTTCTATCTCTCTCTTCCTCTCCTGCCTCTCTGAAATAAATAAGAAATCTATTTTTAAAAAATACTGGCACTCCTGGTGCCTGAAGCACATCCTCCCTGCAGGATAGCGCCGAAGCAGCAGGTGCCCAGGCCTGTGTCCACGGTCCTGGGCCTGAGAGACAGGGAGAGAGGATGTAACGGAGGGCCCAGGAAGAGTGCCCCTTTATCACCCTGCTAATGGGAGTGGGGGTTGCATTGCTGGATTGAGCACTGCTGGAAGGTTCAAGAAGCAAAACAAAGGAATTGTTCTGAAGAGCATGGGCAGAGAAAGGAGAGGCTAAGTCAAGGAATATCTTCCACGCAGGAAACCCATGTGGACGCAATGGTTGTGAAGTAAAGAGGGGCAGCCAGTCAGGTCTGCCACTCCTGGGTTTCTCCCTGTATCTCTACCTGCTTCTTCTGTCCAATGAGACTGCTTCATCCTATCCCTCTTTTTGGCACTCCACAGCTGTAGTACACACACACACACACACACACACACGCACACATGTGCGTGCACATACAATCCCATGTTGTTCAACCCCACCACAATATGAGGCCCTCCTCCTGGCCAGGTTGAATCAGGTGGAGGATCTTCCCGGGGTCATCATCTAGCGGCAGTGCCGTGGTTGTGGGAACATCCTCAGTGGGGGGTGTGCAGGAGGCAGCTGATTGATGTTTCTCCTTCATCGATGTTTCTAGCTCTCTATCCCTCTCCCTTCCTCTCTGTAAAAAAAAAAAAAAAAAAAAAAAAAAAAAAAAAAAAAAAAAAAAAAAAAAAAAAATCAATAAAATATATATTTTTAAAAAAACACAAAAAGAAATGGAACAAAAAGCATTGCTGCCAACATCACATTAGCCAATACTGCCCTGAGCTGGCGATTCCAAACAACATCAGTGATCAAATACTCCTGGCTGGGCAGAGCTGCTCCACCTCCACACCCTGTCCCCTCCACCCCGACCCACCCCCAGGTGACTCTGACCAAGAAGAAAGAGCAATTCGTGAGCAGTCTCTGATTCCTAGTGCCTTCACGGTGATGCACGAGCTAGACCAGGTGTGCAGGTGTTCCCCATTTGGGAAAGGAGGCAGGGGTGGGGGGGTGGGGAGAAGGGGTGGCTGAAACACAACAATTTCCTGTTGGATCAGAACCTCTCTGCTACAGTTCTCTCTGTATTGCTTTCCAGAAGCGTGGGGTTCCCCAGTTCCTGGGGCCATTTCCCCTTGTGGCATCCCCAGCATGGTTACGGCCTGCAGTGACACTCGGACACTGGGATGGAAGCAAGGCCTGGAGGGTCAGGGGGCCACTAAACGGGGAAGAAGCTACAGGCAGAACAGATGGACTGCACCAGCAGGACCAGGGGCCGAGGCCCTGAAAATGTCCAAAGCAGGGCTTACCAATGCAGACATGTGCATTACATGAACGAAGCCAGCTGGTGTCAGTGGAAAAATACTGTACACTCTTTCCTACTTATCTAGAAGGTCTGGCCTTCTTAGTGCAACACTCGTTTTCCTAATGTACTGGGAATAGGCACATAGCTCTATGTCTGTGTTGGAAAAACACAACACGTGGCGCCGTGTTGAGGAGAACATTGGGAGCGGGGGACAGCGTAGACAGAAGCAGGCTTGACCCTTCCGAAGGGGGGACCACTGCACTCTGTCACTGCGGGAAGGAGGGTGAGGTGAAGTGGGGGCTCCCGATTTGACAAGATAATCCAGAAATCTGGACTGTTACATGGACTCTTCTAATATCCGAATGTGGGTTCAATGACAAGTAACAACAGCACTGAAGGACCAGTGAAAACACAGCTGATGTGACCTAAGGCCACTCCTTACTCATGTTTGCATCAAACAGAGCTTCCTCTTTGTTCCCCAAGGGAGGGTAAGATAACAACTTCCTGTGGAGGCTGGGTCTTCCTACAGAGGGTGTGGGTCATATCTCACAGCTGTACCCCCGAGATAACTACCTCAAGCATCCCTCATACCCTCCTTCCCCTCCCCCGCTGGCAGTTAGTCACTGGAGAGTATTCCAAGATTAAAGATGGTTACGTCTTTTTCTGGATCACTTCTATCCCGTGGGTTGAAAACTCTTCTTGTCCTGAAGGCCATGGCCAAAGACAGCTCCAGAATGTCTCTTTAGCTGTGCATCTAGTTGGATGGGAGGTGAGACCTGAAACTGCCTTTGTGAAGCACTTTATATTAAGATTGAGGCAAGGCTGAAAGTTGTCCTTATCAAAGTTTGAAGAGAGGGCTGCCTGAGGCCACCATAATGGCTCCATCTCCCCAGTGGAAACATTCTTAGGATAAGATTAGATACAGCTGGTCACACAAAGACATTAATACAGGAGGCTTTCTTGTGGTATCTTAGGAATAGTTGCATGCTGGCAATTCTTTGAAGCCAAAGGAATGAATCTTTACTAGAGAAATGCTGATCATGCCACCCTCTGTTTAAAATCCTTTTAGGATTAAGTACAAAGACCTAAGATCACTTGCAAATCCCAGTTTGATCTGCCCTCTGCTTGCCTCACTGCCCTTATCTCCCACAACGAGTTCCTTGCCCGAAACTGAATGTTATTTGGTTCCTTGAGTATGTCACACCCTCTCTGGCATGTCTCTATTTGGCTGACTTCTACCTTCAGGCCACTGGAAATGCCACTTCCTCCAGAAAGTCCTCCGTGCTCCCTCCCCTACCACACTCCTGGGACTGGGCTAAGTACTCTTCCTATGTATTCTTCCCAATCATACAATTTAACTGTATTAGATCGTTCTGCTGACCCGGCTTGGGGGGGGGGGGGGGGGAGGGGAGTGTTTCTCCAGGAAGCAGGTGCAGAACTGTAGCCAGGAGTGGAAAAGGCTGGGGAGTGAATCTGAGAAAAGAAAAAAGGACTGGATTGGTGTCTTAGGGCAGCCACAACACATTACCACAAACTTGGTAGCTTAAAGAAACAGAAATATATTCTCTTACAGTTCTAGAGGCCAGAAGTCTACACACTGAGTGGCCAGATTATTATGCATTCAGAGATCATAATAATCTGGCCACTCAGTGTAGAATAAGGTGTGGGCAGGGCTGCACGCCCTCTGAAGGCTGTAGGGTAGAGTCCATTCCTTTCATCTTCCACCTGCTGGGGGCTCCAGACATACTTGGCTGTGGCTGCCTAACTCCATTCTCTTGCCTTCATGTTCTCAATGCCTTCTCCGTGTCTCTCTCTTCTGTGTATGTCTCTTATCAAGACTCATTTGAGGTCCATCCTGATCATCCTTAAGTAATTCGCATCACGAAAGACTCTTTTTCCAAGTAAGGTGTTTTTTCCAAGAACAAAGTCTCTGTTCACAGTTTCCAGGAATTAGGAGGTGGACATATGTACTTGGGGGCCACCATTCAGCCCTCTAGAGGGAAGAAACATCTCCACTGCCACTGGGGAGCCACGTTCTGTGGCAGACTCTCTATTGGTTCCCAGAGGAGAACCAACACTGAACACAGCGATGCTGCTCATGCTCCTCTCACCAGCACATGCTCGATGCCCACGTGTGTGTCTCCTTAGTCTTCTGGCTCCACAAATACACCCATTCCTGTACGCTTCCTTCCTCTAGGTCTGGCATGGCAATCAGGCCCTTCCACCTTTCAGCATGGACCATCGCTTCCACCAGGCTTCTAGGAGCCACCCTGGCAGCAAGCTTGTATTGTTCCGTAGTGCTTCCTGTATCTTAAGAGAGTGAGCGCAGCATGAAAAAACTCTCTCTTATCCAGACTAATGTCCCAGACCCTTGACAAAGCACCCTGATCTCCTCTTTCAGCTCTTTGGGGTTATGGCCACTTGCTCCCCTATCAGGCCCAACATAGCCTTGGCTGGGTTATGCTGTGACTTAACCCTGGTTTCAGGCCTGATGTCCAGGAGAGGAACAGGGAGCCACCTGTTGTCTTTCTGGGGAAAACCCTCCACACAGTTTTCCTGCACAAGGAACGTTCTAGCTCTTTATGGACAGGGTGGGCCACTCCTGCATGCTCAGCTGGCTCAGAAAAGTTTAGGGAACATTTACTCGAATCTTCCAACTCCAGGGTCACAGCCCCAGACTTTGCCAATGAGGGCCTGCCTTTGGCATATGAACCTGCTTTGGTTGAGCATTCAATTGTCTGTGAAGTTCAATAACTCCATTAAGTCCTGAACTTCATCTTCAGCTTTCCTGGCCACACATAGGAAGAGGGCTTCTTTGTAGAGATTCCTTTCACACTTAGTTTCAATTGTTCACTGTTCTCAACTTCTCACTATACCCCTGTAAGGCATCAACGCAACTTCGCGGTAACCACCCAATCCCATTACCTTTGTACGTATAAATCTCAACTACATTTCAAATGCCGGATCGGCGAATTCCCCTCTGCCTTCAGGCCATCAGCTCACCACTGGTGAAAGTGGACTGCATTTCCATCGAAGAGCTATCTTCACATCACCTACCACCGGGAATGGGTAGAATGGCGTGGTCCTCATAACTAGCTGGGCAGTGAGTGAGCCAGTCCCCAAGCCTTTGTCCTGCCCCTTACTTTCTCAGATTATTCTTGGTGCCAACTCTTGCAAGTTGAGTTCTCTGAGAAACACATGCTGAAATAGAGTCAGAAATGCCAAAGATTTGTTAGAGAGTAATATCCGTGAAAGGACAACGGGGCGAATCAGGGTTGTGTGGAGAGAGCCATCCGGCCGGAATAAAGACTTGACAAAGTCTCTGCCAACCCAACGAGAGCTCTGGAGCCAAGGCGGCCTGTCAGACAGCCTGAGGTCGAGTGGCAATGGGACGCCTTTGTACCACTGCCTTGCTCAGCCATTGGCTCAGGAGTAAGGTTCCCAGATCAAACAGGGAAAGCTATTAAATTTGCATTGCAGATCAACAAATTTTTGTAGTATATGTATATCCCATGCAATATTTGGAACATACTTATACTACGGAATACTCACTGCTTATCTGAAATGCACATTTAACTGGGTGTTTGTGTTTGCTAAATTTGGCTACTCTAGCTGGGGGTAACTCCAAGAGGTGCATGCTCTCAGCGACCACTGCTCTGCTCCCCCATTGTCTGGGAGCTGATCTGAGGACAGTGTGACCTGGGCTCAGAAGCTGAGGTAGACCTGAGGGTGCTAACTGCTGGAGGCTGTCAGCTAACCACACTCCTGGTGGCTGGCCAGCAAGTCCTTTCCAGAAGATCTCTGCATCTGCCCGTTATGTTCCATTTAACTTTGTCTCCCTTGCTCAGTACAAGTCTAGGGAAGGTGAGAAAGCTGTCCCTTTTATTTATCTTGTGTCCCCAGTGCCAGGCACAATGCTCAGCTCCTGGGTGATGCTCAGGTATTACTTGTTATTGGTTTTTTTTTGTTTTGTTTTGTTTTAATATATTTTATTGATTTTTTACAGAGAGGAAGGAAGAGAGATAGAGAGCTAAAAACATCAATGAGAGATAAACATCGATCAGCTCCTTCCTGCACACTCCCTACTGGGGACTTGTCCACAACCAAGGTACATGCCCTTGCCCAAAATCAAACCCGGGACCTTTCAGTCTGCAGGCTGATGCTCTATCCACTGAGCCAAACCGGTTTTGGCAGGTATTACTTGTTAAATGGAATTATACTTAAGGCTTTACAAAGGACATAAAGAAGTGCTCTTGTTCTGTCCCCGGGCAGAATCACACTCGGAGTTTGCTGACTCTCGATGGTGTGCACTAAGCGGAGGCAATGGGGAGACGATCAGCTTTGAGCTGTAGTGTCTGAGTTCCCGGCCACTGAACTTGACATCAGAGCTAATTATTTATGGAGTTAATTAAGTGCTTTCTAAGTAAGTAAAGAGGGTTCTAATTGAGGAATTCCAAGAGAGACCTTGTCGATGAAAGTTGGAATTTGGTGCTGTTATCTCCATGTCTCTGTCCCGCAGAGGGCCCAACCTCAGCAGACCCTGCACAGAACTTAGCATTTTTCACCCCATACGTAGTGTCACCGTATTGCTTCTGTGAGATAAGCCAGAAATCCTTGCCTCACCCAACTCCAGGATGCAATTTCCAACCACTGGATACCTTCTGCAGATTCCACCCCATTTTCCCTCTGAAAGGCATGTCTGCCTCTCCATCTGCACAACTACTTTCATAGAGTGGATCCTCATCGTCTCCCAGGAGGGGAGTGTGCCAGTTGGCCTCCCTGCCTTTGGTGTTGTGCCCTCTCCAGTTCATCTTCCACACTATTGTCAGGCATTTAGCTTTAAGACTTTAAAGTAAATCTCATCCAGTCAAATCAATCAAATCATGTTATTTTCTTCCCTTAAATCTCCGAGCGGTGCCCCTCCTTTCAGGATCATGTCCAACCTCATCTGTTACTCTGCTTGCCACAAGGTGTCTTGCTCTGCTTTTAATGGTGCAATCTGAGGATGTCACACTCTTTACATAATTTATTGACTCACCATTTTCTGATATGATATATGATATGATGTGATATGATATGATATGATAAAGTCCAGCCCTCTCTGCGTGGCTTACACGGCCCTCTGTGGACAGGACCTGCCTTCATTCTGCCACATCCCTGCTTAGACTTTTGCTGTGGCTTACAGTCTCGTGATCACGTCACACCCTGTCATATCTATCAGTCTTTGCTCAAACTGGTCCCCCTGCCTGAAATCCCTCTTTCTCTGCTCTTCCTGTTGCCTAGATCGGCACTTCTCAGGGGCTCATGGGGAATCAGTCACCTGGGGATCCTATTAAAATTAATATGCTGATCCATCTATTTCTAATAGGTGATGCCAATGCTGCTGGTCCAGAAACCACACTCTGACTAGCACAGGCCTAGACCACACTTGTCTTTGAAGTGTCACTGAAGGGTTATCATCGCTCTGAAACCTTTCCTGAAGCTTCTAGAGGTCATTGACACTTTAAATCCCCATACCTACAGCTCCCCATGACCTCTGTCAAAACACTGGTGACATTTCATTGCATTTTTCACTCTGATGCATCTTCTTCTCCTAGTCTGTAAGCTCCTTTAGGACAGGAACCATGTCTTATTCATCCCTGGAATGCCAGCCCTCAGCACAGTGTCTGTAGTCGGCATTCAATAAAAGTTTGTTGAATGAATAAATGTAGAGTCATACTCAAGAAAATAAAAAGTATATTCAGTATAGAGAGGCTTCTCTTTCTTCCTTCTCAACTTTCTGATGCTAGACTTGAACCTACTAAAGTAGAACGCCTTTGGCTACAAATACCCAACTCAAATTTGCTTTCTCAGATTGGCTCAGGTAGCTGAGAAAGAGGGATTCTGGGAACCCACAGGGCCCAGGGCTACTAGAGATCCAACCCCGCCTCCCCCCCAGGGACTGTAGCCTTTTCCCTAGATGGTGCTACTGGTTGGCTGGGTCTGAGTTGCCTTCTGTGCATCTTTCCTTTCTGCTGGTCTCTGCTGCCTTTTGCTTCGGCCTTTTCATCTCCTACAGCAGACAGGTCTATCCCAAACGGTCAGGCTCTGGGCCCTCATCAGACTCAGTTTAACTTCCCTGCAAAGGAAAATCTTGTGCCTACGCCTGTGGCCATGGCAGAGTGTGAGTGTGGGAGGTGGAACTGAGTGGTGGGAAGGAGAGTATGTGTGTGCACGTGTGTGTGCAAGGGGGAGGGGTTTAGGGAGGATGGGAGTGAGCAGCAGGTCTGTTAACAGAAGAAATGAGAGAAAATCTTACTACCTCTCTCAAAGCAATAGTTACTCTAGTCAACTAAGCTACCCACAGTTGGGGGTGGTGGGCTATCATTAATATACAGTGGGGAAAAGGGCGGGAGACAGGCAGAAAGGATGCATGCCAGGAGGCAGGAGGCAATAGTTATCCTGTCCCTTCTACTGCCCACTAGAATCAGTACTGGTGCAGTCTCTCTGGGGCAGGTACCTAATTTCCATGCATGGCAGTGTCTTCTGGGGACGGGGAGGGGTTTGGGGGGGAGAGACACTTCATCACGCACGTGCCGAGTTCAGCAGCAGCACTATAGAAGCCTCGTAGTAAGTAGCAAGGTATGACTTTTGCATACTTATTGCTTTGGTTTTTCTCACCTATAAAATATGACTAATAATAATACCCACCTCGCAGAGGTGTTGAGAGCCTTAACCAGAATGACATATGCAAAGCGCTAACATTTATGGAGCTAAAAGCAAGCCCACTGTTCCTGTATAGCGGTCCCGAGAGGTGAAGTGACTTACTCTATTTTCACGCAGCTCGCCGGTCAGAGGGTCTGTCTGGTTTCTGGCCTGTGCTCTTTTCCCTGGAGCCATAAAGATACATCTCTTCATACCAGGGTTAAATGTCAGCCTGTTATTGTGTAGGAGCCCAGTGTGACCACAACTCGAGGGAGGAGAGCGCCACAGTGAGAGGTGTTGGTCAAGGACCACACAGAGCAGTTTTATCATTACAATGGAATCTTTGCCTCTAAAAGAAATGAAAAATGAGGGGAGACTCCTGGGAGTACATTTTTTAAAAAACGAGTAATAATTTACCTAAAAGAAATGTTTCTCCACGAAAAGAAAATAACCTAGTAAGCGCGAGTCCACACTTAAATACCCAACCATTTCCTGTGCAGCTGTTCTGATGCCAGTTTTAAGACTGTGGGCCAACTCCCTCAAAGTCCTTACAAGACTGATCGCTAGGCTGGTTCAGGAGCTACAGACTAACACTGGCCTAAGCAAAAGCACTGATGGCTCTGCAAAAACAACACCATGCTTCCTTAAATGGATGAGGATCATTTGGGGATTATCTGCCAGTTTGTATCAGCCTCTTCGGGGCTTCCCTCAGGTGCACATAATCTGCAGAGTACAGGTCAACTTTCTCTGGCCGCAGTCACCACCGATGCCTGTCAAGGACCTTGGAGTAGAACAGCAGCACAGCTAGTCCACTGAGTCTAAGAGCTCTACCATCTCTGATTCTTGTAGCTCACTCAAAATAAAAGAAAGCCCACCCAGAAGCAAGAGAAAGGAACAAACCCTAGAAAGGTGTTTTTTTTTCTTTCCTGAATACTGTTCTATGATTGCTTTTACATATTTCATATATTTTCATATTTTAAAATCATTTGCTATCATTGTCTTTTATAGAAGAAAAAATATTGAAAATGAGCACATGTACACAATGATAGATCCTCCCTTCCTCCAGTTGATGGACAGACATAAACCCCACCTGTGGCCAGACATTCCTGAGCTCTGAACCACCAATCAGCACCTGCCAAATACCCTAAGCCCCTGATTCCTAAGTCCCTAGGCCCCTAATCACCAAACAGCATGTGCTGAGTGCTCTAAGCCCCATCCCCTATCCTTAAAGGTGCTTGTACCCCAGCCCTCGCTCTCTTCCACCTCTCTGTGGAAGCAGCCGGAAGGTACCCTTCTTTCCAATAAGGCCTGTGTGTGTCCTGCCATCCCGGTCTCCAGCTACCTTCTCTATTTGATCTATTACACAACACATATACACATTTTCTAAGTTTCTTTAACCACTCCGAAATGTTTCTGGAACATCTAAGTTGAATGGATTGCCAGTGTGACTGAAAATACCCTCGGATGCCTAGAGAAGTAACAAGAGCAGCTGCTACATCCTGAGTGCACACACACACACACACACACACACACACAGGTGCAAGGCAAAGCCAGGAAGGATCTCTATATGTTTCAACGCATCTGACCCTAACAGCAACCCTATCAGGTAGGGCTTTTTCTTATGCTCATTTTACAGATGAGGAAATCAAGGCTTAGTTCATCTCACCTACCGGTATCCAGTTAGTAAGTGGGGAGCTGAGATGTCAATCCACATAATAATAAAACAATAGTTAACACTTATTAACCATATCATCTTCGAGGAATTCTTCTAAATGCTTCAAATATATTAATGCATTTAAGTGTTAGATCATTCTTATTGTTGTCTTTTTAAAAGTACCTTTATCCAGGCAATTTTCTGCTCAGAGAAGTGGAAAAGGCCATGGGTCAGGCAGGGGTCAGGCAAATGGATCTCTGGAGTCATTTCCAAGTGGAAAACCAACGTTTGGAAGGGGCTTACAGGTTGGTGCAGGACGTCATTGACCCTTGTCAATGTTGAAGGCCACTGCATACCAGTGCTGGTTCTATTTACACAGAGGACTAAAATTAGCTGGCAGGCTCTCCTGGCAACCGGGAGGATATATAAGGCTCCCTCTTTATCTAGTAATGCTAATTTAGGCAAAACCAAAAAAGGTCCTTCTGCTGTTCTCGGTGGATAGGCATTCAACAACAATAACATCCTTTTCCCTCCTCCTCCTCTGCTTCTCTACATTTTAGGAAATTGAACATATCAATCCAAACTAACTTTGGTTCAGAACAAACACCTACAAACATGAAACCCTAGTGGGGGTCCTCTGGGCAGGAGGGTTTAGCGACTCCTCTCAGGTGGAAGTAGAACAAAAATAAAATTAAAACATGTTATCTGTGTTCCATGAGCCCTGGGAGAGCAATGATCTTGGAAGGGCACCAGTTGGAGCAATGCCATGGTAAGTGCAGCGGCACCCCTTGGGGGAGAGGGGAATGGAGGTCCTGAGCTCCACAGTGAACACCACCCAGGTGGAAGCAGGCCTAGACCACTCTGGGCTGGGACTGTGAATGCTGCCACCTCCTGAAGACAAGTGAAGCTGTATGGGCTCAGCATGAAAGGGTGACGTGACCAATTAGTGATGCCAACCAAGGAATAATGTCAGGACATGTGGTGGGGATTTGTGGTTCATCCAACAGACACAGGGACTGGAAGAGAGAATGGAGTACCTAGGCGAGGGTATTAAATAGTCCTAGATTCAAACTACATGATATTTCTGAGGAGACTGTGAAGGTAGCAGAGAACTGACTTGAATTCACTGCTCAACCCTAGACCTGTCCTTAAAGGGTGCTATGGTCTGAATGACTGCGTTCCCCCAGGTTCATGGCTTAAAGTCCTGTGCTGAGGTTAAGAGGTGGGCCTTTAAGAAATGCTTAGACCTTGAGGGTGGAGTGTGCAATCACCACCACCATCCATCTCCATAGCTCTCCTCATTTTGTACAACTGAATATAGTTTTATCTTTTAATACATGATTTTAACTCATTTGTAATTGTTGACATGACTGGTATGTTAGAAATTAGGTCCTTCACATTGCTTTCTGTTATACATAGCAGGAAAAATAATGGCCTTATGCTTATGTAGAATCTTATACTGTGCGATTGTGTTTTCTTTGCTTTGTTTCATTTGTCGGTCTGTGTTCATGCCAAACTATTTTGATTACCTTAACTTATGAATACATCTAGATGTCTGGCAATATGAATCCTCCAGCTTGCTTTATTCATTGCATTAAGTGATGAATACAGACATGTATGTGTCCACATGCACGCATACACACACACACACACACACACACACACACACACACACACACGTACATCCATACATGGTGTCCTGAGCCCCTTTCACAAGATTGTTGTAATAGATTTGTGAGTTTGTGAAGGTTAGGACATGTTGCAGGAACTTGGGCACACTTCCTATATTGATTTCCATACCTCACTTTTCTACCCCTGATCAAAACAACCTACAGACAAAACCAAAACTGAAATTCCTCCTCACACATGGGCCAGACTTCTGAGAGCTGCAGGGACAGGAGAATAGCAGAAGGGACAGAGAGCAGTTCTAACTATAAAAGGGAATCAGCCTTCCAGAAATTTCCCAGATCCAGTACAATCTTAAGAGGGGGCATAATTTCAAAGCTTGCTGAGACAGTAGTCATTCCTATTGGCTCAACTGCTTTGGTGTAGTGAAATTATTTGTAATTAGAATTCCTAGACTTAAATCCCAGCACTCTCACATACTATGTGACCTTGGGTAAATCACCCCATCTCACTCAGTTTCATTGTCTATGAATGTGGATGGTATTATCTTCTTTGCATATTTCGTCAGATCATTTTAATATAGTTACATAGGACAAGGGACAAGGAAGAGGAGCATGGCTGAGGAGAGAGAGTGTGTGGTATAGGCAAGATTCAGAGCTACAGTCAAAGTTGCCAGTGGGTAAGGGGCAGTACGAGAGCTCACAGCAAGAAACCAAGATTCAAGGTTGGTCCCCAAATTGAGTCAGCATAGTCCTGGCTGGTGTGGCTCAGTTGGTTGGAGCATTGTCCCATATATGGGAAGGCCACTGGGTCAATTCCTGGTCAGGGCACATACCCAGGTTTGGGGTTTGATCCTGGTCAGGTGCATACAGGAGGCAACCGATTGATGTTTCCCTCCTTCTCTCCCTTTCTCCCTCCCTCCCTCCCTCCCTCCCTCTCTTCCTCCCTCCCTCCCTCCATCACCAATAAGCATGTCCTCAGGTGAGGATTACAAAAAGAAGAAGAAGAAGAAGAAGAAGAAGAAGAAGAAGAAGAAGAAGAAGAAGAAGAAGAAGAAGAAGCAGCAGCAGCAGCAGCAGCAGCAGCAGTTGCATCAGCATGGCAGGAGGTTAGGAGGCTGAGCCCCATAGCCATGTGGTGGGAAGCAGGGATGGCACACATCAATGCCACGAATGATCTGAGAATGGGCGAAGTGAGGGGAGAGACATTGATGCAAAAGAAAGAGCCGGGTCCTGGGTAAAAGGTCAGGAGGCAGGAATCAGGGTCAGGGGCAGATGTAGCAGGATGGTAGAACTGCTCATGGGAAGATCAGAACGTTCCCACCCAGTGCTTTCTAACGTTATCAATGTAGCATGCAATACAGTCATCAGGTGAATGCAGGGGTAGAGGAGTATTAAGAAATGAAGAAAATTCTAGGACTAAGTTTTGTTGTTTGTTTTTTTGTTTTTGTACAATCCAAGGGTGGCTAAAAGGGCAAGACTTTATCATTTTAAAATGGAAAAGTGTAGATGTCTTAAATAACTTCCTCATTCCTGACCTCTGTCTCCCCCATTGCCCTTGCTCTCTTTCTTCAGCCCTTCTTTTCCCATTCTGCTCAGCACCCACTCCCCTCTCTCAGTCCCCTCCACTCTTTCTCACAGCCCTCTGCCTCTCAGCCACTTCTCAGATGCTGAACGTTTCAACAAGACTTATTTTTAGCATCTTAGACTAGTTCAAATATTTTATGATTTCACTTTCATCTTCCTTGTTGGCGTGTTAGTTATAACTCTTTGTTTTGTTGTTTTAGTGACTACTTTAGGGTTTATAGAATTCATCTTTAACTTATCAGAGTCTACATTCAAGTAATATTATGCCACTTCATGGAGGTGTAAGAACCTTCCAACAATATACTTTCAGTTCTCTTTCCAGATTTTAGGATATCATTGTCATACATTTTACCCACATGCCGCATTGCTATACTTTTTGCTTAAACACTTACCTTTTGAAAGAGATTTAAGGAATGAAAAATCTTACATATTTACCCATGTAGTTCCCACTGCTGAAGCTCTTCTGCATGTGCATCCATATTTCCATCTGGTATGATTTCCCATAATTTTTCTGGAGTGTGGGTGTGCTGGTGATGGATTTTTTTTTCAACTTTTCTATTTCTGATAAAGCTTTCATTTCAACTTTGTTTTTGGAAGATATTTTCTGTGGGTATAGAATTCCAGCTCAAACATTTTTTTTCCCCCAGCAACTTAAGGATGTTGCTCAGTGTCTTCTCACTCGTTGCTTCTGGTAAGAAATCTGTAATCCTTCTCTCCATTCCCCTGATTTTCTCTGCATCACTGATTTTGATCATTTGGTTATAATGATCCTTGGAATACTTTTAAAAAATATATTTCTTGTGCTTAGGGATTTTTGACCGCCTTGGATTTGTGGATTTATAATTTTCATCAAGTTTGGAAAATTCTGGTCATTATTCCTTCAAATATTTTTCTGTCTCTTCCCTCAGTTACACTTACATTAAACTGTCTGAGGTGCCTCCACAGTTCATGGATGCTCTGTTCATTTAAAAAATTCTCTTTCTCTTCTCTTTTTCATTTTGAATATCCTCTATTGTTCCATCTTCGAATTTACTAGACTTTTCTTCTGTAATATCTGATCTGCCATTAACCCCACCCAAAGCATTTTTCATCTGACACATAGTAGTTTTCATCTCTAGAAGATGAATTGGTGTCTTTAAAAAAAAAAATTCTATTTGCCTTTTTGAGCATACAGAATGTAGCTGTAACAGCTGTTTTAATGTTCTTGTCTGCTATTCTAACACCTGTGTGAGCTCTGGGTTGATTTTAATGGATTATTTTTTCCTCCTTATTTTGAGTTGTATTTTCTTGCTTGGCAATTTTTATCGGATGCCAGACACTGTGACTTTTGCATTCCCATAAATATTCTTGAGCTTCTCCCTGCTGGAATCCAGTTCGGTTATTTAGAAATACTTTGATCTTTTGGGTCTTGCTTTTAAGATTTACTAGGCAAGACGGGAGCAGTGCTCAGTCAAGGGCTGATTTCCCCCCACTACAGAGTCAGAGGCTTCTGTGTCCGTTCCCGAATGCTCCATGAATTATGAATTATGCAGCTCTCCAGCCTGTCTTTCGGGAACAGGTGCCGTTCCTAGCTGTACGTGATTCGGTGGGCACCACTGGCTCTCATCCCTCTGGGTGTTTCCCTCCCCGGCCCCATGTAGTTTCTTCACACGCCTGTGCTCAGCGTTACTCAGATCAGTACACAGTGGGGACTCTCTTGAGATTTTCAGTGTTCTCTGCACGCTGCTTTCTCCTCCCCAGAATTCTGCCTGTAAACTCCAGCTGCTTTGATCTTTCACACCCGCAGCCCCCATCCCTCAATTCAGGAGTCCACTGCCTGGTACGCGTGCTTTCCTCACCCCTGACCTGAAACCTGTTGACGTCTAATTGTAGTGCTCGTCTTGTTTGCCTCCCAACTCTCAGGGGTCCTCCACTGCCTGGCGTCCAGGGCGTTGAAAACTATGTCACATACATGTGTTTTGTTCATCCTCACCCAAGGATATTTTTCCACTGATTTTTTTTAGAGAGAGCGGAAGGGAGGGGGAGAGACATAGAGAGAGAAACATCGATGTGAGAGAGACACATTGATTGGTTGCCTCCTGCACATGCCCTGACCAGGGCTGTGGATCGAGTCTGCAATTGAAGTAAATGTCCTTGACTGGAATTGAACCTGGCTAAGTCTGCAGGCCAACACTCTATCCACTGATCTAAACCATCTAGGGCTATGCCATATATTTCGTTCAGTGTTTGTTTCGTGTGGGAGAGTAAATCTGATCTTTGCCAACTCCGTCTTGGCTGGAATCAGAAGTGTCAATCTAATGTTAAAATACTCCCAGGACACAGTGATCATGGAGTCTACGTGGCTATGAGCTGTGTCAGGGGAAGGTCTGAAGGAGCCCTTGTCGGCATTCTCTGGAAGGCAGCGCCTGATGGCTCCAAACCCCCTTCCCAGAAGACTCAGTTTCCCTCGACAAGCCATCACCCCGCAGTGCTCATTCCGAGCTGGGCTTTATTTAGAAATGGCAAGTTCTTGTAGACTTACAGAGACACTCCCTACCCCCTCCCTGGGAATGTACAGGAATGATAAGATCCAAAGACAGTCAGCTGACTTTGACCAGCAAAGCTCCACGTCGTCTCTGATGTATTGAACTCCAAGTGTTGGAAATTCACAGGCGTCTGAGCCAGAATGAGATTCACATTCAATATAAATAAGGATTTGTCTGTGATTCTGCAGTTTTGTTCCGTGACCTGGTGCCTCCTAAAAAAAAATAGAAATGTCAGTGGCTGGCAGCGGAGAAGCATGCCAGCCAATGTTGTGGCCCGAAGGGCCATGACGGCGCTGGCTCAAGAGCCAGCTGGCACGCGGCCACGGCCAGTGGGGAAACCATTCCTGTGTGATAAGACAGTGACAAACGCCCTCCCTGTGGCTGTGATTAAAGCGGGCTCTGCATTATGGCACAGCGCTCTGAGCTTCGCATAGCCGTCATTTTTGCTAAATACTCGTCTGCTTATTTATACCCTCCCAGGCCTCCTCTGACATCGGGGAGTTTAGCATTTCAGGCACAAACTATTTCCCTCTTTTGGGAAGGAAAACCCATGGACAAAGGAGCAGAGGGATTGAGAAAGGGGTGGGGAAAGGGAGATGGTCCTGTAAGGGGTCTTTAGGAGAGCTGTGTGTCTCCCATGCATGCTCTAATCATCTGGCAAACTCATTAGTCAACAGAGCCGCAGTTTGCCGACCACTGGTCTAGGGCGTTATCAGCGTCAGCTCCAGTCCCAGGGGGCTGTGTCTTTCCTAACCCAGAAACTCAGAAATGTGTGTTGAATGAATGAAGACGTGAATGAATAATCTATAAAAATGGTGGTAGGTCCTCTAGGGACTTTGTAATTATAAAATCTAAACAGGGTTCCTGGCACACAGAAATAACTCAAACACACATTTTTGGATTAGTTAATGAGTAATCAAGGCAAGAGAGGAAGGAAGAAGTATAGAGTGAGGGAGGAAGGGAAAAAGAGGAAAATAAGGGAGAATAGGAGGGAGGGGAGAAGGGATGGAGGGGTTTGAGAATAGACAGTTGGGCTGGCCATCCACTTCCCAGGACCAATGCACTTGGCTGCCAAGAAACAACACTGTTTGTCTTCCCCAGCTGTTCATTACACCTGCTTTGGGACCATAAATCTCAGGCCCTTATGGCTCACAATTTGTCAGCTCATTGTAACTTACGTAGCATCTCAAAGGTTTCCAGCTGGCACTGGCAACTAGGAAAATGTGGTATTTTACCTCGGAGGGATGGTTATCCTCTCAGGTGGACTTCTGCTCCCTGTCGCCTCTAGCCCCTCTTGTACCCTGTCCTAGCCAGGGATGGTATGTATGCGTGCAGAAAAGAGAGAGGGAGGTACTGGGAGACAGCTTCTCTCTGAGACCTCTGGAAGCCCACCTGTCAGCATCTTTGGTTTCCACCTCCCCTTCTACATGCACATGGAGCTCTGTTCCTGCTTAGGTCAACGTAAGAACTCCCTCTCCTTCACCCCCTACAACCAAAAGTTCAGCAGGTGCTCTCTCTAATGTCTTGTCACAGCCATGCAGCTGGTCCCAAAGCGCCCAAGCTTCTTTAGGCTTCCCACTCCCTGGCTCCACTATGAGAACTATAGGGCCAGATCTGTCTTGAGACAGGCAGGTGTTGAACACAGTCATGGGCAGCAACTCCCAGAGTGCCCTTTGCAAGATGCTGAGTTTCCAACCAAGGCATAGAGAAATGCAACAGATCTGAAGGTACTTAATGTATTATTATCATTTTGATGATAAAACTATATTCTTTATAGCACTTTCATTAGCTAAACATATCTACACTAATAAAAGAGAAACACACAAATTGACTGTCCCTCCGCCACGCCCACCAGCCAATCAGAGCGAGTATTCAAATTAACCCAACAAAGATGGCAGTTAATTTGCATACACAGGTGTGGAGTGAAAACTGAAGACAGCGTAGAAGGAAGCCAAGCACTTCAGAAGGAAGCGAAGCTGCGGAGAAGCAAGTGGGGTGGTGGAGACGGGAGTGAAGCCCACTGAGGCTTTGCTCCGGTAGCAGGAAGCCCTATTTTTATAGGAATCTTCCTTCAACGGGCCTCTTGTCTATATAATAAAAGTCTAAGCAACCATTACGGTGGAATGACCAGAACAACCGGTTGCTATGTTGTGAACTGACCACCAGGGGGCAGACGCTCAATGCAGGAGCAACTCCCTGGTGGCCAGTGCACTTCCCCAGGGAGATTGCCACTCAGCCAGAAGCGGGGCTCACGGCTGGTGAGCACAGCGGCGGTGATGGCAGCTTCTCCTGCCTCTGTAGCAGTGCTAAGGAGCATTGAGCCAAGCACATTGAGCTCAGTGCTAAGGAGCATTGAGCCAAGTAAGGAGCAGAAAGGAGTGAGGGATCTCGGATTGCGAGATGGATGTCTGCCTGCCAGTTTAGGTCCAATCCAAGGACATCTCCTGATGGGTCCCAGACTTTGAGAGGGAACAGGATGGATTGAGGGAGCCCCCATCCACAGTTCACGAATTTCATGCACTGTGCCTCTAGTGTACATATATACTTTGTATTAGTATAAATAATATATATGGAGGTAGGAGGTTCTTTGCATTGTTCACAGGCCTTTATCTTGGGAATCAAGCATAATGAAATATTACAGGTATATATATAGCAAGCAAACAAAAGTACAGTGCAAACCTTTTCTTTAAACAATGTAGTCCATCAAATATTTACTGAACACTCACTTCATAGTAGAAACTCTGCTAAGTGCCAAGAGAGAGCTCACTGATAAATAAGGCATGGCTCCTGTTTTCAAAAAAGAGTTAAGAAGGCCTAGCCAGGTAGCTCAGTTGCTTAAAGCAGTGTTCTGATATGGCAAAATCACAGGTTTGATCCCTGGTCAGGGCACATACAAGAAGAAACCAATAAATGCATAAATAAGTGGAACAACAAATCGATGTTTTCCTCTCTCTCTTTCTCTCCCCCCCCCGCACCTCTCTAAAATCAATAAATAAAAATTTAAAAATAGTTAAGAAAACAAAGCACAGTAAGTGAACAATTAAGTAATTAAAAATTGAGTATTAAGACTTTGTTTATATAAAGCAAAATGGAGAAATTATATACTAGGGTTGCTTCTAAACAATGCTTTGCAAGTAATTATAAGCACAAGGACCAAACAACATGAAAAGATTCTTAAACTGTTTCAGTCCAATTGAGTATGTAATCTCACGGAACAACTAAGCTATTCATCCCCATAGTAAATGGAAAGGCTGTGGGTGGGGGCTGATAATCACATTAATAGTTATAAGGAAACTAAAGGCCCAGTGCATGAAATTTGTGCATGGGGGGTTGGGGGAGGGAGGAGGTCCCTGCACCAAGTCTGCGCCCTCTTGCAGTCTGAGATCCCTCAGATAATGTCTGACTGCAGGCTTAGGCCCGACTGCCCCACGGATCAGGCTTAAGCCAGCAGTTGGACATCTCTCTTGCAATTCGGGATCCCTCGCTCCTTACCACCCGCCTGCTCGCTCCTTACCACTCTGCTGGCTACTCCTTAGTGGCAGGCTCCTTACCGCCTGACTTGCTGCTCCTTAGCGCTGCTGTGGAGGCAGAAGAGGCGCTCGCCAGCCATGAGCCCAGCTTCTGGCTGAGCGGAGCTCCCCCTGTGGGAGTGCATTGACCATCAGGGGGCAGCTCCTGAGTTGAGCGTCTACCCCCTGGTGGTCAGTGCGCATCACAGCAACCAGTCATTCTGGTCATTCTGCCACAAGGGTCACTTAGGTTTTTATTATATACTGTAGACTAGAGGCCTGGTGCACAACATTCATGCACTGGGGGAGTCCCTCAGCCTGGCCTGCACTCTCTTGCAGTCAGACACCCCCCGATGGGTCCTTAGCACTGCTGCAGTGGCGAGAGAAGCTCCTGCCATTGCTGCTGCACTCGCCAGCCATGAGCCTGGCTTCTGGCTCCTGTGTTGAGCATCTGCCCCCTGGTGGTCAGTGCACATCATAGCGACCAGTCGTTCCACCATTCGGTTGGTTTGCATATTAGCCTTTTATTATATAGGATTAGAATAATAGTGCATGTGGAGGCTAACTATGTTTCAGGCACAGGCAGCACCCTTTGCCAGCTTTATCTCATTGAAACCTCACAACAACCCTATGAGACAGAGACGATTCCAGAGGCTCAGAGAGGGTAAGTGGTCTCAGACAGTGTAAGTGGTAAGAGCTAGGACTTGAGCCCAGAACTGTCTGGCTATAACTCACTGGAAACTTACCTCATTCCTTAGCACCTCCTTTTGAGAGAAAAGAATGAAGAAAGACTTGAGTTCTACAGGGGAGCAATTATACAGGTTGGCTGGGGACAGAGAAAGCAGCATAAATTCTCTCAGGTACATTCCACCAACTACTTAAGGGGGGAAAGAAGTGTTTAAACATCTGATTTCTGCACAGATTGCTAGAAAGTCGGGTATTCATCCCAAACCACATCTGAACATGGGGCCGGTGGGCGTTCCATTAAGTACGGAAGGAACATGGAGGGCTGTTATTCCTGACCCTTGGTGGAGGAGTGTATGTAAAGATCAATCCACACATTTGAGAAATAATCCAGAAAACGGAACTTTACTTTCTAAAAAGTGAGCAAAACACCTCCCTGGGAATCCATGATCCTTCTAGCAGGGTGTGTAGGAGCCCTCGAGAGCCAACACGTGAGAGCTGTGTTCTCCGTGCAGGAACTTCCCAGGCGCCTACCTCGTGTTGGTGGTTGGACTATTGTACACTACGGAAATCTGTAAATGCTGCAACTCCCGCCAGAGCTGGTTGCTAAGTATTTACCAGCACATCACTGCCTGCAAGCAACAAGGGTTTTAATTAGCACCCCTTCACCTACCCTAGGGCCCTGGTAGAGTTAAGGTGCTGGAAACTGGAATAGAGTGTGTGTAGGGGAGGTAGAGCAAGTGGTAAAGATGCTACAGGTAGTGATCCCCACATCTGGCTGCATGCAAGTTACCTGGGGACCTTTTAAAAGATAAAGACATCTAGATCCAATGAAGTACCTAGCATAGTTGACACTTGGATCAGTAAACATCTCCCTCCTCTATGTGACAAAATTATTTTAAAAGTAATGTAATGTCAGCAATAACGGATTGTGTTACACAGAATACATAAAAGTCATGTTTATGTAATGTATGCATAATACGTTATAACTATGCATACATAATAAAATAAATAATATTATATGTAGTAATATTTTTGACTCGTTTTTATTTTATAGTTAACAATTAAAAAGAAAGAAAATCCTTTGATTTAAAAATGTTATTCAAGCCCTAGCTTGAATGGTTTGGCTCATGGATAGAGCATCGGCCTGTGGACTGAAGGGTCCCAGGTTTGATTCCGGTCAAGGGCACATGCCTGGGTTGCGGGCTTGTTCCCCAGTGGGGATATGCAGGAAGCAGCCAATCAATGATTCCCTGTCATCATTGATGTTTCTATCTCTCTCTCCCTCTCCCCTTCCTCTCTGAAATCAATAAAAATGTATTAAAATTTAAAAAGTAAAATAAAAATGTTATTCAATATAATAGAGTGAATACTTTTCATTATAAGTTTTACAAAACTATTTGATTTTCTTAAAGCTAAGTGCATGGATTACTTTGATAAAAAATAAATATATGATCTGAAAAAAATTGTTCATGTATGGAATAAAAGTTACCCATGCCAAAATAAAATGTTGCATTTTATAACTTATACTCTAGTCACCATTTTAAATTTGAAACAAATATAAACTTTAGGTGATTACATAGAATATCAAACTTGAAGTAACTCAAATTCTGTTGCTTGGTCTTAACTAAGGCTATTACAATGTGTTATTCTTAGTTTTTTAGAATGCAAGAAAGTATAGTAATATGGGTATTGGAAATGCAAATTGAACCCCAAGCTTCAGACTCTAAATGTTAAAAACTTTATCTAGAAATGAACTATGTCAGTGAGACTGGATTGGGGGCTGACTGTAATACGGTGGTTCTCCAAATTAACTTCCATGTAGGATATGATGTTTTTTAAAGGATAAGTAAGAAAATGTGCTACTTGAAATTTGAATATATATGACTTAAATGCAACAGCAAGTGCTTAAACCAAAGAGACATTTTGTAGTATTTTATTGCTAACATAGTTTAGCAGATGATAACAATAAGATTGTTCTTTTTTAAAAAAAATATATTTTTTCTATTGATTTTAGAGAGGAAGGGAGAAGGAGAGAGAGAAGTAGAAATATCTGCTGAGAGAGAATCACTGATCGGCTGCCTCTTACATCCCCTTTACTGGGGATGGAGCCCACAACCTGGGCATGTGCCCTTAACCGGAATTGAACCTGGAACACTTCAGTCCACAGGCCAACACTCTATCCACTGAGCCAAACCGGCTAAGGCAACATCATTCTTTAAATTCTCTAAAGACAAGGCACCCACTTACTCCCCGCACCTGGGTGTACTCTTCTGGCCACCCTGCCCTTGTCATATCACTGCCTAGATCCCTCAAATAAAAATATTCAGAATCTCTTGGTGGGGGAGGGCCTGTGAAATCTATATTTGTAAAAAGCTCTCCTATGTGATTCTAACGATCACCACTGATATGGGAACAACAAAGACACACCTATGACTTAGAATCAAGGGAGGAGGCTGGGATATCTGAGGAGCTGCTCAAGTCTCCAAATCTCGAAACCTCATCCCCAGTTACACTGGTTGGCAGATGAACTATCACTGAGAACAATCATGTTAAAAGAACCTCAAAGTGAAACGATAGAAAGTTTTATTTTTCACTGTGTCATTAAAGATACGGAACACATAGATATTTACAGGTTAAAACAACAAAACATAGGCTTTTATTTAATGACATATTGAGAAGAGTCTATTGTTTTGCTATCTTTCTGTACAATGCAAAAGGTTTTTATTGGGTCGGCAACTAAGTAATTGCGGATTTTTTAAAGAAAATCAAAGACATTTTTTTCATGGAACTAAATAACTTTATTCTGTAATGTATTGCCCATTTTGATCAATGACCTTTTGCCATCTTTCAGGCAGCATCATAATCCCACGTTCAAAAAACTTCTGGTTTTTATTAGCAAAAAACTGAATCAGGTACGATTTGACATCATCATCATTATTGAAATTTTTACCATTCAAGGAGTTTTGTAAAGATCGAAACAAAAAGTAATCAGATGGTGCAAGGTCAGGACTATATGGTGGATGTGGCAAAACATCCCAACCAAGCTCCATTAATTTTTGCCGAGTGACCAAAGATGTGTATGGCCTTGCATTGTCATGATGGAATACAACACCTTTTCGATTTGTCAATTCGGGCCGCTTTTCTTCAACTGCATTGTTTAATTTCGTTAGTTGTTCAATGTAGACATCAGAATTGATCGTTCGGTTGGGTGGTAAGAGTTCAAAGTAGACAATTCCTTTGTAATCCCACCAAACTGATAACAAAACCTTCTTTTGATGAATATCAGCTTTTGATGTTGTTTGAGTTGGTTCACCTGGCCTGCTCCACGATCTTTTCCGCTTCATATTGTTGTAAACAACCCATTTTTCATCGCCAGTTATCAGTCGTTTTAAAAATGGATCATTTTCATTACGTTTCTTTAGCAAATTGCAGCTGCTAATGCATTGCGTTAACTGTGATTCTTTCAGTTCGTGAGGAACCCATGTATCGAGTTTTTGAACATAGCCAAGTTGTTTTAAGTGATTTTCAATGCATGTATGTGATACATGAAGCTTCTCTGCAATCTCACGTGTTGTACTGTGACAGTCTGAATTGATTATTGCTTTGATTAGGGCGTCATCAACTTCAACTGGACGACCAGAGCGTTTTTCATCTTTGAGTGAAAAATCACCAGAACGAAATTTGGCAAACCAATTTTGACACTGCCGTTCTTTTAAGGCTTCGTCACCATAAACAGCACATAACTTTTTTATGAGCTTGCGATGCGTTTTCCCTTTGCGGAAATAAAAAAGCAAAATATGACGAAAATGTTCCTTTTGATTTTCCATTTTTCAACGAACGCCAAACGAAAACTACAAAACAGATCAAAAAACTTTTTTTACTGGTTAACAGCTGAATAGCCAACTATCAAATAACAAAATGTGTTTTACATTTGTACTACGTCTGCAAACCTAAAAATTCAACTGAAGCCATATATGTGTGAAACCCGCAATTACTTAGCTGCCGACCCAATAATAAACTGTTCTCCCTCCCTATTGGTCTCTCTGCCCTTTTCCTGACCATCTCAAAAAAGCATATTCTCAAAAAAGTAAAAATGGCCGAAACCGGTTTGGCTCAGTGGATAGAGCGTTGGCCTGCGGACTGAAGGGTCCTAGGTTTGATTCCGGTCAAGGGCATGTACCTTGTTTGCAGGCACATCCCCAATGTGTGTGTGTGTGTGTGTGTGTGTGTGTGTGTGTGTGTGTGTGTAGGAGGCGGCTGATCGATGTTTCTCTCTCATTGATGTTTCTAACTCTCTATCCCTCTCCCCTTCCTCTCTATAAAAAAAATCAATAAAATATATATTTTTAAAAAAGTAAATTAAAAAAAAAAAACACACCACACATAAACAAAACACTTGTTAGATGATACTCTTGAGCTCCCATACCTCCAATGGGCTTTCCCCTCCCTCAGAGGGGAAGCAAAAATCTGGCTATAGTTACAAAGCCTTACATGTGTTCCATTCCACTGCCTGTTCTAATTGCCACCACCACTGCCTGTTCTAATTGCATCCCCTCACTGACTCCAACCACATTGGCCTATTGCTGTTATTCCTCTAACTCATTAGTCATTCCCACCTCAGGGCCTTTGCACTGGCTGTTCCCTCTGCCTGGAACACTCTTCCCACAGGAATTCACATGGCTTCCTCTCTCACCTCCTTCAAGTCTGCATTCAAATCTCCCATAGGATATAAAAGAGCTTTATTTTTCTCCATTGCACCAACTATCACATGGCATACCATATATTTTACTTGTTTATTTTCTGTCTCCTCTAGTATACTTTTGAGAGCAGAATTTTTTTTTTTAAATATATTTTATTGATTTTGTACAGAGAGGAAGGGAGAGAGATAGAGAGCCAGAAACATCGATGAGAGAGAGTCATCGATCAGCTGCCTCTTGCACACCCCCTACTGGGGATATGCCCGCAACCAAGGTACATGCCCTTGACCGGAATCGAACCCGGGAACCTTCAGTCCCCAAGCCGACGGAGAGCAGAATTTTTATGTTATGTTCGGTACTGTGTCTCCAGTGCTAAGGCTCTTCCTTGCACGTGATTGACATTTAATAAATATTTGTTGAGTGAACAAATGAATCAAAATGCACCTGATTTTCCACACCTGACTGGGAACGGGGGATGTACCTCCACATACCTGGCTGGGAACATGGGATGTACTTCTACGAGGAGGATTCAAGTTAACCAAGTTCCCAACACTGATGTGCCAATGTATGTCTTTCCAATGAGAAACAGAACTGTTAGGCCAGTAGTGATATGCATATTGAGAAGACTGATATATTCTCCCAATAGACAAATGTAAGTAAGAAACCAAATTATGATCAAAGGTAGCTTGGTGAGCATAGAGTCAGAAGAAGGAGTTAGGTGAAATGGATGCTAAACCTCAACAGACACAGATCAACCCTCTCTCCAGGGAGAAAAGAGTCTACCAATGTGACCTCAAGGATTGTTGTCTGTGACCTTCCTCACTGGTGTTTGTTGCTTCCTTTGTACGTCACCATTATTGACTAATCCCTATATATATATATATATATATATATATATATATATATATATATATTTTTTTTTTTTTTCCAATATATTTTATTGATTTTTTTTACAGAGAGGAAGGGAGAGAGATAGAGAGCTAGAAACGTCGATGAGAGAGTAACATCGACCAGCTGCCTCTTGCACACCCCCTACCGGGGATGTGCCCGCAACCAAGGTACATGCCCTTGATGGGAATTGAACCTGGGACCTTCCAGTCCGCAGACCGACGCTCTACCACTGAGCCAAACCAGTTTCGGCTAATCCCAATATATATTTAAAAATTCCTCCACAATTCTCATTACAATTAAGCCTAATTGTTCTGCAAGCCATTCTCCCTAAGGGAAGTTAGTACGTCTCTGTATTAAAATAATTCTCTGAGACCCATCTTATCTCCCTTACTCCCACATCCACAGCCAGTCGTATCACTATTGCCTTCAGGTAAGAATATAATGTCTATTATCTATTGATTACAGGCATCCTGGAAATTCAGTAGCTCGTAAATATAACAAATTGAGCATCATATCTCTGGAGTAAGCACATTTCTGAAATGGATGCAGGCATTTCTGCAACAGCCAGAAGACTGGTTGGCTGTCAGACCAGGTTCATGCTGGGTGTGAACATGTTTATAGCTGCTGTGTCCTAATGATTTACCACCAGATGGTCTATCAGATTATAAGGGGAACTGAACAAGGAATATTGGAGTGAATCTACTACATATGGGGTTTGGGGTTTCTTTTGAGTTGTTTACCATTGTATAAAACTACATGATAATGTAGCTTATGATATAGCAAAGTGTAAGGAAAGGAGGAATTAGATAAATTAAAGTGAAAAGAATGTGCATGATTCACTTATCGAACATTTAATATTTATTGACCATCTACTATTTGCTATGACCCATACTAAATCCTGCAGACACAGTAAATGATGAATAAGGCAGATTATAGTATCTGACCTCTTGGTGCTAACAATCCAGAGGATAAGATAAAATTAAACAATAATTACAGGAAAAAAAATGATTAAAGAATTATAACTGTGAAAAGTGCTATGAATGAGAACAGTGTGCTGTGAAAACGTAAAATAAAAAGGACTGATCTAAGCTGGGATAGGTGGTGGTGGTGGTGGTGGAGTATTGGAGATGACATTCCTAAGAAACGGAGACCTAAAGAATGTGCCTGAACTAAGTTTGCAAGAGATTGGGAAGAATGTTTCACGTAGAGGGAAGAGCATGTGCAAAGACACAGAGGCAGGCAGGAGCATAGCATCTTGAGAAAAATGCAAGGTAAAGGGCACCCATCAAGAGACGTAGATGAATAAGATGAGCGTGGAAAGCAAATAATAACATTCTTAGCTGTTAACGATTATGTTGCCTACTGGTTGGAGGAGTTTCTGCTTAGTTCACCTGTAGAGAATTTTGTTACCTATCAACAAGGAAAAAGTCAATGTCTTAGTCTATGGGAGGGTAAAGCTTTTAGATAAACCAATAATACTGAGAACTGGGGCTTCATCTATTCTATCTCATACAATTTCAGTAACTTTGAAATAAATACTTTTCCTACAAGCAGGAGTGCCCAAAATGTTCTTGGTAGATGAATGTCAGTTAGAGAAGTAGGGCATCCTATGAAGAAATGCGTTCTTCCCCTGTTCTGTCTCTGTCCTTTGGAGCTCTTCCCAGTGATCAGGCCACCCTTACAGTTCGAGGCTGCCTTAGAAGGATATGGGCATTTGTGAAAGTCTTTTGCTGGAAGATTAAAAGATCAAAGGAAACAATGCTGGATTCCCAGACCACTGGTGGTCTCATTGGATTTTCTTTCCTTATTTTATTTTATTTTATTTTATTTTAGTTTCCAGTTTAAAGTGTCACCTGAAATCCACCCACCCATATCTCTTGCTCCAATTCTTCCTGTGTCAAATCAGTAAGCAGAATTTAGCAACCAATAGAGAAAGGCTGACCTGAGAGTCCTCAATGGTACTGTTCTGTTCATATCCACTAGGTTCAAGACTAGTTTACTAATTCACAAAGGAAAAAAATAAACAAATGGGGCTACATCAAACTAAAAGGTTTCTGCACAGCAAAAGAAACCATCATCAAAATGAAAAAGGGACCCACTATATGGGAGAATATATTCGTCAATAATATATCTGATAAGGGTTAATTTCCAAAATATATAAAGAGCTTATATAACTCAACACCAGGAAGACAAAAAAAAATCCAATTTAAAAAATGGGCAAAGGACTTGAATAGATACTCCTCCAAAGAGGGCATACAGATGGCCAATAGACATATGAAAAAACGTTCAGCACCACTAATCATTAGAGAGATACAAATTAAAACCACAATGAGGTATCACTTCATATCTGCCAGAATGGCTACTATCAATAAATCAACAAACAACAAGTGCTGGAGAGGATGTGGAGAAAAGGATACCCTCGTACACTGTTGGTGGGAATGTAGGCTGGTGCAGCCACTGTGGAAAACAGTGTGGAGTTTCCTCAAAAATTAAAAATGGAACTGCTGTTTGACCCAGCAATCCCACTTTCAGGTATATATCCTAAAAATCCCAAAACATCAATCAGAAAAAATAAATGCATCCCTTTGTTCATAGCAGCATTAGCTATAAC
Source organism: Pipistrellus hanaki (assembly GCF_964339955.1). NCBI lineage: Eukaryota > Metazoa > Chordata > Mammalia > Chiroptera > Vespertilionidae > Pipistrellus > Pipistrellus hanaki. Next base: position 32,264,870 of record NC_140516.1, on the reverse strand, counting down.
AGCTAAGATCTGGAAACAGCCCATCAGTAGATTAGTGGATAAAAAAGCTGTTACATTTACACAATGGAATACTATGTAGCTATAAAAAGAAGAATCTCTTACCCTTTACCACAGCCTGGAGGGACCTGGAGAGTATTGTGCTAAGCAAAATAAGCCAGTTGGAGAAAGAAAAATATCACATGACCTCACTTATATATGGAATCTAATTAATAAAATAAACTGATGAATAAAATATCAATAGGTCCAGAGACATGCATGCATGGAACAGACTGACAGGTCTCAGAGAGAAGAGGGGAGAAAGGGGACAGGAAGAGATTAACCAAAGAATAATTATGGATAATCCATGGACCTAGATAATAGTGTAGGGAAGGTCCTGAGAAGGGTGAAGGCTGGGTGGAGGGAGGGGAAAATGGTGGTATGGGAGACATCTGCAATATCATAAACAGTAAAATAATGGGGGGAATATTAATTCTGTAGTAGGTTAAGAGAATGGAGGCAGCTGATAATCATTCTTCACTGGCTGAATGTCTCTATGTGCCAAGCCCTGGTTAGGGTCGGAGATATAATGGTAAATAAAATTACCAGCCCCTGTGCAGTGGGAGATAGAGACATGTGAACCCCCACTGGCACTAAGAGTAGGACTCAAAGAACTAACTTGCCCAAGACTGTACATGCTAGTGGAAAGTGGAGTTGAAACTTCCTTCATAACCCATTCAGAAAACATCATTGGCAAAGATGTATCCTCCAGGCATCCACACACAAGCACACACATCCACACACAAGCACACACATACACACATACATGTATGTGTGTGCTTGTGTGTGGATGCCTGGAGGATACATCTTTGCCAATGATGAAGTTTTCCCCACCCAGTCACCTGAAGCTTAGAGAGGTGAAATGACTCATCCATGGTACTGGAACACAAACAACGTGATTCTCAGTTTACGTACATATATCATAATTTAGACTCAAACTGTCTGGGCAAAGGTTTTGAAGTAAGAGTGCAGGCTTAAGTGCTGGCACCATTATGGGTAAAAAGAGAGGTATGACAAGCAAGAGAAAGTATGGCAGGTGATGCCATGAGGAGCTGGTTCGGGCAGAACTGTGGGGGTGCTGACCAGGAGGCGTCAGCATCCACCTCGGACTCCCACAGGACCCGGGATCCCCGCTTTCCCAGGATCTGGGAATGTTTCCTGAAAGGCACATTAGAGGTGTGACTGCCTCAAGTCGAGGAGAGCGGAAGACAGTCTCCGCTTTTGTAGCAGCAAGCAGGGAGGAAAAAAAAAAAAAAAAAAAAGATCCGGGCTAGGAAAGGCTGGACTCTAAAGTTTCCTTGAGATTTGTCCCAGTACTTCCTACGTTGTTGGAAACTTACTTCTCCAAATCAGCGACCAGACTAGGATGCTGATGAGAGAGGTCAACTTTGGGAAGGGAGGCGGAAACAAAGAAGCCTGGGACTGCAGCCCAGGCCATGGTCTCACAGAGGGCCACCACGGTCTTGGTTTGACATCTTTTTTATTTTTAGTTTTAATTTTATTGATTATGGTATCACATAATTGTTCTCATTCCCCCATTCCCATCCCAAACCCCTCCCTACATATGCCCCCACCCCCCTGTTGTCCATGGCCACTAGTTGTTTGTCACAAGACCTGGAGCTCTCTTCCATGTGCCAGCACTCCACGCGCCGCTGAATTAGAAACATCACAGAGAGCATTCTCCAGAGAAGCCACTGGATGAGGATAAAGATCAGTGCTTTTGTTGGTTTGCTTTTTCATATTTTAAAAATTTACCTTTATGGTTAAAAGCATTACAGATGTTCCCCGCCCCCCCCACTCCCTCCAGTGAATCCCCTCCATCCACCTCCTCTCCCCCTCCCCAGGCCTTTACTGTATTATTATCTGTGCCCATGGGTTATGTATATATCCATATAAGTTCTTTGGTTAACCACTTCTCACTGAGATTCGTCAGTCTGTTGCATGCTTCAATGTCTCTGGATCTATTTTGATCATCAGTTGATTCTGTGTGTTAGATTCCACATTTTAGTGAGATCGTGTGATACTTCTTTCTCTGACTGGTTTATTTTGCTTAGCATAATACTCTCCAGGCCCCTCCATGCTGTCTCAAAGGGTAAGAGTAGAAAAAGAGATGTGTTGCCAAAACTGGTTTGGCTCAGTGGATAGAGCGTCAGCCTACGGACTGAAGGGGTGTGCAGGAGGCAGCTGATCAATGTTTTTCTCTCATTGATGTTTCTAACTCTCTATCCCTCTTCCTTCCTCTCTGTGAAAAAAATCAATAAAATATAGTTTTTAAAAAGAAAAAGAAAAAGAGATGAGGTACATGTACACAATGGAATACTATGCAGCTGTAAAAAAAGGATCTCTTACCCTTTGAAGATTAGGGCATTTTAATCTTGGATGATCTGGTGATTGACTATCTCCTATAATTTTACAAGCTAAGAGTCCTTAGAGGGCAGGACCCATGTTTATCCTTGGTGCTTTAAACTTTAAAAAAAAATATTTTTGAATTTATAAAAATAATGTTTATTGTTAAACACTAAAACAGCACGAAGGCACATAGATAGAAAAGTGAACATTCCCATCCGTAGCTCCTTTCACTCTCTCACTCACTCCCACCTTGGGCAGTAACCACGAGTGACACCAGAGTGAGCGCTGCAGGATTTCTCCTCATGCTTTCACAGCTCCCTGCCCCCTCACACACAGAGAGTTATGTTATGGTAGGAAAAGGTATCGCTTTTCTTTCCTACAAGAGTAAGAATATACTCTATATTTCATCTGCGATTCACAACTTCATCCATCACACATGGATTTCTATGTCCATCAGTCACCATTCCGTTAGCTCAGCACTCACAAGTGGAATGACACTGATTTCCCCTCCCTTCCAAGTTCGCCGCAAGGATGAATCACACATTCGAATGCACTCAAGAATTTTTTTTTTTTAAATGGTACCCAAGGTTCTGAGCTTGCCCCTGATGTATTATTTTATAGGGAGACATTATACAGATTAGGTGGTGAGCTCCAAAGGGAGTGAGGACAAGGAAATAATTTCTTGTTTTCCCCCCTCTGAATGGGACACTTTGTGATCTGCATTTTAGAAAAACATGAAAGTGAGGTCAGGCTTGGCAGGGGAAGTGCTGGCTACAAGCTTTTAGGACAATTAAGAAACAGCAGGACCGTTCTGGCACGAGCTTCAACCAGTTGGCAGAAAAATGCCTCCTCGGGCTCCTACGGTGACTGGCAATTCGAAGTAAACAGTGAAAATCGCCTTTCATGTCTGTGGGCAACTTCTTTTTGCGTTTGGGAGTCTTGTCAAATTCTCTTTGATAACGGGGTGTCTCCTCTGTGAGGGCGAGTCTGACATCTGTAAAGATTATTTCAACTCGGTAAAGAACAAAAAACTCAGAGTTCGGAATCCTTGCAGCTTTGCTCAAGGAGGAGTGAAAATTTCCCCTAAAACTTTTTTCTTTCTTGAAGGCCTTGTTACCCTATACAAAGACAATGTTTTCTATGAGGAGTGACATACTAATAGGCATTTTGAAATATTAAAAATAGCTCACAGACCCCTGTTATTATCTTCGCTCAAACCCAAGGACTTGGAGCCCTAGGTAGAACATTATTAATTTAAAATGTCCCTACTCACTTCAGTGATGAGCTGTCAATAAATATCATTTTTCTTCCAAATTCAATGTACAGTTCTCTCTGAAGCTATTGTACATTGCTCCTCCCACCCCCACCACCTCGCCAGGGCAGCGCCAATGATGGCTTGTTGGCTTGCTGCTGAGAGTTCGAAGCTGAGAGCTGCGCCCTGTGATGGCTGAGGGTGGCCTTGGTGCTTCAATGGCTGGTCCAAAGCCAAGGCCTACCACGTGTTTCCTTAGAGCCTCCATAAAGCGGGGAGGATGGTGGCACCTACCTTATAAAGTTGAGAAAAATGAATGAACCCATTACTAACGCATCTTAAAACACCGCCTGGACCGCGAAGGCTTAGTTATTCCTGGATCTTTTCTGTTTAAAGACACTTCCTTTAACTTTTCATGGAATGAGGCCAGTAAGCTGTTTATGCTATGGAAAACCTCACCTCGTTCCCTGTGTGGTAACAGAAACAAAGAGGCAGAGGGTGGTGTAAAGTGCGGTCACTCTCTCTTCCATGGATTGGTCCGGTAAGAGCAGAGGCCTGGAGTCAGGCTGCCTGGCTTGGCTACTCATGACTTGTACCATGAACAAGTTTCTTAACCTTCCTGGGCCTCAGTTTCCCGACTTGGGTAACGGTTCCCTCTGGTCACGGGGCTCTTGGGAAGACCAAGACAGTGTGGATAAAGGACTTACACAAAGTAAGTGCTCGATCTAGCTAGCTACCAAGTTCATCCAAATGTGACAGATTCCAGGCCATCTATTGAGCATCTACTCTGTGTCCACTTTACTTCACTTAATAAAAACCAAGGGATACTCCTTACACGGTAAGGAGACTGCGGCTTTGGAAGGTTGTATTCTGAGTAGCAGCTCTCAATATTGGAAGGTGATGGAGCTGAAATAAGTCAACTCAGGTCTTCACAATCACAGGCTAGCACCCTCCATGCACCATGAGTAGCTGTTAACCTATGGGCTCTGGGGTCAACTGACAAATAGGTAGAGGGATTATATATTTTAATATTGATTTGAGAGAGGAGAGAGAGAGAGAGAGAGAGAGAGAGAGAGAGAGAGAGAGAGAGAGAGATTTGTTGTTCCATTTATTTATGCATTCATTGGTTGCTTCTTGTATTTTCCCTGTGGGGGTCTCGAACCCACAACCTTGGCATACTGGGATAAGGCTCTAAACCAACTGAGCTACCTGGCCAGGGCCTGGAGGAACTGTTCATCCCTGCCTTCTGCTTGCTGTCAGAAACCTTTTGATTGTTTATTTTTTTACTAACCCATGTGTAAAAACATATCCTACTTCTCACAGCTCAACAATATAACAGTTTTTCCGTGACTGTATTCTTGGGTTCTTTCCCCTCCAAGTTTCCTGAACTTCCTAGAGTACCTAAATGACTGACAATCGTCAGCCAGGAGAGCTTTTCCTTTCCCATTGATTCTAACGCAGTGAGCTGACTCCCTCCTTCCCGGGAGCCCCTTTTAAGTCGTCACAAATAGCATCTATCTGTACAGTTCCCAAGTGACCTTCAGTGCAAACATTTCTTTCTTCTTCCTGGGATGGGTTCTGACATCATTCTCCAGGAACACAAAGGCCGCCATGGGATTGATTTATCCTGCTGAGGCTTTGGAAAGGGTCTCTCCTCGGACCATGTCTTAATTCAAACTGTGGGGGGAAAGACTAAGCAATGCAGCTCCTCTTTTTCTCCTTTCCTTTAAGGTTTTTTTGTTTTGTTTTTTTAAGCCAGTTATTCTAGCATCTGCTTGGAAAACTTGATTGTCCCCAGCGAAAAGTATGGCTTTGTATCTTTTAGCCAATTATGTCTTATCTTTGGCTACTTCTGCTCTTTTTTTATTCAAATCAGCCAGCGTCTGTTCCCAGGATTCAGTGCCAAGGTGCCACCCAGTTCAGAGGAACTAATCTTTGATCTTTTTCTTTTGCCTCTTCTTGGTAGCATGCATTAGTTAACATCCCGAAGTCTCTCACATGGATTCCCTTTGCAAATTTACATGGGGATTAAAAAGAGAAAACTTGAAAAGGAGAGCTAGGAAGGCTATTCACAGTAAGTGCGGAATTAAGGTAACCAAAAGCTGTGTGGTTTTCTCTTGAGTTTGCTCTTGTCTGCGTAGATATCGTGTGGCTTAATGGGAAAAGAGCTGCAGGTTTAGCACAAAACACAGGGCTTTTCAGCGTCGGCTTCTCCCGTGTCACAATCCCCGGTAAGTTACCCAGGTGACAAATGGTGGAAACCAGCTCCACAGGTCGAAATTAGTGTCAGAAGAGAGACATGGGGTGGCACATTTCTTACCAAGGACAGCCTCTCATATTTGCAGTTACCCTTCTTTAGCTTTTTCTTGCAGAGGTCCCCACTTTAACAGCTAACAGTGGTTTTGCAGTCTCACACTGACATGGAATTTTGGTCTCACATTTGAAGAGAACCTTTTATTGATGCATGATGATTCTTCTGAATTCTGACTCATGGCTATAGGCATTTTTAAGGTGAGAGTGGTGTACATTTGCAACAGCATGGATGGAACTGGAGAGCATTGTGCTAAGCAAAACAAGCCAGTCAGAGAAAGATAAATACCACACGATCTCATTCATTTGTGGAATATAATGAACAACATAAACTGATGAACAAAAATAGTACCAGAACAGACTGTCCAACCTACAAGGGAAGTTGGGGGTGAGGGGGTAAGAGATCAACCAAAGGGCTTGTATGCATGCACATGAGCATAACCCATGGACACAGATAGTAGGGCGGTGAGGGCATGTGCTGGGGTGTGGGGTCGGCTGGGGAAAGGCCAATGGGGAAAAGGAAACTTATGTAATACTTTAAACAGTAAAGAATTAAAAAATAAAATAAACATCATTTTTAAAAACTGGGGAAAAATAAAGTGAGAATGGTGTAACTCATGTAAGATGGAGTAAAAAAACACAGTTTTGAGAAGTGCTGAAAAGGATTTTTTCCATCACTCAATCATTTAATCAACACCCACTTACTTAATACAGACTCTTGTCAGATGATACATCAGACCCCAGCGATATACAGTAGCAGGAAGCAGACACAGGCCCTGTGCTCCAGGGGCTCAGACACAGCGGGTACCGTCTGCAGACAGAGGAGCAGTGTGAATGTAAGCTGCACCTTTTCCAAGCCAGGCCTAAAGCTCCCCACTTGCCTTGAAGCCACGTACAAAGGGCGATTCCCAGTGAAATCCCAAGCAGACAAAAAAGGATGCTGTGATTCCCGGGCAGACTTGATCTCCTGGGCGTTTTCCTAAGGAGCTGGAGCTTTTGTACCCATGAACCTGGACAACGTAATCTTCTCTGTGGCTTGGAGAGCAGTGGCTGCCTAAAATAAGGATGGACAAACAACTGCCCATGGGCCAGATACAGTCCACGACCGGTGTCTCTGTGTGGCCTGTACACTAAGAATAGTTTTCACGTTGTTAAACGTTTGAAGGAAGTCAAAAGGAGAACCACACATTGTCACACACGATAACTAGATGAAATTCAGTGTTCAGTGTCCGGAACAAAGTTTCATTGGCACCAAGTCACGCCCATTCACTGATGTGTTGTCCGCGGTTACTTATGTGCTGCACCGCATGGTTGGAGAGCTGCGACACAGATTGTATAGTCTGCAGAGTCCAAAACATTTCCTCGCTGGCCCTTTAAAGAAGATGCTTTCCCACTTTGATCTGGAAGATTCTTCCGGCGCTGTCATTCACACTGTGTCGTTGTAGTTATTTGCCGAGAGACCTGTTCACCCAACAGCCCCTTCCCTCTGTAGAGCATGAAAAAAACAAAAGTTTAGGAAGAGATAGAGATTGGCACATTTATAAACAGGTTCAAATTTTCTTAAGCCACCAACTGGGCGTGCAAGAAATAAAACACTGTTTTGCATAATGAAACTTTAGGCACTTAATGTGAGAACATGATCTCAATCATTCCTGTAAAGCCTCTGTGTTTTCTCAGTATTTTCATCTTCGAGTTCAAGTTTATGTGGGGTTTTCTCTCTTGTCTTCCTTCTTCCTGATGTGTGAGGACCCTCCCCGGCCCCCTGGCAAAGGCTGCCTCTCCTGAGACATTCCCTACTCTGGTCACTGACATTGCAGGAGGGAGCAGGCCCCCCTTGATCTTGATGCTTCCTGCCTCTGCTTCCCTTTGTCACTTCTGCCAAGACCCATTGGTGCCCTCCCCAACCCCCCCCCCCCCCCCCCCGCGCCCCTGTGCTCCTGAATCCTCCTCAGGGGCATGGAAATTTGTGCGGCTCTCCCACGGTCCCCTGGGGCTGTTGCACATCAGTCCAGCCTTCTCTAGCCTTGGCATCCTAGGATGCTGAGTCCGGGACCGGGTCTGTCTGACAATCTCCTTGGACTTCATAACGCTCTCCTTCCCCTTCAGTCTGCCAGCTTCTTGGATGGAAAACGCCCCCAGGTCTGCTATTGCTCCTCAGAGTGGTGTGTCCGGAGCTGGAGGAACAGGGTGCAGTCTCCTTCAGGGCTGTGACTGAGGCAGGCAGGGGGAGGAGGAGGAGGCGGCTGCTGCTCGGTAGGCCTTCAGAAAGGGGCCTGTCTGTCTCCCCCGGTTCTGTGCAGGTCCCAGCCAGCTCCGTCACACCTATTGGCTCTGATCGATTCAGCAACGTTGGGCTCTCGTTGGGCCAGATGGAAAAATCAGTCCCGGAAAAAACGAAAATGTGAAAAACCCAGGCGGAGAAGGTCATCCACCCCCTCATAAATCTAAACACACTAAGTCCATTGAAGGACTTGCCAGGAAAATGCTATTTTCCGTTTTCTCTGTGGGTTCAATTTATCTTTACTGCTAAGTAGTCAAGTTGAATTAGATCCAGAATCAGATACAATTTGACTCTTTTTCCTTGAAGGAAGTCACACACACACACACACACACACACACACACCTCCTTGCCAGGGACCTGGCTGCCCTGTCCTCAGGACTGGCTTTTCCCAAGTGCGGACTCACGGCAGATCTTCCCTTTAGATATCGGGATCGGCTGCCTCAGAAGTTTCCCTTTCTCCGGCGAATGAGTGTTTTTTCTCCTTCTTGTTCTAGCTCACTAAGGATGAGAAAGTTACTCAGATGGCACGGGTTTTGCTCTTTGAAGATGGCAGCTTTTCTGCCTCTTATGACCTACGTTGGCCTGAAGCATAGCCTCGTGGAGCATCCTGACCATTCAAGGTTGGAGAGCATGTAATAGAATGGAATACCAGCAAGGTCACACCTATCCAGGCACCTTGGATCAATGAGATGTTGTAAGAGGCATGGGAATGCCCACATCTCCACAATATTACCACAATTCTGCATAAAGATAAAACAGACAATGTTTTGAAACCTTCGCCACGTTTTTACTAGCAAGAATCACAGTTCCCGTCCTATACAGAGAGGAGAGAGAAGAAGGGAGACGTCTAGGTGTGTTTCCCATCTGAATGGCAGAGTAGAAATCGGTTTCAAATTTTCCATCTAGAAACTACTGGTTTCCTCACGTTGGTTGGATAAAAAAAGGACAGGTGTCCTAAGGCAAATCCCTTCAGGACAGAGTGAGAGAAATCTTATGTCTTACTACAAAATCACAAAGTCTTTGATATATCTCCCTTCAAGAGGTGGGGCTTAGTTCCCCTCCCCTTGGGTGTAGTAACTCACTTCTAATGCATACAATATGGCAGCTGTGACCTTGAGCCACTTACAAAGGCTCCTTGCTGTCTCGTGGATCACTCCCTCTGCAAAACAACAGCTGTCATGTCACAGGAACACTTAAGCAGTAGTATGAGGAGGCCCACCTGGTGAGGAACTAAGGTCACCTTCCAACAACCAATGAGGAACTGTGGCCTCTTGCCAAGGGCCATGTGGGTGACCACACTAAAATAGATTCTTCAACCCCAATTAGTTCTTCGGATGACCCATCCCTGGCCAACATCTTGACTGCAACCCCATGAGAGAGCCTGAATCAGAGCCACTGAGCTAAGCTATTCGCACATTTCTGACCCACAGAAGTTGTGAGCTAATAAATATTTGCTGTTTGAAGCCACTAAGTTTTAGAGTTAATTTGTTGAGCAGAAAGAAATAGGTAGTTAATAGTCTTCCTTGGATAACATTTCATTTGTGGTGAAATTTTTATTATATGTGTTATTTATGATATATACCTTTATGGTTAATAATCAAACAACAACGACTAGTTAGCTTTTGAAAGGAATAGGGCTGATAAAATAAGTTATCATATTAGTTTGTAGCTGAGTTGCCCGAATTTGTCCAGATATAATCAAAGAACTTGACCATGTTCCTGGATAAAGTAGCAAAAACACTCCAATACTCCTCCTTGTGTGGACAAAGAAGAAGTGGGTGTAGGTTTGTTAATTTCACTTCATTGCAATAGCTGAGTGAAAAAAGATATTGTGATGATTTTTGTAATATGCCTGCAAATTCATTGATACCCCTCCCATTGAGAGCAAGGAGTCTCTGCTTCTTCCCATGGTATCTGGGCCAACTACAGTGACTTGTTTATAACCAGTAGATGACACAATCAACAGCCCCAGCTGAAGTCTCAGCCAAAAGCCAGTATCAACTACCAGCATAGCAATGACATTTCCCAGTGATTTCAGTCCCCACCCACAAGTCACTCTCACCTGTCAAGTATCCCCCACCCAGTCTTCCTACCAGAAGCTGCAGAAATCTTGGAGTAGCAACAAGGTAGATCTCTGTGCCCCCCCCCCCCCCCCCCCCCCCCCGCCCTCAAAGTCCAAATTCTCATTTTACAGAGTTCACAAGCAAGATAAAATGGCTATATTTCACCACTAAGGTTTGGGGCAGTTTGCTACATAGCAATAGTAACCAGAACAGACACATTGGAATAGTTTTCTTCATCTTTCAGATTAGTTGAAAACAATCCAATTCAGAGACAAGAACTAATTAGCCAACGGAGTTCAGGCAATGCCCTTTAAAGGACTTAACTTCAGGGCAAAATGTAAGGGTGAGCAGGACAGTGGCAACATAAGAGATCAAGTGGAGAGACAACTGCATGATTTTTGCTCTGTTGTAGTTTTCTGTTGCAAATTGCAGTTCTCCGAGGAGACCATTAAAAAGCTCATTAGGCAATATGTATAGAGATAGAAGCAGTAAGCATAAATTTCATCTTCAAATCTTTCTTCTACTTAAAAAAAAAATTCAAACAGAGAAATACAGAAAATTATGAGACACATATTTACCACTATCACCCGATTCTAAGATTAATATTTTTGGACATATTTGCTACATATCTATTTTTAAATAAGAAGTTAGCTGTTAGATACATCTCCACTCCCACTCAATTTCAATTTATTCCATTCCCAGAGGTAACCACTATCTTGAGTTGATGCTTCTCCCTTGCCTTTGCCTTTTAATTATTCTAAGAATAAATAGTTCTGAAAGTTATCATTGCATTTTTGAGAGCCAATTTTAATGATATTTTCATTAATAAATAAATTGATTTGGTTAAGACACTATGGATGAATATTTGCTCTCTTGCTGATGGATTAAAAATCCTAGGACACATGCTCTCCATCTAGTGGTAAAAACAGGATAACTATAGATGCATATACGTCTGATATAGAGGAATGAACACATATAAAGTGATGTCTATGGATAGGGTACTCTTCTAGCTTCTGTGAGGAATACAAGAATGGACCAAGCACAGACTCTGGCCTTCAGGATGCTCACAGTCTACAGAACATTTACCATGTGCTCAACCAATACATGGGAAAGAGGCCAAGTAGCTTGCTCAAGGGCATACAACTAGTGAGTGGCAGACAGCGACTCAATCTCACAGTTCTGACTTCAAAGCCCATTCTATAAACAGCAAAGTTTGGTAGTACTTCAAATGTTATTTTTATATAGAAGCAAATACAGATTTCTTATAAAGCAGAATGCAAATTTTGGTGAATTCTAAGCCTTAAAGAAGAGTCTTCAAATAAATCTGTCCTGTTTCTTGGGTGTCCCCACAACCTCAAATCTAGGAATTTCTACCTTTAGGGGTTCCCTAGGAGAAAACTTTGAGAAGCTCTGCCTGGGAATGGCATTCTAGCATAGATTTAAGCAATGTTAAGAGAGGGGAGTTGGGCACTTTAAACACTACTAGTAGCCACGATATTAAAAAAAAAAGAAAAAAGAAAAAAAGGTTAACAGCTGAATCAGCTGGGCACTGACTAGTGCATTGATCTATCAGATCAGACACTGAACATAGTGGCCAACTTAGCTATGTCTATACTTACCATCTTCTTGAAAGAAAAAAAAAAAAAAAAGCTTATGCATCCTAGATAAAGGGAAGGGAATGAGAAAAAGGCAAGGGTTTAATGAACTATCCACCAGAAGTTCCTTTAACATGTCCCAACCTCCTCTTCCTCCTCTATTTTCCTGCCTCCATCAGTCTCCCAAATTAGAAACCTTGATGTTATCTTCCACTTAATTTCTTGATTAGGCTAGAATCCCATCCTGATTTCTGCTGCTTATCTCATTGGTCCCCTGGTCCTCCTCCGAGGAACAGAGAGAGAATAAGGTGTTCACGGGGCAAAAGCCCAACAGCTATGAGTTTGGTGGGAGGAAAGCTTTCTAGATAGAAGAGCAGGACAGAATGAATAGGAGGATGGTTTGTGCAAAGAAGGTGGCAATCACATAGTGGAGGAGGGGAAGAGCCTGAGAAGGTAAAGTCAGAGGGGTAATCAGAGGGCATGGATGAAACCCCTAGTCTCATATAAGCTCTTATAAGGCATTAGCTTGCTAAAAGACATCCTGGAGCCAAAACCAGTTTGGCTCAGTGGATAGAGCGTCGGCCTGCAGACTGAGAGGTCCCTGTTTCAATTCCAGTCAAGGGCATGTACTGTGGTTGTGGGCACATCCCCAGTAGGGGGTGTGCAGGAAGCAGCTGGTCGATGTTCCTCTCTCATAGATGTTTCTAGCTCTCTATCCCTCTCCCTTCCTTTTCTACTGTAAAAAATCAGTAAAATATATTTTTAAAAGACACCCTGGGCTGCCTCAGTTGGAAAAGAAAAGCCCATATAAGGACACAAAATAGCCTATGGAACTCTTCCAAGATATCTCCATCCCTTTCTCCTCCCCACCCCCATCCCCCGCAAGTTCCTGAATATTCTTCCCCCTTATTGAATGCCCTCCCCTCCCATTAAATCAACCTCAATAAAGGAAGCAAATTCCAATAAAGGGGCTATTCTGCTTGTGGAGTCACCTACTCTCTGTTTCAATGCTTCACTATTAAATTCACTTCTACTTTAAACTCTATGTGGGCTCACATTTGATTCTTTTCTGGGCAAAGCCAAGCACCCACAGTAGGTCACAGACCCTTGGTCCGGATTCCCGGAATGCCTGCATTAGCAGTTTGGACTGGGGTGGTAGAGGACATAGACGCAAGAGAATAGATATGGAATAGGGTCTGTAGGTAGAGTCTATAGGGGGGTCATCTGATATCATCTAGTACAACTCATTCACATGACAGATGGAGTATAGAGAAGTAATGCCCAGTCACTATCTATAAACAGCAAAGCCACTCTGACAAGGACTCTGGATTCCAGTCTAAAACACTTCCCTTTGGCCGAAAATGGTTTGGCTCAGTGGATAGTGCATAGGTCTGAGGACTGAAGGGCCCCAGGGTTCGATTCAGGTCCAGGGCATTTACCTTGGTTGCGAGCACATCCCCAGTAGGGGGTGTGTAGAAGGCATTTGATCGATGTTTCTAACTCTCTGTCCCTCTCTCTTCCTCTCTGTAAAAAATCAATAAAATATATTTTTTAAAAAAAAACACACTTCCCTTTGTACCATTTTCCAATTTGTAATTATGTAATTTATAATTAACTGGTTAATTTCTTTCTTTCAATTGGATGAAAAGTTTTCAGAGGGTAAAGCCTATGTCTAGTCACATTTCTCAGCTTAAAAGCACCAGGACTGACTCAAGGAGAAGACTAATACATACTTATTGTGAACAAATGACTGAATTAAATTTTCAAGTACAGGTGAGACAAATCTTTTCATATCTGTTCCAAAAGACAAAAGTAAAAGAAGGGAAATGGTGCCATAGTCTCAAGAAAATGAAAAGATTCTTGTAGGAAGCTTATGTTTTATCTATAATAATAAAAATATAATATGATAATTAGACCAGAAGTAATTCTGTACAAAGTCGAGGCTGGGAGGGAAGCTGGTGCCAGCAGCTGTGGGGAAGGAAGGCCTACTCTTGCACAAATTATGTGCACCAGGCCTCTAGTTTTAAAATAGAGCACTGTGCATAAATGTCTTCAAATTAGAGAGAGATAGAGAGAGAGAGAGAGAGAGAGAGAGAGAGAGAGAGAGAGAGAGAGATAAATTCATTGAGGCTGATAGATTTGAAGGAAGCAAGTCCCAATTAGCTAATATCACCCCTTAGATCAGAAAATGAATCATTACTATTCTTTCCTCCCTCAGTCCCCTCTGCTGTAATGAGATGAAAGATTTGGAAACATGACAGCTAGTCTGAGCCCTGTGTTTTCAGCTCTCCCACTTATATCCATGCTCCCTACCCTTCTCATTCCCACGACCAATCCACCCAGACCCTCTCTTCCTAACCACTTCATGCTCTTTCTTCTCTGGCTTTCTCAGGGATGAGACACAATAATAGGATGTTGAATGTAAAATTTGTCCATTTCACACAAGGCTCAGCCTGCACTGCAGAAGTGTCTTTGCTCTGCCTGGGTTTCTATAAAAATGAGATAAAATAAGTAAGAGTCAGGTGCCTAGTGGGCACTCGAAACAGGCAAGTTTTTCCCTCCATTCTTCTTGGCTCATAAAACACTTCTGAACTACAGCTGTCCAGCAAGGATCTCTCTATTTTCAGGCCTAAAAGGGAGGTTAAAATGTTTGTAATTAATTAAACTGGAAGGCAGCAAGCTGTAGCTAGAAATGTACTGTTATATGTAACAATGAGCTAAGAAACTCTATGTGGCAATAGCCTGTAATTCCCTAGATAAAGGACTTCTTAAAGAGGGTGATTTATCTTTAAAGCATTATTCAGGTGCCTTTTAAATATTCCTACTGTTGCTATGGAAATCACCCCTGTAAAAAGAATGTATGCAAATGCAGAATGTATTGCCAGATGCATGAATGGGGGGAGGGGGGAAAGGAGGGGGGGGGCGCGTGCACAAAAGTGGCAGGCGTGTTGACTCTTGGTCTCCAGCTATGGCGCTGGAGAAAAAGAGCAAGAATGTGGTTGAGGAAGACAGAGGGAGTGCTGTGGGGTGGAAACCACCAGAGATAACTCAGTGCCTGATAAACCCCATGACCTTCAAGAATCTCCAAGTCTCTACTCTACTACTTAGTATGACCATTATGTCTGTGGTCTCAGCATTCCCATGATTAGCATCTCCTTTCATTGTCAATACCATTCTGGATTAGTTGATATTATATATAGTCACACAATCACTGTAGAATACAACTTCCCCCATACAATAGAAGCAGTGGTAAAGTGATCCTGTTAGAGCAATATGATCGATTATATTTTGTGCACAGGTTTAAGTCATTTTTAAAGCTATTTTTCTGGGTAGGAACTATCTCATTCTTTCTCTGCATGTCTATCACTTCTCTCACAGCTTCAACTAAGCAGCTGTGTCTCCACCTCCCTACCCCGCCCAAAAGAAACAAGTTGTCTGCTATCATTTCACAAGAAAAGAATCAAGTTGTGTTGAGTTGTGGATACTGGGCATCAGCTAGGCTCACTCACCAGTGAAGCAACTAAATCTTCACATGTTAGCTTTCCAGATTACATATTTCAAATTTGTGCTGCAAGAAAACACTTATTTACTGTCTATAGTGACCACTTGGCAGGTATGTACATCATTCGTGGTGTATAAAACTTGAGTATAAAAGGGCACTGGGAACATTACAGAATCCTTGGGGAAGGCTGGAGAACTAGGTTTAGAAAAATGAGCAGGCACGAAGTGTGAAGGCCAATCCTAAGGCAAGATCAATGCCATAGAAGTTGTCCAACATGGACCGCGCTGTCCTGCTATTGGGCATTGGACCCACTGCAGGCACCAAGGCCATGGCTGCCCCTGCAGACTGGACATTGCTGCTGTCTTTGCTGTCACCACCCAAGTGGCTGATCCATGATCCCTTCTTCTTCACTTAATTAGTTTCTAATTCTAAATCCCAGATATATGCATCTGCTGGGCCATGCCTAGTGTAGGTGCTTAGGCTCTAGCTGCAAGTGAGGCTGGAAGAGTGAATACCAGTCCTTTCCAGCTTTTATGGGAAGAGATGAGTATTGTCTCCCCCAATTTCACAAACATAGAAAGAAATTCAGATGCTCAGCAGCCAAAACCATGTGTGCCACAAGGGAAAGTAGTATTAAGTCCGAGACTGTCAAGGTCTCCCTATATAATCTTCAGAAATTAGATACCTAAAAGTCATTTGAAATCAAGGTCAAATGTTTCTAAATAAAGCCTTAAACTAGAGTTCCCTCAATTTTTATTTTATTTTTTAAAGAAGGGGTAATTTTCAATCATCCAAAGATTTGGCTCTTACCCTGACAGAGGAAAGGGGAAGAAGGAAGAAAAAATGCTGATTAAAACTATTGGGGACAGGCTAAGTTCAGAGTCCTGGATGGGGAAGGGAGCACAGTTGCCAATTTTTCACCATAATCTGCCATTAGCCACCACAATATGTGAGTAGTGGGGGAAGGGTAATGTAATGGAAGGATGGGAAGACACTGAGTCAGGTGGCCCAGAATCCCAGCCAATAGAGAGAAGGTGAGGATGTGACCTGCAGTGGGGAAGAGAAAGGCCACAGTGAGCTTTGGGCCACAAGGCATGGTGTCCTCAGCAAATCTTCAGCATCTGGGTACCACATACAGCAGGTTGTGACTCAGAGGCATCCTCGAAGAAAGAGGACAAATCGATGATATAAGGCAAAAAAAACAAAACAAAAACAAAACAAAACAACAGGAAGGATAATCTAATTGTAAGACAGGCCAGCTGTCAGGATGAGAAAATTTGCCAATGTGTCACTTTACCTACAGCTGATAGAAACCCAACACTAATTAGCTCAGGCAAAAAAGAACTTATTGGAAGAATAATGGGGTGCCTCATATAGCTGCCAACAAAAGGGGGAAGGGACAGTTGTCCCCGAAAGATCAAATGTCCCCAGGACATTTGATCTGTCTCTTATCTCTCTTAACAGAGAAGGCATCACTGCCTTGAATTGCAGACCAGAACCTCTGGCTTGGTGGGAAACAGAATTGCTCCCAGGGCCAAGGTCCTGCCCTGTGGGTTCCACCTCCAGAAGAGAGGTGGCCCTCTTCTTTAAGTTCTAATTCTATAGGAATACCCAGGTCAGGTATTCTAACGTAAGGTTCTGGCCACTTAAAAGGACAGTTACTAGTTGTGGACAAACTGCTAACATTTCCTCCTATCCCTAGGGTGATTGATTATGGATAGCAAGGTGGTCCTGATTGATCAGTCTTGGGTTTATTTCTCTTGGACCTGGCAGCTTGCAAGAAACAAGCCATGTAACACAGACAAGGCTGCTGGGGTCCCCTCCCAGTGAGTCAGAACTGTCCTCAGAGGAGGGAGGACGACTGTGAGCTCCAGTTATTGTCTGTCACCTCCAACAATCGGGATGGGAATTTGGGCACAGAGTCTTTCTCTGGCAGAAAACAGGTAGGATCCATCCTATTAAAAACCCTGCTGTGCTGTTCCCCAGAAGAAGGTAGTGGACCTTGGAGAAAAGCATGGCTGTGAGCACCTTAAACCAGGACAATTCATCACCTCTGGTACCTCACCTGTGGGTGCTGCATAATAGTAGGGTGGAAGGGAACTTGTCACAAACTCAATCCAATAAAGTTCTGGCAAAGAGCACACTTTTAGCTGAATACAGGCAACTGTTCATTATGTGTACCTTACCACAGGGGAGGACCTGAAGTTTAAGGGGGGCAGGGTGACATGCACCAGGACCCTGAGGGAATCATGATTGGGAGGGTGCTTAGGGTGGCCAGGTTCTCATGGATCATACATTATCATGGATCATGCCCAACTCATTATCCCAAGTTTCCACATACCATCTCTAGCAGCTGTCTGATTGGTTTTATAAGGGCTAGCTTGGAAATGTCTGACCATAAAGAGTTTATCTTTCCTGCCTACTGGTCACTCCTAATGAACCCAAAGCCACATTTGAAACGCCAGAAAGCAGTGACTAGCCAATCTGTATTTATGTTCCCAGCAACTGTCCTGGGAGATCCTTGATGGAATGGACTTTACCACACAGTTGTCTGGTTATGTTACAAACAAAGCCTCAATGTGTAGACTGGGTGTAAGTCAACATGACTTAGGTGATCAGAGGCCATCTGATGTCAGCTACCTTGCCCAGCCTGGCCTAGCTTTGCTGGTGCCAGACCCGCAAGAGAACAGGTTATGCCAAAACCCGTTTGGCTCAGTGGTAGAGCGTCGGTCTGCGGACTGAAAGGTCCCGTGTTCGATTCCAGTCAAGGGCATGTACATTGGTTGCGGGCATATCCCTGGTAGGGGGTGTGCAAGAGGCAGCTGGTCGATGTTTCTCTCATCAACGTTTCTAGCTCTCTATCTCTCTCTCTTCCTCTCTGTAAAAAATCAATAAAATATATTTTTTTAAAAAAAAGAGAGAACAGGTTATGATATTACATGTGTCGTTCTTAATGCTGGTAGAATTTTCACAATTACTTTATTAAGGAAAAGTGGGTAACTCATAAGCACTTGAAAAACTAGTCAAGTTTATCCTTCAAGGCTCATGAGAACGGAAACTGGCATCTGCCTCCTATGTTACATGGGCTACCAAACATGTTATATGAAGTGATATGCCCCCTCCAACTCTACATAATGAGTCAAATCTAATAGCCTTCTTCTGTGGGAAAATGAAGCTACTGAGTGGATTCAACTGTCATTTGTTACTTAAAAATGCCTTAGGTTCATCCTTTTTTTCCTACTTTTACTGAAGCTTCTGAATTTTGGACACATTCTTTTTTTTTTTTTTTTTTTTTTTTTAAGGTATTTTTATTGATTGCAGAGAGAAAAGAAGAGGTAGAGAGATATAAACATCAATGATGAGAGAGAATCATGGATCGGCTGCCTCCTGCTCGCCCCCTACTGGGGGTGAGCCTGCAACCCTGGCATGTGTTCTTGACCAGAATCCAACTGTGACCTCTTGGTTCATAGATCAAGGCTCAACCACTGAACAACGCTGGCCAGGCTGGACACATTTTTTTAAAAAAATACTATATTTTATTGATTTTTACAGAGAGGAAGGGAGAGGGATAGAGAGCTAGAAACATCGATGAGAGAGAAACATCAACCAGCTGCCTCCTGCACACCCCCTACTGGGGATGTGCCCACAACCAATGTACATGCCCTGGACCGGAATCGAACCTGGGACCTTTCAGTCTGCAGACCAACGCTCTACCACTGAGCCAAACCGGTTTCGGCTGGACACATTCTTATTATTAAAAAATGAAAGCTCTGTCCTTTTAGGGATCTATGTCAACATCTCAGCTGCCCTGTCACATTCTTTGCTAATGCCAACGTCATCAGGATTTCAAAAGCTGAAGCAAAGAATTGCATTTGAAATGAATGCCACCCTGAGCAGGACCAGCTGAGGGCCAGAACCTTCTGGAGGAGAGCATTTAAATCCCTTTACAATCTGATCTTCCTCAGCCTTTCCCAGCCTCCAAGGCCAACAGGAACAAAGCGGGTGTCATATTCCCAGGCTCAAAGGCTGCCTGCCTCCACACTTTTAGTACCAACACCATGCTTTCACTCTTCCTGCCCCCACCCTGACAAAGCATTGTCTGAGGATCACTTTACTGCCACCACTCCCTCTTCCCCCTTCCCACCCCGTCCTGTCCCGTGTGGGTGAGAAAAAAGCAGATTACACATAGAGGTGTAAATACCATGCCTTCCCATGGGCTTCCTGGCACCTGGTGTCCTGCTCAGGCTTAGAGATTTCCAGTTAAAAAACCAAACGTGTTGGCCACCTCACAGTCACTAGCTATCACCAATAAATGCAGTGTGCAGGCCCACCCATGAATATAAGCACATTCCACGCATGTGTCCTCGTTTGGGGTTTCTCTTCCACGTTCGCGGTAACGGTTAAGTTGGGAAGCTTTCACAGTGGACATTTTCACGTCGGGAGAAGCACGGGAATGTCTCTCGGAGCCCCGCGTTTCAGAACCGTTAGCAGCAGCATGGAGACAAATATCCAAGAAGCGATTTCATTTCCATGGCAGCCAGGAGGACCCAGACGCCAAAGCTTTATAGATTAAAATCAATGCCTGAATTACATTCCGAAAGCCCGAATTGCCTGTCAGAATTCAGGACCAGCAGCGCCATGTGATAAATGAGGTGAAGAACCCCATCCGGGCTGGGGAGTGCTGCCGCATCAGCGAGGACCTCTGTGTCTTTCTCGAAGTGAATACCGAGTGGAATGAATGACTAAGGAGCAGCAAATAAATGAGATGCAGGGGTTATAATTTACTAATTACTGGGAAAAGAGGAACACAAAGTCAATGTGTGAAAGAGTGTGGGGGGTGGGGGGAAGGGTGGGGTCGAGGAAACAAAGAGAGTGTGCGGGGCATGCAGGAGGCTCCTATTTTCTGTCCTGGTAGAAAGAGGTGGGTTTTAGAGGCATGGATACCCGGCTCAACTCCTAGCGTGGTTATTTCCAGCCTAGGTCATAACCTGCAAAGAGCGTTCAATAAGATAAATATATGCAAACACCTAGTCTAGCACCTGGCACATAGTAGGTGGTCACTACATGTAAATCTTCTCCCCAGGCCCCTCCTATTCCTGTCTTATTTAGAACAGGAGTGACATTAAGACAACTGACGTTGCTCAATGACTCAGTGTTAGAGAATGGGCCCCACTGCATCCATAGCAGGTCACCAACATTTAAAGATGGTAAAGCGAGGATGGAATGACGGAGCACTGAGAAATTCACAGAGGTGCCGTCACAAAGACTGGGCTCACTATGACATTGCACAAATAATGTAACTTAAGATGCTGTGTTCTGCCTATTGGTGCAAATCTGTCCAATGGCAAAATAACGACCCATAATTTTATTCTCCAGTGTTCTGGCATCTCTCTGGTGACACTAACGCATTCTCAGAGCCCAGGGGGAGCTGGGAGGCACAGTCCATCACCCCGGCGCTCCTAACAGCATCCAGCAGCCAAGATGGGGACTCCTGGGGTCATCCACAAGAAAGGGATAGGAAGGATGCCCTCTGGAAAGGAACCGTGGGGTAAGTAAGCAAGACCTGAGATGGGAGCCCAGAGAAGGAGATGCTTGGCCTGTCTCACCCACCCATCAGTTGTGAAATGACAGACTCAGAGCAGAGCACTATTTTCCAACCTATTCTTACTAGTTCTTTAGGAGAATGTAATGGAATAGCTTGGGGATCTCCCACCCCCTCAAAATACACTGCTCCCTTCTTGGTAATATTACCCTTGATTTTCACTGTGCATATGGCTGCTCAAAATACAGACCACATTTCCCCGCCTTCCTTGCATCCTTGCCATGTGACAAAGTTCTGGCCAATGAGATGAAAGCATGGACAGTGTGTGCAACTTCTTGGGAGTGTCATTGGAGAGTGTATGTATCCTTCTCCTGCCTAGCCATCTTCCTGCTGGTTCTTATGCATTTGTGAAGGCTGAAACTGGAGCAGCTACCTTGACCTTGATATGAAAGCCACATTCCTAGGAGTATAGAAGAACAGGATAGGGCCTCTGACATTGCTAGGAGCCCTGTTAACCCTAGACTATCTACATTTCTCTTATGTGAAATGGGAAAAAGTCACTGTTACTTTGAAATTGAACCTAATCTTAATTACTATAGGTGATCATAGATGTTGTAATAAAAAAGGGTTCCTTGTGCAAATAAATTCTGGAAATTCTGTGTATTATCGACCCTTCTTACAGATTCGCGATGGGCCTTAGCACCGGCTCTAAGAGGTCCTCCGTGGAGAATGATAACACCTCCTATGAACCTTTCTCACAAGGTTCCCTTGACCCTTACAGCTCAGAGTGCGGTCCATGGACCAGCAGCAGCAGCATCACCCAGGAGCTTGTTAGAAATGCAGAATCTCAGGCGACCTGGACCTACTGAGAATCTGCATTTTAAGCAAGATTCCTGGATAATTTGTCTGCACTTTAAAATTTGAGGAGCACTACTACCAATGGCAATGTGGAAAACTGCATCCTGTGATCCTAGATTCTGAAACAAAAGTAGCTGCATGCTATGGGGGTATCTGGAGCCCCAGGAGTACAGGAGCAAGCATGAGTGATTCTCACAGCTACAAGCTGGTCCTAAGCCCAGCAGGCCTGCTGACTGCCACTGTCAACGCCAAGCTGGATCTGCAGAAGAGGGAGCAGGGACCTCCAGGGGGCCCAGTGCTATCTGCCAGGGGCTACAGGGATAGTTCGGAGACAAAGCCTCTGTCAGTCACTTTCTTTTCTTTTCTTTTTAATATGTTTTTATTGCTTTCAGAGAGGGAGAGGGAGAGAGTTATAGAAACATCAATGGACCAAAGGGTTGTGTGTTTGATTCCTGATCAAGGGCACGTATCTTAGTTGCAGGTTCAGTTCCTGGCAAGGGGCAACCAATTGATGTGTCTCTTTCATGTTGATATTTCTCTCTCTCTCTCTCTCTCTCTCTCTCTCTCTCTCTCTCTCTCTCTCTCTCTCTCTCTCCTCTTTCCCCTCCTCTTTCTCCCCTCCCCCTTTCCTCCATGCCCCCTCCTTTCCACTCTTCTAAAAATCAACGGAAAAAATATAAATTGAAAAAATATCACCCCTCAGGTGAGAATTAAAAAAAAAATTAGAGATTATTAGTTAGCTGGATTTTCCTTAGTTATCACTTGCAATGGGGAAAAGAGACACATTAAGCATTATCTATAGGTCTGCTTTTGAAGCTTCTGAAATTCAAAAGGATGGAAATACTTTCTGTAATTCCTGTGATTTCACTGCCTGCAGCCTCACAGCCTGCACGGTGGGGGGCAGGGAGAGAGAGGAAAGAGAGGAGAGAGGACAGTTAAATAAAAACAGTTCTATTTTTGGCATGCCTTAATGACAACCTCTCTTCAAAATATTTTTCATGCAATGCCTTTTCTGCTCAGTGTCATTGAAAGTGTTTTTAATTTCAAAGAGAGGCTGTGGCACAGGATGCTAATCAATGAAATCCTGGCATGCTCCTCTCTGAACGTGGCTCATTACTTATATTTACCCCTGACAGAGATGAGTTCTTAAACCCGAGCGATATGATCGTTCATGCCTGGTTAATAAAGGAAGAAAACAAATGCTGCAGGAAATGCATCCTGATGCTGGAGGGAGGGAGAAGGACCCATCTCTGGGCTATTTCATTGTCTCCAAGGCCCTCACTTGAGTCATAAAGACAGAAATTTGAGGCAGAGAAGGCAAAATAGCAGAGTCGTCTGGACTGAAAAATAAGTTTCGGCTGAAATGCCGGATAATGGTATTTATGTATTCCCCGCTTGCAGGTTTCTGCAATGCCTTCTGTTCTGTATGCAGCAGGCAATGCCAGCGTCTTTGTTCCTCCGAATTCCTGCCCTTGGACACTGCCAGGATTTAGGGTGGGGTCAGCCGGGGGCCAGTGTAGCCCCAGTGAAGGTCTGCTTTATGAAAGGCCTGCCCGGCCCTTGCCTGTTTACTGCCGCCTAACACAACACTTTCTTTATCTCCTTCTGGCACTGCCCCAGAGGGAGCGGGGAGACTTGCCACTGCTGGGATTCCTGTTCCTATCACCACCAGTCAGTCTTACAGAGTTTAGGGGCTCCATATGGGGAAAAGCCAAATTGGGATTAAATCCTATATATTGAAATTTAAAGTGACAGTAGCCACAATGGTGGTGATGATGATGACGATGATGGTGGTGGTGGGGCTTTGTTTTGTTGTTGTTTTTTAATATTAGCATCTTTTTTTAAAAAAATAAATCTTTATTGTTCAGATTATTACAATTGTTTCTCCTTTTTCCTCCCCCATAGCTCCCCTCCACCTGGTCCCCACTCCACCCTCTGCCTTACCTTTCTCCCCTCCCCCCCCTCCCCCAATGTCTTCATCCATAGGTATATGATTTTTGTCCAGTCTCTTCCCGTACCCCCCACACAGACACCCCTTTCCCCCTGAGAATTATCAATCCCCTCCCATTCTATGCCCCTGATTCTATTATATTCACCAGTTTATTCTGTTCCTCAGATTTTTAATTCACTTGACTTTTAGATTCACTTGTTGATAGATATGCATTTGTTGTTCATAATTTTCACCTTTACTTTTTTCTTCTTTTTCCTCTTTTTAAAGAATACCTTTTAGCATTTCACACGATACTGGTTTGGTGGTGATGCACTTCTTCAGCTTTTTCTGATCTGTGAAGGCGGTGGGGCTTTGGATCTGCCCTGGGGAGCTGATTCTTCCTGTGGATTTGGTGAGGAGCTCTGCTGTACCATTCCCCCACCGCCACCTCCCCCCACCGCCACCTCCCCCCACCCTCTGCGCTTGATGATAAGCCCCGTGGCAGAGCTGACAGACGTGAGACTGTGAGAGTGGAAGGGTGTTTCCCTGGGAAAACTAACTGATAACTGGGGAATGCATGCTCTGATTTTATCTGGATTATTACCGTGTTCTCACCAATTTATCGGGTCTAGATAGTCACTAAGATAATAGGCGGGGTCCATTGTACACAGGGCTGGTTTCCTGAGCGTGCGACCTCAGCAGTGGCATGGGGCTTCTTGCTTGAAAGGGCCCTCCATTCAGTCAACACTCTGCTGTCACTGTCTTGGAATTTCTTAGCCCTTTGTAAACAAGGGGCCCACATTTTCCTGTGGCACTGGACCCCACGAATGCTCAAAGACCTGGCCTGGCTGCAAGACCGGATCTTCGAGCATTCCCGAGTGAGACAGCTGGCCGTGGAGAGTCCCCCTGTTAGGCTCCCCAGTGGTATCCCCGTTTTCAGGGGATTAAAGGAAGCAGATGACACAGTGACAAGTACGAGTGCTCACAGAATCCCGAGATCTGTTCACAGTGGAGGGGCTGAGCTCCCCGCTTCTGTGCCAAAATGTGGGGTAGCCTTGAAATGACCGCCCAGCAGAGCTAGACGGTTCACAGAAGAGGGTGATTGGCAGTGGCAGATGCAGCTGTGAGGTCAAGGAGGGGGAGTATAAAGAGGCTTTTGAATATGCCCTTGAAGATGAAACTGGAGACCCAGAGAAGCTGCAGAAGTGACTGGTGAAAACTGGCTGGAATTCGGAGGAGAATTCCAAAAGTGGATTTGGAGACAGCAAGCACTTAAGGAACACTTTTGGGAGAACATAGTGTGGTGAGAGTTGGTGAGGGCTGAAGATTGGCAGGTAGGTGTCCTACACCAGCCTGAAGGTCACTGGGAGGGAAGCGAGGACAGGGGGAAGGTGTGATGACAGAGAAAGGGAAGGGGAATAGGCCTGGAAGACTGGGGTTGCAAAGGGAGAGTAGAAAGGGAATGGATATGGCAGAGGACCCACAATCCTTACCACCTCCACCACCCCAGCTCTTAAGGTCCCGAGCACAGCAGGAGTGGAGTGGAAGGAAGGTGCTGAGCAATGCTTCTGAAATCTGGTCTGGGTACAAACGCATCAAAATCACTTTCTGGTGCTTGTTACTAACGTATTTCCCGGATCTCCCCCTCCCCATCTCCACTATCAGAATCCCTCAGGGCCCTGGGGTCAGAGGGCAGGAGTCAGCATTTTAAACTGGAGTTCCCAGGTGGTCCTGATGGTACCAAACATTTGAAAACCAGGAGGAAGGAGGGTACAGCTGGAAAGGGGGGTGGGTCTGAGGGGTGGAAGAGGGGGCAGCTAAGGCTTTACTGTACCATACAATGATGCAGAGGTTGGGTCAGGAAAGGAGGGTTTGGGGCACAAGTAGCCCAGGCCCTCAAGTGTGGGTGACTGCAATGTACATCTGTCACAAAGGCAGGTTCCTGATCCAGAGTCCCCCACGAGGCCTCCTGCCAGTCAACTTCCCATCACCCCATGCGTCTCTGGCAATCACCAGGGCAGAAAAGGCATTTCCATGATGACTATGTTCCTGAGGATCATTCCCTAGTCTATCTTGCTTTTGCTTAGAGGTGGTCAGTCTAAGGAGGGTCCAAATAACTTCAGCCCCGTGAGGGTGGTTCTTAGTGTGAGAGGGAAGACCAAGTGGGCTGGGTTTATAGAGCATTCCTGGCACTCAGCTTGGTTCTCAAGCCAATCACTGTGATCAGGTCACTTCTTCCTTATTCAAACTCTCCTTCTTAAACACACAGGAACTTAGGGGCGTCAGCATCACCAAAACCCCTTCTTGCTCCAGGTCCAGCTTCTCAGCCCTCGATAAACTCGATCTCTCCTTAGGCCACAGAGTCTGCGAGCCGAAGTTGACAGGATTTATTCCCAATCCTTACATTCGGTCTCTTATTCAGCCTCCCTAGCTGCTGGCTTCCTCTTCTCCTCAAGATTCCCCAACCAATCCTTGTCGATGAATCCCCGATGGATGGCTCATTAATCTACTGGTGATTCCTTCCAGACGGACCAAGTTTGCCTCTTAGCTGTCTGATCCTCAAAGAAATGTCTCAAGGCACCAACCACCTCACAGTTTCTGAATGTTTTTGACAGCAAGTTTTTCTCAAACTTTAATATGCAGACAAATCACCTAGGAAAACTCATTCTGATTTAGGGGGCCTGGGATGGGACCTGAGATTTGCTTTTCTGACAAGCTCCCAGGTAGACGCTGATGCTGCTGGTCCACGGACCTCACTCTGAGTAGCAAAGTTTTGTGGGATAAGTAGTTCAGACTTCTCTTCAGTCCTGCTCCACTTGCTCCAGTTTTTTTTTTATAGTCTCCTTTTTCTACTTTAAATATGGGATTAGAAAAATAATCTTTGGGAATTACAAACTGGTCACAGGGATGTAAAGTACAGCATAGGGAATATAGTCAGTAATAATAATCTAACTATGATGCCAGGTGGGCACTAGAATTATCAGGGGCATACTCTGTAAATTATATAAATGTCTCATCACTATGCTGTACCTGTAAAACTAATATAATATCAAATGACAACTGTAACTGAAAACTTATTTTTTAAATATATTTTATTGATTTTTTACAGAGAGGAAGGGAGAGAGATAGAGAGCTAGAAACGTCGATGAGAGAGAAACATCGACCAGCTGCCTCCTGCACACCCCCTACTGGGAATGGGCCTGCAACCAAGGTACATGCCCTTGACCAGAATCGAACCTGGGACCCTTCAGTCCGCAGACCGACGCTCTACCACTGGGCCAAACCGGCTTCGGCTGTAACTGAAAACTTTTTAAAGAAAAGTAACCTATCTGCCATTTATTTAGATTTAATTTTCTTGCTTCTAGTCAAATTGTTCTCCCTAACGCTGCTTCAAATCGGTGAAGCTCTGAGATGGGGCATGGGCATCCCACACACAGGTTTGCACCATTTCCTTTGCATTATTTTCTCAGGACTCCATTGAAAATGTCTTGTGCACCAGACATAATGCATTATTTAGAGAGAAGAACGGTGAACTGACAACAAGCACAACAGCAGAAGTTCCCAAAGATTGGCCTCGGGAAGCTGAGTTCTGCAGGCCCTGGGCCATTGGCTGAGCTGATCTCATACACTCTGTCTCCACAGTGCTGTCATCCAACCCCCCTCCTCCCTCACATCAGCAATTGATAAGTAAAAAGGAGCCATTGCTAGAACCCCTTATTTAGAGAGGGGGGAAAAATCATACTTTTCCCCCTGGTAATTAGGATTCAAAACATTTATTGTTAATAACATTTACATTTGAAATGCAGATGTCTTTATTTTTATACTAGGTGAGTGAATTGAGTGAATCATCTCTCCAAAAATAAAGTTTTGGAATAGTGACAAATGTATCACGATGATAATGTTTGAGGTTGGGAAAGCAGTTATTAAACATATACCCTAGGTCTTTCCTACCGTAAAGCCTTTAACTCATTAGGATGATCTAGACTTAGTTAGAGGCATCTTCATCCCTACTTTCTTCTTAAGTGTCTTAAGTAGGCTTCTGTTTTCACAATTTCACTGAACTTGCACTTGCGGGGACATGGGCCATCTCTCAGTCCCTGGGTCCAATGACTCCTCAGTCTATTTGCTTTCCCTCCCTGAGCACGTGATGCTATCAACCTCATCCTTTCTTCCCATAGCTCCCTGATTATTGGGGTGTGCTGATTCACTCCCCTACCTAAATCCATCTAAATCTTCTCTTCTGTCTCTTACTCCTCTACCCACCTCAACTGCATATGCCAAGGCAGGGTCCTAGGCCCAGGACTATTCCTTGCCCTCTCTCCCTTGATGAGCTCATCTCTTCACATGGCTTTAACTATTTGCACTAGGCAATCATTCACAAACCCTACAACCTCTAGTGTTGCTCTGGACCCCCATGTCTCATTGCCTGTTTCCGACTCTTCCACTGTTGCCTCCAAACTCTTCCTTGTACCCCATTCTCTATTTCTGTTTGTAGCAAATGTAAATTTGCAATTGTGAACTCAAGAGGTCAAGAAATATTACATTATTTTTTAAAATCAATAGGATTCTGACTCTAGAGTTCCATTTCCTCCAAGTTGTCAGGATATTCAGTATCATTTGTTCTAGGATCTAATCCCTGTGCTGCAAAGGTTATGTCAAGATCCCTCCTCAGTACTGAAGCAGTTTGTAAGCATTAAGGAAGCTTCAAGTGGTCAGTAAGATGCTCTTTATCTCAACTCACAGTTGTCCTTTAATACCTAACCACTCTGTTACTTCCATGTCACACTTGAGGCCCAGGACATTTTGATTGTTTTAGCCCTTCTTTTAACCTTCCTCTTTTTTCCCTTTCAGTACAATTCTATTCTTAAGGCTTTTCATAGGGCAGAGCAAGGTTGGTTTTCAGGTGGGTGGGGAGGAGGGAAGCCACTATGCCCCAAAGCAAGATGTCAGAAGTCAAGGATAGTGTCAAGGGCATCTTCATAGGAGGGAGCCCAATAGGGTGACTGGCATGGAAAGCCAGAGTTCAAGAGGCTTAAGGAAGGTTTTCATGGGAGAAGGAAACCTAAGGCCTCAGAGCCTGAGCCGTGTTAGGAAGGAGAAAACTAGAAGGGCCCTGGGGTGATGGATTTGAAACAGGCATGGGTGTGAACTCATGCCATTTGAAACAGGCATGGGTGTGAACTCATGACGTTATGTATGAACCTAAGATTTCCCAACTCTGTCCACTCAGAGAGCCTGGGGGCAGCAACATCCTGATAGCAATGAGCAACTACCTTGGCTTCTGAATACCATCTCCACTAAAATAGACCAGGGCTGCCAGCAAACCAGCAATAGAAGTGAACTTCCTCAAACTTATAAAAGGAATCTACAAAAAAACAAACAAACTATGAACAACAATATACCTGATGGGGAGAGAGTAACATACGATGAGGAACACAGCAAGGATGTCTTCTTTCACTACTTCTATTCAACGTTGATAATATACATATATCCCTGTACTGTATGATGTTTTGACGTCTTGAGAAATTGGTTCTGGCTGGGAGAGACTGTCCCTCCTGGGGCTAGCCAATTCTTAGAGGAAACAAAGGATTCCGTTGGAAGCATGCCTTCAATATGTAAACTAACTGATTCAGAGCCAAACCTCCTCTATTTGGTCTGTTCACCAATTAGGCACTATTCCTCTGCCTTAAGCGTCCCAGGGCCGGGGACCAGGCAACTAGAGACCACCCCTTTCGCCCAAAGCCTGCCGAAATTATTCACACTAACCAACCTTGAACTCTTCAGCCTGCCCGCCTTGCCTTTCCTGAAGAAAGCCCCATGAAAGCTCTAGTGTCAGAGTTCTCCTGGGTCCTGCTTTCTCCCCCCAGGTGGCCCTGCGTGGCATGCTTCTCGAACCTGTAAGTATAATAAACTTCTGTTTTTGAACCTCTCCTGTGTTTTCCCTTGGGGCTTCACCTGCTTGCCCATCTCATAAAAGAACCAGGACATATTGTACTGGAAGTTCCTAGCCAGTACCATCATACAAGAAATAAATAAATAAATAAATAAATAAATAAATAAATAAATGGCATTTATTATCTAGATAAATAAATGAATAAATATTCACAGACGACATTATTATCTACATATAATAGCCTTTCTATGAAAGGCAACTAGAGGTAACGTGAGTTTTGCAAGGTTGCATGAACAACAAGAAATTGAAATTCCAAAAACAAAATCATTTACAATAGCATCAAAAAGATGTAATACTTAAGGGATAAATCTGACAAAAGATGTGTGAGATATGTACACGGGAAACTAGAAAACACCAAAAGCACAATTCACAAAAGAACACATGAATAAATTGGACTTTATAAAAATTAAGAACAGTTCTTTGAATGACATTGATAAGCAAATGAAAAGAGAATACATAGACTGGGGGGAAAGATAGCAAGTCACTACTAGTATTTAATGAATGACATCTATCCAGAATTTATAAAAAAAAAGTTTCAGATTTTAACCTAAAAGTCCATCAACAGGTGAACTGATGAACAAATCTTTATATATCTATACAATGGCCTACTACACAGCAATAAAAAGGAATGAAACTATTGTTGGTCTGAAGGTTGTGGGTTATTGTTAAGCTGATTAACAAAAAAGGAATGAACTATGGATATCATATAGATGTCAAAGTAATTATGCTGAATGACAAAAAGCCAGTCAAAAAAAGTTTATACTCTATAAAGTGCTATCCTAGGCCCTTCCTTGTTTCACTGTGCACAGCTTTAATAAGCATCCTCTCAAAATCACCTGGACTCATATCGTGACATTTTCCTGCACCAAGTCAAGAACCTACCACCACAGGCAGGCCCTAAGCAAACCAATTCCGGCCAAGTCCTGTTTCCGGTAACATTAACATAGTTCCTTTAAAAAAATTTTTTTTAAAGAAATAAACCATTAAAAGTATAGTGGAAACTTCTATGACCCTTTCTAATCCATTCTCCCTTCCCCCACTCCCCGTAAGTGTAATCACTATACTGACTTCAATGATGGTGGAACCCTTGTTGGCTTTGCCCTTTTGCTTTGTATGCATGCTCATAAATAATACATAATATGCTTTAGCATGGTTGCATATTGGAAATTCTTATATAAATGGTAATTTCCTCCTGAAACTTGTTCTTTATATTTAACACTGTGTTTTTTTAAAATCTACCCATAATGCTCTAGTTCATTCATTTAGTGGTCTAGTTTGTGAATACACACCAAGTATTTAAATATTCTCCTCTTGGCTTTTGACATTCATGTACCTATCACTTTGGGTCTATAAGTGGGAGTTCTGGAAATCTTCAGCTTTACTAGACATGGCCAAACTGCTTTCCACAGTGGGTTATACTCACGGAGCAACTAGCATTCCTATTGTTCCTCATCCTTACCCACACTTGGTTCTGTCACACTTTTAACTGTGAAGCATGGCCCTAGCAGGTTTGGATCAGTGGACAGAGCATCGCCTGTGGACTGAAGGGTCCCAGGTTTGACTCCGGTCAAGGGCACATGCCCAGGTTGCAGGCTAGATCCCCAGTCAGGAGTGTGCAGGAGGCAGCCGATCAATGATTCTCTCTCATCATTGATGTTTCTATCTCTTTCCCTCTCCCTTCCTCTCTAATATATTTTAAGAAAAATATATTTTAAGAAAAAAATGTGAGGCATGGACATCTTCAGCTCTTCTGGATGGACCTAGCTTCTGATTTCCCCCAGGTACATCCTGCAACCAGCCTCTCTGAAGCTTGCCATCTTCCTGGAGGGCAGTCGCTAAGCGGGACAGGGTGCCCACTTCTCATGGGACCCTTTTCCTAGTCTCTTGGAATACATCTCTGCTGTCCTCTCTCCCCCTGACCTTGAAGGAACTCCTTTCCCTGCTATTACTGCTCATCATTCTAGGAAATCCAACATCATCCTTTTGTGATTTTCTGCTTTAAAGAACACAGGAGAGCTGAAAGCTCTTCAGGCAAAAATCGTTCAAGCAAACGAGTAGGGAAAGCCTGCCTACTTTGTAAAAGCAGTGGGCTCGGTGGTGGTGAGTATAGGAAACTCTGAGAGCGAAGTGCACATTGATTTCTCCGAAACTATCCTCCCCATGTTACCATTCCCCTTCTCATCCAGACTCCAAAGCCCACCTAAGTCACTGAGAGCCATGTAAATATTAATAGTTTTCACATCCAGTCATCAGCTGTCAGGTCCTCATTCAAAAGCCTTCCATAATCTGCATTTCCCCTACTCCAGACCTTTCCTCCCAGTTAGCCTCTGACTCCCATTTCCTTCCTTCCCACCCCATTCCATCACCACCACAACCACCACCACCACCACCCTGACCCAATCCTTTCTGCAAATGAGCAGTAGGGTAATTTTCTTAGAAGACCACTTTAAACATTTCAGTGTCCTTCTTACAAACTATTCAAGGCTCCTTATTGCCTGTAAGGTTCAGATTACTTAACCTGGCAGTCGAGGCTCTTTCCAATCCACTCCCACCTTGTCATAATTCCCTTTCCTTCCAATAGAATGAACCCCCTGCTCGGGTCAACTGGTTCCCTTCCTCTTACTCTACCACTTTCAGCTGCTTCTCCTCCTTGTCTGATATTTCCCTTCCCTGAGGCTTAGCACCAGCCCTTTCTATTCCACCCAGCCTTTCAATTCCAGGTCCCCCCCATCCTTTCCCTTTCGGAACCCAAGCTGTTTATTATATCTATGCCAAACATTTGGGCAGTCAACCCAGATTGCTTTAGGAAGGTTTTATTTTGCTATTTAGCTTTTCACATATGCATCTATGTTTTTCTCTCCATTAAGGCTATTGTTTTCCTACATATGTTGCGTAGACATTAGCCCCTATAGTAGGAAAGGCAGCATGCTATGCCGCTTTCTAAAAAAATTCAAATTGCACATTAGCACAGTAAAAAATCTAAAAAGTCTTATACCGACGAGACTGCTTAATTTCTGATTCATTTCTCTGCTTATTTTCTGATTCTTAAGTATCAAGAAAAGCTTTTTTGTCTTGTAACAGTATTAGTATTTCTCAGAATTTAGTGCTCCCCAGAGAAGACTTTGGGAAGCATGGAATTAGATTGTAAAGTCCTGGCTCATCATCGTAGCCCTACCCTGGCGCCTAGCCCAGTGCCCCAATACTCAGTAGGTTCTCAGGAAGTATTCAAGAATTTGGTGAATGTTTTCCTCACTAGTCCAAACTCTTCTAAGAGTTTCTTTCTGTGGATTCTTGAGAATGCTATTAAACCAATAAATAACTTCCATTTCTTATTAAATTTATTGGCTGCGGACTCCGAAACTAATGGGTTTTCTAAGTCCTCTATATGTTTCTGAGCCTGCCTGAGAAAGATAGTCTGCTCCTCCAAAGTGGGAACACAACAAGTTAGCAGAATTTTCCACTTCTTCGTACACCAGACCCAGGCTCTTCTCCTTGTCATTTAAATGTCTGCCTTGTCATTTTATTTCACTTAGAGAAATGAGTCACGGAGGAGCTCGGGAGCCGTCTGGACTCCCACAAAGGAACTGACCCAGAACTTGTATACAGATGAGTCCTATTTTGAGGTCTAATTTTTTTGCATGTGTGGGTTTGGATGTACTTTCTCTGCACATGTTGGATAGAAAAGCTAATTATTTGAATCTAACTCCAAGATAGCAAAAGAAAAATAACTACAATTATTTCAATAGCCAAAGTTGTGGTAGAGTTACTAGTAATTTGAAGCCAAAGTTTGATCTTATTATTAAAAAATAATAGATTTTAGAGAGAATTGACAATAAGTTAGTGATTTTGGATTTTTTTGTGTGTGGGGTTTTTTGTTGTTTTTTTTGTAGCAGGACTTTTTTTCTTAAATTGCTATTTGTACGTAATATAAGTATAAATAATATATCATATACACTATAGTATACATATTATTATATTATATAATATACAATATTTCACATATACACTGAGTGGCCGGATTATTATGATCTCTGAACACATAATAATCTGGCCACTCAGTGTATATCTTATATAATAAAAGGCTAATATGCAAATTGTCCCCTCGACCAGGAGTTCAACCAGCAGGCTGGCGGCCAATACCCATGTCGCTTTCCCCTGGACTGGCCAGACCCCACCCATGCACAAATTCATGTACTGGGCCTCTAACACACACACACACACACACACACACACACACACACACAGAGTGGCCAGATTATTATGCATTCAGAGATCATAATAATCTGGCCACTCAGTGTATATTATATATTTTAATATGTGTGTATATATTACAAAAATTCAACATATATAATCGAGTACATAGCAAAAAACTAACTCCCTCCCATCTCTGTTTCCCACTCAGCCACCCCTCCCCAGAGGCATCCCTTTTTAAAAGATGCTTTTAAAACCTTCTAGAGATAGTCTATGCATATACAACTATACATTTATGCAACTCCAGGTGTTATTAAACAATTTACACTTTAAATCTTCTCTCCTCCACTTAATATTGGAGATGTGTCCATTTCAGAACCTGGAGAGCTGCTTCTTTCTAGAGGCTACAGTGCATTTTGCTGTTGGGAGTATCATCGTTTATTTTATTTCCATATTGAGAGACACTTAATTTATTTCCAATCCTTTGATAATATAGATTATTCTATAATGAATAATCATATGCATGTGATTTTTTACACAGTTTTTAATATATATATAAACTGTGTAAATAATCCTTAGATTTAGAAATTTGGGGATCAAGAGGCATACATATTTTATATTTTTTAACATATATTTTTTATTTATTTCAGAGAGGAAGGGAGAGGGAGAGGGACAGAGAGATAGAAACATCAATGATGAGAGAGAATCATTGATCATCTGCCTTCTGCACTTACCCTGCAGGGGATATAGCCTGCAACCTGGGCGTGTGCCCTGACTGGGAATCGAACCATGACATCCTGGTTCATGCGTTGACGCTCAACCACTGGGCCAAGTTAGTCAGCTATATTCTTAATTTTAACAGAGCCCATCAATTTGCTCTCCTTAGCAGTCATGCCATTTAAAATTCCACCCCCCCAATGTATAATAGTGCCATTCCCCAATACCTTTAATTCAGCATGCTATCTAAATTTCTTTCTAACTCTTTCCACTATACCATTGTCATAACCTTTATTTCTCACATAAGCGAAGTAAAGCAAAGCATTTACTTAGGTGAAAAACCTATAATATTTCCTTCTCTATCAATTGTGCACATTCTTTGTCCACACTCCATTGCCTTAGTTTCTTATTCTTGATTCATGAGAATCCTTGATAGACTGTCTGTCTCACATTGAAATAATTGGCTTTAATGCCAGTGCTTGTTCCTGAGAGAGACATTAAGACGGCGATCTTTTCCAATGCGTCATTCTCTTCAACCCTGACTTTTTTCAGATACAAGTTAGACCATTTCAGGGAAGGCTCGTTTCCTTCCTTCTACTTCAGCTTCATAAAAGTTTTTTTCCCGCCGAAACAAGACCACGCTTCCATAGTAGTGCATCCTGTATCACCTTACCGAACTTAGCCATTGAATAGACTTTCTTTTAGCAATGGTGTGCTTTCATGACTTGTTTATGTTCTAGCAGAAGTCGGCTGCCTATCTGTCCCCGCTGGTGTGATTTATTCACAGAATAGCCCTCCCACTTCCTCTGGATCAGAGGTTACAAGTTGGCCAGTCAAGGGCCAAATGCAACCACAATGTATTTTGTTTGGCCAGCGTGATATTTAGAAAATATTTGAATTAGTTGCCCACATTACAGACAGTAATTTTACAGGGATATCTAGATTTCTGACTTTTTTGAAAAAAAAATTACAAGATCTGGCAACATTGCACTTCCACATGACAATTGACTGGAGCCTGTGGGTATAAACATGCCTCTTTCATAGACCATGCGTTTCTGTGTTCTTAAACCAAACCTGCCTCACTCTTTTTAAATTGATTTCAGAGAGGAAGGGAGAGGGAGAGGGAGAGATAGAAACATCAATGATGGGAGAGAATCACTGATTGGCAGCCTCTTGCATCCCTGCCCCCTTCACCCCACTGAGGATCGAGCTCACACCTGGGCCAAAACCAGAATTGTACTGTGTGACCTTGTGATTCATAGGTTGACAATCAATCACTGAGCCACACTAGCCAAGCAAGCCTGCTTCGCTCTTTCTGTCACCTGCCAAGCTCCTGGAGGTGTTTGCCTTTGTGACCTCTGATCATTTGTTCCCAGAGTTTTCTTCTCCTCCCTCCAGTACGAGAAAAGTAAAATACCCTGAAGGGTCTTGTCTCGCTCAGCCTCACAGCCTTTCAACTTCACCTGGGTCAGCCTTTCTCCCTTTCTTCTTTGAAAAGCTATTTCCCTACATCCCATGGAGAATTTACTTGCACTTCTCATCGAGCCCTCACATTTCCCCTTGCAGCACTTCCCTTAGGGATGCAGTCTGTTCCCTAGGATGCCTTCCAGAGGAATTTGGGAAGATGGATGACTGCTTTACTAGGGCATGCGTTTTAAAACAGTTAAACAGACTTAACAAAGTTTAGAAAAAGGTGGATAAAAGCATATTTCCTTCGGGTACTAAAGGATGCTTGAACACAAAATATTTTCTAGGATGGGGGAAGACTGACCCAGGACTGCTAGGCTCCTCTCCTTTCCTACTGCTTCTCACAGTTCAAGATCTTGTCAGCTTCCACCAGACTTATTGCCTCAGCTTCATAACTAATTTCCCAGCTGCTAGTCTCGATTCTTCAGAAATAATTTGCAGAAGTATGAATCTTATTTCATCATTCCGCACCTTTCTAAAAAACAAAAACAAAAACAAAAAAAAACACCTTCAATCAGCCCTCCCCAGTGTGGCTCAGTGACTGAGCATCGACCCATGAACAAGAAGTCATAGTTTGATTCCCTGTCAGGGCACATGCCCAGATTTTGGGTGCAATCCCTCTCCAGTGGGGGGCATGTGGGAGGCAGCTGATCAATGATTCTCTCTCATCATTGATGTTTCTATACCACTCTCTCTCTCCCTGAAATCAATAAAAAAATATTTAAAAACAACAACTGCTCAGCTGCCATGGCTCAGTGGTTGAGCATAGACCTATGTACTAGGAGGTCAAGGTTTGATTTCAGCAGGGCATATGCCTGGATCCATCCCTAATTGGGGGGAGGGAGGGAGAATGGACATGCAGGATGCGGCTGGTCAATTATTCTCTCTCATCATTGTTGTGGGTTTTGTTTTGTTTTGTTTTGTTTGTTTTTTAAATCTCTCTCTCCCTGTCTCTCTGAAATCAATGAAAATATATACTGGTATTTAAAACAAACAAACAAAAATCCCACAACTCTCCCTGTGATTCTTATGCATACCTAAGTTGGAGAGCCTGCTAAGGAAGTCTGCATGGCCTAGATAAGGAAATCACATTTACTCTGAGACTGGAAAAATGAGTCTAAGCAGGTAAGATGCAAGAGGGGTGGGAAATGATTATTTCAGGCCAAGACCTAGTCCCAGGAAGCCAGATTTATGGCAGAAACCAATAGTATGTGGGAAACAATGCTTAGAGATGAAAAATCATAGAAGGAATGAAGAGAAATTAGAAGGTGGTATAATTGGCCTCCATGAGTTCTGATAAAAAAACAACAACAACAACAAAAACGTGAGGTTGAAGATTAGTCAATTTACTGACTAACCTTATACTAATCTTCTAGTAGCCTGGCTGCAAGAGCAAATGCATAACTGAGAGAGGACGGAAACCAGTGAAGCTTCTTTAAAGAAAATGAGGACCCAGATTAAGCCCCGGTGAACATTTGCCGTCTGCGTAATGATAACTGCCACTCCCATTCCTTCCCTTCCCCTCCCCCCAAACCCACCACTCTATGGAAGGAGGCATGCTGAACCTAAATAATGTAGTCTGGCCTAGAGTTCTTCCTGGCCTTTCAAGGGAGCATCTGTTAATAGGTGGCCTTGCTCCTTTTTTATGCTGTTTGGGGCCTCGTTGGAAAATGTGTTCTGCCCAGTGATGGGGCTCGGTTGACTGGCCAGTGAAAAACTAGGTCTCAGTGAAGATTCAGACCATATTATCCCTGAGATAGTGGATGTGCCTGATTTAACGGGGCTGGTTGATATGCCTGCAGCTCATACTGGGAAATGGAGTTGTGATTAGAAGGAGTCCTATCTACCCATGACAGTGGGATTATTTTATTTTATTTTTTAAGATTGAGTGGCCTTGGCTATCTCTGACCATCCAGTGTTGTTACTGGAGACTAAATAACAGACTTGGGATTTTGCATGGGAAGAAGGGATGAATCCAGGGAATGAGACCTCTCTCTGTTGACGAGGGTGGGTGTTTCCAGGGGTAGTGGGGTAAAGAGTTACAGGAGACCCAAGGAAGAAAGTGCTTGGGGAGGGGGCTTAAACCTGAGGGCAAATGAGCTAAGTGAGCAGTGGGAGAGAAACAGAGGGAGGACCTCATCCTAGAGAAAGACCTAACTCTTCAGGTCCCAGCCTCTGAAACCTGAAATTGGAGCGAATGTTAGCCTTACAGAAGGAAGGGATCAACGTCAGAGGGAATTAACATGAAGGAGCCCCTTCCCTGCAACCGCCTCTGAAATTGACTCACTGTTCAGTACGTTCATGGGTGCATGTCTGCAAAGCTGGGTGTGGAGACTGCAAAGGCATGGCCCACCCATATCCTCACAGAGGAGAGGGTGCATGCCTCTCACAGAGGAGAGGGTGCATGCCTCTGTGTCTCTTACTCCAAGGGCTGAGATGGGAGGTTCTGCATAAGCCATCCATTTGGAAAAGAGATGCCAGACAGAGCTGGTGGAAGGGGCACTCCTACCAAGGTAGATAAATTTAAGGAAAGTATAAAAACCAAACCTTTCTTCACCTCAAAGTTTGGACCAGCTGCCTTCTGAAGGACAGCGGGGGGAGTCTGGACATCAGGGAACAGGGGATTGCCCAGTCTCCAGGAAGAGGACTAGTGGCGTCCAAAACCAACACAGCTCCATGTCCGAAAATGCAGAACACAATCCTGAAGATCTGTGGCTGGCGTTAGTACCTCAGCGCTCCTCCTGGCTAGAAAAGTGGTCAGCACCCCTACCTGATCCATCCATATGCCCGGCACAGGAGGGCATTCTGGACGCTTCAGGTGCAAAGGAGAAGGCACTGGTTACCCTGGGCTGCTTGCAGGCCTAGTGGTTTGTGGCTGCTTCGGTTTTAATCAGTGACTTTCCCTGGGGAAGTCCCCTCGGTAGATTCTAGACTCTTCTCCTTTTTTACTGCTGTTCCCTACCCCTAGCAGGGGTAGATTCTTTATCCCCAGTAGGGTTTCCAGATAAAATCCAGGACACTCGATTAACATTAAATTTCAGATAAATAATGAATACTTTTTTTTAAAAAAAAAGTATGTATGTCCCAAATATTACAAAAATGTCAAATTTAAAGGATAGCCTGTATTTTATTTACTGTGCCCTACCTCCAAGAGACTCTCTAAGGAGGCAGATACTTGATTGGGTTCCTGTGAGCAGTTGGTTTTGGTCCTTTTTTCTACTTTGAGATTGCCCAGTAATCAGCGATTTTATGACACATGAACATTTTCTGCATGGTCCTTCGGGAAATGGAAGCGAAATAAGCGATTATTTCTCGATTCTGCATTTTTTTTTTTTGTTTTGTTCTTACCTAATATGGCAAGCAGTTCAGTATGAAAACTGAGAAGAGAATTACAGGATCATGAGTTATCCATAAACCCTCCCCCAAGTCTTAACTCTACAGTATTGGGATGTAAACTAGAGGTAGACAAGGAGAGGGGAGAAGATACCAAGGTGATGTGAGCTGAAACCATCTCGCACACCACAAACCCCTCTCTTGGTTAGTTGTGAAGGTTTTTTGTTTTGTTTTGTTTTGTTTTGCACCAGCACTGTATTCTCATTTTGAGAAAGCAACTTGCCCTTAGCAAGAGTGAGAATTAGATAAATGACTCCCCTCACAGCAGATTATTAATGACTGAAAGTCTGCCTGGAGATTTCTAAAAGTTCGACGAGTGCAAACTGGAAAAACAGTCACTTAAGTGATGCCCGCAATTCTCTACCTCATAGGAAGCAGAGATTCCCGCAAACCTCTCAGAGTAGAATCTCCCTTTATGGGTACCTATTGCTTCTTGGTGAGACATGCCAAGTTACCACAAACACAAATGTTAAACAACAACTAGAAACTCACGGTTCTGTCGGGAACGACACAGTGCTGTGGTTGCTGGAGTCAGAGCTGTCCCTCTGCATACTTTCTTTAGTGGGATTGCTTACAGGGGCTGAGACTCTGAGTAGAGAAAACAAAAGAAAAACATGAGATCCAAATCTCATGCTAGAAAAATTAGACGGAATCTGGCACAACCACGTCTATAGCCATCCCATGAACCCTGTTACTTAAGACTGAATTATACAGAAAGTATTGATGCTGGACTCACATGATAGTGGTGTCCTGGTGAGGCACATAGGGTAAGGCCACCCTCTAGTGGTAGGGGTTGGGATTGCTCCTTAAGGAAGGAGAAATTCCCTGTCAATCACAACAGGATAATTTATATAAGAATTGGGTTAAACCCCAAATAAGGATACCTTAAATACGTAAGGGTTTGTTTCTCTTTCTAAAAGGAAGTCTAGGAGTAGTCAGTCAGAGCTGTCAGGATGGCTCGTTGGTTCTTAAGGACCCAGGCTTCCTTCTATTTTTTTGTTTAATTAACCTTAATGAATAGCTTCTGTTCTCAGGGTCACAGGGTGGCTGCTAGAGTTCCAGCCATCGTCTCTACATTGCAGCCTGGAAAGAGGAAAGATGGCAGAGGGAAACATAGGGTGTGTGAGTGTATGTGCTTTCAGGTGAGGCCTCCCAGTGGATTCTCCTTTGAACAGCCTTTCTGAAGTCCCCCGGACACTTCCAACGCTGGCTGAGGAACTGAGAAATAGTCTTTTCCCTGGGCACTTTGCCACCCTACATAAGGAGGCAGGGGAATGGGGGCAGGAGACACCTGTGAAGTCCTTTCTCTCTCAAAGCCTCTTGGCAGTTGGGCCTGAACCTTCTATGATGGGCATGAGCTGGACTCTGCCACACAGAGCCAAGGCCAGGCACCAGGAATCCCGAGAAGGGCTGGGAGGTGTGCGTGAGAGAGCTGCCTCCGCCAGCAAAGGAGATGACTCTCGAGACCAAGCTTTCCTTCCTTTATCCTTAAACCCTTCACGAGGCTTTGTTGCTCTTCTGCTGGGCTGTGGGAGATGAAGGTGGGGTGGGAAGGTACTCAGACCTGGGAACTAAGGGTGGGAGGAGGGCGGTGTCTGCTATCCCAAAGCTACAAGGGTGGCATCTGTCACCTGCCAGAGAGTGGCTGCCCAGAGCTGCCAGAGACTCAGAGCCCTTACCATGTAGCAAAACTCCAGGAATGTGATACACAATTAGATGCCTAATTAATGTTGGCTAATGTGTGTGCATATATTTACTTATGTTTATATTTATTCTTTTTCTATTGAGGGCATCAGAATATTTAACACAATCCTCAGTTTGATCCATTCTGTTC
This sequence comes from Pipistrellus hanaki, assembly GCF_964339955.1. NCBI lineage: Eukaryota > Metazoa > Chordata > Mammalia > Chiroptera > Vespertilionidae > Pipistrellus > Pipistrellus hanaki. Next base: position 32,223,597 of record NC_140516.1, on the reverse strand, counting down.
AGATTTATTTGTTAAAATACCTAACTAATTTCTTTAACTTGGGACTTTACACACACACACACACACACACACACACACACACACACACATGGATTTATTAGTGATATTGCCACTGAGAATAACTACAATTTATAGACACAACAAAAGAATTCGTTAGCAATGTTGTTATTGAGAATAACTAAATCTACATCATGGGAGGAACTATGCCATGTTTCTCCAACCGTTAAGCATACAACAAACCATGACTATTTTATAGTGCATTTAGGTATGTTTGTGGTTGCTTCTGCTTTTGGAATTATAAATGTTATGAGAGCATGGCTAGTGCATTAGAGGCAGGGTAAGCTAGGGTTTGTTAAGAAAACAAACACACCAACAAAAAAACGTCCCCTATCTCAGAGCCTTACCACAGTGGTTCATTGCCCACACATGTCAACCTCCCCCATGCTGTTTGTGCCACCTCACATGCTGCCTCCAGCATCATGGAAAGATCCCAGTCCCTTCACTCTGCCCACCTCCCTTGGTCAGAACTCTGTCACATGACCCCACTGCCAGCTAGGAAATATAGAGTGGAATCCCAGGTCTGCAGGGAAGGAGGGTCTGAGGTGGATGTGAACCTGCAGAAGATCTCCGAGGGAATGTTCTGGAGTCTGCATCTACGGAATGGAGGATTAGGTAGAGTGACAGGTCAAGTCTCAGTACAGTCACCTCAGGAGCCTTAGCTGACTTTGTGGGGAGTCCTAAAGATGGGGTAATTTTAGGGCTGTCCTGAGTTTGGGTAAAAGGGTTCTGACATTTGTACCCATCCCCCTCCCCCATCAGTCACTAGATCAGGCCGTCCTGGGTGAGGCAGCTCAGCCCAGGCAATTCCAGAGGCCTGGCACTTAGGGCTGTGTGGGGAAGCTGGAGAATAAGTCCTGCTTTAATCTTGGGTGGGGTTCTGGGGAGCCCATCACAGCACCCCCAGGGAGCACGGCTGTCTCTTCCAAGCAGACCTGTCTGCGCAGATCAGGTGTGAATCCTTTTTCATCATCCTGGCTTTGAGCCAATCACTGGCTTGACCTGTGAACCTTGCCAGTTGTCTCCATTAGCCATTCCACTGAGCTTGGGGATCAAGCACATTCTTCCCTCCCACTGCTCTTGCTGTCCCGCTGGCTACTGCACAGACCTGGGCACTGCTGAACCCTCCCAAATGGCATTCTAAAAGGTTCCTGCTGCCACCTTAACCGGCTTCTCCTCATCTGCGCCCTGTCTTTGCCAAGCGGTCTCTTTTTTGAGCTGCCTCTGGCTATGGCGGGCCAGGACCCTTCCAAGGAAAATCATTTCTTTCAGGGTGGTCTCCAGGCTCAGCATTATGGAACATCTACTCCCCCAGGAGAGGTAACCATCCTGGATTGTCCCGTGTAACCATTTCATGCCCACTCTCCACTGGTTACACTGGAAGCGGCGTGGCCCTGTTGAGGAACACCTGTGTAAATCCAGAAGGTTTATCAGGTCTCCTGGGGGAGAAGATGCTGAGCCAAATCCTCATGTTCCAGAGGATGCTGCCAGGAATCCACTTTTACTTGATCAAACCACATTCTTTCTGTGGAGACACAATAATGCCTGGCATTCATTACAAAGCACTTTATTCATGACGACTTAGTTTTTACAACTATCCTATGCAAAAGTGCTGTTACCTTTCCTGATTTACATATAATAAAATGAAGGCACAATTGGAGAACTTGCCCAAGGTTACATGAGGTAAAAATGGTAGAACTGGTATTGAACCCCAGTTAGTTTGATTGCAGAGTTTGGGCTCTTAAACTCTATCATACTGCTCATCAATGTTCAGGGTTTCTTAAAACTCAGGTTCGGGGGGGGTGGGGGCGGGGTGGGCAACAATCAGCAAGGGATGTTTGTATGGAATGTACTGATCACTGAATGGATGGAAGTCCAAGCCCCAAAGTGAATTAAGCCCTAGCCAGGAACTCTCTTCACAAGCCAGAAAAATGAATTAAATATGAGTGAATTGATGGAGGGAGATTCCACACAAAATAATTAAATCTAGTATTAAATATAAATGTATGGACTTTTTAAAATTTTTTATTCATTAACTAGAGGCTAGTGCATGAAATTTGTGCACTGAAGGGATGTCCCTCAGCCCAGCCTGCACCCTCTCCAATCTGGGACATCCCTCTAATAATCTGGGACTGCTGGCTCTAACCACTTGCCCACCTGCCTGCCTGATTGCCCTAACCACTTCTACCTGCCAGCTTGATCACCCCCTCATGCTCCCCTGCTGGCCTGATTGCCCCCAACTGCCCTCTGCCTTCTCCTGCCAGAGGCCTGGTTCCCCCCTATCTGCCCCCCCCCCTCACTGCCAGCCCGATAGCCCACAACTGCCCTCCCCTGCAGGAGGCCTGGTCCCCCCCTATCTGCCCCTCTTACCCCCCAGCCAGCCTGATAGCCCACAACTGCCCTCCCCTGCCGGCCATATTGTGGTGGCCATCTTGTGGCAGCAATCTTGTGACAATGTGGGGGTGGCCATCTTGTGACATGGGGGAGGCCATCTTGAGACCACATGGGGGCAGCCATGTTGTGAGGAACCAAGGGCGAGACGCCACCTAGGCTTTTATTAGTATAGATTTTGCTTATTTATTTTCATTTTATTTCATTTAATAGGGAGTCTATTAAAGCTGGAGACAGTGAAACAAGAAAGGGCTTAGCACAGAAGAAGCAACAAGAGAGCCTAGGCTGGGCTGCCCTAGCTCTCTGGCAAATCAGAGAAAAGGGGGCCTTGGTGACAGGTTCAGGAGACCAGCCTGCGACGAACTGCTGCTGCCCATTGCTCCCCAGGTTACAAGTAGTCCCGTAGGGTCCCTTAGAGGAGTTCAGGAGGTGCAGGCCTGTGGGGGAAGGAGAGGGCAAAGGGAATGGTGGGGGCTGCTCCCCAGAGGGACAGCCGACTTGGGTATTTTTAGCATGGGGCAACTTACGAGTAGCTGGTGTGAACATGCATTGTGGTTCTGAGAAGCAATACGGCAGCAAAATACTAAGTTAAATTTGGAGGAGAGACAGCCACTGCTATTGGTGGTGGGGTGGGGTAACCAGAGTGAAACTGCCCCCACCAATGTGGAGCCCACAGTGTCTCTCCCTGCTGAGAGGCAGACAGGCAGCTACGGCCTCATCACCCTCACCATCTCTGTCTGCACAGGAAGCCTACCTGTCTCCAGAGAGACTCCAGGGACAAGATGGCCTCTTCTCTCTTAAGTAACCTGCTGAAAATTGGGGGAAACCTGATAAAAATGCTGGACAGCCAAAACCGGTTTGGCTCAGTGGATAGAGCGTCAGCCTGCGGACTGAAGCGTCCCGGGTTCGATTATGGTCAAGGGCATGTTCCTTGGTTGCGGGCACATCCCCAGTAGGGGGCGTACAAGAGGCAGCTGGTTGATGACTCTCATCGATGTTTCTAACTATCTCCCTTCCTCTCTGTAAAAAATATATATATATATATATATATATTTATCTTTTTTTCTGGATAAATGGCATTCACCTTCAGGTGTGATGACAGGATGGACTCTCTCCACACCACATTACCTGGGAAAAGGGCTGGAGGGAAGCTTAGCATTCTTCAACAGGAATTCTAACCTGCCACATCGGCTCCAGTGTCAGGATACAAATAGCCCAATGAGGCCATGGACCAACTTAGCAAGTCCTGCCTGATGATGAAATGTGCTTGCTTGCAGTAGGCGGAGTCTGGAGCTGAGCGGGCCTGACAGCTCGCCCTCCAAACCGCATTTTTCATGTGTCAGGAAAATGAACACCGTGTCCGCTGCACATGGTCTCGGCACTTAGACCTTTGTTAATACCGCAGAGCAGCTGGAGCTAGAAATAGTCTTCAAGTGCTCGCATTCTTTCAACATACAAATTTCAAGAGTGGTGGCAGCTGCTAGGGTCAGGTTTACTCATCTTGGGCCCAAATTCTCATGCTCCTGACCCCACCTTTGGGGCTCCCACAAAATATGACCACAAAACTCTGTTCTGAAAAATCAGACCCTCCTCATTAAATGAAGAGTCTTTACCTCCTGCTTCGTTTGACCCCTCCATGGCCACTGGTTTGGTTCTTAGAAAGGAATTTCCCTTTCTGGATTTGGGGTTTTGTTTCTCCCTGGGTGGGAGTGCTGTAGTTCATAAGTCTTATACTCCTGTCCACACTCTACCCAAGGTTTCTCCCTGTGCTGGTCTGGACTTCGTAGGAAGACTAGACTCCTCTTATCAATGTTGGGCAGACTAAACTGCCTGCCCAGTGGGAATACTTCTGTGGCTTCTGCCTCAGTTTCTCCTAGGCATGCCCTCTCCTTGGGAGTGGCTGATTTGCATTATAGGATGACACTGCTGGGTCTTTAGATCTACTCCCTTGATCTGGCCTCATCAATTGTATCCCAATGCATGTTCACTGCATTGAATAAAACATCTCTAGGAAGAGACCCGAGGAGTACCCTGGTCACTTCAGACCATTCATTTTCCCATGTTGCTCCAGAGAAAGTAAGGAGAAGGCTGTAACATGAACTTGCTCTTCTCCCTATCAAAGGATCAAAGACTACTTGTCCTTCAGGAGTGAGTCTAATGCCATCTCCTCCAGAAAGCATCTCCATGTGATGCACTTGTTCTCTCTATGTCTATGAATTCCTGTCGTATTAAATGCATACTGTTCTGGGTTAAATTGTGTTGGAGGCCCAGCTCCTAGTACTTCAGAACATGACCTTATTTGGAGGTAGTCTCTACAGAGGGAATCGAGTTAAAGTGAGGTTTAGAAGTAGGTCCAATTTCAATAGGACTGGTCCTCTTAATAAAAGGGGAAATCTGGGTCAGAGACACACACAGAGGGCAGATGATGTGAGGAGGTACAAGGAGGACACAGCCATCCACAGGCCAAGGAGAGGGGCCAGGAACAGTCCTACCCTCACGGACCTGAGAAAGAACCAACCCTGCCCACACCTCTCAGCGTTCTGGTCACCAGAACTGTGAAACGATGAACTTGCTGTTCAAGCCGCTGAGTTTACAGTTCTAGGAGACTGGTACAGGCACACTGCCTTTTGTTTCCTACATGGTTTTCCTTCAAAGTTTTTTAAACAGAAAAGTATAAAGAAGACAATAAACTGGGGGGAAATGTTTACAGTCTCCCTGTAATTGTGTGTGTGTGAGTGTGTGTGTGTGTGTGTGTGTGAGTGAGTGTGTGTGTGTGAGAGAGAGAGAGAGAGAGAGAGAGAGTGAGAGAGAGAGTGTGTGTGTGTGTGTGTGTGTGTGTGAGTGTGCGAGAGTGTGTGTGAGTGTGTGTGAGTGTGTGTGTGTGTGTGTGAGAGTGTGCGAGAGTGTGTGTGAGTGTGTGTGTGTGTGTGTGAGAGAGAGAGAGAGAGAGAGAGAGAGAGAGTGTGTGTGTGTGTGAGAGAGAGTGTGTGTGTGTGTGTGTGTGAGAGAGAGAGAGAGAGAGAGAGTGGGTGTGTGTGTGTGTGTGTGTGTGTGAAAGAGAGAGAGAGAGAGAGAGAGAGAGAGAGTGTGTGTGTGTGTGTGTGTGTGAGAGAGAGAGAGAGAGAGAGAGAGAGAGAGAGAGAGTATGTGTGTGTGTGTGTGTGAGAGTGTGTGAGTGTGTGTGTGTGTGTGTGTGTGTGTGTGTGTGTGTGTGTTGTGTGTGTACAGAATCTCCTCCTCAGAAGTAAGGTATCAACCTTAATCCCAGAATAGTGGAAGGTGGTATGGGCAATGGTGGTGGAACCCCCTAGACCTGACTTACTTCCCAGAGGAAGAAAAACTTGAAAATGAAGGAGGAGTTATCCTACAGACAGGCCAGGAACCATCTATCAAAAAGATTAAAAATTCTGAAATTCTTGCCTTTTAAAAAAAATATATATTTTATTGATTTTTTACAGAGAGGAAGGGAGAGAGATAGAGAGCTAGAAACGTCGATGAGAGAGAAACATCAACCAGCTGCCTCTTGCATACCCCTTCAGAGGATGTGCCTGCAACCATCGAACCCGGGACCTTTCAGTCCGCAGACTGACGCTCTACCGCTGACCCAAACAGGTTTCGGCTGAAATTCTTGCCTTTTATAAATGTAGTTTTGCCCGGCCAGAGTGGTTCAGGGGTTGAGCGCTGACCCAGGAGCCAGGAACCAAGAAGTTGCTGGTTGGATTCCTGGTCAGGGCACATTCCCAGGTTGAAGCTTGATCCCCAGTAGAAGGTGCAGCTGATTGATGATGCTCCTCTTATTGATGTTTCTATCTCTCTATCTCTCACCCTTCCCCTCTCTCTCTAAAAATCAATAAAAGGAAAAAAATGGGGGGGGGGGAAGAAAGGGAATATGGTCACGCCCCAGCTGGTCTGGCTCAGTGGATAGGGTGTCGTCCAGAGAGTGAAGGGTTCCAGGTTGGATTCTGGTCAAGGGCACGTACCTTGGTTGCAGGCTTGATCACAGCCTTGGCCAGGTTGAATGAGGGAGGCAATCAATTGATGTGTCTCTCTCACATCAATGTTTCTCTCTGTCTCTTCCCCTCCCTTCCACTCTCTCTTAAAGAAACAAAACAAAAACAAAAAAATTATGGAAAAATATCCTTAGGTGAGAATTAATAACAACAAAAAAGGATGTAGTATCTAAATATATGAACCACAAATAACCAGAATCACAAAAAAATGTAGAGATCCACTATCATAGTGACATTTTTTTTTAATTTTTTAAAAATACATTTTTATTAGTTTTTTTTAGAGGGGGGGAGAGGGAAGGGGTAAAAAGATAGAAACATCAATGAGATAGAAACATCGATCTGCTGCCTCTTGCATGCCCCTGCTGGGATTGAGCCCGAACCCTGGGCATGTGCCCTGACTGGGAGTTGAACTGGTGAACTCTTGGTTCATAGGTCAACACTCAACCACTGAGCCACACTGGTCTGGCCCAAAGGGGTTCGTTTTACTGGAGGTGGGAGAGGAAATGTCTGAGAGGGAGCTGGTCTTGGGACAAAGCAGAAGCAGGTAGGCCCAGCTCAGGGAACCTCCTGGGCAAAGGGCCCGCCTTACGAAGTGGCCTGCGAGGGCCTGATCAGGTGGCTGGACACCAATGAAGGTGTCACTCCACAGGGAAATAAGGTTGGGGTCTGCTGAGGCTTGTGCTCCCCCACAAATGTACCCCCACGTGCAAGTCCTGGCAAGACCTGCTGGGAAAGCACTTTGGGCAGAGAGGATGGTGTGTACAAAGGTCCTGAGCTGGGAGGGGACTTAGCACATTCTGGAACTGAAAGAAGGCCAGCGAGGCCACTGCAGAGTGAAATGAGGAAGGAGGAAAAATCCAGAGACAAGGGCAGTGTCGCACTGGGCCTGCCGACCTTGGCTTAGGATGGAGAAGAGAACGAATTCAGCTCCATGTGCTGCATGCTTTAAGTAGAGGGAGATCCACTATCTTAGTGACATATTTTAATACAATGCCCAATATTAATTAGCTCAAGCAAACAAAATTATTAGTAAACATGTAAAAGATTTAAACAACATATTTGATACCTTGACCATAACATTCTTGTTTGTAATGGATAGAGAATACACAATAAACTTATTTTTGAATGACTACATACTTGGCCACAAAGCAAATATCTAAAAGTAGTGAATCAATATACAAACCACATTTCTTTTAAAATGCTATTAAATTGGAAGCAAATTCCAAAAACATAACTAAATAAGGAACCTATGTTTGAAAATTTAAAAATACTTTTAAATTATTAATGAATCATAATAGAATCATAGTAGAAATTTAAAAATATCTAGAGCTGAATGATGAGGGACAAATGGCCGATTGAAATGGGAGGAAAAAAGTACTTCAGAGAAAACCTTAAACTTAAAATGTTATTTGTTAGTTATAGCTCAACAAAGCTGAAAAACAAACAAATACATTTGAGGACAAGAATGAGGGGAATCACTGCACCAATTACTAACTATACCTATGAGCTATAAGAATGTTGAAATTATGGTACTGTGGAGGAATAGACAAACGGACCAAGAGAGTGGCAGAGACAGTGGAGGAACTGACCCTTTCGTATATGGGAGTTTGTATTTAACAGAAATGGCATTTCTAATGCTGGTAAAGTCTGGACTATCCATATGAGGGACTGAAACATTTAGCTTTCTATTTGGAAAAAGATAAAATTAGATCCCTATTTCACCACAGAAGCCAAAGTAAATTCCAGATGGGCACAATTTAAATGTGAACAGCAAAACTTCAGAATTTTTAAAAAACAATATGGGATAATATCTTGGGTAGAGAGTTATGAACAGATTTGTTAAATAAAGAACAAATACCCACAAACCTTAAAAAGATTTATGGTTTGACTACACTAAATTTAAAACATTATTCCTAACAGAGGATAACACACACACAAAATAAAAAAGCAGATCCAGTTTTGGAGAAATTACTTGCAAGTCAAAAAATAACTTCATAATAAATACGGAACAATTACAAATGTATAAGAAGAAAGGCTAACCCAGGTTTTTTTTTTAAAGAGCAAAGGATTGGAACTGGTATGTCTCTTCCACGCACCCCCCAAATTGACTAGTAAACATACAAATATGCTTTTGCTTATCAGTACTAAGGGATCTGTAAATTAGAATAATAAAATGTGGTTTACATCTATCCGATTAAGAAATTTTAGTCTCACAAGTGATGGTGAGAATGCAGGAAACCAGAAATTTGTAATCTACAGGAATACGAATTGGTGCAACCATTTGAAGAGCAGTTTGTCGGTACTGAGAAAAGTGAAGAAGTGCATTCCCTAATACTTAGTGATTCCACTTCTCAATGTCAATGCTAAAGAAATTATATCATGCACAAACATACATGCACAAACATGTTCACAGCAACAATAGCAAAAAGCAAATATAAACTGTGGTGTACCAGGCTACAGTTAAAGTGAGTGATTTTCTTAACCAGATGGACAGAGGACCTGGATATTTCTCCAAAGAGGACTTACAGAGTGCCAACAGACATGAATAGATACCCAACATCACTATACATCAAGGGAATGCAAATTAAAACCACATTGCGATGTCAGAATGGCTATCATGAGTAAATCAGCAAATGGTGGCGAGGATGTGGAGGAAAGTGAACCCTTGTACAACTGTTGGTGGGACTGTGAATTGGTAAGGCCAATATGGAAGACAGTATGGAGGATCCCCAATCACCTAAAAACTGAATGACCATATGACACAGCAATTCCACTTCTGGATATTTATCCAAAGAAATCCAATACACTAATTGGAAAAGATATGTGCATCCCTATTGCAGAATTATTTATAGTAGCCAAGATACAGAAGCAACCCAAGTGTCCATCAATACTAGGTGTACCAGTTCACTACGAGGTTTTTTTTTTTTTACTAGATGGAGTTATACAGTACATATGTTGATATATATGCAATTTGATATGCATGCCATTTTGTTGTATTGCTCTATCACTTGCTCCAATCAATGGCACACGCACTTTCTGAGCAGCATTTCAAAAACGTACGAAGAAGTGGAAAATTGGGTCTCTGAATGGTCTGCCTCAAAACAAGAAAAGTTCTATTGGGACAGTATCCACAAAATGTGCAAATAGCAATGGGCATTACTTTGAATAAAGCACTTTTGATGTTTCTCTTGAAATTATCGTGTTTTCTTTGACTATAAAATCTTCACTGTTACAATTAATAATGTGGATTAACTATTAACTGGTTAATAATGCAGATTAACTATCAACCAGTTAATAGTGCAGATTAACTATTAACCAATTAATAACATGGATTAACTTTAATCCATAATACTGTTAAGAAAGGCAAGTTGCCAAATAATATAAACAATATTATGCCATTTATGTCAATGGGTGCACATAAAACAATAGAAATGGTGTTTTGCATGTACATAGTGAAGGCACAGGATCATGCATGGGAATAGCACATACCAACTGAGGCTGAGGTACCTCTGCAGAGGGAAGGAGAAAAGATGTGAGTGCAGGGGATGTTAGCTGGTTTTATCTTTTTGTCTGTCTTTTGTTGTGAGTGACTTAAAGTAAAGATGGAAAAATGCTAACAGCTGTTAACCTGATGGTAGGCACCTGGTTGTCTGTTTTATTTTCTTCATCTTCCTATATGTTTGAAATATTTCTTAATTTTAAGAATTAAAATATAGGAACTTTTTTTTAAAGAGCTGAAAAACAATTCACGAATTTTCCCTCTGATCTTCTTCAGTGCAGTAAACACTGCGCAACTCTCATGGGCCAGGTATAGGAGAGCTAATTGTCAGAGATGGTGTCCCAAATTCAAGGCCTACATTTCCTAATGGGGAGAAAAATAACAATTATCCCTTATCCTTTTTTGGTAGCTGCCAATGACAAAAACAAGCTGCCGTTTTTCATTTGAGCTAAATATAAATGCAACAAGGAAAGACCCATGTGAAGGGCTTTCCTCAGGGCCACATGCTTGGCTGGCATGCCCACAAATGGCAGTCACAAGTTCCCTTTAACTGCCAAGAGGTCACTGCATGGTGGGGCCCATCTTTGTGCGTGCGTGTGGCATAGCCAGGGCTGCTGGACTCTCGACCATTTCACAGACTGTGTCTGAGAGGCCATGCTCTTCCCAGTCCACCTGGATAATTGGCTTACTGGGATAGAAAGATTAAAAAAAGGAGCTCACACCCAGCTGGCGTGGCTCAGTGGCTGAGTGTTGACCTATGAACCAGGAGGTCACGGTTTGATTCCCAGTCAGGGCACATGCCCAGGTTGTGGGCTTGATCCCTAGTGTAGGGCTGTGCAGGAGGTAGCCAACCAATGCTTCTTTCTCAGCATTGATATTTCTATCTTTCTCGCCCTCTCTGAAATCCATAAAAATGTTTTGCTTTGTTTTTTGTTTTTTTGTTTTCAAAAAAAGGAGCTCACTATGGAAAAAGTGGTTGCCAAGGATTGGTGCTGGAAGGGTGAATAGGCAAAGTACAGAGGGATTTTAGGGCACTGAACCAACTCTGTATGGTACCATGATGCTGGATATGTGGCATCATACATTTATCCAAAGCCATAAAATGGACCAGAGTGAACCCTAATATAAACTATGGACTTTGGTTAATTATGATGTGACAATGTAGGCTCATGAGTTGTAACAAATGTACCACTCTGGTGGGGGATGCTAATGAAGAGGGAGTCTATGTGTGTGTGGGGATGGGTGTATATGGGAAATTGCTCTACCTTTCTTTCAGTTTTGCTATGAACCTAAAACATACTGCTTTACAAAAATGTCTTTTTAAAAAAGTATACAGAGTCTAGTGGGGAAGACAAATATGAAGATCAAGACATATGGCCCATAAAAGGGGTAGAAACAACATGCTAAAAGATTTGGGGATGAAGGAAGAAATGAGATTTTAAAGAATTTCTTGGAATCAATAGAATTTCAGATCAGTCTTATTTCTAGTCAATGAGTATGTGCCATTCAAATTCCTATCTGAATGGTAATATGGTATCACCCTAATTGCTATTGCCAGAGGTTTAATTAGGCTTAAACCCTATTCCACTCCCCTCCTTACTCATCTACCCTCAAGTCATTGCATACTGAGAATGCTACTCAGCATAGACCATATGCCACCATGGTGACTGCAGACAGAATATGGTGAGTTATAGGTATAGAAAGGAAGAAAAAGAAAGAGACAGGAGAGGCAAAGAACAAGTTCTGGTAGAAGCAGGTAACATGCTAAAATAACTGGTGTTTCATCATAAAGGCCTGAATCAAGAAGTAGGTTTCTGCCTAACCAGTATGGCTCAGTGGATAGAGCATCGGCCTGCTGACTGAAGGGTCCCAGGTTCAATTCCAGTCAAGGGCCATGTACCTTGGTTGTGGACACAATCCCAGTAGGGAGTGTGCAAGAGGTAGCTGATTGATGTTTCTCTCTCATCAATGTTTCTAACTCTCTATCTCTCCCCCTTCCTCTCTGTAAAAAAAAAAAAAAAAAAAAAAAAATCAATAAAACACATATTTAAAAAAAAAAAGAAAAGAAAAAGAGAGAAGTAAGTTTCCTAGCTGAGACCAGGCTACATCCAGCAAACAAACAAACGAATGGCAAAGAAAAAAAAAAAAAAGACCTGGAGGCCTCCTCACTTTTAGGTAAACATAAACTACAAATTGAAAGCAGAATGTACTAGTGTGTCCCCCCAAGTTTGCTTATGACTCTGTGGTAGACTAAATAATGGCCTCCAGATATCGCTGCCTAATCCCAGAATCTGTGAATGCCGCTTTTTATGGCCAGAGAGACTGCCGGTGTGTGATTAAGTTAAGGCTCTTGAGATGGGGAAATCATCTTGGATTATCCAGCTGCACTCTCCGTGCAATCGTGTGGGGAGGCAGGGAGAGAATGGACACAGAAGAAGGTACTGTGAGCACTGAAGCAAGCGGCTATATATTGCTAGCTTTTAAAACTGAGTCAAGGCCACCGGCCAACAAATGCAAAGAATTCAACTCTAAAAGCTGGAAAATGTAAGAAGCTGGATTCTCCCCGGGAGCCTCCAAAGGAAGGAGTCGGGCTTGCCAACACCTTGACCCAGTGAAACTGAATTCGGGCTTCTAATCCATCAAGTTTGTTGTCATTTGTGACAGCAGCATAGGAAATACAGATTTCTTTATTGTTTCCTATGACTGCTGTCACAAATGACAACAAAACCATCATGGTCAAAGAAGATTTCTATCTTTGGTCTATCTTGACCAAAAAAGACTTCTAAGCATATTGATATAGAGAAGCTGATATCCATTGGATAACAAGAGTCAACTTTCTGCCCCGAAAGAAACCAGGGGCAAGGGGACTGATATTCTGGGGCAAAGGTTTGCATGTAGGTAGTTACCTGGGAGTGCTCTGGGGAAGACTGCTGTGCAGGGTGAGAGAAGAAGGCTTGGGCAGAGGGTGAAATAGTACTTCGATGCAGCAGCACAGAGCCCAGCCACCCCACAGGGAGCTATGGACTTGGGATGGCCCTGCAAAGATGTCCTGAATTGAGCAAAGCGAGGGGAGGGCAATCCTTTGTACCCCTACCTTGACCAGTTATCAGATACAGGCTGTTCCCAAGAAAGGAGTTGTGATCTTAAGCGAATCAACAGCCTTTATCAAAAGGCAGTCTCTGGGGAAGGTCTCAGCTATGGGCCGGCATGGGGGGGGGGAGGGGGGGGGAGAGGGGGTTGTCCCTTGGTCCTGAGGCAGGGGTCTGGGCAGCACCCAGTCTCTGCTATGTCCTGGGAGCAGCCCCAACACAATTGTGTCTGATTAAGTTCCTGGTACAGAGATGGAAGGGAAATTTTCCTGCTGACCTGCTCTCTGGCCATTCTTTTGGAGGCACAGTCCAATTCCTGCATCTGTGGGATTCTTTCAGCAGCTCGGGGACACCTTGGGCAGAGGCTGAAATAACTGAGTGGTTTGGTCTTGGACTGAGGTTTGAAAATAAACCTCCCAATGGAATATTTGGAAAGCCTTCTGAGAAAGCCCCTGAATAAATACCCATAGTCCCTTTGTGCCATCAGTCAGAATTGTTTGGTCTAGGTTTCTGGAACTTGCACTGTGCCCTGGCTGATAAATAAAACCATGTGGAAAGCACAGGGAGCCTAGAGCCAAACCCTGTCCCCACCATCACACCACACCAAGCACCAGCCAACTCTGGCTTCACACTCCACAGCCAAGGTTCCAGGGCGAAGCAGAGCTGAAGTTGATTTTCAAAGAGGTGCACCCTGGAGAGACTCACTGTCGGGAGAACAATCTTAAACAAGCCAGAGGTCTTTGATTTTAGCCTTTTGCAGTTCCACGTTCTACTAACAGGCCCTACTGCACTCTGCCTATGCACTGCACTAAGTGTAACTTAGTGGTACTTTAGTGACTTGGACTCCCTCTCCTCCCCAGGGGCTCAGAGGTGTCCCTGTGAACTGAAGGGCTGGCGTCTTGTTTTACGTCTGACATCTATCCACAGTGTGACCTTGGGCAAGGCACTGCCTCTGAGCCTGCCTTCCTCCCCTGTAGGACAGGGCTGCATAAAATGACCTCTAAGATCCAGTCTCCTCTTCATGCTTAAGGAAATCTTCGGCCCTTCTATGGGCATGGAGATTGCAGAGAAGGACACGCATTTGTACAGATGCTGGCACATCCTAAAATCTGCTTTGTTCAGAACAAACTCCTGCCATCAGATTTCTTTCAAATGGATGAATATATGAATATATCATGCTTATTTGCATTGGCTGTGTTCCTTCCAAATCAGCAGCTTGATATTCATTTGTTCACTAGAATAGACCCCTTTCATCAGCCTGTGATTTTTCCAGGGGCTTGCACAGAGTGGCCATTATATATATTTTTTAAACCCAGACCATTATTTTAGAAGTTTAGCGGGATGATAGAATGGAAAGCCTTCTAACTTACGGGACAGAATGCTTGCATGGCAATCTGTGCCAACTACTCACCTTGTGACACTGGCAAGCCATTTAATCCCATTGAGCTGCTGATAGGCACGCTGGTCAAGGTCAACCTTGCCTACCAAGTAGAAATTGCGAATATCAAATGAAATGGAACTCATCAGAGAACTCTGGAATGTGAAATGCTTATCAAATGAAAGCAGTTGTTATTACTTCAACACCTTCAAAGCCACACAAGGGGAGTCTATCCCATCACATTTGCTTGGGGAAAGCCTTGCCTTTTCAAAGCAGAGGCCTTTAGTCCGTGTTGTCAGAACACAAAGAGAGTGAGGACAGAGATTTATGTTGTCAGCCGTAAGGTTCCCAAGAGAATGCCTTTCAGCAGTAAAAGGTACTAGAACAGTTTGTGAGGTTACCTGTTCTTAGCAGTCACGACTGGTAGAGAAGGAACTAGCCCAGGATCTACCCGAGGATGGATGCTCACACCGGGCCCTACAACGGCAAAGGGCGATTGCTAAGGAAATGCACTCACTCAGCACTTGCTTCGGCATTAGAACAGACAGTTCTAACTCCCTCAGAGCACACGTTAGTCACGGGTCTCCTCTGGTTCCAAGGACAACTGCAAATGTGAACAAGACACAGTACAAAAATCACAATTCTGAGGACTTTAAAAATTATTTTTAAAAAATAGATATTTTATTGATTTTTTTAGAGAGAGGAAGGGAGAGGGATAGAGAGCTAGAAACATCAATGAGAGAGAAACATCCATCAGCTGCCAAGATACATGCCCTTGAGTGGAATCGAACCTAGGACCTTTCAGTCCACAGGCCAATGCTCAGCCAAGCTAGTTAGGGCAATAATTTTTTTTTAAATGGCTTTCAGAGAGGAAGCGAGGGGGATAGAGAAGTAGAAACATCATCGATGAGAGAGAATTATTGACTGGCTGTCTCCTGCACGCCCACTACTGAGGATCGAGCTCACAACCTGGGCATGTGCCCTGACCGGGAATCAAACAGTGACCTCCTGGTTCTTAGGTTGATGATCAACCACTGAGCCATGCCAGCCATGCTCTGAGAACTTTTTGATTTCTACTGTTCAAACCTTATTCCTTCTAGACTCTAGCAAGCCTATAGAACAGCACTTTACCTGTTCTCTTCCCCTCCCTGGGTCTCTGAGTAAACCCTACAAACGAAAGGCAAAATCCTTTTGCAGGTATCACTGCCATAAATGCAGAATGCTCCTGTTTTTAGATTTTTAAAACATCTCGAATTCCACTGCTTATCAAGATTATTGAGAAAACATCGTAGCGAACTAATTGACAGCCGATTTCCTCTTCTTGCTGCCAGCTTAAAAGAACCCAGACAAAGCAACAGCGAAGGAAATTGAAACTGTGCCAAGATTAGGATGGCTTGCAAAAGCTCTGCTTTCATTTGCCTATTTACTGAGTCTCCATGCTCCTCTTTCTACTTTTGGGAAAAAGGGATGCTCTGAGCTGGTGTCTGAGTAGGAACAGGTATGGCAAATGTGGAAGGGCCAGGCTGCAGTGGGCCAAAGCAGCATGGTTTGGCAGGGAACCTTGCTCACTGAGAGGAAACTCCAGGGAGGTGGGGCCTGTTGTTATAGAAACCTGAATCCTCCTGGGCCCACGCAGTCAGAGGCAATAGGTTTTCAGGAAGAGAGAGAGCAGGTAGTAAGGCCTGCAACAGTGGCATGGGTTCAGCACAAGGCGACACTGGTCCACACGCAGTGAAGCTGAGCGTGACAGCCGAGCACAGGAGAGGGGCCAGCATCCTTTTGCTCAGGGTCAAAGCCCTGTCTGTGCTTCCTCCAGGCACATGTAGGCTAGCAGGTGCTCCTGCTCTCTCCTCAGCAACGCAGAACTTTGCAGGTGATTGGGTTAGGTCTTCTGGCAGGTCCTTATTATCAGTTACTTGTGGGATCCCATTTCACTTCACCAATTAACTAGAGTTTCATATAAAGTAAAACATGGATCCACTGGAGTTGCCTTCCTCTTTGAATCTCACAAACACAGACACGCACACACACTCACACGGAATAACACAAACATATACAACAACTTAGACGCACACACTAACACAAACACATCCTCACAAACCCATTCTCATGGGCCCTCCTATGAAGAAGACATTTCTGAGGTTGAGCAGGTGGATCAGAGAAGAGTTTAGCTGTGTTTTCAACATTACAGCTGTCAAAGGGACGTTCGCTTGGGAGTAGGTTGGGTTTGAAGTACTAAAGCTCCAGTTCTTTTTAAAATAGCTGAGCTGCCTGTGCTATGACAGTTTTCTAACTTCCCTGAGGTTTGTCATGATGTATGGTTTCAAAATAACCCTGCCAGGGACTCCAAGGTTGACACTTGCTCATCCACTAGTTTTTCCAGAATATAAGCAAAATATGTAGCAAAATAGTCAGGAAGGAGCCTGTGCAGAGTACCCATTCTTAAGGTGAACCCATTTCTGCTCTGTATCCCTGCCCAAGAATCTTGACCTCAATTGTCAGTATGACTCTTCCCACTCTGACCCCTCAAGTTGAAATACCCAATAGGATTCTTCAACCTAGGACTTTATAAAGACAACAACAAAAAAAGGCCAACTGAGAATGATTGCTTCCAAGTACGAAATGCGAATTATCTACAGTTTGTTACGCAGCTAACCTTAACACATTTTTATGTCCTGCAAGCCATAAATAATACCATAGTTCTGGAATCAATTTCCACATCCTTTTTACCACAGATTTGTCTCTAGGCGCAGGTCTCTTCAATTCTGTCCAGGTTTTTTTTTTTTCCGATTTTACTGCCCCAGCTCTCCTCTATTTGCTGCCCTTTTCTGTGTGCCTTACATTTATTTGTATTTATTATTTTTAAAAAACATTTTTATTGATTTCAGAGAGGAAAGAAGAGGGTGAGAGATTAAAAACAAACAAAAACATCAGTGATGGCCGGGACTGGTTTGGCTCAGTGGATAGAGCGTCGGCCTGCGGACTGAAAGGTCCCGGGTTCGATTCCAGTCAAGGAGATGTACCTTGGTTGCGGGCACATCCCCAGTGGGGGGTGTGCAAGAGGCAGCTGGTCGATGTTTCTCTCTCATCAACGTTTCTAACTCTCTGTCTCTCTCAATTCCTCTCTGTGTAAAATCAATAAAATATATATTTTAAAAAAAACCACACACATCAGTGATGAGAGAGAATCATCGATCGGCTGCCTCCTGCACATCCCACACTGGAATCAAGCCCACAACTGGATGGGGAATGGAACTGTGACCTCCTGGGGCATAGGTCGATGCTCAATCACTGAGCCACGCTGACCAGACGAACCTCACCATTTAAATTCTGAGCATGGGTATGTTACACAGTCTACATTAAGGTGGGTGTTATCAGAAGAAGGCTAACCCTTTGGCTGGTAAATAGTGGGTGTTTTTAGAGGACTGCAGAGGAAACTAAGGGCAGGCTGAAATGGAAACTCATCTTTCCTTCCCTCCTCATCCACTTGTTCTCATTCTGCTGCATCCCTCTCCACATGTGTCAAACACAAGGCCCGCGGGCCAAATCCAGCCCGCCAGGCCTTGCAATGTGGCCCGCACCGTGCTGTCATCACTGCACTCCACTGTCAGTTTATGACACTGTCAGTTTATGACTGTTCAGTAAACCATTCGGCCCGCGATTTAGGCTGGATTTTAGATTTTGGCCCCTTCTCTGATTGAGTTCGACACCCCTAGTCTAGCCCCTTCATTCATGGGACCAGAGACAGAGCTGGGAAGAGGAGAGTTTCCACAGGAGAGGATGTGGGTGCCAGCAGGAGGTAAGGACTTGCTCCTCCATGTGTCCTTCAGGTCCAGGCATCTGAAAAACCACCCCTTCACCTCTGTCCCACCCCCTGCTTGTTCTGTTTCAGGTCTTGGAAACAACTAACTGAACTTTTTAGAAAAGAACCCCATGGCTTCATCAGTGCCCAGCACGCATTTGTCTGGGGAAAGCAGAACATCTACTGAGCATCAGCAGCTCCCTGCCTGGCTTCGTGGGCCAACAGAAGGCCAGAATTGGCTTTTTCTCTCTGGACAGACTCTTCCCCCAACAATCTCTACTCCTACAATGTTTCCTAGCATCACCCATTGTAAAAGAGAAGAGGAAAGACCTGCCCAGTAAATTAGCGGCTTATCTACCTCTCTGGTCCCGAGTGATTGAACCTTCCTGAAGGAAAAGCTTCTTCCTTATTTGTCCTTTTCCTCCCCCTCCCCCAGACTCAGTGTTGTGCCCAGAGTAAAACTTTAATAAGCGATTATTAATATTTTTGTCTAAATCAAGAAAATGATAAACAGGTACTGAGCACAGGCTTCTAGCTCAGCACTATGCTAACAGTGGTAGAGGGGACAGGACAAGAATGGTGTAGGTGAGAAACAGTGCCTTCAAAGAGTTAAGGCAGTATGTATGACAAGTCAGAGAGACAGGAAAAGACAGCCAACAATTCAAGTCTTTACAATGAGAAGAACTTAGAGAGGTTAAATGCATTCCCAAGGGCACATAGCTGGCAAGTGATGGCATCGGCATTCTAGCCCCAACACATCAAAGCATTTAGCCAGCGGAGGCAGAGGAAAGGAATTCCGTGCCATTCATCAAATTCCAGGCTCCAGGAAAAAGGTTTCTGAAAAATTAGTGTCAAAGCCGGGACTAGGAGCTGAGCCTCCAACTTTTGGCTCAAATTATTGTGAGGTCTGGAAGTTATTTCCACCCCCACCCCCGGCCAAAAAAGGTTCACTTTTTCTTATTGCAAGCTAACTTGCTTTCTCAGATCTTCACGTGGTTAACAGGCTCTGACACTGTCATTGTTCCCAGCCAACCCTTTTGAATGGTATCTTGAAGTGCACAGGTCAATTGTCTCCAGAATCATGAACTAGGGGTGAGGGAGGCTTCACACCTTGTTTAGATATTTCTCGGGAAGTTAACAGTTTTCAAATCAGCACTCTCTCCCACTCAGTGCTTGACCATTTTTAAAAAATATATATTTTATTGATTTTTCACAGAGAGGAAGGGAGAGGGAATAGAGAGCTAGAAACATCGATGAGAGAAACATTGACCAGCTGCCTCCTGCACAACCCCCATCAGGGATGTGCCCGCAACCAATGTACATGCCCTTGACAGGAATCGAACCTAGGACCCTTCAGTCCGCATACTGACGCTCTATCCACTGATCCAAACCAGTTTCGGCTTGACTATTTTTTTTTTTTCTTCCCGGTGATCCAACGGAACTCCAAATTTAGGTTTCTTAGGCACCCCATGGCAGTAAAGGCCATTAAAACTAGAAACACAAATATCTAAAACCCAAGACTCCGTTTTATTTGGAAAAAGTCTCACTGAGATACGTGCACTCTGTAGCAGATCTTTTCAGCTGTTTGTCAACCTTCTCCCCAGGAAGAGGGAAGGCAATGTGCAGAAAGAAGCTGAGATAAGACCCTGTGCCCGGAGAGCTGGCAAGGGCTGCCCTGGTTCCTGGTGGCCTCCAGCCCCTGGAGCCAGTCCCCCTGGGGCCTACTGCACTGCCTGCCCCGGGTTCCCGGAGAGCTTCATGTGTCCTTGCACAAACACCCCTTGTTAGTCTTAGGATCATTTTAGTGGTGCTGGACAAAGACACTCTTGCTCACTGGAGTCCTTTAGTACCTTCCGTGAGTTTTGACGTTCCCCCCCCCCCCCCCCCCCCCGTGCCTCTCTAGCTTATGGGTTTACTCACCTGTTTGAAATAGTTACCTGAGTTTGCTTTTTATTTAATCAGGACCAACGAACTCACATGGAATATATAACAGCAAGCCAAAGAGTAAGTCAGGGATATTTGAGATAGGAAAAGATTATCATGGGTTATAAATCTGAATTCTATCTTTAGTCACAAATTGTGAAGGGGATTTCCACAAAGCTAAACTAAAATTACTCGTTTCCTTTATTTATACAACATCAGCAAATTCCATCATCTTAACTCCTAAAAATCTGAACTGGGAAAACCATGGAGACAAATTCGACTCTAATTTTGCAAACCAGGAAACCTAGTCTCAAAGAGGTTAAATGTCCCATTAGGCTGTTTAGCCCAGAAAAAAAAAAGTTATCTTAGGCCAGAATCTCCATCCCTGGCCTTGGCTCCAGTGACAAACAGATATTTCCACATCTCTTCTGCTGGTAGGAATTTCCCAATTTTGCTGGGCAAATGGCTTCCATCTCTGTTGCAAGTCTTTCTGGATGGAACAGGGTCTCTGCATTACAACAACTTAACCTATACTCAGGTAAAGGGATGTTGTGAAGTACTGCCTGAGGTTCTTTTCCTGCTCCTGACTTTTGTTTTATAAGGCAAAGATAAAGCACTAGTGAGATGTTAATAAGTTCTCCCAGCTGCTCAGCATTCAATGGAAGCCACCCTCTGGCTATCAAACTTCCCTCTCACCTGCTACCACTTACCACCCACCACCAGGTGCAAGCAAGGCCTCCCCGGGCCGAGAGACGAACTGGAAGCTGGAAAAAGCTTGTCTTTGGAGAAATCTATCATTTTCTCTCTTTTTAAAAAAATTAATACATTTTTAATGATTTCAGTGAGGAAAGGAGAGGGAGAGAAACATCAGTGATGAGAGAATCATTGACTAGTTGCCTCCTGCACACGCCACACTGGGGTTCGAGCCTTCAACCTGGGTATATGCTGCGACCAGGGTTGCTCCAACCATTCTGAGTTGTCTTAAGGGGTCTTTCATCTCCCTGCTCCAAATTCCAATACCAGAGAATTCTCTGCTGGCCACCCTGCCCCATTCCAGGCCACCAGAGCCCCTAGAGTAGCCTGCGCTGAAGAGAACACAAGATAGACATTTTTAATGAATAGGTCTAAATTTCAAGAATCTATGAGGTTGTTTGAATAACTCAGTGGTCGGCAAACCATGGCTCTCGAGCCACATGCGGCTCTTTGGCCCCTAGAGTGTGGCTCTTCCACAAAATACCACAGCCTGGGCGAGTCTATTTTGAAGAAGTGGCATTAGAAGAAGTTTAAGTTTTAAAAAATTTGGCTCTCAAAAGAAATTTCAATCGTTGTACTGTTGATATTTGGCTCTGTTGTTGACTAAAGAATTTGCCGACCAATAACTAAAACCGGGATGTTCTTACCTGGCTGGCTGGAAAGGAGGACTGGAAGTGTCAACAAAAGTTTGCTGCCACTGATCTAATATTGACAGGAACCCCCCATCTGGGGTTCAGCGGAGAAAGGAGAGGCTTTATTCTGGTGAACAGTTTGGAAAACCGGGTAGCAGCCACCACGGAAACTGAAAGCGAACTTCCGAGACAATGACAACCAAGAAGCCAGCTTTTAAAATATAATGGCTCTGTCCCAGTCCCTGATTGGTCCCTTTTTATGCAAATGAAGAGTCCAAATTTCTACAGTCTGATTGATCCAAATAACACTGTCCTGATGGGTTGGAATCCTGTGTCCTGATTGGTTATTATGGAGCTGCTCTGATTGGTCAGTAAAGATGCAAATGAGGACATAGCTACGCAGCTCCAATTGGACTGGGCAGGTCTCAGCTCATTGGTTGAAATATAATACCAGGAACATCTTTATAAGGGTTGATTCCGTGGCAGAAACACAGTGCAGGAGGCTGGCAGCTCAGTCCGTCCACGGCTTTTCCCCGGAATGCAGAGTGCCTGAGAGGCCTCTGTTGGCAATGGCTGCTAGCTCTACTTATAAATTTGTGCCACAAGGAGTTCTTGGCAGATATAGTCCTACTTGAGGTCCACAGAAGGAGCTGCCATTTTCCGAGTGCGCTTCCTGGGCTTTGCGCTGCGCTAAGTATTTCATGTGCTGCAGCAGTTACAGTGAGCTGTGGATTGGTGGGTGAAGAAAAAATAGTCTCAAAGCTGCTATATTCTTCTATTACGTGCCTGATTTACTTAGCCAAGGGCCCAGAAACGTTCAGAAGCAGGGAGCTGAGCGCCACAGGCTAAGAGCAGATGCAGATTATAGAGAAAGATTTGCTCCAGACCTCCAGCGTCCTTCACGAGGGGTTGGAGCTTCTGGCAACGTTATCCATACAAAGCAAAGTCTTATCAGATCTGAAAATCTCACCGCTTGCTCTGCTACTGCCTTTCTGTACCTAGGGTCATGTTTCTAATCTGGAAAAACTGGCACTTACACCTGTATGCTTATATTTAAGAAAATGTTTACAAGTATTAGATTATCCTGGTTCTTGGACTAGACTTGCTCGCAGCCAGACCACATTATCATCCATGGGAGAAAAACATAGTGATATTGTAATTTATAGTAAGAAATATATATATATTTGATCTTCATCCTCATTCCTGGCACAGAGCTCCTAAAATTTTTGAAATGTCTTAAGTGATAAAGATATCTTTTTTAAAATATAACTATTTTTATTTATTTCAGAGAGAGGAAGGGAGAATGGGAAAGAAACAGAAGCATGAATGGTGAGTGAGAATCATTGATTGGCTGCTGCCTGCACGCCCCCTACTGGGGTTGGATCTCCAACCTGGGCATGTGCTCTGCCCAGAATTTGAACTGTGACCTCCTGTCCTGGTTCATGGGTCCATATTCAATCACAGAGCCACATCAATGGGCAAAGATGTCTTCATAATCATAACAAACCACTTTCAACTGTACCTGAGATTATGTTAATGAGGTGACTTCTGAAAAGCACCTAAGGATGGGGGCTGGTTGCCAGGAAAACCAATTTGTGGTTAGAAGGTTGGAACTTTCATTCCCACCCTCACTGACCTCCAAAGAGGAGAGAGGAACTGTGGTTTCATCAGTCATCAATAGCCAATCGCTTAGTCAGCTGTGCCTATGTAAGTCAGCCTCCATAGCAAACCCCAAAGGACAGGGTTGGAAGAGCCTCAGTGATGGTGAACATGTAGAGAGGCAGGAAGAGGGGTGCACTCAGAGAGAGCATGGAAACTCTACACTTCTTCCCACATACCTTACTCTATGCATCTCTCCCACCTTCCTGTTATATCTATATATATAAAAGCATAATATGCTAAGTATATGACCGTTCAGTCAACCAGCTGGTTGACCACTGACCAGCTGCTATAATGTGCACTGACCACCAGGGGAAAGATACTCTGACCAGTAGGTTAGCTTGCTGCTAGGGTCCGGCAGATTAGGACTGGGCAAGATGGGCTGGACACGCCCTGGAGCTCTCCCGCAGTAACTCCCAGCCTCTAAAATATTTCTTCTAATTAATTTCCTTTCAATGTGCATGAATTTGTGCATCAGGCCTCTAGTCCTTTAATAATGAACCAGTAATCTCGTAAGTAAAAGGTTTCTCTGAGTTCTGTGAACCACTCTAGCAAATTAATCAAACCTAAAAAGGGGGTCTTAGAACCTCCGATCTACAACCAGACAGTCAGAAGCACAGGTAACAACTTGGTGGGAAAGTGAGGGCATTCTGTAGGACTGAGCCCTTAACCTGTGGGATCTATTGCTATCTCCAGGTACCCTGTTTCCCTGAAAATAAGACAGTGTCCTATATTAATTTTTGCTCCCAAAGATGCGCTAGGTCTTATTTTCAGGGGATGACTTATTTTTCCATGAAGAAGAATATGGTACACATTTATTGTTAAATGAAAATAAAGGAAATTTATTACCTGTATACAGTACGGTAGTACGGTAGTTGTCAACACAAACCAGACAAACTGTGAATCCTACAGTATCAAGAATTTACTCATTTATTCAATGACAATCATGTCATCATCTTCTGGAACATCATCATAACAATCCAATTCCTGAATTTCCTGGTGAATTTCTTGTGACTCCATTTATTTCAGAATCAGTGGACCAAATCTCTCATGTTTAGCCTTATTTTCGGGGGATGCCTTATATTTCACTTAGAAGGAAACCTGTAAGTAGGTCTTATTTTCGGAGGATGTCTTATTTTAGGGGAAATACTGTAGATAGTGTCAGAATTGAGTTAACTGCTTCCTGTAAATAGGGAGAGAATAGCTTTGGGCTGCATTGGGGTCCTCCATAGAGCATCCTGAGCGACAAGTAGCAAAAGGCTAATGGTTCAGACACCTCTCTTTATAACCAGAGCCAATTTTTAAAGTCCCTCATTTTCCCAGCACTATATGAGGCACCTGACAAAGATCTTCTTATTTGACCTTAAAAATACCTTTGAGATAGAATCTATTGTTAAGTCTATTTTATAGTCAGGGAGATGTTATTAGGTAACTTTCAAACCACTCTTTCTTAAGTTTCTTAACCCTGCAGAGTTTCAGTTTCTTCATCTATAAAATCAAATAGCTTCTCCTAGGTCCTGCTATTAATCTGGAAAAATCATTTCCCTCAACCAACATCAATACCAAATAATTTGCATTCATTTAGACTGGAGAGCTATGCACATCCATTGTCTTGCTTCAGGATCATGTCCCAGGAATCTCTCCTGTCACAACACAGTCCAAAGGGCCATGATCACCTTGGCATGTCACAGACCATCACCTGGACCCACTCCATTGATTGAACTTGATGAGCTCAAAGCAACAAGTAGTTTAGAATATATATATATATATATATATATATATATATATATATATATATGCCAGAGAGAGGGAGCTACACCCTGTGAAGACTCAGATATCTTATTTTCTTCATATGAGTCAATTTTTGAGGTCTAATGGTTGGATCATGATGGGACGTACTCTTAAGATAAAGAATAAGTTGTGTGCTTTGCCTTCCTCCTCACTAATGACAGGCACAGCACTTAGAGAGTTCCTTTGGGTCCTGGAGGTGACATGTACTCCGCTTGGGAACTCTTCTCCAACATATGTATTGAGTGATTCAGAAGGCTGCCAAGTTTGAGTAGGACTCAGAGCAAGAGAAGCTCAGCAGATTCAGGCTGCGATACAAGTGTCCTGCCATTTGGTCACCATGATGCATCACACTCAGCAATGCAAGATATAGCTACAGTAGATATCAATGCTGAGTAGAGTCTCTACCAGGCCCAATAAGCATGTCACAGCACAGAACCCATGGTTTTGGAGTAAGGCCACATCATCTATGATAGAGAGCAATTACCATTTGCAAAGTAGCATCTGGTATAGTTCTGAACCCTCCTAGAGGTTGAGTGCCTGAGCATAAAATTACTAATCAGGAGAGGTGAGTGTTATTAGATCCACCAAGTCACAAGATCAGGCAATACATCATATGATGGAAATAGTACATTCAGAATTGAATCCAAGAACAAGTTTATGTAAACAGATAAAGAGATAACAGACTTTCACATCACCTCCCTCTGTTGTACCAATGCCTTGTGTGCTCAGGTCTCACCTATGGCTTCATGGGGAGCCTCCTGCCCCCATCTGACAGAGTGTGGGAGAACCCCAGCCTGGTCCACAGATAAGTGCTATCACATTTCAGAACCACTACACAGAGGTAGCCCTGAAGGACAGTGCTGAAGGAAAGTCCTCCCCGCTGGCAAGACTTCCCACAGTGCACTTAGTCATTCATTTCTATAAAGCAAGAAATAGCTTGAGGTACGGAGATGCACAACGAAGTGAAAAATGGTAGTGCTGGATGTTTAGATCCTGAGAGAAGAAAGATTAGGAAGCCAGAAAAAGGAAGTTTGGGAAAGAGACATGCAACATGATTGTCTCTTTGAAGTGGAGGCACTGATCAGGCAGGCAGGTAAGTTGTCCAATGGATGTTAGCCATCTTTTCCTCTCAGTCACCCAGGTACTTGGACAATGGGTCCATGAGTGACCACTGTAGCAGGGATGAAAACTATAAATGGGCCCAAGATCATATGGCCTAAGATATAAATGGGCCTACGATCAAGTCTATCATCAAGGCTCTTCCAGTTATTGCCATTCACAAATGCCCATCCTGATAACTGCTGAGACTACCACTGAATACTTGATGTGAGACTATATAATGAGGAAACCAACTAGCCACATAGTGGTGTGGAATCTTATATGATCACCAGATTATTAGAAGGAGTTACATTGAACCCCTTCCACTCTGGATAGAGCAATGACTCATCCTTACCAAAATGGGACCTACTCCTCTGGGTATGGGTTTGCCTTCCCTGCCTGTGATGCCCCTTTCTGCACCACATCTAAAGTCTTATAGATACCCATTTTATTGACACAATATTCACAAATAACATTGTCTCAGATCAATGGAGCTATTTTATGGTAATGAGGAGGTGACATTTTGTATATAACTTCTAGTATGGAACTCATTTGTCCTATTAGGTACCAAATCTCCAGCCAGCATTGTTAGAATGATGGAATGGCCAATTAAAGACTCAGCTATGGCATCATCTCAGGAACATTACCCTGCAAAATTAGGGCAATGTCCTCTGGACGCAGTACAGTATATACACTGAACCAGGAGCTGATCTATGGTATGTCCCCAGTAGCCAGGAATCAATGAGGTGAAAGCAGGACTGACCCTTCTCACCATAATTCTTGAGGACCCAATTGTAGTTTGTGCTTTCTATTCCTGCAATCTTAGTGTTAGATTACAAGTTCCTTTTCATGAGTGGTGGGGAAAGAATGTTTCCACAAGGGGACTCAGTAAGAGTTCCACTGAATCTGCAGCTACTATCATCATCAAGTCACTTTTGGCTTCTTAAGTCAATGTGCCAAAAGACAGAGACAGAAATTCCCATATTAACTCATTTTTTTTTTATTACTACGAGGATCTGAGGTACTGTTGGACAGTCAGGGCAGAAGAAGTACATCTTGATCGGAGGTGTTTCTCAGTGCTCCCAGCATAAA
This sequence comes from Pipistrellus hanaki, assembly GCF_964339955.1. NCBI lineage: Eukaryota > Metazoa > Chordata > Mammalia > Chiroptera > Vespertilionidae > Pipistrellus > Pipistrellus hanaki. The sequence goes on along the minus strand of NC_140516.1, from coordinate 32,196,423 downwards.
TGGGTAATTGCAGGAATCATGACCTAACAAGGATGAAATAACCAAGAGTTCTGGTCCCTTAGAGGGTGATCTTATGGCAACCTGAAAATATAATCTGAAACACTATTTTCTTCCACTTTATTAGTTTCCTAGGACTGCTGTTACCAATTAGCACAAAACTGGTGGCTAGAAACAACCTAAGATTTTTCCATATATAATTCTGGAGGCTGGAAATCTGAACTAAGTCTTACAGGGATAAATCAAGATATTGGCAAGGCCACACCCACTCTGGAAACTCAAGGGGAGAATCTGTTTCCAACACTAGAGCCACATTCGTTGCAGTCTTTGGGTCATGAACCCTTCCTCCATCTTTATAACCAGTAGCATATCACCTTTTCTCTCTGAAACTGCTTTCATCATATGGCCTTCTTCTTCAGTTTATAGTCAACTCTCCCTCTTATAAGGATGCTTGTGCCCACCCAGACAATCCAGAATAAACTCACATCTCAAGATCCTCAATCTAGTTACATCTCCAAAGTTACATTTTGCTAAACAAGGTGACATCTACAAATTCCAGAGATTAGGAGTCCGATCTCTCTGTGGCCTATTATTTAACCTACCATAGCCACCGCCATATGCTATGCCTAAAAGAATCTGCTCAGACATCCAGGTGCACACACACACCTGGAAGTTTGAGGGAATTAGTACTCGAAGGAGTAACCCTTGACAATGGAAACTGAAAGCTGGTGGCTATTCCTCTATAGTAGAATTGTCTCAGACAATTCTGAGGCCCATCCTCAGAATATCTCCAGAAGGATGGAGGCCCAGTTGCCTACAGTGGGGACCAGCTCAATAATGCTGCCAATGTTATGGCTTTAAATACCATCTCCAAACTAATATCTCTCAAGTATATCTCCAGCCTGGACTATGTCCCAGAACTCCAAACTCCAATATCTTCAACATATCTTCTAGATGTCTAACAGACATCTCAAGTTCAACATTTTTTTTAAAGCAAATCCTGATTCTTTCTACCCCAACACATGTTTCTTTTAGATCTTCCTATCTTAGTCCAGGCAGCTCCATCCCCCCAAATACTCAGATAAACCTTAGTGTCATCCTTGACTTTTTTCTTTTTCTGGCACTTCACCGCATTTTTATCAGAAAATCTCGGTTGATTCTACTTTCAAGACATATCCATTCTCTGATTACCTTTTACCACTTCTGCTTCTACTAAGCTACAACCAGTTCTCACCTATCTTACTATAATAGCCTTCTGACTGGTTTTCCATCTTTCGCCCTTGTCCTCTTGCAATCAGTCTTCACCATAGTGGCCAAAGCCTTGTCATCTTCACCATAGTGGCCAAATCCTTTCAAAACTTCTGTCAAAAACGTCACTCCTCTGCTCAAGCTCACCTGTGGTTTCTCATCTTATTCAGAATAATTCAAAGTACTGATTATGATCTACGAAGTTCTACATGTTATGTCCCTCACTTCCTCTCTGCCTTCTCACTCTGCTGCGGCCACACTACCTCTTTGCTATTCCTTAAACACACTAAGCATACTTCTGCCTCAGGGACTTTTAACATGCTGTTCCTTCTGCCTGAAAAGCACTTCTTGTAGTTATCCCCACAGCTCCCTCTTCCTCCAGACTTCTGGTGCTGCTGTGAGCTTATCCGTATAGCCTTTCTTGATCACCCTCTATAACAAGGCAACTTCTAACCTTGTTTTATGTTTCTTCATGGCATTTATCACTGTGCAGTTTACATATTTACTCGTTTATATGTTATTGTTTAGTTTCTCCCACTGTAGAGTTCCTTCATGAGGAACTCCATGAAGCTTAGTTTTCTTTACTGGCCTATCCCTAGAACAATAATTGACACACTGGCCAAAACCGGTTTGGCTCAGTGGTAGAGCGTCGGTCTGCGGATTGAAAGGTCCCAGGTTCGATTCCGGTCAGGGGCATGTACATTGGTTGCAGGCACATCTCCAATAGGGGGCGTGCAGGAGGCAGCTGGTCGATGTTTCTCTCTCATCGATGTTTCTAGTTCTCAATCTCTCTCCCTTCCTCTCTGTAAAAAATCAATAAAATATATTAAAAAAATAATTGACACACTGTTAATATTCACTGTATGAATGTTAGGTGGTATTATTATTATTATTTATTTTTAGGTAATATGTTAGGTATTATTATACTCCTTTTTTGTAGAAAAGATGATGTCTAAGGTGGCACAGGATGAGAACGTGAGTCTTTTAACTCAGTTCAGTGATCCCCTTGATGTCTTGTGGGAACTTGGCTGCTATGGTCGAGGCAAGAGCTCCAAGTTAAGTGGGAAGATTCAGACCCAGGTTTCCCAGCTCTCACAGGTCCCAGCTTTCATTGTTGAGGCCGGAAACTGCAAGTTACTGTGGTTAGGCTATGACTGTGTCTACCGCACAGGAAGTCAGTTAACCATGGCCAGTACCCAGAAAGCAAACTGACACAACATATTTCTTCCTGGGTTTGTGTCGGAGCAGTTTAATTCTGTTACCAGTGTTGAGAACACAAAGGAAAGGGTGAACACTAGTCAGCTCTTTTCAGGTGCTCTTGTCAGAATTATAGCCTCTGGGTCAGAGAGCAGAAATTCTGACAATCAGCACTGAGGACGAAATCCAATGCAAACCAAGGGAATTTAACACAGTTGAGTGGAGAGTTTAGGTTCTTATAATTATGTGCTCTCTAAACGGTTAGTTAAAAATAACTACCTGAAAAATTACAACTGTGCACATTTAAAAGGGTTTGAGAAATTTGGTTCAAATTATCAATGTTTAAAGAGGTTTTATTTTTTGTATGATAATAGATATGTTTGGTTTTGACTTTATATTAAAAATTGTTTTCCACTTAACTAGAAGCCAGGTAAATAAGTATCTTGGTTCCCTACTGTTGCATAAAAGCCACCCTCAAATGCCGTGTTTTAAAATGAGGATCTGTCCTCCTGTCCTGTGAGTAGGCTGGACAGGGCCTTGCTTGCTTCCTCTGGGCTCACTCATGCCATGTATTCAGCTGGAGACTCATGACAGGGGGCAGAAGACTTTGTCTATAAAGGGCCAGATAATAAGTATTTTAGGCTTCACTGGTCATATGCCTTCTGTGGCAAATACTGAAGTCTGCCATTAAGCACAAAAGCAACCATGGACAAAAAGCAAACAAGTGAGCGAGTCAACATTCCAATAAAGCTTTGTTTGCAAACTCTAAAATTTGAATTTCATATAATTTTCACAAGTCACTAAATATTATCTCTTTAAAAATATTTTCCAACCATTAAAATATTTAAAACTTTCCTAGCCTGGAGGATATATGAAATAAGCTCAGCTGAATTTGACCCACAGGCTGTAGTTTGCTAACCCCAAGCATGTCAAACTTGAGGCCTGTGGGCTGCCTATGGCCCACAACGAGTATTTTTGCAGCCCAGCCAATAATGCAGTATGTAAGAAACATTTTAATAAAAAAAACTTGTGACTTAATTTTTACAATATCCTGTTACACATAATTATTAATAACAAACTACAAAGTTAGTTAATGACTGATGACTATAATCGTGTTGCATTCATGAATTTTTCCTTATGTGCCTTACACGCAGGCGCACCATTTCTCTCCATTAATAATAGCAGAGAGTATTTTAACAGCCGATAGCCATAGCATTAGTCTTCTACTGCCTTGTTTAGTGTGTCTAACAGAAAATATTTCACTTTCAGAGAACAAGAAAAATAGGTTTATTTGTGTTACGCTTATTAATTTGCACAGTTATTCAGTGTCTGATAAGTTAATGTATAAAAAAAAGATTAATTTTTATTAAAATGTTCCATTATTTTAGGTTAACAATTACTCCTTTATTTCACCCCTTTGTATTCAGCACATCTCTATCAAAATAAACCTATGTTTCTATGAAAATTTCGGGTTTTTTGCAGTCCACATTAACTTCAACCTTGTTTATTTGGCCCGTGTTAGCCTTTGAGTTTGACATGCTTGCTGTACATAGTCCAGGATGTTCTCACCCATATGTCTGGCAGTCTTTGCTGGCTGCTGTCTTAGGCATCTTGGTTCCTCTCTCCAATTCTCTAGGACAGTGGTCAGCAAACACATTAGTCAACAGAGTGACAAATTCATGAGCCACAGTTTGCTGGGCACTGCTCTAGGAGGCTGGACCACCTTCCATTCATGGCAGTGAGGCCTCAAATTCTCTAGGAGGCTGGACCATCTTCCATTCATGGCAGTTTAGGGTAGCATTCCAAGTGAAGGGAAAGCAGAAACTGCAAGGACTCTCGAGGCCTACACTCTGGGCCACACTGCATCAAGAGTGTTATGTTTCCTTAGTCAGAGTAAGCCACAAGTCCCGCCAAAGCTCAAGGAATGAGAGAATAGACTTCATCTCTTGATGGGAGAAGCTGCAAAGTATTGGGGCTGTGATTTTCAATCTACCATGATAAGTACACTTATGGGTTGAATTGTGTCTCTCTATCAGTTGGATCCTATCTCATTCTGAGATACTGGGGTGAAGATTTCAACATATGAATTTTGGGGGAACATAATTCAACCGAAGACAGCCAGTAAACCACCAGAAGCTAGGAGAGAGGCATGGGACAGACTCCCTCAAAGCCCTCAGGAGGAAACAACCCCATCGACATCCTGGTCTTGGGATTCTAGCCTCCAGAACTGGGAGAAAATAAATGTCTGTTGTTTAAGACACCCTGCCTGTGGGACTTGGTCGTGGAAGCCCTAGGTAACTAATACAGTAATCATAAGTAAAAGGCACTTTTCTCAAGATCTGAAAATGCAACTGGAAACCAAGAAGAAATTACAACTCATTGAAGATGTGAAGCTCACCACTCAGATGCCTCTATTTAAATCTGTTGACAGATAAAAGTATTCCAAAAGTCACGTTGAATGATTTTACATGTGTTAGTTACAAATACCAAGGGTTGGAAATGTTCACATTTCACACTTTTTAAAAAATAGAAATCCAAGCAATACTGTTCTCAATCCTAATTTATATTCCTATACAAATATGAAAACAAATTGAAGCAAACCTACAGTCAAAAATAAAATATTTAGGGAAAGTAAAGCAACAGGCAGACTGTCAAATTTCAGTGGGGAGGGGAGGAAGATCGGGGGGAGATAATAGATCAACTGAAGGACTTGCATACATGCATATAAGTACAACCAATGGACATAAAACTCTGGGGAGGGAGGGTATGTATGGGAGGGAGGGTGGGGGGCAAAAAAAATCAATAAAATATATTAAAAAATATTTAGGGATAAAAGGGACATTTGATAACATCTAGTCTAACTTCACTTAATAGCTGAGGAAAACCAAGTTTAAGAAATGTCTGATTTTTCTAACTCCAGGAAATCAGAGTGCTAGTCACTTACTGGGACACAGATTGTGTAAGTACTATAGCTCTTTGTTCTTTTTTTTCTTTTCTCACTTTTTAAATGTATAACCCCTTTGTACTATTCGAATTTTCTTGCAGTGTAAATGTACTACTTTATAATTAAGCAAAAACACTTAAAATGACTTTTTAAATGTAAAGAAGTAATCACAGTGAAATATGAAATGGAATGTCAGCTTACATCTCTTTATTCTTAACCAAGTGCTCTTTCAGCCAGCCAGCTGGCTCCTTTCCTTCTTTTATCCCAGAAATGTCATACTGCATAATTCAATTTAGGGTTTATACACATATATCTTCATCTTTGTCCTGAAGGGTAGGATTTATATCTCAGTTTTAGAGATAAGAAAATAGGAACTCAAGATCTCTCAAGATAAACAATTTAAGTGGACAGAACTTGAACCCAAGTCTTCAGATTCCAAACACTTTCTACAATACTTCAGCTACCCTATCCCAATCCCAATACAAAACAAGGGCATCTCAAAATTCAAAGCCAACTGGACCACAGAATTAGGGCACTCAGATTTTCCCTTAAGTTGTAAAACCAACATTCTACTTTCTTTTCTATATAATTTCTCAAAATTCTGCCCTAAATATGGTGAGAGGGTATGGATTCTCATTTATGGCATAAAAGACCCAGAAGCATGAAGCATACCCCTTATGGGACGGAGTTTTCAAACATTATCAACCTTTATCATATTCTTGCCTTTTCTAAACTAAGAGATGTCAGCAGTGTGTCCACTCCTCAGTTAAGCAGGGCACTCCCATCCTTGAGCACTGGGGCTACAACGGCATTTTGTCAGCATTTTCTCATTTCTCAAAAACAGCATGACAGACTTGGTTTAGGGAAGAGTGTGGGCTCAGGAACAGCAGACCTGACTTCAGACTCTGGCTCTGCCACTTGCTGAGTCAATGTCTAGTTACCTCATCTCTATGAGCCTCAGGGTCCCCATCTATAATGAGACAACTAGAAATACTGTCACTGACAGAGCAGAGTGGTTCTTTCCATTTTAGTCATCAGTCTCATTTAATCTATAGCAAATCACTAATTGGAAGGCATGCTTAAACCATTTAAGTGATAGAGGACAGGGCATTGGACAGTGATAGGTGTTGGTGTTCATTCCTTCATCACAGTGTGCATATCCTGGAGAATTTTTATTTTGGAAATTGTTAGCGTATTTTATCTCTGTTACCCTTTAATGAATCATGTTTCCCTTTCTGCTTTGACTGCTTGGAAGATCAGAGCCAAATTTGTGACTTAACCCTAGTGAGAATGTAGGACTAGAAGTCCTGTGGATCTTTGACCTAACTCTTCCTTTTTCTTGATTATCACTCTATTCACTTTATACTTTTTCTCATCCTCATTTTTATTTTTTATTGTATTAAATGGCTTCTTATAAATCACTTTAAGTTTTTCGTGGGACAAAGTCAGGTGTGTAACTAGGTTATTGAGGTGTTTCAACTTGGAGTATAAACATGAAATGTTTTGATTTATTTAAAATGCTACTCCCAAGTCCCAATTATACTCAATCAGTTCTTTCTTTATGCTTTGAAACAGCATCTTAGGTATATTTCATAACATCCTTTTCACTTTCAATTGTTAAAATGTTGTCTACTACAGTATAAAACTTCAATCCTATGAGGTTCAAAGCTCTGTATCTTTCCTCTCCACTTGTCTGGGCTCTGGCTCCTTCACTGTGTTGGGTGGTGTATTAGTCAGAGTTCTCCAAGAAACAACCAATAGCATATTATATCTATCTATAGATTCATTATAAATAATTGATTCATGATTGTGACAGAGAAGTCCCAAGATCTGCATTTGGAAAGCAGGAAACCAAGGAGGGCCAAAGTGACAGTTCCAGTCCATGTCTGAAGGCCTAAGAACCAAGAAAGCCAGTTCCAGGCAGGAGAAGATACATGTCCCAGCTCACAGACAATCAGACAGAGAGATCAAATTCTCTCTCAATGAGTCTTTTATTCTATTCAGACCTTCAACAGATAGGATGAGGCCCACCCACATTGGGGAGGGTAATCTGCTTTATTCAGTCTAATGATTCAAATCTTAATCTCATCCAGAAACATCCTCAAAGACACATCCAGACTGGTGTTTAACAAAATATCTGGGCACTCTGAGGCCAGTTAAATTGACACATTACAACCATCACAAAATCTGGGGAGTGAGGGTATGTATGGGGGGGGGGGGCAATGTTAAAATATGTACACAGATAATAATTTAATAAAAAAATAAATAATAAATAAAAGAGAATCCAAGCTTATTCATTTTAAACAGGCCCAAATAATCATAGACTTCATTATATCTTCTAATGTTGTTGTGCCCTAGATAACACCTACTAAAACACACGTTATTTTAGTTATAAATTACACCCTTTTATATTATTTCTATCAAGTTAGGGAATTATATTGGTTTGGGGCAGTGGTTGGCAAACTCATTAGTCAACAGAGCCGAATATCAACAATACAATGATTGAAATTTCTTTTGAAAGCCAAATTTTTTAAACTTAAGCTTCTTCTAACGCCATTTCTTCAAAATAGACTCACCCAAGCCGTGGTATTTTATGGAAGAGCCACACTCAAGGGGCCAAAAAGTTGTATGTGGCTCGAGAGCCGCAATTTGCTGACCACGGGTTGGGGGGGATTATATGCATATATGTTATAGTATGTATCAAATATATTTTATGACAGCAAATTAGCATTGAACAACATTTGTAGTTAAAAGGAGGCATGCAGTGGGATAGAGTTGATAGTCATCCACACAGACTGAGGAGGTAGGATGAGAGTGATGGTAAGGGGGCTCCCGCAGGGCTAGTTCTACTAGCTCTTCCCTGTGTCAAGGTTTTGGCCCTATTCTTATTGTGTGTGGCTGTCCTCCTTGTTTTTTAACCATAGGCCCTAGATAACAAATCTAGGGCAAGAAGAAAAGTACCACTCAACATCTTGTAAAAGGGATATATTAATAATATTTACTGTTAGTGACTTATGAGCAATTTCTGGATATTGAGAATGTGGAATAGGAAAATGTTCTTTATCTTTCTTCTCACACTATTCTAGCTCTATTCCTATTTTGTTTCAATATTTCACTGTGTAATATACTGGTCATTATGCCTAACATTACTTAATTTGGCCCAGGTGCATTTATTCGATTCAGTTCAAATCAATTCACCTCATTTTCCTTCACTTCAATTCATTCAATTCAGTTTCAGTTCATTTGAAATCAGCATAATTCAAATTTTGAGAAGTCTCAGAATTTCTGAGGTAGGCCTCAATTTCCTCTTTTGTGAAATTATGAGTTTTCACACTAAATTGATGTCAGAGGTGATATAATGGTGTGAGCATGCTGCCACACAATTAGGATATTTTTTCCTTACTATGTCTTGATCTACCCTGAGACTATTTTTCAAAACAACACTTCAGATTAGTCATAATTAATTCACTGTAGTTGTCCCAGGAGAAGTAGCTCAAAGGGCACTGGACAAAGAGTCTTGGCCCAACTCTTGATGGTCAGATATTGGGTATATAACTTTGAGCAAATCACTTTAGCTCATTGGATCTTCGTCTCTTTTTCTGTCAAAAGTGGAATAAGAAAAGATCATCCAAGATAACAGACATCAGGCTTTGCAAATGGTGTTGGGTTTGACAAACCAAAATAGTTCTTACTATGATGGCCTCCACAGCGTTCTGGGATTGACTGGATGAGCCCACAGAAGGTAAGCAGGCTCCTAACCTGGGACATTTGTTGCCACTGAGGCTAGAGCCCTTTTTCTTTCTGTAGCTGGACTCTTGGGTGGCAAGTATGCCCAGAAGAGAGATATTTATTTGAAAGCACAGACTGTAAGGTCAATAGTCCTGGGTTTGAACCCCAGATCTCTTCCTTCCTACCTGTGTGAACAAACTGCTTTAACCCACCCAGTTCAGTTTTTACATTTGCAACATTGTGAAAACAACTGTATCTGTATTGGAGGGTTTCTATGAAATTTCAGTGAGCTGATTAAACATTTATCCCAGGGGCGTGGCCTATGGTGAATGCTCAATGAATGGTCATAAGCAGGTTGGGTTGAGGGGAAAGTCTCATTCCGGTTTAGAATTTGTCCTAGGTGGAAAATTTCACACCTTAGATAGCTCTTCCAAAAAGGCTTTAAAAACCTTTTAAAATCAATTTCATGAGCCATGAATTTAAAAATATAAGCTTCCCTGCCTTTCTGACTTTAACTCTCCCTACACACACACACACACACACACACACACACACACACACCTAGTAAAATGGAGCTATACCCTTGACCTGCATTATAGCCTGTCTCCCTGCCCCTCACTGTGCCTGAAATTGATGCTGTCCATTTTGAAGGTTTTCTGTAAGTTCCAGAAGGACTCAGTAAAAATGAATTTTTTAAGATGCCATGAAAGAATGCTTGATTAAGCAAAGCTGTTTAATTAGGAAAGTTATCCCCCCATTAGTTGGTTGGAAGTTTTTTAGCCAGCCTTTTGCTCAAGGAACACCTTGGGAAACTACTCAGGTGGGTTAAATCTCAGGCAAACAAAAGTATCCTTTATCCTTCACTCTAAGTGACAAGCAATTGCAGTATTCTCGAAAGTTCCTGGTTTTAGCCACAGAAAGAAATGAGAGGAATTCTTAACATTTCAGAACTCCGATGTGGCAATCTCTTTGAATATTCCTTTAAAAGGAGGTTGGGTTAAAAAAAAAAAAAAAAAAACCCTCACACAATAGTTTCATTGTTGTGCCAGAGCTTCCCTTATCCAGTGATTTACTCTAATTATCTAAATAGTTCTAAGGAAGATGGTTTCCCTCCAGTAAGAGCACAGCTAAGTGATCCTAACAGACATGAATGCATATCGCTGTGAGATGGAAAATGGACTGAATTGTAATAAGTGGCAGCTGCCAACAGAGAGCCTGGGCTGCCTTTTGTACACTGGTCTGGCTGCCTCACTGTCTCTTCCCCATCATAAGTGCCTGAGCATAAGGTGGGCAGTGTTTGTGACAGTCCTGAGCATGGTGCAGAGTGCAAGCATTGCCTGGCTACCATGATCTCACCCCTGACTGAAACCCAATTCCTTATTTGGGCATCCTCAAAGCTCGCTCCATCAATAGAAAATGCATCATAGCAGCAGCAGCCCCAGCCAGAGCAAAAGGCAGGAGTAAGAAAGGGAGGGAGACAAAGAGAGAAGGGCAGAGAGCCAGTGACTGGGAGAAATATGCTGAGCTCCAGGGAAAGACAACAGAGACAACACCTACCCACTGGCAGACACAGGAATGAAACAGAGGCAGAGTCAGACCTACCAGAGAGAAGAGAAAGGGAAAAGAGAACACAAAGAGTAGAAAGGGAGAGATAGGAGACCCAAAATTAATATCTATCTATCTATCTATCATCTATCTATCATCATCTATATAAATATATATGTATATATGTGTGGGCATGTTTAACCCTTGCTGGTCAATGACCTACCGGGGTCTACTTTCCATGTTCCCACTGAGTTTGGAGGCATTTATTTGGTTTGGATGTAGAACGTAAGGTACTAATGAGCTCAACTCAATTCGTGTAACCCAACAAAGGATCAGGGGGGGAAAGCGCTCTTCTCCTAAAAACCTATTCATTCAGCTGTTCCAACCAATGCATGGTCTAACTCATACTCATCAGAATAAACTCTAAATAAGCATTTACCAGTTTTAAGTTTTTCTTTAACGTAAACTCAGATTGTGTCCCCTCGAAGGATGTCATTTAGAAACCGAGGTGCCCAGTGTAGAGACAACTTCCCCCCTTGTTAGCTTCTTGGCCCTTTTCCTCCACAGGTCCAAGCTCGGCCGGAGAAGATGGTCCAAGCTCGGCCAGAGAAGATGACGTGTTCCTTCATTTTGTGAGAAATTTCATCTCCTCGGCGAGGAGCTCTGAACTGTATCGTCACTCTTTTGCCTAAAACATGGTAGATAGGAGTTGAAAAAAAACCTGTTGTGTTCTCGCCGGTCCTTATTTCCATTTCTGGCAAGAAGGGGCTTACTTTTCTGGCATACATCCCCTTCCTGGCATCATGCCCATAGTCCTGGAAGAGTTTAGCTATCAATCCTCTGAAGTTTGATGGATGTGCCATTTTCTGGTGCTGGAATGAGTTTGTTGGGGGGAAATTTATGAACACATTAGGCTAACTGGCAGGAGCCTTGAATGCTTGAGGATTTCCTGAAGAGACACTCCAAGAGCCTTCTGTGGCTTTTTGTTTTTCCTTCGGATGTGGTGTGATTTTCATGGTCTACTTGTTATAATGCTTCCCTGACGCAAAACCCTCATGCGGCATAAATAACCTCTCCCTGAAATACTTTGGAACTTCCAATTCTGGAAGTCTGAGTCGATGCTTCCTGCTTTAAATACACTGCAGACAAAGTCTCCACCGGAAGAGACAGCAAGTTTCTATTGGGCCCAAATAGTCCTTTTGGCCATGCGTGCCATTCTTGGCATGCCTGAGAACTCAGACGTGGCCTCTCGTTATTTTGATGCTGCTGTTGAATGCATAAAAATTAATTACTGGTATTTTTGTTGGATTGGGTTTTTAATCCCTCTCTGTCCCATTTAATGCTTTTCTTTCTCTGATTTATTTCATCTGGTAATAATATTACTCCTTCTGAATATTTTGATAACATTCACATGGTATCTCTTTGGCCATCCCTTATTTTCAACCTCTCAATGTCATGCTGGTGTAAGTGTGTCTCTTACACAGCATACGGCAGGGTTTGCATTGTTTTAGCCCATATAAGGGTATCTTTTAAAGGAGCCATTTAACTTATTCATGTTTATTGATATGGATATTCCTGCCAAGTTGTTTCATATTTCTACCAATTCATTTGCTCTACTACTATGCTCCGCAAAGATTTTCTCTACTTTCTTGTTGCTTCTCAGATATATAGTTTCTGTACATTGCATTTGAGCTGTGGTTGTAACTATGGTGATGAATCAAGAAAGTGTACCTTTTGATACCATGCCTTGTAGTTAATGATGTTTGAACTTGGTAAATCTTCTTGACAATGATTGCTATCAGGTTCATGCTTAGCTGTGATGGGATTTATTGACAGAAATGGTTAGGGTTTGAATTCGTACCCCTTTCCCCCCAACACACACACACACACACACACACACACACACACACACACGCTACATGACTGCGGATATTTAATTAACCTTTGCACCTGCTAATTTTCTCATCTGTTGAAATCCCGGGGTGATTGAGAGAATTAACTGAAGCAATATGGGAAAGCATTCTCCACAATTCTAGGCTTATTTCAGTCCTAATGTTGTCTATTTAAAAATAAAACCCGCCTCTCACGTTTGCAGTGCGTTTCTTTTTCAGAGCTGGGGTCTGGTTGCTATGCAGGAAAAGGAGAAGGCATGTGAGCTATGTTATCTGCTTGTCATGACAAGAGGAGCCAAGTGGCAGCCATGGGTTGAAGCACATCCGGAGCACGGCTGGGCCTTGGAATTCCACAGTGAAGACTCCGAGATAAGGAAGTGTCAAGGGTGGGGGCTGCTGAATGGTTTGGGATTCTGCTCACTGGGGTCAGGCTCTTATGAGAAGAGAGATGAGGAGGGAATGTGGCTTCCAGAGCCACCAAATAAGGAAGGACATCCTCTCTCTCCCCTGCATCCAAGTGTACATGTCAGCAACCAGGGGAACTCACACCACACCATCACAGTATCTTGTAACCATGTTTTGTTTTGTTTAATTATTGATTCAGAGAGGAAGGGAGAGGGAGAGAGAGGTAGAAACATCAATGATGAGGGAGAGTCATTGATTGGCTGCATATTGCATGCCCTACACTGGGGATCAAGCCTACAACCCAGGCATGTGCTCTGACTGGGAATTGAATTGTGATTTCCTGGTTCATAGGTTGACGCTCAACCATTGAGTCATACCAACTGGGCCTAACCATGGTTTTAAAAGGACCTGGGACAAGCTCTGAGTCAAGTGGTACAGTAGAAAATGCTTACATGAACAGATTAAGCATTCCTTTTATTTATTTTTTTATACTAAAGGCCCAGTGCACGAAATTTGTGCACTGGTGGTGTTGGGGTCACTCAGGCAGCCTGCACCCTCTCCAATATTTGACCCATCAGGGGATATCCGACTGGCAGTCGGACATCCCTCTCACAATCTGGGACTGCTGGTTCCCAACCTCTCACCTGCCTGCCTGACTGCCCCTAACCACTTTTGCCTGCCAGCCTGATCACCCCCTAACCACTCCCCTGCCAGCCTGATTGATGCCTAACTGCTCCCCTGCCAGCCCAATCGCCCCCACCAGTCCTTCCCTGCCAGCCCAGTCACCCCCACTGCCCGCTCCTACCGGCCTGGTCACCCCCAACTGCCCTTCCTTGCAGGCCTGGTCCCCCACAACTGCCCTCACCTGTTGGCCTGGTCGCCCCTAACTGCCCTCTCCTGCCAGCTTAGTTGCCGCTAACTGCACTCCCCTGCAAGTCTGGTGTCCCCCCCCCCACACACACACACACAACTGTCCTCCCTCCCATTCAGGCCCAGTCACCCCCAACTGCTCTCCCCTGCCGGCCATCTTGTAATTACAGGGGGATGGCCATCTTGTGCGAGGGTGTGACAGTCTATTTGCATTTTACCTCTTTATTATATAGGATGATTTTCCTTTTCCTTCTTTGGCTGTGCCTAATTTACCTGGAAAAGAGGACAGCTGCCCTCTGAAGGCAGGGGTTCCTTTAAACAGCACAAAGCTCCCGAGATCCTCGCCCCCTCCCAGGCCCTGCCCAGTACGCTCTGTCCAGGTCGGTGGTTCTGATCTGTTACCAACCCTGTCTGAGTCCCCGAGGGAGCGACTGGGCTGTGCCTCCAGAAGTCGTTTCCTTGCCAAACATTCCTTTTCAGTGAGAGGACATTTTCATCCCCCGGTAAACAATCCCCAGCCCGCTCAAAGCCCAGAAGGATGCCTGTCCCTCCTCAAGCTCCCCACTTGGTCCTGAGCTGATTCCAACCCCAGAGGCGTCAGTCTGCTCTGTAAATTCCTTTGTGAAACCCGAGAGCCTGGGCTCCCAAGGAGAGCAAAGATCCTGGAGGAGTTACAGTTTCCCTCCACCCTACAAGATCTGCTTGTCTTGGCAGCCGAGGAGTGTGTCTTTCCACACTGGCTCTTCCCTTTCTTGTGAACTCAGTTCAGAAAGAACTGCCAGGCTCCTTCCAAGCGGGGGAGGTAAGGCCACTTACCTCCCTTGCAGGTCTACGCAGGAAAGAGATGACATGCCTGGGGGGCTCTTCTAGTGGAAAGGGTCTGAGCCTCCTTCTCAGCCACTATGACGATTGCCATGGCTCCACACACCAGGTGGCCGGGGGTGGAGGCTGAGGACAATCTGAGCTTCATTGTAGTTTCATTTACTGGTTGGGGGGAGGTGGAGGCAGGTAGAGGGAGGGAGAGGGAGAGGGAGAGGGAGAGGGAGAGGGAGAGGGAGAGGGAGAGGGAGAGGGAGAGGGAGAGGATTAAGGGAAGAAAGAAATTAAAGAGATGGCAAATGAGTCCGGCTGATGTGGCTCGGTAGTTGAGTGCTGACCTATGAACCAGGAGGTCGCAGTTTGATGCCAGATCAGGGCACATGTTCAGGTTGTGTGCTCCATCCCTAATAGGGGGTGTGCAGGAGGCAGCTGATCAATGATTCTTTCTCAACATTGATGTTTCTGTCTCTCTATCCCTCTTCCCTTCCTCTCTGAAATCAATAAAAATATATTCAAAAGAAAAAGAAAGAGCAGAAAGAGAAAGAGGGGGAAAGAATACCTTTATCTGGTTGGCCTTCAGCCGAGCCCCCAGGGTCTGTCCCTCACCACAGAATCCCCCACCACTGCCCTGGTGCTCTCCTCCTCCTTTAGGCTCCTGGGGATTTTTTAATTATAATTATTCATATGCCAGCTTTCTTTCTTTCTCTTTCTATCTTTCTTTCTTCCTTCATTCCTTCCTTTCTCTCTCTCTCTCTCTCTCTCTCTCTCTCTCTCTCTCTCTCTCTCTCCCTCCCTCCCTCCCTCCCTCCCTCCCTCCCTCCCTCCCTTCCTTCCTTCCTTCCTTCCTTTCTAATATATTTTATTGATTTTTCACAGAGAGGAAGAGAGAGGGATAGAGAGTTAGAAACATCGATGAGAGAGAATCATTGATCAGCTGCCTCTTGCACACCCCCTACTGGGGATGTGCCCGTAACCAAGGTACATGCCCTTGACCGTAATCGAACCCGGGACCTTTCAGTCCACAGGCCGACGCTCTATCCACTGAGCCAAACCGGTTTTGGCCGCCAGCCCTTTCTTCATATATGTTTCTTCAACCCCAGAATTTGGAAATGGAGTAATAAGTCATCAACTGGTAGCACCTTAGAACACTTTTGGTAATAATGTATTGCTTTGGTGGCATTAAAGGAGGTACAATGAAGAAAGGTCTGCTGTTGCCTTGCTGTGTGGCTCCCAGGGTCACCATGGCGTGGGGTCTCCGGACTGCGAAGGCTTAACCAACGTTCGAGTCCGCCCCTGGATCCTTCGGGTGCCCGATCCGGTGTGTGCTGATGGACGCCTGCGTTTTTGTACCCTCCAAGAAACATCTTGCCATTTCCAGTTAGATCGTGGTGGGTGGCGAGAAAGCAGGTCACGGGCAAGCCGTTGTTCTTTCCCCAGCCTTCTGCCCAGCTGGCAGCACGGGAAGCGGATGCAGCTGAGAGCACTGCCCACAGGAGCCTCACCCCTGGCATTCCTGGAGCTCTGGACACTGCCTGGCAGGGCCGTGTGCCCGCAGACACCTGGCTCCCTGGCTTCCATCCTCTTCCATGCCAAGCTGAGCCACCTTCTACACACACACACACACACACACACACGCACGCACACACACACACTTACTTTTCTTGCTTAACCTTTTGAAATCAGTTATCATGACACCTCATCCCTAAATACTTTAGACTGTATCTCCTTAGAGTCAGGACACTCTCCCATATTACCCTCAACCCATTATTATACACAAGAAAACTGTCTATTAATAAGTGTCTAAAATAAGTCTATATTCAAATTTAATTGTCCCAAAAATGTATTTTATGGCATTAAAATTTTTTTTTTACAAGATCTAAGCAATGTTCATTTTGTTTGATTGTTATATCTCATTAGTTTCTAGAACAATCACCTACTTCTCCTTTGTTCAAGTCATTGACCTCTTTGAAGAGTCCAACTAGTTGTCTTGTTGAATAGCCAACATTGTGGATTTGTCTGAGTGCTGTCCATGACTGGATTCAGGCTCAGCACATTTGGTTAGCATGGTACATAAGTAACGGCGTGGGCTTCTTACTGCAACACTTCAGGAGACGCGTAATGTCAAGTTGTCCCACAGGACCAGCTAGATACACATTTGTTGAAGGAATCAATTATATTTATGATGCATGTATTTTTTCCCCCCATAGTCTTAGTAAGGCAGAGCCTTTAACCATCTCAATGCTGAGACTGTGCTTAAGGGTGGCTTGTTTCCTACAACTTTAAGGAAATATGTATGTAAGCTTACAAATATATTCGTGTAAATCGAAGCACTAGGATGGTATTCTCAGTTCTGGCTGGAAATAAGAACCAGCTGGAAAGATTTAAAAAATACTGATACCTGGGCCCTGGCACTTCTCCTGATCATAAGTTCGCTCAGTTGTGAAGGGGGTGTTGGCCGGGTCTCCCCATTGTAAAGGTGCCTTTGCCCCTTCATATTTAATAAATAATCTGTGTGATCCTTTAACACAGTGAGAATGTCCTGACACCCAATGACATTTCACAAAATGGTTTTAGTGTTCCTTGATGATCCTGGCCCAAGTTAGCTATTTCACCAAGGGTGGTAAAATAGTGAACTTTCTAATGTCCTTTTCTCTCCATTGATTATCTGGCATTCTTCTGTAAAGAAAAGCTTTTCCTTTCCCCTTTCTCTGCCTATTTACTTTTTTTTTTTTTTTTTTATATTTGCATCATGTATGTATTGAGTATCACTATGGACTCAATAGGTTACTTGCTACATTCATAAATTACCATCATTATTCTTTTCAACACTCAACATACCCCAGATTTAGATAGCATGAGCCCCTTACAGCTGCTCCTTTTGGCAAGCCCCCACCAGGCCATAAGTATCTGCCTGCTTTTCAGCAGGGACAGTTCTAAGTTCATCTTGTACCTTCCCTGCTCCAGACCTGGAATCAGCTATTTCTCCAAGGAATGCGAGCCTATACATACTTTTTAAAGTGACAGAGCTATAAATCTCTGTATAGGAAGGAGGGAGACAGAAAACATGAAAAAATACATATACTGTATGAGTATTGACATAGAAGGGAGGTGAGCAGTAGGATATCAGCTAGCATATCTTTGCGAAGAAAAATGCTGAGATGCTTTTCATCTGGCCTGGATGTAGGGAGACCTAGATTTGTATCCTGACTCCGCATGTGATTTGGGACAAACCACTTACCTTGTTCCCCTGTGTTTATTTAGGGGATGGGCAAGACATATTGAAGCTCTTTCTATGTTCCAAAAATGTGATGTTCTGAAGAGTCTAACAATACCTAGTTATAAGAATGGTTTTGAGCTGATGGCACGAGGCAGTTCCTGTAAGATTTCAATGGCAGGAACTTCATCTTTCAGCTTTTCTCCATTGACCTAGCAAGACTCATGGTACAAAAGTGCTCAGCAAATGTCTCTGACAGCGATGGTCTTTCCTGAGGCTAGAATGAGACAAACAGACTAAGGTGCTAAGCTTTCAAAAAAAACGTAAGAAACTGTGGCAGTGAGACTTCCAGCATCAGGATGTTTACACAGGGAGGTTTTAGTCCTTAAGGTAAGAAGTCCTGCCTGCCTGAGACTGGCCCTTGCTGATGACCAAGGACCGGACTCAATGACTACTCAGTGCTTTTACCAGCCCTAAATCTCCCTGCTTCCCAAAGGACCCATACTTGCGATTTCTTGCAGTGTTTTCTCTTTTAGTAGGAAGCTCTAAACTACACCAAGAAATCTTTTTCTAATACTCCTCCTTATTTGAAGTCAGAAATTGCATTTTAAAAATAATTCTCCCCTGCTTTAATAAATTGGCTAAAAAGGGTAAATGGAATTTTCTTTCTGTGTTTGCAGCCACAGAAGCACTTATCTCTCACCCCAAGTGGATGTCCTGTGTAATTGGATGTGAAGTAATTCCAGGGTTGCATCAAAGCCTTTTCAGAGCGTTACTATGACAATCAGACTTCCTTTTTAAAAAAATGCCTCCGTGCAAACTCTCTATCATCCTACTGTCCATTCAGTGAAATTTCATCTCATGAAGGAAGTTCAGCTTTTCAGAAAGTTTGGGGGCAGGAGGGGGGATCATTCTGCATTCACATTAGCTCATTCTCCAACACACCCATTCTTCTTCAAGCTGTAACAGACAGTCCACTCATCCTTATCAGGGTCTCAGAAAGTTGATTGGTAAAGGCTCTGCCTTACTAAGACTATAAGAATTAATGTAAGGGCCTCAAAAAGAATCCATTGTTTGGAGAAGTAAGAATTTTAATATAAAGTCACTGACAGCCCTTCCTGACCTTTTATAAGGTAATAAACTACTTTTCTGACACAGACTCCAGCGAAGGCAAGAATTTGGGCAGAGATTCTCAGAGGGGAAGGAGGAGAGAAGCCTTATCAAAATCTCTAAGGCCCAGGGAAGTTTAGAAGAACATATTCAAAATTGCCATTGCTTTGATTTGGTTTGGACCTCAAGTTGAACTTGACATTTCTATGCATGTTAACAGAGGGTGTGGGGTTTATTATTTATTTATTTTTTTAATTTTGAGAAAGAGAGAGAGAAAGGGAGAGGAAGAGAAACACCAGAGTGAGAGCAAAACATCGACTGGCTGCCTCCTGCTTGCCCCCTACCAGGATGGAGCCTGCAACCTCAGCATGTACCCTGTCTGGTAACCTTTCAGTGCACAGGACAGCACCCAATCCACTTAGCCACACTGGCCAGAACTGAGATTTTTCAGTTATCGAATGGGGGCATGCCTTAAAAATGGTTGAAATACACTGGTCTGGTGAAGGTTTTCTGGATCACTTGCTATTTTAGAGGCTTTGGAGAATCCACTCTGCTGTCTGCTGCAGCCATTACTGTCTATTTCTATCTTTGGATTCAGTGGTTTTTGAGACCTCAATAAAACTGTAGGGCCCCAGAAATCATTTTGTTCAGAGCTGTCCTTGGTAACACGAGGATCTGAGACTCCAAGAGGTAAAGAGGTTTGCTCAACTAGATACAGGGCAGAGCCAGGATTCAAATCCCCTGCCCTTGATTCTTCACAACTTCATACGTATACAACTGCCACCTTCTCTAGCAGGGGAGTTTGTCTCTTGGTGTTAGAAAATGCCTGACACATAATAGACTAGAAAAAGGCTGAAATCTGCTGCTAGAACATGGTTTCCTTTATCTTGAAATGAACCTTGTATCCCGAACACTGCCCGAGGGCCTACATAAATAGAGGCTGTCTCAGCTGAGTTTACGGAACAGCCACGTGGTCGTGTTGGCTGACAGGGGTTTGCATGTGTGACAGAGTCGGAGTGGAAACACATTAGTTCCTGGAACAAGGCACCTGCTGAAAGGTCTGGGGGGCAAGCCTTACACAGCCTTTGCCGATCTCTCATGTGGGAGGCCTCTGATAACCGCGGAAAGAACTTGTCCCGCGTAGCTCACACCTGTGTGCGTGCGAGAAGAGGACTTCCATCTTGACTCTGTAACTTAAGAAGGGATGAAAGCAGGCACCGCAGTCCTGCTCAGATGGCTCAGTACTTTTGGCCTTTCCGCTAGTACAGGTGATTCCATTCTGGCTGGCGGGGGAGGGGGAACAACCTTGAACCTTGTTTGCTTCTCCCTTTGGCACTTTCGAGCGTGTAACCGAACCAGGGCTTGGCCGTAGGATACTTGCATTCCTAGTCAGGCTAAGTCAGCTACTTCTCTGAGCCAAGGAAGGTGAGTAGCAGCTGGGCCTGGGAAGGCTATCCAGAGGGATGGCAAAATGAGCAATTTGAAGTACAACAGCGGAACAAGGTGTCTCCTAAGTGAGAGTCTGGCTCCGGGCCTCGGAGGCCTTCCTTTCAGTGTCTAGGCAGGTGTTCTAAGGACAAGGAGTCTTAATAACAATAACATTTTATGAGCTATCAGGTGCCTTTGATTGTAGCACAGGAAAGTGACCTTTTGGGAAAAATAGCCTATATGCCCTAAATATAAGAGTGGCTAAATAGGCAATGGTATATCCATACATGGAAGTAAACCTATGAGGTTGTTTAAAATAATGAGATAGAAAGACAATCTCTAAAACATATCATTGAGGGGTACCAAATCAATACTCAGTAAGGTTGTAATTAAGCAACCTTCTGATATTTAAAAGTTTTGTTTGTAATCCTCACCTAAGGATATGTTCATTGACTTTGGAGAAAGGGAGAGAGATAGAGATAGAGATAGAGATAGAGATAGAGATAGAGATAGAGATAGAGATAGAAATAGAGAGAGAGAGAGAGAGAGAGAGAGAGAGAGAGAGAGAGAGAGAGATGAGAGAGAAATATCGATACACGCCTCCCATACACACCCTGACTAGATATTGAACCCGAAACCTAGGTATGTGTCCTGACAGGGAATCAAACCTGCAACCTTTTGGTGTACAGTATGATGCTCCAACTGAGCCATGTTTTGTTTTGTTTTCATTTTTTATTAAGGTATTATATGTGTACATATTTTACCATTGAGCCATGTTTTAATTTTTAACAAAATCAAATATCTATATCTATATCTATCTATACTTACATATTTCCTTACACAGTTAAGGAAATATATAAGAAAAAGAAAATGTCTGAGTAGAGGTATCTTAAAATTTGGAAAGATGAAATCGTCCTTGGAGCCGAGCCATTGCCCATGAGCACGGGAGGAATCTGGGCTTGTCTTTCAAACCCCAGGTGGCAGCAAGAAGTGCTTTAGGCCCTGCTTCTCTGCCTCTCAGTTTCTCCTTTATAAGCTGTAAACAGGTTATATTCTGGTCCCCCTGAAATGCACAAATCCTGCAGGCAGTGGGGAAAGGCTCAAGAGGGAATTGGCAAAGCTCAGGGGCCACACCCCTGCTCATTCTGGTCACAGATTGTTAGTCCTGGCTGCTCAGTGATTGTAGAACCAACGTGTGGCTTTGTTGTCTCAGTTCATCTTGATAAGAAAAGGTTATGCCTACTCTGAGGCTAGCATAAAGCCAAGTCTACACATTTTGGGATTTACCCCCCTAGGGGAAGTTTATGGATAGAAGCTCCTTAAAAACAAGAGACAGTGAACTGTCTTAGTTCACTGAGAAGGTTTGTTTGCAATTTCTATGAATAATAATTTGAAAATACTTTTGTCTTATGTGTTGCTTGGGAGCTAAATGTCTAACTGTACCTAAGTCCTCTCGAATTTTGTGACAAATGGTACCAACATGGGGGAAGAAGAGGCCAGGTGGTGATTTTGCCAGCCCTGAGGGTATCTGAGAATCTGCCCAGCTTGTTCCCTTTTTTAAGTTCAGCCCGTTCCATCAACCCTTCCTCAAGTGCCATCCTCTGAAAGTTTTCTTTAGGACTTCCTGGAGCCGTCTGTACAGAACCAGCCAGGACTGAGGGGATGATTAAGTGACTAGCGGTGGGAATGGGCCTGGTGAGCCATCCTACCCACTTTTACTTGCATTCTCTCAGGTGATCTGAACACTGAAGAGTCTTTGGTTGGGCCCCGAGTGGGTCTAGGTATGAAATGGCCTAGAAAACTCTTAAGCCTGCATCTACCAATGAGCTGTGTATCTACAGCAAGTTACTTAATGTGCCTGTTCCTTGGCTTCCTTTCTGTAAAACGAAAGCATTGGTCATACTTGAACTTTGAGGGCACCAATAGCTCTGGGATTCCATCTTCAAGACTCATAAACAGGCCCTGGCCAGGTAGCTCAGTTGGTGAGAGTGTTGTCCTAATACACCAAGGTTGTGGGTTCAATCCCCAGTCCCAGAACATATAAGAATCAACTAATGAATGTAGAAATAAGTGGAACAAAAAAATCTCTTTCTCTTTGCCTCTCTGTAAAATAAATAAATTAATAAATAAATAAATAATAATAATAACTCTTAAATAATCCATGACTCTCCCCCCAAGATAACTCCTAACACTCCCCTCAGGTTGAGTGTGACCTAGGACAAAAAGGCATAAGAAATGGTAGGAAAAGTTTAAATGGCCTCTTCTTACATAAAGAGACCAATGAACATGGTAACAGCTATTGCCACCTCAAAGAAAACACCAGGAAATTTTCTTTAGATAAAACTCCTTTAGGAGAGAACATTAGGAGATCAAAGCAGACATAGGGGTTACGGGGAGGGTCCTTCTCTGCCAGTGTTTAGTTTGGGGAGTCAATGTCTCAATCAGAAAGTTCCAGAGAAACCATCCGTGGGCTAATTAGTAGAAGGGGCAGGAGAGAGTGGCAGCCAGGTTTGTGGACTGGGTAAGTCTGAAGGCGTATAGACACAGAGAGGTCACTATAACATCCTAATTAGCACTCCCCTCATTAATACTCTTTCCTCTTCCTTTGTTTCTTTTGCTAAAAAAAAAAAAAAAAAAAAAAGGGGGGGGGGTTAAATGGCTTTGAGATAGTAACCCATTTCTCCTTTAACTATTAAGAGGCCTATATATATTTTAATCCTCTCCCAAGGATATTTTTTCTATAGATTTTCAGAGAAAGAGAGTGGAAGGGAAGAGGGTGGAAAGAGAGAAAGAGAGAGTGGAAGGGAAGAAGGGAGAGAGAGAGAGAGAGAGAGAGAGAGAGAGAGAGAGAGAGAGAGAGAGAGAGGAGAAAGAGAAACATCAATGTGAGAGAGACACATCTTTCAAAAAATGACTGGTTACCTCCTGCCCATGCCCCAACTAGGGCTAGGGATGGAGTCTGCAACCCAGATACATGCCCTTGACCTGGAATCAAACCCGAGATCCTTCAGTGTGAGGACTGACTCTCCAATCACTGAGTCACGCCGGTCAAGATGAGACCTAAAATTTTTCACATAACGTGGCACCTCAGAGACAAGAAACCTGAAACATGCCTGCCCAAAGCATAGCTCTTTGCTTCTCTGGCAATGCATCTCAAACTCTGATGCAGCCCAATGATCTGAGTGCTTTGAAAATACAGATTCCTAGGGTCACCATAAATGGGCTCAGATGCTCTGAAGAGGAGCCCAGGGGTCTGCATTTTTTACAAGCTCCCATAGGTGTCCTTTACCCACAGCCTCTGAGAACTTTGGCTCTGTGACCTAATCAAGGTCATACCGTGGCAAATAACTGGTCTCATAGAATCTATCCCTGGGCCATTGGATCCTTTTTGAATAAAAATTGCTCCAGTAAGTACGCTGTTTCAGAAGACAGTAAGTGTGTCTGTCATATGCTAATTATGGCCAATGACGCCGCGAAACAAAAGTGCATTACTGAATGCTTTCAATTTCTTATAATGATGGCAAGAAGGCATGTCATGGGGCCTTTTTAGCCCCAGACATCACTCCAGAGAATTCCAACAGATATAGACAGGGGCCATGAGGACTCGGGACCTTTCCTCTCAGGCTGTTTACCCACAGGACTAGGGTGTCCTGAAGTAACACTTCCCCCAGTGAAGTGCCGATAAGTCCGCTTATCAGAAAGATATTACCGGGAGTGTGATGTGCAGGGTTTTTACATTTTCCTGATAGAGTTAGTCATATGAACGCTGACAAAGAAGGCGAAAGAGCAGTGTTGTGGTGCAATATCAGCAAGCAGCTGTCCCCCGGCTTCCCGATAGATAGGATGACTGGCATTGCTGAGCGGTGCGGTCACTGCCAAAGGAATGGCCCTCTCACATTTCCTCTTGATTCACATATTCGGCGGGGTTGCCTGTCATCTCCTCCCTCTTCTGCTTCCCAGACACTGAGTCTGGAACGAAAATTCACCTGCCTCTGGGCTGGCCGCGGGTGGGGGCGGGGTGTTACTTGGGCTCCCAGGTTGGAAGATTATCTCACCGGGTCCTGGCTATATAAGCAGGGCCGACGGAAGGGATTCATTCCGCAGGAGAAAAACATACAGACACACTTCAGGCCAGCATGATGATGCTGAAAGTGGAAGAGCTGGTACGTAAGAGATGTTATTTTGATGCAGTGAAAACTGGTTTTAATTTGAAAAATGAAAATATCCTTTTTTCTTTCAGGCATAATGCACAGGTATATGATGCACAGTGAAAATGTCATATATGGAAAAACGGTTGGGTTATGTGATAAAAATGAGTGACACTGGGAAAATGGAGCTGGGAGCAATGAATTTTCTACACGTTACTTATTTATTACCTTCTCCTTTTTGGTTTTATTACGAAAGTGTACACTCACAAGTCATTATCAATATGCCTTAGGGAAGAAGCTCTAGGGCAAGAACACGTGTCAGAAAACTTTTCAACTCAAGGCCAAGAGTTATCAAAAGCAATAAGATGAAAGAATTTTTTTAAGTTTTCAGAGGGGGTGGTTTTGATTTTTCCCAGGAGACATGTGACTCAGTGGATGAAGTGGAATTCAGCATATCAATCTAACCTAACCCTTGATTTAACTATGACAGCAGGACAAGAACCTGGAGGTAGTCCTGGAACATCGCAGCGATGGGTCACCCCTGAGATCTGACAGTTGCACAGGGACGGCTGTTGCCAGGGAGGACCAGGGCCTCCTGCAGCATTCCTCCGCAGAGGAGACGCCAGGACACGCCCTGCTGCTCTGACCGGCCATCCTCTTCTCTCCTAGGTCACCGGGAAGAAGAATGGCAGTGGGGACGCTGGGGAGTTCCTCCCCGAGGACTTCACTGATGGAGAGTATGAAGCTGCTGTTACTCTGGAGAAGCACGAGGACCTGAAAACACTTCCAGCCCACTCAGTGAGCCTTGCAGAGCAGCAGTGGAAAATTGAGAAACAGCGAGAGGCAGAGGTAAGAACTTTCCATGGGATCCATTAGTGGGAGGTTGAGGATAGCGTAGGGAAAAGGAGGTGCCAAGGAGGAAGAAGCAAGGAGGGAAACAAAATAAATGCCACCAACCCAAAGATGTTTCAGATCAAATATGAGTCCCCATAGAGACAACTTCTATGGGATATGTTGTGGGAAAGAATTATTTGGTGAGACTATGTCTTCCAGATTCTGAATCGGTGATGGAAGGTTCTTTGACCATCTTCTGATGGAAAGACTCGGAAAGAGAAAGGTGTCCAGTGAATTTCTGATCTCACATGCATCTAGTTAATCCTTCTTTCTCTCAATAACGTGGTTTGTGGTATAAGGATCATTGTTTGACTGTGTCTACTATCTGTGTTGCTAAGATCTGTGTTCCTTAGTGAATTTTCATTACTTAATAACCACAGATAATACATGCATTAGTTAGCTGTAGCCCTTGGACAGTCTGTTTCATGGTCCCTGCTTACTGGGCCACCTGAAAGAGATTGGCATTGATATTTCAAAGCTTAGCACTCATTATTAGATTATTTTGGGTTAAAAAAAAAATTCTTGAGTATAATGAAAACATTCGACAGAAATCTGCGGCTTGTTTATGGCAGTAATTACAAAATCATCACTTCGAGACTAGATCCTATCTCCAATTAGTCAAAAGCTGATCCTACTTGCAAGATAAGTGAAGCTGAAGGCAATTAATTAAAAAATCAGGCCCCCACATCCTCGAATAAGAAATGACTAAACTGAAATCAAAGATTTATTTCTTTTTTCTATTCTTTTGCTCAAGCTATACGCATACTTATCTCAGAACTTGCAGGTTTTGTTTAGACACCATCAGAATGCTTGTCAGTAGAACTCAACATATTTTGAAACACAGATTTCTTTTTTAGCTCAAGAAGAAAAAACTAGAACAAAGATCAAAGCTTGAAAATTTAGAAGACCTTGAAGTTATCATTCAACTGAAGAAAAAGAAGAAATACAGGAAAACTAAAGTTCCGGTTGTAAAGGACCCTGAACCTGAAATCATTGTAAGGGCTTTTAGGCTTTGTACAGTCTTACATACCTGGCGTGTGTGCTACAGGGGAATCAACCCGTGGAGGGTTTGATTGAATGCTGGGCCGCTCCTGGGTAACTCTCACCCTATTTTGGCTTTAGACAGAACCTGTGGATGTGCCCCGGTTTCTGAAGGCTGCCCTGGAGAACAAACTGCCAGTAGTAGAAAAATTCTTGTCAGACAAGAACAATCCAGATGCTTGTGATGAGGTAAGGCGTGCACAAAGCACTGCAAAACCCAGCTCATTAATTTTGTGTGTCTTCTGTACTGAAGCCTTGCTAATATGGTGCCAAAAATCAATCCACCTGAAACAGCTTCCCCAGCTGTTGCCACATATGTCAGCTGCATAACAGAAGAGTACAGTGGTCTAACCTCCCTCCCCCCCGCCCCCCCCCCCCCCCACACACACACACCACACACATACACACAAACCTGGATTAGTGCTACTGACTGAATACATTTTTGCACGCATATATTTCTGGCTGATTTTTCACAAACTAGCCTTTAACTTCTTAGATCCTTGAGGTAGGCTTTTAATAAGGCCAGGCCAACAAACTACCTTCGCAGAAATAGAGTGCCCCTCCAAAAATGTATATACCCTTTTTTCTGATAGCTCCATGGATGTTTCTTTCTTTTCAGATTTAACCCACTGGAGTTAATAATTATTCAAAGTGTCTATGCATTTTGGGGGACACCCTGTATATACTTAGCATCATCTCTGATTGGACCCCAACACATCAGCTCTAGGTGGGACGTTCAGAGACTAGTGTTCACGTGCCAGTTCTATCTCTGCTTCGCTACTTGATTTCTGGCAGCTAATCTGCACTTCCCAATCTCTGTTTCCTTATCTGTAAAGAGGGCACTGGAGTGAAATAATGCCTAAAGTTGTTGCAGCTTTAATAAGTCTAATTCACCTATTTGTATGAAGCCAGTTTTCCAGAAAATCACTAACATTTTTGTATTCAGAAATGTAAGTGGGGAATCATTTCTGAAGTAGAATTAAAAATGAGTGCTCCCATTTTCTTAAAATGAATTGAATACTTTTTGATATTTAATTTACCAACAGTCCCAGATGAAAGAAAACTGTCTCATCTGCATGATAAATAGCACACAAACAATGAAGGTGCAAAACACAATAGAGGGAAAAATCACCATTTAGGTCAACTTGAACCTTCAAGTTCACATCCCAGTATGTAGCCCTCTAGGCATTTAGAAATGTACTTTGTAGGAAGCACAAATCTCAGTTGCAGGATAATTGCTCTAGTTCTGCAATTTTAGTGAATTTAACATTTCTTTTTTTTTTTTTTTTTTTTTTTTTTAATAAGTTTTTATTTTTCATATTATTACAAATGTTCCTTCCCCCCCCCCCCCCCCACCATTGCTCTCCTCCACCAGGTTCCCACCCCACCCTCTGCCCTTTCCCCTCTCCCCATTGTCCTCATCCATAGGTGCACAGTTTATGTTCAGTCTCTTCCCACGCCCCCCCTCTCCCCTTTTCCCCAAGAATCGTCAGTTCACTCCCCTTCCATACCTCTGATTCTATTATATTCAACAGTTAATATTGTTCATCAGATTTTTTTAATTTCCTTGGTTTTTAGATTCACTTGTTGATAATTACGTATTTGTTGTTCATAATTTTTATCTTTGTTTACTTTCTCTTCTGAAAGAACCCCCTTCAGCAATTCATATAATTCTGGTTTGGTGGTGATGAACTTCTTTAGCTTTTTTTTATTAGTGAAGCTCTTTATCTGGCCTTCGATTCTGAGTGATAGCTTTGCTGGGTAGCTTATTTTTGGCTGTAGGTTCTTGCTATTCATCACCTTGAATATTTCTTGCCATTCCCTTCTGGCCTGCATGGTTTCTGTTGAGAAGTCAGCTGACAATCGTATAGGTGCTCCTTTATAAGTTACTACCTTCTTTGCTCTTGCTTCTTTTAATATTCTCTCTTTATCTTTTGCTCTTGGAATTTTAATAATGATGTGTCTCGGTGTGGTCCTCTTTGGATTCCTTTTGTTTGGAGTTCTGTGCGCTTCCTGGACTTGTAAGTCAAATTCTTTCACTAGGTGGGGGAAGTTTTCTGTCACTATTTCTTTCAGTATGTTTTCGATATCTTGCTCTCTCTCATCTTCTGGAACCCCCATAATTCTGATGTTGGTTCGCTTGAAGTTGTCCCAGAGGTTTCTTATATTATCTTCAATTTTCTGGATTCTCTTGCCTTCTAGCTTCTGTGGAGGAGTGTCTTCTGGCTCTTTATGTTCCAAATCTTTGACTTGATTCTTGCGATCTTCTCTTCTGTTTTTAGGACTCTGTAGAATATTTTTTATTTCAGACAATGTATTCTTTATTTCTTGTTGATCCCTTATCATTTCTTGTTGACTCCTTATTAATTCTAGTTGATCTCTTTTCATATCCTCATAGGCCTTATCCATCTTTTCTAGGAAATTCTTGAAAAACCTTATAAGTGTAGATTTGAACTCTATATCCAGACGCTTTTTGTCCTCCATTTCTTTCGTTTCTGATCTATTTTGTTGTCGCATTTCGCAGTTACAGATGGGACGGGGTTTCAGGGTGGAGCCTGCAGCTTTGGCTTCCGTCAGCCCCGCCCTATGCGGGTCCTTCAGTGCTCGCTGCCGGCGCCTCTGAGAGAAAGGTGCCCTCGATTTTCGCCTGCTGCCAAACAGTCTATGCTCTCCCACAATGAGCCCGGTATTGGGGTTCAGTTCAGTTGGAAGTGGAGTTGGAGGTGGCGTTCAGAGCAGTCTGGAGCCCCAGTCTCCTTCCCGTCAGGGCAATCCCGCGGCACAGCCGACCGTCCCTTCTCTGGGGGCAGTGTGCGCGCCTCCGGGACCTCCTTTCTCCGCTACCCCGGGGTTCCGACTTACAGCCCAGCTCCCTATGGCTGAGCCTGAGTCCCCGGGGTCTGGCCCAGATCTGGGGTTCAGAGCAGTCGGGGGCCCAGCACAGTCGGAGTTTTATCTCCTTTCCGCTAGGGAACGCCCGCCAGGCACTCGGCCTCCCTCCTCTCCAGCTCCGTCCTCTCCCGCGCCGCGTGTCTCCGTACCTTGGGCTTTTACAGCTCCTCCGTGCTTCCTTCTGGTTTTCTCCTTGCTTCTTGTTGTAGGATTTCCAGTCAGTCGACTTTCCTGTAGTTCTGGGTAATGTCCATTTTATATTTTAGTTGTATTTTATTAAAATTGTTGTGTGCGGCTGCGGCTAGTTGCCTACCCGAGCAGCCATCTTGGATTCTCTCCTGAATTTAACATTTCTAATTCATAAAGAAGCACTCCAGTTTCTATCAATTAGGTCATCCGAGTCCCGAGATTCATACCCACTAGAAAGGATTTATGCACATTTTTTATATGCATTTCTCCCTTTGAATCTCTATCCTGACAGTATAAACGGACAGCTCTGCACAGAGCATGCTTGGAAGGACACCTTGCAATTGTGGAGAAGTTACTGGAAGCTGGAGCACAGATCGAATTCCGTGATATGGTGAATATATTTCTTCGCTTGGAAATAAGCCAAAATGTATAAACTATAGGAAGCTTGAGAAAAGCTAAAATGAAACACTGGGCTGACTGGATTGGAAATTGATCTGAGAGAGCTAGGGCCAAAAGCTTATTTCTCCACACAAGAGATGGGACTAGGTCATGTGGAAAGTATTTTCTATACATACTGAAAAGGAGAGAAGTGTTCCAGAGGAAAGGAGGAAGTGAAAGCTGTTGGGCAGAATTCAATATCCTCATCAGAGAGCTGGGTCATTATCAAGTCAGTAGCATTACTGAGAAGTAATACAGTCCACACTCGCCTTTCAACATCCCCGCCCTCCCATTATACACGGCAGTCTGCGTGCGGCCCCCGGGCTGCCGGCAATGAATCAGAATTCTCTCGCTGCATGCCTTATATGATAGATGCCGACTGCCGTAGACGTGATTTGGGGCTAGGCTGCATACTAAATGAATTGCATCTATGGAAAGCAGCTGCTTTTCAGACCTCAATAATTCAACACTGTGATTTCTACAAAGACCAGTATACAGAGGATTTTATGAACTGAAATTGAGCTGGAAAATGCTTTATTTATTTAAATGCAGCTCAATTTGACTTGAGAGCAAAGCTGGAAAGGTACACGAAGAGTACAAAGGATTTGGCCACAACTGAACCCAAAAGACACACAGGAAAACAATTAAAGAAAGAAAAAATGAAGTTAGCATGTTAAGACACTAAAATCCGTGAGGGTGGGATGTGACAGGCCAGAGACAAACCACACAGAGCAGCGGAGGGGCCCTCTCTGAGTGTGCAGCATGCAGGGACCACAAGGGATGACGGTGAGGTGCAGAGACTCTGCTCGCACAAAGGAGAGACCACAACGGGAAGGAGATAAGAAACAACAGGGGCTCAGGAAGAGGTGTCAGATCCAAGTTAAAATCTTTTGGAAGGGACCCCTTTTATTCTGCCAGAATTTTGAGGTACACTTTTTTCTAGACCTTTTGGGCATTTGTATTTGGCAAAAGTGATTAAAAGTGGGTTTGTGTATCTATCCTGCCATTCACTGGCTGTGTGTCCTTGGGGAACAAACATGACTACTGTGGAGCCTTGATTTTCTCATCACAGTGCCACCTACCTCATTCATAATGTTGCCGAGAGGATGACCAAGGAGAGGGTGGCTGGCACGAGGAAATCCTCAACAAACTGTAGTTCTTATTCTTCTTAATACATATTTACTAGACTAAGAGCTAACGATGCACACGACAGATGCACACATAGGCATGCCTATGCTCCCGTTCCCACACATGGAGTTTAGGTAAAACATTTGGCAAAGGGCCTTCAACTGCAACAGTTGGAACTGGGGATCTAGACGGGGACAACCACTGCCACCAGATGTAAAAGCAGGTGTGCCTGGGCCTTAGCCACCAAGTTTGCACTGATTCCTCTGACCAGACCCTTCTTTGCCCTAAGTCATGTCCTTTTACCTCCCGGGTATAGCTGGAATCTACAGCCATCCACTGGGCAAGCCGTGGAGGAAATGTGGATGTCTTAAAATTGTTGCTGAATAAAGGAGCGAAAATCAGTGCCCGGGATAAGGTATTTCTCCTCTTGCAGCCCTGCGCCCCCTCCCCCTTCTCTCTCTCCCCCTCTCCTTTCCATTTCTCCTTTCCCCCTTCCTCCCACCTTTGCCATCTGCTGGGAGCCCATGCAGGCTGTGGGGTACCATAGTGGCCACTCCCCCGCCTCCCCACACGCCTGGGGGTCTGGGACAGCCGGGTCCTCTCGCCCAGCAAATCACCCTCGTTCTTCACTCTCCCAGCTGCTCAGCACAGCGCTGCATGTGGCCGTGAGGACCGGCCACTACGAATGCGCCGAGCACCTCATCGCCTGCGAGGCGGACCTCAACGCCAAAGACCGAGTGAGTAGTCAGAGTTTACTCCTTGCTGATTTGGGATTACTCCCCAAGCCGATACCCACGGCACCCACCCCTGTCCCCAGGACCCCCTTCAGCGTGGTCACTCTGCTTCTCTAGGAAGGAGATACCCCGCTGCACGACGCCGTGAGGCTGAACCGTTACAAGATGATCCGACTCCTGATTATGTACGGCGCTGACCTCAACGTCAAGAACTGTGTAAGTGCTCCAAGCAAGGGACCCTGCCTGCAGGATTTCCCATGGATAAAACCATCTTGGAAATTGTCCCACAATGCCTAGCATGTCAAGGGTCGTCTCTGATGATTTCAGTGCCCCCGTTGGTCCATTCCATCCCTGCTAACCTTGGCAGACTCGGGTCACCTGGTCAGAGTTGGGGAGAGCTATGACTTCAGTGTCTACTGTGGTATCTAGTAATTCTTTTAGAATGTGGTCTTGAAAATACAAGATGGTCCAATTGCTCGCCTCCACGGACACAAGTGCAATCTGCTGTGATCATCCTGGCTGAGCAAGGCCTGGGGTTGACAGGAATAGCCACCACCTTCCTGAAGTGGTCTGATTCCACAGTGGTCAAGGCAGCCAGAGCCCATGAGCTCAAATCAATCAATATCCAATCCCAGGAATTCCTCCCTCCTGACAACAGCATTGCATGCTACCACTTTCTTCCAGGGGCCGCTGTACTGCTGCCTATATTTTTGAGATAATCTCCATCTATTTTCCGCTTTGGCTTATCTGCACATCCCTCAAAAATAATTTCCTATATTTAGGCCTTGAAAATGCTTGTATAAGTCCCCTTGACAAGTATGTATTAATTTAGCTTCATCTGTAAGCAGGGATTGAAACCAACTTCTCACGGTCCCAATTCCCAGGCAAACATCATCTAATATAAGCTTTAAAAATATCACCCAGAGGAAGGGGTGTAAATTACTGAAAAAAATAACTTGAAAGCTTTTGGAGAATTGCTTAAAAAAAAAAAGGAAAAGAAAATCCCAGTGATCATATAATGTGAATTATTTCTTCTCCTTATTGTATTACTATGAGACTGAGAGGAATATATTATCATGAAAACAATTGGCTTGATGATTGGAACAAAGAATAAATGCAAGAAATAGAGACTGCTGCCTGGGGTGGGAAAACTTAAAAGAAAGAATTCCCTCACCCCTGATTTTGGGATTGGTTTTATCTAATAATTTAAAATATCAGAAAAAGAGTTGATTCAAACAAATCTCCAAAGCTGCAGAAAATACATTTTCCCCCCCCAGACAGTGAGACACTACCCGCAGAGATAAATAGCATACAGATTGGGGAGACTGTGTAACTAGGCAGAAAATCAGGAGATAGATTTCAATAGAGAGGAGTGCCAAGAATTTATGGAATAGCCAAAAAAAATACAAATAGGGCTAGGAGTTCTGTATATCAGTGAGACCCAGGCATGTGGGTTCTCAAACTATTCATGTCACCACAAAAGACCAATAAGCTATTGGAAACCATCTTGGAAGGGGTTGGAAACAATGCACAACATGTTATTGTATTGTTGTCCAAACTGTCTTCATGTCTGCTGATAAGTGTTTCTCAAGAGAGATGCGTGAGAGGTTCCAGAGTGAAGGCTACAGGGCCACTAACTCAATCTGCACAGGGGCAGGCGAATCATATAAATAACATAAGCGGTGGCTGCAGGAATCTGTGCACAACGCTTTGCAAGGTGGAGGCCCTTCCCAAATCCAGCCCGTTGTGGCTCTGCAGAACCAACCTCATGCTGCCAGCTCTTCTGATTTTTTTTTCCTCAGAGATCACAAATTCAGTTGGGAATAATCTCTAATTTTCCAACTGTTGACAATTAATTCCAATGTACAACACACACACACACACACACACACACACACACACACACACACAACCTAAGCTATTTGGGCCAACACAAAACAGGTCTCTAGACGGATTTGCATCTCAAAGCTTCCAATTCGCAATCTCCCTGTTAGAGAGAGACTTCTGAATGGAAGCAGAAAGTTTTCGAACGTCTCATATTTAAAGACAAGAATTGAGAGATGACATAATTTTAATTTTCTGTGATATCTTGAGTCATTCAAAAGAAAAAGAATTTTGGCATCAAAAATTATTTATTCGCACATGTCACTGATGTCACCTCCAGAAAAGAAAACTTTGCTGGGAGAGAGCTTAGTGTCACTGGTTGTGAAAAATCTACCCCCTGGAGCAGTAATAGTTCTGAGCATTTCCTGAGTATTTAAGCCAAGGCGTTGAAGCAGCTGGGTTCCCACCAGTTCTTATCAATCAAGGAGTTATTTTACAAATTGATAGGAACTGGAGATTTTTATTAATACCTGAAATGGTCCCGTGGGGGGAGGAGGGAACGGGAAAATGCTAATCTGAAATGCCAAAGGCATTCCCATGAGAAACAGTGAAAGACTGGTTTGAATAAAAATGGCAAATCACTCACAGAAGAAAGCATAACACACTCCAGTAGCACACACTCATCCATTACCTCGTTAAACGTTCCTTGAGAGAGGATGTGAATGTATAGATGCCTCCCATCTGGAAGTCAAATTGCCTCATCTGTTTTGATTAGGCTGGGAAGACCCCGATGGACTTGGTGTTACGCTGGCAGAATGGGACCAAAGCGATATTTGACAGCCTCAAAGAGAACTCCTACAAGACCTCTCGCATCGCCGCCTTCTAAGAGACACGACTGCGGGCTTTCTTCAGCTGCTCCTCACCGGTGGCGTTGGGAAGGCAGGGGCCCAGAGAAGAGCAACTGTTATAAAACCCTGCTTCTCATCAACCTACGGTCAGGCTGCACCTTAGGAAGTTTTGAGAAAGCACGGGGACATAGGCATTGAAATTTCCCTTAGAAGCGACCCACTTTATTTATTTGTACCTATTCCTGTGTACTTATTTATTTATTCTTAAGTGAACTCCACTATCACCGACACTCAGATTCTTTACGCTCATCTGCTTGGTGGGCAGAGCTTGATTCATACACAATGCTCCAGAGCCTTCCCGTAGATAGCCCATAACCCACGGCAATGAGCAGTGCTCGGTGGCTGCCTAGGTGTCACCTCACTCACGTAGGGTATTTCAAGGTGTTTTTAAGAGACAAAGGTGATTATTGCCGCCCTCTTTTCTCCTGAATTTTTACTGATGAAGTCTGAGGCGATGGAAAAGCATAGAGTGAAGGAAACAGTACATGGAAGAGGACAGGAAAGCCAGCCATTTCCAGGCTGGGCCCGGTATTCCTGACCAAGTCGCGCACTGTGCTAAGGTGAAGCGGATGTTGTGAGGGAGAGCGGAGTGCAGTGGAAGGAGTGGACAGTGGGGCCATGCAGAATGGGATTTGCTCAAAAAGATGAAAGCAAAGCAAATTGTAAATGTGTAAATGTATCATACGTCGTATGTATATTTTATATTCATAATAAAAGCAAACACATCTAAACCTCTTTCTAAGTACTTCTATACGTGAAAAAGGCGATTTAGATGGGGTGGTGTTGTTCCTCCAAGTTCATCAGAGTAGGACTGCCCTGTAGAACAGTATTCCTCAGTAGTTAACATGTATGTGGATCCCACGAGGATCTTAGAATTCAGATTCTGATTTTGCCAGGCTCAGACTGGACCTGAGGTTCTAGAGGTGGTGGTATGCCACAACCACACCTTGGCCTGCAAGGCTTGAAAACCACTGATACAAAGGCGTAAGTTCTTGCCTGGCTGTGGTGGCTCAGTGGTTGAACATTGATAAACCTGGATTCCTGATCAGGGCTTACGCCCGGTTGCAGGCTTGATCCCTGGTGTTGAGCGTGCAGGAGGCACCGATCAATGATTCTCTCTCATCATGGATGTTTCTATCTCTCTCTCCCTCTCTGAAATGAATACACACACACACACACACACACACACACACACACACACACACACACGCACTTTCTTTTGGCCCCAATGATGGGGAAAAGAGACCCCTGGTGGGCAGAATGTTTACTGCATGCTAACCAATGCTCCTTAAGAAGTTCCATCAGGAATGGACTGAGGTTTAACCATTATTGTGGACAGCTCTGGCAGTGTCAAAGGCCTTCAACAAAAAAACACACACCTGTTGAATAACTTCCTGCATACAAGGGTTTTGTTGCAAGGTGTTGGACCAGGTGCTAAGACCTGTGATGAGAAAATTCGATGAATACTAAGAAATAATCACAGAATCAAATTATTCCCATTGATTTTTTTTTTTTTTTTTTTTAGCGAGTGGAAGGGAGGGATTAAGGGGTAGGGAGAGAGAGAAACATCAATGTGAGAAACATCGATTGTTTGCCTCTTCCACACATCCTGACAGGGACAGGGTATTGAATCTGCAACCCAGGGTACACGCTATTCTCATATTTATTTTTTCAAAACACCAAGTCTAAAAACCAAGCACATACACAAGCAAACAAAAACACATAAGACACTTTGTTTGTTAAATTCATTAAGTTTAGGGGAGAATTTGATGCATACTATCTCCTTATCCAAGAAAAAAAAGAATGTTTCCAATCATGTATTTCAGTCTTCTTTAATTTC
This sequence comes from Pipistrellus hanaki, assembly GCF_964339955.1. Lineage (NCBI taxonomy): Eukaryota > Metazoa > Chordata > Mammalia > Chiroptera > Vespertilionidae > Pipistrellus > Pipistrellus hanaki. Next base: position 32,159,989 of record NC_140516.1, on the reverse strand, counting down.
CCTTATTTTCACTTAACAGTTTTCTTCATAGACATCCTACACATTTCTTAGTAATTTATGTCTCTATGAATAGGATCATCTTTTAAAATAGTATTTTATAAAGCACTAGATGGCCAGTGCATGAATTCATGCACTAGTGGGGTACCTTGGCCTGGCCTGCAAAATACGGCCAAAAACGGTTCTCTGACATCCCTTGAGGGATCCCAGATTGCGAGAGGATGCAGATCAGGCTGAGGGATCCCACTGGTGCACCATCGGGGCCAGGGAGGGGCATGGGAAGTTGGCCAGCCAGGGAGGGACTACAGGAGGCCTCCAGGGCGTGTCCAGCCCATCTCCCTCAGTCCCAATTGGCTGGACCCCAGCAGCAAGCTAACCTACTAGTTGGAGTGTCTGCCCCCTGGTGGTCAGTGCACATCATGGGGAGCAGTTGAGTGGCCTTAGCATATCATTAGCATATTATGCTTTGATTGGTTGAACAGCCAACCAGTCAACCAGACACTTAGCATATTAGGCTTTTATTATATAAGACTATTGTTAATTAAAACTATTAGCTTCTGTATATTTATTTTATAACTGACCTCTTTGCTGAACTTTTATTAAAGGTAGTATGGGTCATTCTGTTTCAACTGAATCAGTAGTGGTTCATGTTCTAACAAAAGCACACATCAGAAGGAAACCCACTGGCTGCTATTCACTGGTGACCAACCATCATGCCCTAGTAATTTGAACGAGATAAGCACATATTCCTAAATAGAAAGCGGCACAACTGTAAACATATAACAGATTTGTAAACTAAAAGGGACGTGTATTTCTAATCTTTTCCCAGTTGCTTCTCTCGTTTTTCAAAGGCAGTCACATCTGCAATAGCTTTACCCATTAAAGTCCTCATTACTGTATCAATTGACACACACACACACACACACACACACACGTGAGCTGAAAAGCAGATTAAGCATGGCATAAAAAAAAAAAGGTTGACTATACATCCCATTCAACATTTCACGTCAGTGTAAATTGTAGAGATCTACACTCACGTGCGCCAATCTTTTAAAGAAAGGTCAAAGCCTGTTCTTGGGAGTATGGATGCACTGATGAGAGATCCACAGCTGCCCTTTGAGTTCCAGTCTCTTTAAAGAAGAAGGAGAACTTAAGACTCCAGTAAAGCAGGCCAAGTGCAGATTTTTCACTGGATCTCCCCCAAATCTTAGCTATCCCATTCACACCTTTTTTTTTGACAGCACTTCTCCTCTTCAAACCTTTCAAAAGCATCAACTTTCATGTTCCTGGAAATTTTTTTTTCTTTTTTTTGCCCCCTCATAGTTCATCATAATTTTTAACCAAGTTATATAATTTTACAATGCTAACGACAATGACACAAGGACTCGTGAATAAACACACACCTAACTTTTGGTGAATCCAGGAGGGGTGTGGGCAGAAGCGAGCTGTCACTCGGGTGGCAGACTCCTGGTGAGGGCGTTCAGTAGCAGTGGCCACCAGCTCTGTGGAGTAGGCTAATCCACCAAACTGCACAAGCGGAAGTCAGTCAAAATGCTTTATTTTAGAACCACCACGATTAATATATACAATATATAAATACATATCAACATATACATACATATGTGTGCGCAAAATAGTCGTTTACTTCTATTTGCCCAAGGTTTATTGTTACTTAATTTTAAAATCTGGAGTTAAAATTTTATCAAATGTCTTGCTAGCATCTATTAAGATGATCCTGACTTTTCTCATTTGACCTATTGATATTATGTAGTACAGTACATGTAAAAGAACTGAAATATTCTTAGATTCCTAGAATCTCATCTTATCATGGTATACTCTATTTTGATGGTTTCCCTTTACCAATATTTTATAAGTATCTATATTCATAAATGAGGTTGATATAAAGCTTTCTCTTTCTGAAATAATCTTTTATCCGACTCTGTCCTTTTATCCGACTTATAGAATTATTTATATCAATATGGCAAAAGCGCAGATATTTGCAAAAAGGCTACCTTCACCAAATGCAGTCAAATCTTGGTTCTTAAACATCTTTCATCTTGAACAATTCTCTTCTTAATCCCAGACAATCCTTTCATACTATCAGATGCTACTTGATGGCTTGTATAAGCATTTATGTGTCTCTCTGGTGATAAGCACATGCTAGTATGAATCAGTTTACTGCTAACCTTCACATTGTCAATATTTCAGAAAATTGTGCTGTGAATATTATTGAGTTTTTTGCTTCTGTTGCTGCTCATTATTAAATTTTCATTTTCTTACCCTCCATTTCATTTTTTTGTTAAATTTACATTTATATCATCTTTGTTTTTAAAGTGTTTATTTATAGGTTAAATAGTACACTAGACATGTACTGTATATAAGAAAGGTTAAAACAGGGAATCATTTGGGGATCTAGAATGGATTAATTCAATTTACATTATTTTTAATGGGAAAAAAAAAGATTTGGTTTTCACATAGCCTTTCAGAATGAATTAAGTTCTATTCCGTGGTAACTAGTCCTTTAGAAAGAACTTCGATCTGATGAATGCAATAAAAGAGAGGCTTAAAACAAAGATAGTTCAACGAAAAGCCAATCCCTTAATATAAATTTTAATAGTCCTCAAAACTAATCACGTTTTGAGTAGTAAGGATAAAAAATAATGTATATCGAGAAAAGCAGCAAAGCATGAGTTTTTAAATGAACAAGTGTCTCTTGAAATATCAAAACATCTAATTTAATTATACCTGCCATTTTATCAGTTACACAAAGAATTTAAGCTAAACTCTGTTTTCTCTTACACTATCTCAAAATTCATTTAGCTCAGTCTTTTCTTAAGTGCTTCACCAGGTTTCTTTTGTTAGTTTAAAGGCCTGAATATAACATTGTTTTTAGAGACTACCGATTACTAGCTCCACGTGAAAACAGCAAATCGTGCAGAGGTTTGATTTCTGTTGTGGCTGGTGGACTATGAAAGGGAAGACGGGCGTGTCGACAGAGCCTAGGAGTTTTCAGTCCTCACACTTGGCTTTTTTGGAAGCTGGAAGAGAATCATCATTTCCTTCTGATGGCCGTGGTTTCTTCACTGTGGAAATAATTCCAAAAGCAGTTTTCCTAGTTTCTACAAAACAAAGAAGAAAATCAGTGCTTGAAGTTCAGATATGATTTAAAGAGGTATATATAGTTGAACAAGTATCACCATGTTACTTTTTAAAAAAATATATATTTTATTGATTTTTTTACATCGAGGAAGGGAAAGAGATAGCTAGAAACATCGATGATAGAGAGTCATTGATCAGCTGCCTCTTGCACGCCCCCTACTGGGGATGTGCCTGCAACCAAGGTACATGCCCTTGACCGGAATCGAACCTGGGACCTTTCAGTTTGCAGGCTGATGCTCTATCCACTGAGCCAAACCGGTTTCGGCACCATGTTGCTTTGACTGAAAGCACTAGTAAATGATTAAACCATCACAAAGTAGTGACTGCTGATGGCATTTAGTGTTATTACCCCTCCCCTGTCCTATATACTAACATCAATATATCACCAACATCTAATTCATTCCTACGGATTACTTCAAGGGTAAAACTGCATGCAGGTTATCTCTAATGGTTTGTCTATGGCATTTTATACAGCCAGAACACAAGTCACAGACCCTAGTGCACCAGATGCTTTACATGTGGGAGAAAGATGGATGAATCACCACAGCAAGTACAACCATCACAATTGTACTTCCTCCAGTGTGTGCTCACTTCATTTGACAGCATGTAGCACAGCTGTCATCTCTGCTAGATCATCAATGCACCTCTGAAGATTCCATCATGTTTACGGCCTGGTTATGTAATAGGTGTTCAATAAATACTTGAGTTAATGAAGAAAATTAAACTCACAAGTTTATCGATCTCACAGACTGGTGATGATAGACAAAGAAAAATATGATTATTAGATGTTTAGGTGAGATTGGCAGCAGAGTTCAACTTAAATTAGGCAACTTGTGCTAAAAATCTACTAGGGGGGCAGGCACTGTGTCATCTATAGAGGGTATAAAAACGCCTGGTAGTGCTTCTTCCTACAACACACTGAGATAAATGCACAAGGGGCAAATATAATAGGAATGGAGGTACCCACAAGAATTAACCCTGCCTGGATAAATCAAGGAAGGTATCATAAAAGAGGTGACTCGCTCTAGCTGGTTTGGCTCCGTGGATAGAGCACTGGCCTGTGGACCGAAGAGTTCCAGGTTCAATTATGGTTAAGGGCACATGTTCAGGTCAAAGGCTCTATCCCCAGAAGGAGACATGCTGGAGACAGCTGATCAATGATTTTCATCATAGTTGTTTCTCTCTCTCTCTGAAATCCGTAAAAATACACATATAAAAAGATAAAAGAGGTGACTCTAGGAAGGAAAGAGGTGGCAAATGGAGAAGGAAGTATTCCTTTGCAAAGCCACGGAGAGAGCGTGGGGTAAGAAGAACCTAGGATGGTTAGGGGTCAACATGGCTGGTGAGAAGGAAGAATGTGAAAAAAATTAGGGAGAAATGAGGCTGGGAGAATAGCTTGGGAAGAGCTATATAATACCATGTAAAGAGATTCAAACTTAGTCCTTAGGAAATGAGAGGATCTAGGAAAGATCCATTTACTACAAAGGAGGTAAAACCTAAAGAACTCAATAAACATAAATTTAGTTAAAAATTATTTATTTCAAGTAATAAAAGTAAAGTCAGTTTTAAAGAGCTAAGTGTTACCTTTCCATTTGTAAGTATTAACTTGAGAAGTCTATTATATTTTTGTCAGTTATTTAAAAGCATTTTAATATCTAAAAAGGAGAAAACTGCTCTTGAGGTTATTAAAATGACAACATAAAACAATGATTTTCAGGAGGGAAAGTGTGATGATATGAAGAGGAGGGAGGAGAAAGGAAGAGTAGAAGCCTATCAAAATATAGCCAGGGACACCCACACAGAGCCTGAAAGGATGCACTCAATACTCATTTCTGTAATACAAACTATTCATTCCACAAACTTCAGAAAGTAAAGCCTGAAGCGAAAGAAGAAAAGCACTGCTGGTTATGGTTAAAGCAGGCTGGGAAAGATGACCCCAAAGGACCTCTGCAGGGAAAGATAATACAAGTGGATATGGCGCAATTGTCTGATAAAGATGCCTGGCGCCTCACATGACCACTGGATGTTTTTGTTGGAAGAACTTGCTCACTCACCTCCATGGAGAAGCGCCGCTCGGCAGTTGGTAGAAACTGCAGCCTTGGCATCACTCTCAGAGAGCCCAAAGAGCAGCCCTCTGGGGGTCATTAAGGATTTTAACCCAGTCAGCCAAGGACAGGCAACTAACACAGACATAACTGGCAATGCCAGCTCACCTGGTCATACTGCAAGAGAGACGTTAATCCTATGGCAGTTTTTAGCCCAAAGGGAACATGCATTTGAAAAGAGGCTTATTTAACTAAGCTTTTAAAATATAGTTCCTCATTCTTGTTCTCCTTTTTCTATCTCACCCTTAGTCCAGAAAACAAAAGGGTAAAAACATCTAGAACCTGATGTAATTTGTTTTCGAAATTATTAATTGGTAAACTTATAGTAAAAAGTTAAGAGAAATATCTTGTTAAAGTGTATCATTTCAAATTCCAAATTTCATAAGAGAAAATTTCAATAACTTCTGACTCAGAAAAGGATACAAGTTTGCCACGTCATATGGACCTCTTATTTCTAAAGGCTAAAATAAAACAAACAAAAAAACAGACACGAGTGCTGCTATCCATAACGTTTCAATGACTTCATCTACAGTAAATTAATAGGATGATTAAGTATCCAAAAATAAGGAAGTCAATTGCATAAATTTAAGTTGTTATAATTTTTATTGTTTTAAGTTTCTAAACATATAAAAGAACCTTAAAAAGCATTCTATAATAGTATAAAGAAAAAACTATTTATATAAACAAAACTTGAAGCCCAAAAGAAATGGGAATAGATTTTACTCCTCAGCAATTACAATGAGCAAATACAGTTAAAATGAAAACATGCAATAAACGTTTGTTATATTACTATTTTAATTTCTCCCCTAGAAACTGTTTCAAGTTTTGTAGCCTGAAAAGCAAAAATAAAATATGTAGAGGTAGACTTACCCTTTCTGCAGCACTAGATATAATTACATTCTACAAAACAGAAAGTGATCAATATTAATCTTAGAGGTTCAAAAAAATTGAAGAGTCTTATAATATAAATAATCAGTATTCACATTTTAACATTTAAGGCTCTATGAACACCAACTGTTTTTTAAGACAAGGTAAATAATTAAAGTGAAAGAATAAGAAACCCTCATGTCAAATTAAAGGCAGAATATAATAAGTCTTCCCAACAGATCTTAGAAAAGATGAATTCGTCTTAAAAAACTAGTTGAGAAGGTCATATAACCTAAATTCAACTCACTGATGACAAAAATTTATTATCTAGACTATTCTTTTCAGTGGCTAAATTGCAAATTTCTTTTGGAAAGATAAAGACTTTCAACATATCTTTCCCTTTCTCAATGAATCTTTTCTCATTACTTTCTTCCCCTTAACACTTACAAGAGCTCATTGAAACAGGAGAATTTATTCCTGTGCTATGATAACTTTCTGCTTTAAGGAAAAGAAATTGCTTTGATAATCTAGTGGATTAATAATAAACTGCTGGATTTGAAAACCATCCTAAAATTAGGAAGCCATACCTTTCCTTTGCAGACTTGCATCAAGTTGAGGGCATTGGAAATGGTGTACCTTCTCATTGTGGAGTCTTTGATAGCTGGGCTGTAGACAAGTTCAAAGCCCACACCTCGGTCAATTGCCTTCACAGGAAATAAAGAAAAATATACAGTCAAGGATAAATACACACTGTTTTTCTCTATTTTCACTGAAGTTCCCTCTCGCCTCCCTCTATGCCCTCTACTGCCCACCTCCTGCTTATTGAAGTATAGCTTTAAACAAAAGCAGATTTATGCCCAAATAGCATCATCCACAGAAGAAAACAGATTTGTCTCTATCTGATCAACAGAGTTTATCTTAGCCGTGCAGAGGATGATGTTATATAAACAGGAACCATGAAGAGGCTATGGTGAGCAAAGTCCCAGTGGGGTGGCACAAAGGCTGTTATTCCATGAACAACCGAAAGAAAAGATGTGCTCCCTATACTGAGGGAAAACTATTTGCAAACACAGTAAACCAAGTAATTTGACCTCAAATGAAAAAACAAAGAAATGAAGAGCTGAAAAATTTCCAAAGAACAGGGATGGAAGGCTTCTTGGGTAGTCACTTATTAGATATCTGTTGAATGAAGGAGGGCAAGATAGCCATGGTTGAGTGTTATGTGTCAGGCACTATGCTAAGAGTCTTATATATATATTTAACCCTTATAATAACCTCTATAAGGCATTATGGCAGGGATTGCTAATTGCCCCTGATATATGTCCTTCCCTTTTTCTTTACTAATTGAGTCCCTAATTTTAAGCTGCGTTCATGGATGTCCAGCAAAAAAGAAAGAAGAAGGCTGGGCCCTTGATCTTGCCTCGCTCTCCAGGAGCTTGGCCTTTCACATGAGAAGAAAAAGAACTCCTTTCTTATTTAAGGCGCTGTGAAGAGGTAGGCATCTCCAGGTAAGAGAATAGCCTGGCAGTGGTGGAGATGAGATTGAAATTCACCACTATACTATTTAGCTCTTTTCTTTACCCATTCACAATAGACATGTTTTAAGCCAACTATGCATGGGACTGTTGAGAAAAAGATGACATGGTTCCTCTCTCTAGGAGCTTACACTTTAGTGTGATCAGATAATCACACACAAATACAAAACTTTAACTGTGATAAGTGCTACCACGAGAGAAGTCTGGGGTTGGGTGAGGAAGGAATTAAGTAAATAGTAGAGGAAGGAGCATTCGCAGAGGGAGGGAGGAGTACCTGGAACGGCCCTGGGCTGGAGAGAGCATGGTAGCACATAAAGGTCATAGGCCAGGGAAGAGAATTAAGGGGGAGCCTTATGGTGAAGGTGAAGGCTAAAGAGATGGAAAGGCCAATGGTGCAGGTCTTTAGAGCTGGTGACAAGATAATCTTCTAAGAATAATGAGAAGTATCTAAGGTCTTCAGTATGAAAGCAATAATCAGACTTGCAATGGCAGTCACTAAGTACAGTGGTCTTTTGGACGAACCAAGGAAGGAAATCAGGCCCAAACCAAGTAGTATGGCCCAAGTCTCCGTCTGGCAAATGAGCTTGTGTTACCCAGAGGACGAGCTGGGACTGGTCCACAGGAAACTGCTAGAGGTGTACTCCTGAGTGTGTGCAGGAAATGGAAAAAGCTGTCTTCTTCCAGAACTGGCAGCCACCTGGAGTTAATTCAGCTGTACCTGGCAGGCTCCTTAGCCTTCCTGAACACAGATTTCCTTTTTAACACCCCACAATCTGCCCTGTCCTTAATCTTCTTGCTGTCTTAAGGCTCCCAGATTTTATTTTGAATTTTCCTACATATTTGATATTAGTTAGATTTTACATGCTATTTTCCACACTGTAATCTTCCCTTCTTTCCTTTTCTGGCAACTTTTCCCCACCTCTAATTCGTTGGCGTGTGTTGTTTCTGGGAATGATATGTGTTAGGATACACTTTGTGCCACAGTTAACTGTCCACCCCATTTTTCCTGCCCAGCTTGTACATCTTTGTAACTCACAACTGCCCTTTATACAAGTGTTTAATATATTTACAGTCTAAGAAAATAAATCGTAGTTTATGAAAAAGAGGCCATGTGATAATGCTGATAATCCATCATAAAAGAAACCAGGATGAACTTGGCAAATTGAAATTCAGACAAATCAAAGAAACTTCCTTTAGCCATATTCTCAATTATTCCCCTAGCTATTTCTCTTAACAAAAGTACTAATTAGCCAGAGGATGCCATATTTTTTTTTTCTCATCCTTCTACCCTGTTTTCTCGCAAATAAGACAATGTCTTATATTAATTTTTGCTCCCAAAGATGCGCTAAGTCTTATTTTCAGGGGATGTCTTATTTTTCCATGAAGAAGAACACGGTACACATTTATTGTTAAATAAAAATGAAGGAAATTTATTACCTGTATACGGTATGGTAGTACGGTAGTTGTCAACACAAACCAGACAAACTGTGAATCCTACAGTATCAAGAATTTACTCATTTATTCAATGACAATCATGTCATCATCTTCTGGAACATCATCATAACAATCCAATTCCTGAATTTCCTGGTGAATTTCTTCTGACTCCATTTATTTCAGAATCAGTGGACCAAATCTCTCATGTTTAGCCTAGGGGGGGGGGGGGGCTTATTTTTGGGGGGATGCCTTAGATTTCACTCAGAAGGAAACCTGTAAGTAGGTCTTATTTTCGGAGGATGTCTTATTTTCGGGGAAACACGGTAGTTGCTGAACTAAAACACAAGGCAGTGGGGTGGAGAAGAGGGGAAACAAAGGATGTGGATGACACAGAACTAGATGGCCAGGTGCCTAAGCTTTCTTCATTGTACCTGAAATCCCCCCTCCCCGCCCCACCTCACACCATGGGGACCAGATCAAAATTAAACTTTTATTTTTGAGGGGGGAGAGGAGAGAAAAAGGAATATAATTATCAGCTTAATTATTTTTTAATAACAAAGTTCTGAGTTTGATCTCAGTACATCAATCAAGCTTACTTTAAAGTTGCTAACAAAACTGAGACAGAGAAATGAAAGATAATGTGATACTGAAGGTTGTGAACATTCCTTTCATAACACTTTATAAATTGTTAGGTATAGTATAGACTCATTACCAGGTGTCTTGCTTCTAAGACCATTTTAATGAAAATTGCCTTAAGCTCATCAAATGATTGTTCATAACAGCCTTTCATAAAGAATGACAGTGCCTGCATGATTGGCTTTTGTTCACTTCTCTGACCAAAGGTTCTAAAAGAGGGAGATTTCTTTACTAATGAGAAATAATGTGGTAATGACTTTGCAAACCAAGGGCAGATGTGTGATACTTGAATCAAGAGATATTGATGGTAAAAAATAAAAAGACAAAAAAGATATATTGATGGTAGAATTCCAAGAACTAAACTTAACAGAATGAAGGAAGGAAGAAAATAGGGAGTTGATTACTGGGTCATTTCCTGAATTCCCTGTTAATTTCATAAAAATTAGTTATTTATTGAATTCAAAGGATGACACCCTTGGTGTATCACTCTTTAAAACAGGTAATTTGTGCCCTAGTCAATTTGGCTCAGTGGCTATAGTGTTAGTCTGCAGACTAAAGGGTCCCTGGCCCTGGTGGGGGTGCATGCAGGAGGTAATGTGCTAACTAACCACTGAGCCAAAATGGTGAGGGCTATCATTAGTCTTTTAACTTTATTTCTGTGGGGGTTTTTTGCTATGCAAAATTTTGATGCTGGCAAGTTTGCTGGCACTGGCCCAAGCATTAGATCAATGAAGTACTTAACACATTTCAGTTCCCAATATATGTGTGATAAAAAATAAAGTTTATAGAGCCAATCAAGTATATATGGCATGAGGACTGGAACAACCTCACTGCATCAGACACTATTTACAGGACATCTCTCAGTGGGGACTAATTGGATCATGAAGATAAAAATCGATTAGGGTTAAAGGAAGTGTTGAGGGGAAAACATCAGAAAGAGAGCATAAAACATACAAACACCAAAAATACACTGAGTGGCCAGATTATTATGACCACCCCATCAGTACTTCATTGGTCCATCTTTTGCCTTCAATACTGCAGTGATTCTTCTTGGCATTGACTCCACGAGATGTTGAAAGGTGATGCAAGGAATCTGACACCATGCCTGATGAATAGCACTGTCCAGTTCTGTGAGATTTGATGGTTGTGGAACCAGCTGCCTGATGGCTCTTTTAACTTCATCCCACAAATGCTCAATTGGATTGAGATCTGGTGATTGTGGGGGCCACCTAAGCAAGGTAAAGTCTCCCTCATGTTCTTGAAACAACTCCTGCACAATACGAGCACCATGGCATGGCGCACTGTCTGGTTGGAAGAAGCCATTTCCACTGGGATTCGCCATCAACATGATAGGATGAACTTGATCAGCAACGATACTTAGGTGTGTTGTGCTATTCAGATGTTGTTCCACACGAATTAAAGGGCCCAAATCATGTCAGGAAAACATGGCCCCATAACACTGCCCCCACCAGCTTGAAGGGTTGTACTTATGCATGTGGGGTTCAGGCTTTCATGCTGTTTCCGTGAAATTCTCACTCTGCCATCTGCATGATGCAACTGGAAACATGATTCATCGGACCATATGGCTTTTTTCCAATGGTCAACTGTCCAATTCTTATGTTCCTGTGTGAATCGGAGACATTTTATCTTTGTAACTGCAGACAGCAGTGTTTGAACAGGTCTCCGGCTTCCATATCCCATACGATGCAGTGCACGGCTAATTTGCCTACCAACGTCAGATGGTCATAATAATCTGGCCACTCAGTGTAATATACTTGAAGTCATTGTTGAATGGCAATAACAATGAAAAAACATCAAAGGGAAAGTAAAGGTATGTGCTGCTTAAGAAACATTCTCAAAACCTGAATTCACAAAGATTGTCTTAAAATATGAAATTATTGTGTGCTTAAAGAGCTCTGTTATAAAGTAATTTCCATAGCATTTCCCAGTAGTGGAAAATGACAGGAGGTAAAATAAAAGCTTGAGTACAATCACCAAGGCAAGACTTTGGGAGAGAAGTCTATCTGTGTGAGTCACACACTACCTAAAGTTTCAATTCCATTAGTAGAATAATTCAAATCTACCTGACCCTAAAGCTGCTGGGCTAGAGTAAGTGTAAAAGTGGTTAAACTCTAATTATTAGAAGTCATTTGATTACCTGAGGAGCTAATTTCCATTTTTTAGAAACCCAATTATCACATAATAAATGTATGTGACTCCCATACTCTCTAGACCCGTGGTCACCAACTGATGGTCCACGAGGTCTGAAAGGTTGGTGACCACTGCTCCAGACTCCAGAAGAGGTTTGTAGGATCTTCAGAGGGAATTACAGCATTGAAACTATGGTGCCCCAAGCATGAAAGATTACAAAAGGGACAAGAGCTATGAATTAATACACAAGTGAAGTGCTTTTGTGTACCTGAGCCCCCTTCATAATCTCAAACTTCTAAGTTGACAATTCGTGGCTTCTAGGCTCTAGGTAAAAAGACTAATGAATTCCCTGTTTAAATCTCCCACTTACCACCACCATAGAAGCAAAGAGCACAAACCCAATCCAAATTAAGATACATGTGCATAATAAAGGGATCCTTGTAAAGCCAGCCCATCATCTTTTCATGGCCAAAGACAAGTTCATCTTGAAGGCCAAAGGAGCAGGCAAGGACCAAGACTTAAGGCTGAATTGTTAACCACATTCACTCTATGTTCTGTGTTTTCATGGTGAACATACTCTCCTACACACATAGCTCCATATCCAGATTAGATACAATCAGATACAAACAATACATACACAGCTATACAGCTATTAGTTACCCTGAACAAGCAGCTGGACACCTCTCACCATATGTTTCCAGCTTCCTCTCTCTTAAATGGGAACTAGGTGAATAAATTAACAGGGACTCTTCTTCCTGACCAGTTCACACTGCAGCCTGCTTCTTCATTAGGTAGACTAGAAATAATCTCGCGCAGTCCTTCTCTCCACTCCCATCATCTAGTTTTTATTAAACAACATATGTAAAATGTTCACACCAGATTTTTAAAAAAGCAGACACTGTGTTAAATACTGCATATCCCTCTCACTTGTCAAATTTTCACTTTTCAGAATTCTTAACTTGAAAAGTGTGGGAATTAAGACAAAAATACCATCAAACAGCAGCAGCCTTCCTGAACTTACAAATGAACTGGGGGGCAGGTTGTCCTACTGCTGCTGCCTCCTCATGGCAGCCCAGTGCCCCACTTCCCTCACCTGCCAACACTGACTACCGGCTAATGACTCGAACGAGCAGGATTTGGCCAGGTTCCCCAAGCTGCACTCTGATACGCTAGGCTAGACACATATTCACCCAACTGAGAAGTTTCAGGGAGGACCCGGGCACGATATTGGGATAATTTAAAGAGGATGCCCGTGACACACCGGGTGCTCTCTGGAAGCTCACAGTCTGGGCTGGACAAAGGGGACTTTCGTAAGAAAGCCCCCACCAAGCAGCCACTGGCAAGCTCACCCTGTGTGGATCATAAGGAATCGTGTTGCACTGCTGTCCGTTCTATGGATCTGGCCTCAGCATCATGGGCTCCTATTTTCTCCCAACAAGGACACAGTACTGTATGTGGGCTGACTCAGGCAAAGCCATCTAGAAAATAGCCTTCCTAGCTGATTAAAGTGAAGGAGAAAGGACTTTAAATTTAATGGCTGCACTGGCTAACTCCAGGGGGTGCCATTCCCAACGCAATGGGGTTGGCAGCGTGAGGCTCTGGCAGACTTCTAGAGCCAGAGATTGCGGCCACTTCTGGAGAGGAGCCGCATGCGAGTCCAAAAGGCTGCAGTGGCCCTGGGTGCTGGAGGGGGCTGTGCCTTTTATCACAGGAGCTGGGGCCTGGCGGGGGGCTCACATGTCAGAGAACCAATGGAACGGTCTGGACGCTGTGACTGAAGAGCTCAACGGCTGCTCCTGGCCGGTCTTCATTTCTCCACGTCTGCTAAGTGGGCTGTGAACACAGATCTCCAGCTCTTAACTGTGATGAGTCGGGCGTCCTGTTTTGTTTTAGTATTTACTTATTTATTTATAAGCACTGGCAAGAATGTGGGGAAATGATGATTTGTGCTTAAGCAATATTGTTATATGTTCAGTTCTCCTCTCAATATTTATCAGAAAAAAAGCTGATATGACATTTTGGGTACTTTTCAAGTATAGTTTTAGAAGCATATTTTTAGGGGCAGAACATAAGCCAACTAAAATTTTTACACACTGAATTCAATTTTTCGGCACCACACAGACCAATTTTCTCCTCATTGTCTCCCCCTATTCTTGGATCGAGCCAATTCCCTAGCAGCAAAGACAGGAAAACAACTTGAGGAGGCTCTGATTCTACAGAGACAAAAGAACAGGACAGTTCTCTACCTTGGAAAAAACAGATTAAAATTTTTAATTTTCCAACTCTGACAGGATTAGGTATATATCTGGATTGTTTATTAAACTCTCTTGCTCCTTCCATAATACTCTCTGAGAATGGGAGACTAAGCTTTGGAAGCCACTCTTCTAAAATAGCATCCTTCCTCTCCCTAGGATCTGGCTGCTAACGCAAGCAGTTGTTAGTGATGTGAAATATCACCTTTATGATGGAATAAGACCCACAAGACGGCATGACAGATGGGATAGGAAGGGTAGGGAAAACAAGAGAATTATGTAGAAAGGTACCCTGTAGAAAAGTACTGAAGAAATTTCTAAGGCAGAGAGAGGAACAAAACGTCCCCAGAATGCACGGCTCCCCTCTTAGATAATTACAAAGGTAGCCGGGCTTTTGTGTTAACCCAGCATGCGTCAGTGCAGCTTTTCATTGCTCATGGACCATGCCCGCTATGCTTTCCATGCCCTCCCCCCGCACACTGGTGCCTCAGGGATCCCCAGCATTATTTCCCTTCCCCTTCTTTCTTGACTGCTCTGTCCCTAGTGTTCACTATTCAGGCAAGAAAGTGTCCAACACTGTTAGCTTTCCTTCCAAGAAATATCCTTCATAGATTTTGATTTTTAAGGACTTTCAAAAACATCTCCATAATTTACTGAATTTCTTTATTTTAAGCTTTCTTTCCTCCTTTAGTCAATTTACAACAATAAAAATCCTGTTTTTAAAAATCCTTATTTAGCCCTAGCCGGTTTGGCTCAGTGGATAGAGTGTCAGCCTGTGGATTAAAGGGTCCCAGGTTTGATTCTGGTCAAGGACATATGCTCGGGTTACAGGCTCTATCTCCAGTAGGGGGCATACAGGAAGCAGTCAATCAATGATTCTCTATCATCATTGATGTCTCTTTCTCTCTCTTCCTCTCTCTCTCTCTGCCCCTTCCTCTCTGAAATCAGTAAAAATAAGTTATATACATAACCCAATTCATGAAGATTCGTGCAAGAATGGGCCTTCCTTCCCCTGGCTGCCAGCACCACTTTCACTCTGGCCGGAGCATCCATTCTGCCTTCCCACACTTCCCAGAGGCCTGGAGCAGCTGGGGTGGTGCAGAATGCCTGTGTCATCGCCATGGCAACAACACAAATGCCCTGCCCTTGGCCGCTCCCACCGGTGTATGCAAATTAACCTGCCATCTTTGTCAGGTTAATTTGCATACCTACAGCTGATTGGCTGATGGGTGCCACGAAGGTGCAGTCAATTAGCATGTTACTATTTTACTAGGTAGGTATTTTTTAAAAAAAAAGCTTATTTAACTCTAATCGATTTGGCTCAGTGGATAGAGGCATTGGCCTGTGGACTGAAGGGTCCCAGATTCGATTCCAGTCAATAGCAGGAACCTTGGTTGTAGGCTCAATACCCACCCTTGATCGGGTGCGTGTGTGGGAAGCAACCAATCAATGTGTCTCTCTCACATCAATGTTTCTCTCTGTCTCTCCCCCTCCCTTCCACTCTCTCCAAAAATCAATGGCAAAATATCTTTGGGTGAGGATTAACAACAACAACAAAAATGCTTATTTATCACCTACCCTTTGTTTTTCTTCATCTAAGAGCACTGGTTTCTTCTGCCCCTTGTCCAGTTTGTTAATCTAAGTTTCTACAGATTCAAGCATAGAAAGGGAAGGATAACACTTACCACATTAATAGGGGGTCTTCTGAAGTAAAATGGTAGCTTCTCTGTTACAGTTATGCAGACTAAATCCACATCCAGATGTGTACAAGCAACCTGTCAGGAAGAAAAAGCAGGTGAGCTCTTTCTGTGGCTCCTTGGAGGGGGGCGGCTGCTTCAGGATGAAGCTGAACACCTCTTTCCCAGCCACTGCCTGCCAGGGACTCACTGAAGCGGACGATAAATGCAAACGTCTACCTTTTGTGAGACGTTTATGGCACAGAAGTTTTTGCTGATGCTCAGGATGAAAAAATGGAAGGAGGAGTTATGTGGTTTGAATCAGTGGTTGAGAACAAACAAGGTTTCCACATGAAGCAGGGTATCTTGATCCATTGCTGTATCCACCTGCTACTGTTATACACCAAGGAGGTTTGGAGAGAGAAAGCACAAATCTGTTTGGGGCTGCATTGTGGATGCCAATCTCAACAAGGTCATTGTAAAAAAAAAAAAAAAAAAAAAAAAAAAAAAAAGATATCCCCGGTCTCACTGATACTGTGCCTTGTCATCTGGGGACCAAAAGAATAGCAGAATCCACAAACTACAAAATTTCTCAAAAGATGGAGCTATCTGCATAAATGTGTGAGAAAGCCCCTACATAACGAAGGTAAGAAACCTCGGACCAAAACACCCAACATTCAGTGTCTTGCTATTCTAAGCATCCTGCAACACAAACGTCATGTATTGCTCTGAAGAAACAATGTAGTAAAAAAGTAAATAAATAAGAGGCTGCAAAATATGCTAAACGTTTAACTAAACTAAGAGAATGAAGGAGACCAAAGAAAAAGGCAAAAGAAAACCTGGCACATTAAGAATGGGAATGAGGTCAATTCGGATATAAAGAAACATAAATAGACATTGCTCATGCTAAAGGTGTTATGATGGCTCTGCGTTGAAATACAAAGCCCGTGGTCAGCCATTCCTGCAAGTTTGGCTTGAACGGTTCAAGTGTAATCTGGCTGAAGCAGTGTGGTATGTCCACTGACCTTTAACAGACAGGGCCTAGAGACCCTCTGACTCACGGTCTGCTAATGAGGATGGGCTGCTGAGAGAGGCTCCGCTTGTGGAAGTGTGGATTGTTCTAGAAAGGGAAAACTAACTGAAATCCAAGAAAAAAAAAAAATAGGCCAAATGCTCCACTTTTCCCGTAAATCATTTATTTTTGTGCTAGGGATTGTTCCAGGCCTGTGGTTCCTACCAGACTATTGAACGGCTGAAGAAACATGAACATGACACTACCAATGGCATTTTGTTCAAATACCAATGAAAACAATCTAAATAAATGGTCAACACAGAGCTGTTACAAATCAAATCATACTGAATGCATTTTTCAGATTTAATTTCTCTTTCCTTTCTTCTAATTTTTGCTATCATTTATAGATCAACACATTGCATTTATATCCAAAAGAGATTTGAAACTGCTTACAAAAGCTGCTTGCAAGATGAAACAGGTAAGAAAATCAGGACAGAAGGAAAATAAATTTGAGGAAAGGTTGGCCAAAGACGCTGCTAGAAGATGAATATCTGGCTTTGATTTTCCATTATTGGATTTACAGTGATAAAAAGAATTGGCTGTTTTGAACTGTATTAAACATAAGACACACTGACCGTGTTGGTATATACAGAATCCATGAACAAATTCACACTGCCAGGTGGCTATGCTGACAAACCAATGTCAGGGGCACAGACCAAGGGAAAGGACAGAGTAAGGAAGAGGAGTAAAGAGGGGGTAATAATGGGGAGTTCTTCAGAATTCCCACTTCGGTCACTCCTACCCCCCCCCCCCCCCCGCCCCCGACTCCCTGGCTTTAAGACAGCCCTAGTAACTCAGTAAGCCTGGGAAGTAATGCTGTTTTGGCAAAAACACTTGGCTCATTAAGAATCTGTCCCATCCCAACTGCTACAGCTGCCCAACTCATAAAAGTCATTGAAAATTTAATAAGAATGAAGAAAAGCTCTGAATAGTAGATAATACAAGTTCAACTTCTGTCCACCATTTTTTAACTATCACAATGGCAAAGAATGTTCAAGAATACTCTGCTAACACAAGAAGAAATAAACAGGTACTCACACGATCCTTATGTCAGTATAGACTCTATACTATAGAACCTTAAAAAGTACTTTAGCAATAGGTATCAAAATTTTAAGTGCATACACCAACAACCTCACTTACAGGAATGTATCCTATAGGTTCTAGAAATATATCCTATAGCAATATACTCTACAAATGCTCAGGGATATTAGAACAACGATAGTCACTGGAAACACCAATCACAAAAGACTAGATGTAATTAACATGTATCAGTTTCACTTCAATATATAATTTATTGGAATTACATATTACAATGGAATATGCTGACTCCTAAAAAGAAATGATGTATATCTCTAACTGACATCAGGGACCAACTCCAAGATATACTGGTAGGTGAACAAAGCATGGTGTTACGTAAGAAGAAAGGAAGTAGGGAAGAGGAGTGAAGGAAGGATTAGGAAAATAATATTCCTGAGAAGACACAGAACTGTTAGCAGTGGTTGCCTCAGGAGAAAAGGGAGAAGACATTTTAGGTAGGAGAAGAGTATACTTTCCAACGCTTATCTATTTGTACTGTTTGAAGTTATTATCATGAACAGAAATTATTTTTCATTAAAAAAAAGCGCGAATTCTTTTTTTTTTTAAGTCTGCTAAATATTATTCCCCAGACCAAAGCTAAATTAGGCTACTTATTATGTATTGGTCATTTTCTCCTCCTCCTATATAACTGGCTAATTAAAAAATACCCCTTGTTGGTTTAAGTACATGCATTTTAATACACTTTCAGGAACAAAGGCCAGCTCTACTTGGTTTCCTCTGATACCTCAAACTTAAAATGTCTCAAACTGAATTCTTTTGCTATTTAGCATTCTATTAATCCAAGATGTACTAACCTGACATTCATAAAAGGGGTTTGGGGAGGACTGTGAAGCCCTATCCTTCTGTCCTCCTTGTTTTATAAAATATGTGCATTTTTAAGAATATACTTTCCTTAAGTCCTCATAGGAGACCTTGGCCAAAGAAAAAGAACTGATATGAATTCATATACAACCTGCCAAAACCACTAAGACTTTAAACCATAAATATTATTTGTAAATACTTTAATCTTCTTTAATGATTTAGAAGTACTTTAATGTGAACAATGCTTTTATTTTTATAGTTATCTAAATGTATCAATTGAACATTTGGATTAATAGAAAGCTAAACAGCAAAAAAATTCAGTTTGAGGCATTTTAAGTCTGAGGTGCCTCCTGAACGCCCCACACCAAGGTGCAGTTTTCTAAAGAATGGATCTGAGTCTCTGATGTGGCTCAGTGGTTGAGCGTCAACCTATGACCAAGAGATCAAAGTTGGATTCCCAGTCAGGGCACATGTCTGGGTTGTGGGCTTGATCCCCAGGAGGGGGTGCGCAGGAGATAGCGGATCAATGATTATCATTATTGATGTTTCTATTCATCTCCCTTCTCCTCTAAATCAATAATATATATATATATTTTTAAAAAGATTGTACCAGGTCCACTCCCAGTGATAAATTCAGAAGCAGGGATAAAGCATCCTCATTTTAACAAATATCCCCAGCAATTTGAAGCTCGGGGAGCCATAAGCACTGTCTTGAAAAATACCCTGTTCAAGAGCTGGAGGTACGGGCAGCATACTCTACAACAGCAGTTTTTAAAGGGAAATAGGCATGGATTTTGGAAGCAAATAGAACTTTTATTTCCATTTATTTTTTTTAAATTACTCTCTTAAAACTTGTTCTGTTTTGTGTGTAAACTACCTTTTAAAGCACAGTTATAATGAAGTATGCAAATAATTTATAATAAAATAAACACATATATTTAACAAATCTGGTAACTACCCACAGTCCTTATACTATCATGGTTGCATCAATGAATCAGAATCTCCTGTGGAACTTGAAACAGATACCAGACTCAATCCCTAACCTATTGGGTCAGAATCTTCAGTGGTGAGGGCTGAACGCCCCTGATTTTAAAAAGTTCCACAGGGATTGCTGATGAATATGTACCACTCCCCTTTACTGACCTCTTTTTCTGAAACAAAACTGAAAACTACTATAATTGAACATTTTATGAAAGGAGTCATCAAAAACAAAGTTATTCATAGATAAGTTGTGCCATTCCTCTATAGTAATAGTAAGAATTAATAAAAAATATTGTTAGTAAGCCTGGAAAAGTAAATTTACCACATTAAGTCTTCTTTGTCAACAGCTCCATCTACTGGATAAACTTAGGCAAAATCTTCCTAAATACACTCTTGTGAAATTTCAGAACCATAAAAGAAAAATTCAGTTTCCAGACAGGGCAAAACAGATAATCTACAAAGGCATAATAATCAAGACTTCTTTTAAAAAAATAATAAACACTATTTCTTTTATTTAACTGTTACTTACATGAAAAAGTTTTTCTGTCTTTGGAAAAACTGCAACAATATCATACAGCCGGACCCTCGAAGAAGTTGCTCTCTAATAATAACAAAAGAATGTTAAGTTACTCTCTAGTTATAAAAAATGTTGCCATATAGTAACAAAAACAGTACCCATAGGATTCTGCCTCTGGTTTGGCTGCACACCTAACATACCACTGACAGTTTTGCTTTGCTTTGTATGTTGGCAGAAAAGACTTTCTAAGCACATGAGAACTTAGATATCAACATCCATTCCACCAACCTTCTACCTTCCTTCCTACAATTACACTTGTATCAAACATTGTGTTTGCGATACAAAAATCAAATTAGATAGCCCTTGCTTTTACAAACTAGTGGAGGAGTTTGTCAGACACTACACTAGGAGTACAGGATAACTTAAGGCATATGTCTGCCCTTCAGGCAATTCACAATTTTGTTGGGAGACAAAAAATACACTTGACTAAGTGTGAGGCAATTAGAATGTTAAATACAAATTAAACTGCTAGATGTGCAGGAAAACACCTGAGAAACCAAGGACAGAATGAGAGAAAAATAAGACAGCTTATCCTGGCTTATCTTCCTCCCATTAAATGCTGAAATTCCTCAGGACTGTCCTAAACCTTCTCTTCCCACCTCACACTTGGACCAGCGAGTCTCATCCATGAGAGTCCCATGAATTAAATTATTCTCTATAGGGTGACCACTTCCAAGCCATTATCTGTTATTAGGATCACTCTTCGAAGGGCCATGCCTTTCCAACTGCCATTTGATAGGCTCCATTGGAACTTTTACAATAACCCACCAAGTCCCAAATGCCATGCCCTCAAAGCTGCTTTTCTTTGTAAGTCCCGTCTCAGCAAATGGTACCACCAGCTACTAACTGGCTGCTCAGGCCACACTAAGGCACTATCATCCTAAATCCAATTGTCTGCTCACCCAGACCAACCTCCCTAACCTCATCTCAGGTTAGCCAGCTAAGAACACACCCAGAACACACCATGTTTTCTTTGGCTTCAGGGCCTTTGCATAATCCCTCCTGTCTCTGAGAACACTCTCTCCCCCACTCAACATCTATATAACACTCACTGATTTTTCTGGCCCCAATTTGAACATCAACTTTCTCAAACTGGCCTCCAGAGCATCCTTTATTTACTACCTCCACCTTTTTTTTTTTTTTTAGCTATTTCTCACAGATTTAAAAGGACTGTGTCTGTATTATTCATAGCAATATCCCTAGCACCACTGTATGTCTCAATGACTAACAGTTGCCCAAGGACTCATGTATTGTGGTATTCCTGTACATGTGCCATGAGTGGAAGAGATTCTGTTATATTATGTGAATTCTGAGGATGAGGAAAGCAGGCATGTGTCATGCACAGGGGTGGGGGTGTAAGAATGGGTTAAGTTGAAAACATTACTCCATCTACTTAAAAGTCCAAAACGAGAGAAGAAAGGTAATTAACTTACCAAAACATTGCAGTGAGATGGGTCCGAAACAATAATTGTCAGTCGAGTTAAAATTTTTATTGGTCTTGATTTTCCCTATAATCAAAAACATACCATCAAAAAAAGCACAGAATACGAATGACTGATGTTCCTCTTTACCAGTGGAAGCATTCATTAAAAAGATGCCAGCAATAGGGCAGTAAAGATCAGTAAAATTCAGGCTTCATTCTCCAGGAATTTATATTACAGCTAGAGAAAAAAGGTGTATATTAAACCACATAATAAGATAAGTTGAAGGCTGTGGGACTTCAGGAAAGAAGACCCCTGAAGAAGTATGGAATTGATAGTAAGAGAATGTTTCACAGAGAGCTGGGTCCCGCTGGAAAAGTAAGACTGGTAAGCAGAGGAAGGGGCATCGCAGGGTAGAGAACCATACATGTCAGGGGCGTGTCTGCAGTGAAAGAATAGGTATTAGGCTTCTTAAACAACAAAACACCTACCTGTACAATTGGCAAAGTTGTAAAGAGTTCTGAGACAGCTATTGGTTTTTCAATTTCCTACAACAAATAATAAACAGTTATCCTAGATTATACATGTTAATGGGAAAAAGCATAATGGAAAACTTACTAAGGGCTTGCAGAAAAGATAATTTAAGAAAAGAAATAAGAAAACTAATTTGTGGTATTCCGAAACACTAAATTAGCTTTTTATTTTTTTCTTAAAAAATTAAAGGAAGCTGAAGAGAAGAGAAACAACTATAAATATTAATGGATAGGAAGGATGAAAAGTAGTTTTTAGACTGAAATAATCTGTAAGGTACAGTTGTTGGCCTAAAGAGAAATATACACATTTACCAGTATGTTTTTGTTAAAGAGTTAAAAAATCAAATACTGTGGATTATAGTCAGTCAATAACAATGCACTTTTTAAAAAAAATGACTTACTAAGTGACTTAATTAACATCAAATTAACTTTAAGAATCCTCAAAGCTTGTCTATTATTGTTACAAAAAAGCTATCATTTGCACAAATATGCATCAACTCAACTAATATAAAATACGAATAGTGCACAGAGAATGCATTTTTTTAATTGCAAAAAAAAATATGCTTATCTGTAGGTTCCATATTACCAATATAAATAATTATAAAAACTGTTTGTTATTATTAACTTCAGAAATTATATTTTACCTGTTTCTTTTCTTTAAATTCAACCACGTGATTGATGGCAACCACTGAATAGCCAACTGAAAAGAAAAATGGAACATTCTTCTTAAATATAACAACCTCTTTCCTTCACCCATAGTCCCATCCCACTTCTAGATGTCAAGACTAGGAGGAGGTTTGCAGAGTGGTATGGGTTTGGGCTCTGGTGTCAGACCGCCTGCTTTCAGATCTAAGCATTACCAAGTACAAGTTTCAGATTCTTCGTCTGTCAAAATGGTGATAATAAAAGAACTTAACATACAGGTAGTGGGGATTAAATGAGTACTTGCAGAGTGTTTTAGAACCGTGCCTGGCACTTAGGTAAGGTTTTATTTGACCTCTGTGACTTGGTAGCATGATACTAAACACCCTTAACTTTGGGTGTCTCCTTTCCATCTATCATTCTCTTTCATATTCCTTTTTCATTTTCATCCCACTAACTTTGTACTAGTCAGCCTCACCTTTATTCTCACTCATTTCTTTTGCTTTTTAGCCTATTACTTCCTCTTCAGGCCCTTTTCCCAAGGAGAAATGGAGTAATGATGCCCTCACACCAGCATCCACTTCTCTTTGGAGCTCTCCACCATCAAGATTGGGAACTCTTTGAGGCCAGGGCCTTGCTCTATCAGCCTCAACACAGAGCACCATTCTGGGCATTTGACTACCAAAATTATGTCTAAATCATATTTTCAACTTATTTTAACACTAATGGGGGTGGTGGTAATAACAGTATATGAAAATATAATGCATGTTAATGCCAAAATAGTGGGCCCCCTTCATCAATTTGTCCAACTTCCTTCTTTCCTTCCTCACTCAAAAATTGAATATCCATTCCACAAGAGGCCGTTTGCTACGTGTTGAGAATACAGGAAAACCAGAAGATAAAAGAAACTTCCAGTACTTTGTGCTTCACCTTTCACTTGTTCAAATCAACCAAGCCCCACCAACACACCCCACCACCATTATCCTCCTCCTCCTCCTCCTCCTCCTCCTCCTCCTCCTTCTTCTTAATATATATTTTGCTGATTTTTTACAGAGAGGTAGAGAGAGGGATAGAGAGTTAGAAACATCGATGAGAGAGAATCATCGATCAGCTGCCTCGTGCACACCCCCTACTGGGGATGTGCCCGCAACCAAGGTACATGCCCTTGACCAGAATCAAACCTGGGACCTTTCAGTCCGCAGGCCAACGCTCTATCCACTGAGCCAAACCGATTTCGGCACCACCATTCTTCTTGACCATACTCCAAAGTCTGCTGTAAGTTTTCTTGTTATACCCACTCTAGAAACCTTTTGGCTACTAAACAATGTCTCTACTGTCCTTCAGAAATGTCAACTAGATTCAATTTCTCCACAAACTTTTCCTAGATTACTCATTTGGCATTTTAGGATTACTTTCCCAATGTCTCTGGTGTAATTTCTATTTATATAACTTGTTTCTGAAGCTTATTGGTTTCTTACATCACATCACAAACCAAGAACCAGGGATCTGTCTTCTTTATTCTTTGAAAATTGCCAAGCACAAATAACACTCTTTTATCTTTAACTAAAATCGCGATGACTTTCTGTCCTGTTATGACTTTTCACTTAATTTTAATTATACACATTGGGTAACAATGTATAGACACTTGACCACATCTCCTTCAAGAATATTTGAAATTGAGGCAATTTTCTAAATAAGTCATCATTTTCTGTCTTTTTAAAAAGGTGTACAGCTTTTTAATTTATTCCATAAGCAGCGAGTGAGCCAATCACTCTCTGCGAGGGCTGCTGAGTGACTGTGCTGAGCACAAGAAATAAAAAGAACGAATAGAAAGACTTGGCCGCTCTCTACATATCATGATTCAGTCATTAAGGGAAAAGCATCCGGAAAAGCTTAACTGAATTAGTAACATAAACTACACCCAGAAAACTTGATTTTAAAGGAACCACCAAATAGTAGCATTAAACGGCCCAGATCATCACTGGTGAGGAAAGTATTCTCAGAGAGAAAACGCTAATTAGTGGCTACAAAACTACAAGAAGAAATGGTGTAACCCACTTCGCCAAAGGCTGGCTGCAGCCGGCACTACCCTCTGACAAGCATCATTACCAGCTCTCACAGTGCTGAGAACTGAGGAACCCTGCAGAAACCTCTTCATTTGTAAATCCTTCTAGCCCCACATCTAAGAAGAAAACCGCAGCCAGATTAGTTCCAATAATTCAAACGGGGTCTTATCTCTCAGGGCTTCCGCTTCCTTGGAGTCAAATAGGAATCCAGCGTTCTGTCCATGCTGCTTGCCCCCACCCCCAAATATATCCTCTCCTACCTACCCTTCCTATAAATATCCCAACGCTCGCAGCCCCCCGTTCCTCCCCGCTTTCCCGGGCCCCCCAGCACTCTCGGTCTAGGCACTGCTCACGCCTTTGCTCCGACCCAGTCGTGCAAGGCAGACAAGGGGCGTGACAGTAAAAGCACGGGTGTAGGTGACACGTGGAAGCCCTGGCTTCTACATCCCATCAGCTACGGGGCCCTACACAAACCCTCCACCTCCTCGTGGCCTCAGCTTTCTCCATTTGCACGAAAGGAAGAGCTAGTGGGTAACAGCTCCCCAGGGCCTTCGAATTTCCCGCGTGCAGGATCCAAACCACCCGTGGTGGGCATCGGCTTCCAGGGACATCCCAGAGACACGGGGGCACGGCCTTGCCGAGTCCTCCCAGAACGTGGCCGGACAGTCTGGGGGGGCGGCGAGGCGGGGCGGGCATCGCGGCCCGCGAGGCCACGCGACTCACGGTGAGCGGCGTTCTCCACGAGCCCGCGCAGCGCCTTCAGGTCCGAGCCCGCTCGCAGGTCCAAATCTGCAAACACCGCCATGCTTGAGTCACGTGACCGCCCCGCGGGATCTGCGCAGGCGCGGGCCCCCGCTCCCCGAGGCATGCTGGGATTTGTAGTTTACTCAAGCATTTGGTCCCTCCCGAAGTTTCCCAGGCATTTGCTTCGCTTTCAAGTACCAAATGTAAAAATCAGTGTGTCGAAACCAAAAGCCTCACTTCACTCCTTTGTGTTATTCTAAATGAGAAAGTTTGCTTTCCCCAAGAGGTGTTCACAACTCCTACCATTCCTCCTATTAAAGGGTAGAAAGTAATTCTTAGGCAATACAACTAAATAGCATTTATTGAGCGCCTGCAATAAACCAGAAACTCTTGCTAAGAGCTGGAAATGCTTAAAAAAAAAAAAAAAAAAAAAGACATAAATAACCCGTTTTCTTTCCTACCTGTAAAGACCATGCTATTGTTTAAAATAGGCTCATCGGCGGAGACCGGTTTGGCTCAATGGATAGAGCGTCGGCTTGGGGACTGAAGGGACCCGGGTTCGATTCTGGTCAAGGGCATGTACCTTGGTTGCGGGCATATCCCCAGTAATGGGTGTGCAAGAGTCAGCTGATCAATGACTCTCTCTCATCGATGTTTCTAGCTTTCTATCTCTCTCCCTTCCTCTCTGTACAAAATCAATAAAATATATATATATATTTAAAAAAATAAAAAAATAAAATAGGCTCATCGGGAAGAGGGGGAAGCTGACCTGAAAACCTCGAAAAAGATTGCCCTAGGGAAGCAAAGGGTCTTTCTTTTCTTTTCTTTTTCCCCCAAACCCAACTGGCTGTGACATAGCGCGGGGCTTTCTATTTCCAACCACAAGATGGCAGGGGTGGGCCTAGGTGAAGAGGAAGAGAAAGAGAAAGGGTGCGAAATTGGAAAACAGTCATTGAGTATTGTACAGAAGGCCAGCCAATTTGCTAAGTACTTTCCTTACGTATTTCATTTAATTTTCAAAGCGAGTGAGCTAAGTGCTTTTTTTGTATGTTTTTTTTTCTCCTTCAACAAATGCATTTTATATCTGCATATTAAGTGAAGAAAAATTGCTCAGGCAACTAAAACTTTTCACTGAAGGAAATTTATAAGGAATACATATTGAAGGCAAGAGAAAGAACAGGTCCTAAACACAAAAACTAGCATTTTCAAACATAATAACTATAAATTTTATTGTTCAGTCATACCTTGAGAATATAGCTAAGAACTCAAAGGATAAATTATATTTAAAAAACTGAAGTATCTCTAGAATTTTCTATTGCAGCTGATAAGCAAATAATATATAAAAGCTGTATTGTTGAGAATTTTGACTTGACTAAATTTTTTGGAAATGCTGCTTAAAAATGGAACATCATTAGGAAGTGACTTATTTTTGTGTATGAATAATTTTAAGAATTTTAAAGTTGTCTTGTCAGAATTAGTAATCATGGCCAATTCTACTGGGATCAATGTTAACTGCATCAGTTAATATTGATCCCAGTAGAATACAACATAAACACGATGTGGCAAGACTTTGGCCAATTTATTGTACTATTAACTAGAAATGACTTTGAGCTCAAAACCTAAAAACTATATAAATAATAGCCATGGTAATTAAGCATGCCTCACACGCAGTTCATATTCCAGTAGTGGATGCTGAGGGAATTTTGAACTGCCAAGAATACTCTTTTACTAAGCTTTCCATGGAGTTCTCTCTGTGAAATTTGTATTGAGGAATGCCCTCTAGGGGGCGTGCATGTACCACTTATATTCCAGAATGGGTAGTACAAAAGACTGAGTTATAAAATAAATATATGTTCTTGGATCTATCTGTTCTCTGTTCATCTTTTTAAAAACTTACATTTAAAGGTTATATTTATTTTGTAAAGGGAACGAAATTTTTCTAAATGGAAGAAACCAAAGGAAAAAGGCACATTTAATAGTTAGGGATAATGCAAATAAAAGTAGCATAATTAAAAGGCACATGTATCTAAATTAAAACTCACAATTCACTTTAAGCTGAGTAATTGTTTAAAATCATGAATGACTCTTGGTTATAGGCCATTATTCTACACTACTCCCCCCCCCCTGCCCCCGCCAACAAATGTTAACAAAACTCCTAGTATGTAGCAGGAATAAGAAAACATACCTCCTTTGGGAAGTTCATAGCCTAATAGGGAAGACAGTCATGTAAATGGAAAGCATAATGCAACACTAGGTGCTATAATAAAGATTTGAAAAAATGTGCTTTAAGAGTCTGGAAACGATTGTATTAACTATGGTGAGAAGAATTGTCACAGAGGAGATACTTCCTGTTTGTTGGACTGTTTTATCCGAAGTAGGCCACCCCAGAATTTCTGTTGACGGATCTCAGTCCTAAGATGTGTGTTCTGTTTCTATGCTACTGCTCTGTAGCCCGACTGGCAGCCACAGGGTCATGTTCGGGTGTTTAGACACAATAATCTTAGCGCTAGTTTTCCTAGACTTTTCTCATCCAATTCTGGGGTCTTTTCTCACCCACACAATTAGTTTAGTTGAGTGAGGCAATGGGAGGGTTAAAAAGTGAGCATCTAAACATTTTTGAGAAGTAAAAACTAGTCCTATAGGAAGTCAGCTACATCGTCATTGGAAATTATTGGAACCCCAGTCAGCATGACATTAGTTTGCTTAACTGACTAGTGAGTTATTGATTCCTATGGCATAAAAAGCTTTATTTTACCTGTGCTTTTTAAGTAAATCTAGATTGTCAGAGTATGCTGGTGTATGGGAAAAGAAACTCTCTTATGCGTATGTCCTATAGATAGAAATGTGTGGTTTTCTATAGACATGATTAAGCACATGCATTTGGATGGGCTAGATGAGTACTTGGGATAAAGAAGAGCTTATAGAAAGCAGTTCCTGTTGTAGGTTATGCTATCCTGTACTCCCCCAGAGCAGTTATGAGAGGAGGATTGCCTGTTGGGAGATTACATCACAAAACTGTAATTCTCAGGTGCCCTCACTGACAATTTAATGAGAATGTGGGTTATACGCAATGCGAGTCTAGACAAGGTTTGGTACTTTTAAAAGCATCAGCTATTTTTTAAATGAAACAAACAAAAGGGAGAAAATCTAAAAACATGGTTTGATTTAGATGCCAATACGTCTCTATCTCCAGGGTAAGTGCCAAAGAGGGGGTATGTGGGTGGGGGCTGCAGGTAGGGGGTGATGGTGAAGGAAGCAACACCTTTATATGGATTTTAAAACACCAGGAAGCCAAGGGCAGAACAAATAAAAAATTCAGATGAATGTTTAGGTATTTTATGAAGTACTTTTTGTGAAGCTGTTATTTTTAGCTTTTTATTTCCAGAGAAAATTGTGGAAAAGCATACACAAGATTTTAGCATTTTTATGAAGATAGGACTATTTGTTAGTCAAAGTTGAGAGGGAAATGTAAAGAATTCCAGATTGTTCTGTCAGGATTTTGGAATAATACAATGATAGATGAAATTTAAACTCAGCATGAGCAAGGTAATGCTGCAGATGCTGAGATTTTCAATAACTATGTTTATACACATTGTGACAGCTTATAAATTAAATCCTAGAACTCTTAGGAAATACACCCAGCCATCACCAGGAATAATAGAATAGAGGTGATTGCTCTATAAAAAGGGGAGTTTGAACCTGATGCTATATGGAAATGGAAAAGGAAGTAAATGTGAAAGTAGAATTTTTCTGCATATTTGGTGAGTTTGTATGTCCTGCAATCAGAATACAAAAGCAAAACAACATCAGAAGTTGCTTTGAAATATAAGTGGGTTGGGTAAATGCTGATAAGAGTGAAAAATTATATAGAATGTAGATTCAATTAAAAATGCATCTATTGCTTTTTAAGTTCTTTGTATAATTAATTAATGTGGGACATTATTTATTTATTTATTTATTTATTTATTTATTTAAAATATGTTTTCATTGATTTCAGAGAGAAAGGGGAAGAAAAAGAGAAAGAGAAACATCAATGAGGGAGAATCATTAATTGGCTGCTTCCAGCACGCTCCAAACTCTAGCATGTGCCTTGACCCAGAATTGAACCGTGACCTCCTGGTGCATAGGTCAGTGCTCAACCACTGAGCCACGTCGGCCTGGCTGGAATATTATTTAAAAGAGACAAACTGACCTGATTATTCCAGGGGGAAAAAATGAGAAAAGTCAAAAGTATTTTGTAAAATTTATTACCGTGGGAATTTTAAGAGGCCTTGAGACAATTCCAAACCTCAAAACCAAAAAATGAAGACTTTTCAATGCAGGCATGAACGATCAAGGACAAGTCATTAAACTTCTGCTGGAAATAGGTCTCTATTTCCCTCTCTGTATTGGACAGTCAGCAAATGGTTTCTTTTTTTTAAAAAAATATCTTTATTATTTTATTTATTTATTTAATATATATTTATTGAGTTTTTACAGAGAGGAAGAGAGAGGGATAGAGAGTTAGAAACATTGATGAGAGAGAAACATCCATTAGCTGCCTCTTGCACACCCCCTACTGGGTATATGCCAGCAACCAAGGTACATGCCCTTGACTGTAATCAAACCTGGGACCTTTCAGTCCGCAGGCCGAAGCTCTATCCACTGAGCCAAACCGGTTTCAGCAACAAATGGTTTCTTAAATGGCTTTTGACTACAAACTAGTTTTCTTTTGTCTGAAAGGATGTTTAATATTAACATAACCAAGGTTGAAGAAATTTCCTCATCCATCTTCTTAAATATTCAATAGTATTGCTTTGTGGCTTACATATTATCATCTAGTCTTCCTCTGACTCAATATATTGATCTCCTTATCCCAGGCAGAGGAGAGCCCCTGACATTTTCATTAATATCGAGAGAGCTGTGGACATTGTCCACCTTTTAAGGATTTTTCCTACGTAAATTTGTTTTTTTAAAAAATGTATTACCATTTGATGGCAATAGCAAATGCGTTTCCTTATCTGGATGGATAGGGCTAATATCTACCTTGAAGAATGAGCGTATTATTCAGCATTCAGATCAATACATTTTGAGGTTTGTTCTTTTCATTTACGATCCGCTAGGGCCTAACTAGAAAAGAAAGATTTAATTATTTTAAGAGTCTTAAACTAAAGAAATCACCGCTGGCTTCCAATACAACCTTGAAACAAAATGACGTAAGTCTCAGGAATAATAAAAATCAGCCACTCTTGACAGGGGTTGAGTCCCAAGGGGATTTTCGGCCATAGGCACTAAATCAACATACTCCTCCAGGATTCTTCTGAAGAACATTGTAACAGGCCATGTCTGCGTCTCTGTGCCACATTTCCAGGATGTCCTGGGAAAATGAACCCTCCTTTCAACAGATGAGGCTTTGAAGTCTGAAGCTAAAAAATAGCAGGGTCTATTTTCACGACTAAAAGGCCTGCTTTCTAGACACTCGGACGGTGCTGTGACCTGAAGGCATCTTTCCCTCGCCTCCTTTTTCCCCCCTTCTTTTTCTGAGATTCCACCACCACCACCCCATTCGGGGCTCCCTTCTTTTGCATCACTGCTCTCTCCCATAAGTGGTCAAAAATAGGAAACGGAAGTATCTATTTGTTGCTTGGTGTAGTGCTTGAAAATGCTTTTTTAATTAAAGGGTGGAGGTGGGGGGGAGGGGGGGAGAAGAGAAGATTCCTCTCCAGATTCTTAATTTTGTATGAGTCCGCATGCCCGCGGGCTGCACAGGCGGGTCGTTTACAGCCCGGAGCAGGTGCAGGTGCGTCCCGGGGGTCCGAGCCTCCCTCGGCCAGGACCCGCGGGCTGGCCCGCTAGGGATCCCGGCTGGCGCGGGAGGCGCCACCCCCGCCCAGTGCGGAGGCGCGGCGGCGGCGCGGCGGCCCCTGCCCGGTGCGGGGGGAAGCCCGGTCCGGGGTCCGAGGGGCGAGGGCAGCTAGCTCGGCGGCGGCGGGGACGCGGCGCGGCTGCCGCAGGGGAGCGGCGGCGGCGGGCGCGAGGGGCGGGGCGCCCTCCGCAACTTGTGCGGCTGCCTCCCCGGCGCTCTCCGCCGAGCCGCGCGGCGGCTGCGGGCTGCGGGCTGCGGGCGGAGCGGCCAGCCGATCGCGGTCCGCCCGCACGAGCCCCCGCGAGCCCCGGGCGTCCGTGGGGCGCCCCCCGCGCCTCCCCGCAGGGAGTCCCCGCGCCCCCGCGCTCCCGCCTGGTCCGCAGCAGCGGCTGGGGGGCCCGGGACGTGCGGGGCCGCGAGGCCGAGCCGGGCGCCCCCCAGCGGCGGGCGCGGGGCCCCCATGGCGGGGCCGGGCGGAGCGGAACCGGCGCGGAGGTGAAGCCCCTGCACCGGGAGCCGGGAGCGCGTGGCGGCGGGGCGCCGGCTCCATGGGCAGCGGCGGCGGCGCACGGCGGCACGATGATGGACGTTAACAGCAGCGGCCGCCCGGACCTGTACGGGCACCTCCGCTCCGTCCTGCTGCCCGAGGTGGGGCTGCCGGACCTGAGCCCCGACGGCGCCGCCGGCCGGCTGGCGAGCTCCTCCTGGGCGCCGCACCTGCTGCGCGGGGCCCCCGCGGGGACCGCCAGCCCCGTGCCCACCTGGGACGTGCCCCCGGACAATGCGTCCTCCGCCGGCTGCGGGGAGCAGATCAACTACGGCAGAGCCGAGAAAGTTGTCATCGGCTCCATCCTGACGCTCATCACGCTGCTGACGATCGCCGGCAACTGCCTGGTGGTGATCTCCGTGTGCTTCGTCAAGAAGCTCCGCCAGCCCTCCAACTACCTGATCGTGTCCCTGGCGCTGGCCGACCTCTCGGTGGCCGTGGCGGTCATGCCCTTCGTCAGCGTCACCGACCTCATCGGGGGCAAGTGGATCTTCGGCCACTTCTTCTGCAACGTCTTCATCGCCATGGACGTCATGTGCTGCACGGCCTCGATCATGACCCTGTGCGTGATCAGCATCGACAGGTAAGGGCCGGACCGCCCCGTCCCGGTCCCGGTCCCGGTCCTGGTCCCGGTCCCGGTCCCGGTCCTGGTCCCGGTCCCGGTCCCGGGGTCCGGCTGACTGGGGGGATGTGCTTGCAGGTAGCTCCCCTTTCCTGGGAAGCCAGATGTCACGGTGGGATGAAGGGGGTGCGCTTAACACATCAACCCCACCACACACATCAGCCCCATCAGTGAGAGCAAAGCCTTTGTTCACTTTTTTTTTTTAAAGAGCTGGACACGTTCACCGATTTACTCTAGGGAAGATTTTTAAGACCCAAGTTAAGAGTATTTCAAGCATTAGCAGTTCCACCAGGGGGTCCCTTGTCTTGGTTTTCAGAAGGAATGTGATCCTTTCTGAACTTGGCAAACCCCTTGCTGCGAGCCCTAAAGAGTCAATGCTTACTTTAAGAAATCAGTCTGAGAAGTCACCTTGCTACTCTCCAGGCCAATGAAAAGATCTAGGATGGTCCCAGAATTAGGGGGGAGGAGCGGGGGGGGGAGGGGGGTGGGTGTTACACCTCGGCGTTACACCCCCTATGATCGCTGATCCTGAATATTATTCTTTTGGAAGTCTGCTTTCTGTGTTTGGCAACGCTGTCTGCATCTTCTATTGTAGGCTTACTGACTGGAGCCTTACTTCCCGTCTGAGTGGTTGGTTCTAGCCTTTTCATCATACCCCTTGGGAATCTTCTCTTGAGAACTCCCCCACCGGAGGAGTCATTGAAACATAGGCTGGCCATCTGTCAGGGGGTGCTGGGGGGAACATTTCTGCCTATCGTATCAGATTGGACTAGGAGATCCCAGGGTTTCTTCAGACTCCAGGGTTAAAACAGGATTCTGCCATGGAGCTAGTCTCTGGCCCTAGAAATACTGTGCAACCAACAACGTGACGTGTGATCCCGATACTTTTTGGCCAGAGAACAACTCTTTGCTTCCCTAGAAATGGAAATTTTAAACCTGAATATTCACACTCAGAAGTCTGCTGGTATTTTAAAACCAGCACAGAACTGGTATTCGGTTGTGTTTAACGATACAGAGAAATGGTTGCTTATTTTCTTTGGGGACCTACAGAACCTTTAAATATGTAGACCTCTCGGCGTAGGAGAAATAATTGATGCCGCCACACTTAAAATTGACAGTACCTCAAAGGATGGTCTAGCCTGAAACAGATTTTTCCTCCTTTTCCTCCCTGTAAACACTGCTGTTTGTGGTTTGCTGGTATTTAACATGTTCTGCTATTTTACTGCTTGGCCAGGGTTTATAATAACTTAATAAAGAGAATGATTGGAAAGGGGGTGTTTTCAAGGAAAAAAACCACATATAGTGTAGCTGCATTTAGTTAAACGGCCAGAATATTATTATTTTTTAATGGATCTTGCCATTTTATATGTCAGGAGCTTCTGACAGCAAATAATTATTTTTGGTAGTAGAAGATGAAATGCATATATGAGAATATTAGCTCCAAACTTGACAGCTGAAGTTCTGAATGACTGTAGTTCAGCCTGGAAAAAACATATGCATTTACAGTCTGGTTGTGGCAACAGGGACTAGGAAAGCGCACTCAACATATATAGTAAGTATAAACATGAATTATAAGCGCAACAATCTGACTGCTCGGCCCGCCAAAGCTGTGCTTCTTGCATGAATGGAGCCCTTTTAAAAGGAACTTAGTGGAGTAAAGCAGATAATTCATACTGCAAGTAATGCATTTATAATCTTTTGTCATTTCGTAATTGATAAATGATAATTAACACAGTGCACTAACCATCTCCTAAGACATCCAGTGCTTCTGTTCTGGGCACATTTAGGTTTGAGTGGGACCACCCTGACTAAGGTTTTCTTCACTCAGTGTGCAGTGTGATTTACTGGCAACAGGAACATCTTGAATACAGAGAAGAGGTTAATCCTTGTCAAGAGATTCTAATCTGTTATGTCCTTATGATGCCACAAATTGTGGTAATAAAGGGATATAGATTCTGTCTCTTCATTTCCCATAGGAATTGTGCCATTGATGATTTTTACTATTTTAGAAGATGAACTTGTCATTTCTTTACATAATATGAAGAATTGATTACATGGGAGACACAGATTGCTTTTCTTCTAAGAACACACAGAACTAAAAATGAGAAAAAGGAAAATACAATTGCATCTAAGGTGAATTATTTTTGAAAATACTGTGTTTTTTTTTCCTTCAGTTCCATTGTAGAATATGACTGATACATTAAAATATGCTAAGAAAATAGAAAAAAAATTAATCTTCATTTATGTATTCATTCTCTTTTGAGTATCTACTATGGGGTATGCTGTGTTTTATGCAGCATATCAGAGATGAATAATAATATTTCTGCTTTTGGGCTCATACTGTTGTCAGAGAAATTGGGGTGTCTTGTTCCCCACTGGGTGCTGGGGGTGGGGGTCCTTATAATATCTTGAGAAAAAGAATTTTCTGAGACTCACATGGGAGGATGGGGGATTTTTATTTGTGTGGAATTATATTTCTGTCTCTAAAGTTCCAATTCCTTTAGTTCAATCAGAGAAGAAGTGTAGCTGGGGTTTCAGTAGAGCTAGAAGCAAAGCCAGTGTCCAGAGTTTTCTTTCCATGTGGAAACCAGGCCCAGTTCAGCATCAGGCTAGCAGCAACCTATCAGTCCATTGTGTGTGGGGTCCACATGGCAGTGGGCCATATGGGCAAATACAGAAGAGTGCTGTGAACAATAAGAGTGCCAGGAGCATAAGAGGAATCAAGAGCATCAGAGACTGAGTTCCTTTGTATAAGGGATTAAATATCCCAAATTTCACACCCTTGCAGTGGCCATGTCCATTTTGACCAATGACCTGCTCCCAGGTGTGACTGACAGACAAGTATTTTTCCAAGGTCACCCTGACTTATTGTTATTGCACATGCACCCATCCTTCTTCCTGTCCAGTCCCTTCCCCCAGGGACCTGCAGGCAACAGACTGACCGGTGGCTCCTTGGGGGAGCGTAAAGCTTTAGCTTTTCTTGGTGAAGCTGCTCCGATGACATGCCAATAGTATTTGGCCTTCCCATTGCTCCTTTCCTGTTATGAATAACTAGGTTAATTACAATGGTATCGACACTACATTGTGAGAGTTTGGATTTCTGTTGGGCATTTAACCTTTGGTTATTGGAATCTTTGATTTTTCTTAACCACTCCCTACCGTACTGGGATGCTTTTCCAATGCAATTTCATGCCATGTTTCTCCACGGGTTTCAACACTTCCCGTATCCACCCTTTTCAGATAATGACTCATGATCATTGAAAAAAGTAGCAACCATGGGATGGGGAACTCCCTTATCTTTCCACCACCAGCCAACCAACTGTTGCCCTTTTATTTCGTTCTAGTTAAAAAGCAAGAAGACATTCTGTCCCAGCAAAGAACAAACGGCCAGCACATCACATCCCATCCCCTCTCACCTTCTCAAGGACCTTGTTCTTTCCTTGATTTCTCATCTCTTCTTTGTCTTCATTGTTTTCTCTCAAGTAGATCAAGCTTGATCTACCATTTTTAAGAACTCTTTTTTTGGCCTCACTTGTCACAACTCTTTCTTTGGTCCACTTCACAGTTAAACTGTGCCCACAACCTCTCTTTATTTCCTTACTCCTCAGATAGATGAGTTTGACACTCAACAGTTCTATAGTTCAGCAGTTCCCCTTTTAGGATGCTTTTAGAAATAGAAATCAAATTACCTTATAAGGAACAGCTTAAAAACATGCAAAAACAGTTCTATATATTGTTTAGTTGAGCTTATATAAGAGTGAAAGTGCAAAAGAATGGTGAACACCAAGTTTGGGAGAGTGGTCTATCACTCGTGGAGTGGGTAGAGGTGCAGTTAAGGAGTAGCATACATATCAACTACACTGAGTGGCCAGATTTTTATGATCTCTGAATGCATAATAATCTGGCCACTCAGTGTGTGTGTTAGAGGCTCAGTGCATGAATTCGTGCATGGGTGGGTCTGGCCAGCCTGGCCAGGGGGAGGGGCATGGGCAATTGGCCAACCTCCTGGTCAAGGGGACAATTTGCATATTAGCCTTTTATTATATAGGATTTTTCCATTGCTCTTTATATTTTCCTATATTACCATGCTTTTATCTGGGATTATTTTCTTCTGCCCAATGGGACTTTCATTAGCATTTAAAAAAAGTGAGTGCTGGTGACAAATCTCAATTTTTACTTATCTGAAAATGTCTTATTTTTACCATTATTTTTGACTGATGCTTTTTCAGCACTTTAAAAAGTTCCACTGTCTTTAAGCTTCCATTATTTCTGTTGCAAAGTCAGCCATTAGTCAACATTATTATTATTATTATTATTACTCCTTTGAAGAGAATGTGTCTTTTTTCCTCCAGCTGCTTTTAGGATTCTTTCTTCATCTTTAGTTTTTATCAGTTTTTCTGAGATGTTCCTAGGTTTGTCATTATTGATGTTTTGTTGTTGTTGTTTTGCTGTCAGTTCTGCAGGGATTCTTAGTAATTTTTGTATTTGTGTATTGATATTGCTAATGACTTGCTATTATCTCTTTAAATACTTTTACTGTTCCATTCATTCTTATTCTGTTCCAATCATTCTTATTCTGTCCTCAAATTTACATAATGTAAACCTTTTTATTTGATTGCACATCTCTTACATTCTTATTTTTCATTTAGCATTTTCTTTGGGCTTAATTTAAAAAATATATATTTATTGATTTTTTTACAGAGAGGAAGGGAGAGGGTTAGGAAGTTAGAACCATCGATGAGAGAGAAACATTGATCAGCTGCCTCCTGAACACCCCGACTGGGGATATTCCCGCAACCAAGCTACATGCTCTTGACCGGAATCGAACCTGGGACCCTTCAGTCCGCAGGCCGACGCTCTATCCACTGAGCCAAACTTGTTAGGGCTGGCCTTCAGTTTTGAAAAATTTTTGACCTGCCTTCCAATTTATGATCTCTTCTGCTATATTGAATATGTTTTTCAGTGTTGAGTTCTTAATTTCACAGTCTTAGAAATATCATTTGTCCTTTTTTTTTTTTTTTTCATTCGATCCCATTTATTGATTCTTATTCTTTGATAAAATTCTCTGCCTTTTTATGGAATTTCTCCAACCATTTACCATATTTTTGGGTATATAATCCTAGTTAAACTCTTTTTCTACTAACTCCAATATCTGAATCACTTTGTGTGTGATCTCCCTCCCTCCCTGGCAGGGTTTTGGGTCTGTATCTTGGCATACCTAGTAAATTTTTATTATATATTCAACATTTTGTATGAAAAATTGTAGATGTTGTAGATAATGTTTTTTCCTACAGAGAAAATAGCTGCTAGGCAGGCATATTGGGGGACTGATTATTATAATTCAATTAGAAACTGAGCCTGCTACTATGTTTTAATTTTGATAAAGCTCTGTCTGCCACCAGCTGATACCTCTTTTTAGGGTATAGTCTTCTTGGGATTTTAGCTAAGAGTATGGGTTCTTTTCTTTTCTTTTCTTTTTTTTTAAATCCTCACCCGAGGATATTTTTTTACATTAATTTTTAGAGAGAATGGAAGGAAGTGGGGGAGACAGAAAGAAACACTGATGTGAGAGAGATAAACCGATGGATTGCCTCCTGCATGCCCTGGATCAGGGCCGGGAGCCTGCAACCAAGGTACATGCTCTTGACTGGAATCAAACCTGGGACCCTTTAGTGATCAGATTGATGCTCTATCCACTGAGCCAAACCAGCTAGGGCAGCATGGGTGTTCTTGATGACTTCTTCCCCTGGTTAGTTCAGAACCCTAATTTTTCTCTCCTCTGCACTCCCACTAAAGCTTTTTGAGAGCTCTCTCTTGGCTTCTTAGCCCCCAGCCCTATACATCTTCAGAATTCAGCCGATGTGTTTAAGGGAAGACCAGCCAAGTGTTGCGCTTAGTTTTCTGCTTCTTACTGGGATTTTGGCCACTTAGGTCTACAATTTTTGTCTTTCTGGCCTCAAGAAACTACTAGAATTTCTTTTGGTGTTTTGCCTCTTAATAGCAACTCTGTGGAGGCTCTTTCCCTGGATCTTCAGCCCTTTAACCCCTCACCTAGTTTTGGAACATGTCCTGTGGGAAAGAGTGACTGCAGAATTTTGGCTTGCCTCTCTGTGGTTCTCTCTTTTCTAGGATTTTGTTCTCTCAACTCCTGGTTGTCTCAACAACTCTATCATGCCTTTAAATAGGTGTGTGTATGTATATATGTGTGTGTGTGTGTGTGTGTGTGCTTTACCCAGATTTTCTAGTTGTTTCCATCAGAAGCATTGGTCTGAAGCATCAAGCAAAGCTAGGAGTGGCTATGTGCCTGAAATGTTTTAAATATGTCCAAATATAGAAATATAATCACCTAAATTTCCTGCTTAAAACTGTTCATTGGCTTTTCATTTCCCTTGGAATAAAATTCAAACTATTTAACACATCTCCAGGTTCCCTGATTTGTTCCATCCTTACTCCCCAACATTTAAAAAAAAATATATATTTTGTTGATTTTTCACAGAGAGGAAGAGAGAGGGACAGAGAGTTAGAAACATCGATGAGAGAGAATCATCGATCAGCTGCCTCTTGCACACCCCCTACTGGGGATGTGCCTGCAACCAAGGTACATGCCCTTGACCGGAATCGAACCTGGGACCTTTCAGTCTGACGCTCTATCCACTGAGCCAAACCAGTCTTGGCTCCCCAACATTTTGTATCATATTCCATCTTGCTTTCCATAATATAATCATATTTATTTATTTATTATTATTATTTTTTTAGTTTTCGCATTATATCAAGTGCTTTCCTACATTAGGTCCATTCTAGGCAAACCCACCAACTAAGATGTTTGCAAAACTATGGTTTTATGTCTGGAGTTCTATTCCCTAATATTTTTTTTTTGATACCAAGTCGTAAAGCTTAAAGTGTTTAACTTTCTAGAATAGTAATAATTAAAATGTCTAAAAAATACCAAATATTGGGAAGGGTGGAGAGCAAAGGGAATTTTCATACATTGCTAGTGGAATTGTGAATTGGTAAACCACTGTGAAAGCAGTTTGCATTATCATGTCATGTTGAAGATACATCCTGTGATTCTGTTATTTTACCACTAAATATATATCAGAGAGAATCTTGTTTCCAAGAGTCTTGTACAAGAATATTTATAATATCAAGAACTTTGAAACCTTCAAACTTGAAAACACACCTGTGTATCAGTAGTAGAATGGGTAAATATATTGCGGTACAGTCACACAATAGTAAACTATTCAGTAGTGGTTCAAACTTGAGTGTGCATAAGAATTATCCAGAGAGCTTATTAAAACACAGATTATTGGGTGCCACCCCAAGAGTTACCAATTTAGTAACTTTGGGGTGGAGCCTAATAGTTTTCATTTCAAACAAATTCCCAGATGATTCTGACGCTTCTGGTTTGGAGACCTTACTTAGAGAATTGTTACTATAAAGCAGTAAAAATGAACAAATTATAGCTAAAATGAATCTCACACAGTAATTTAAATAATTTTTTATTATAAAAATTTTGAAACACATTTAAAAGTCAAGAGTAAAGCCCTGGCCAGATAGCTCAGTTGGTTGGATGTGGCGAGCCGGCACAGCATGGCATATTCAGTCCCAGATTGGGCACCTTATGTGCCTCGCCAGCTCAGCCAGGTTCGGTGACCCTGAGAGGGGGCGGTGAAGGATTGGGAAAAGACAGACAAGAGAATGAAAACTGGGTCTGGGTGGGATGCTATCCTCTCTGATGGAGAGCCTCTTTGATGGAGAGCTAGTGACAGTGTCATGTATTACAAGCTGTGTATTTTATAGCAGATTCCAGGAGGCAAAGTAAGGGCGTGGTCAAGATGTTTACAACATTCTCATGGGTTTCAATTCTACTCAATTACATGCACCTGAACTCTATCAAGCCCACATCACTCAGGCACGTGGGGCCATGTATTTGGACCATAGGTTCAAGCTTACACTATAGCTGTTGGCTATAATTGTGCTGAGAGGGCTCTGCCCTCCAAGCTGGGACTTGCACGTGGCAATGAGAGGACTGTACCCTCTCATCAGTCCAAGGCTTGCACCTGTCCAAACACTGTAGCCACTCTCCACAGTTTGAATGTCCTGTACACCAAAAGGTAGCAGGTTCAATTCCTGGTCAGGGCATATAGATTGAAGGCTTGATCCTGTCCATATGGAAGGCAACTGATAGATGTTCTCTCTCTCTCCATCTCCCTCTCAAATCAATAAAAATATGTCCTTGGAGTGAGGATTAAAGAAAAAGGGGGAAAAAAGTCAAGAGCATAGTATAACAAGACTACTGTTTTAGACCTAATCAGTTTGGCCCAGTGGATAGAGCGTTGGCCTGTGGACTGAAGGGTGTCATGTTTGATTCTGGTAAAGGGCATGCACCTTGGTTGCAGGCATATATCCCCAGTAGGGGGCGTGCAAGAGGCAGCTGATCAATGTTTCTCTTTCATTGATGTTTCTAACTCTCTATCCCTCTCCCACTCTGTAAAAAATCAATAAAAAAAAAAAAAAAGCCTCTTTAAAAAAAAAAAAAAAAAAAGCCCACAGTTCTTAACCTAGCTTTAACTGTGATTAATTTGCGGCCCATTTATTCCATGTGTACTTTGCAACTCCTCCATCTTTGCAATATTTTAAATCAAATGTCAAACATCATGCCATTTCACCCATAAATACTTTCAGGTCACAAACGTAATGCTGAGCAGAAGAAGCAAAAAGTACAAAGGAACGCATAATGCAAAAATTTAAAACAGACAACATTGTTTAGAGACACTCTTGATACAAAGAAAAGGAAAGAAATACATAGCATGAAACAGTGATTACCTCTGGGTGGGAAGGAGAGGGTTGCGATCTGAGAGGTGTGCTGAGTGGGTCGAATGTTTCACCTCTTGATTGTAGTGGTAGTCGCACGAGTGCTCATTTTTGAAGTATCCATGTATATTTAGGCACTTTCCTGCCTATGTATCTGTTTGATAATAAAAGGGACAGAAGTATTTATTGGAAGACATCTTGTGAAGTATATTTGGATGTGTATCAGAGGTAGGATTAATCTGAGCAGATGCCGTTTCTGTTTTAATGCTCTCAGCAGCCATTCGTTTTCGGGTTCATGTGTGAGGACAGGGGTCATCGCTGTGTTCCTCACGGTTACCGGAACTCATCTGGCTCATTTGCAAGAGCTGTATGTAATCTTTAGTTCTGACTGGTGTCTGGCCGAAGCCTTGCTTCCTGGCCAGGTACTATGACTCATTGGCTTCGATGATCTGAGCTCTGCTCTTGGCTTGAATTCCGCTGTGATCAGCAGTGCAGGGGCATTCTGGCTTCTCCGGGTCTCCTTTGGCTCTGGAGGAACTCATCCTTGCTCATCTCTAAAATTAATTTCCAGCTTGTCGATGCACTTTAAGAGTTGAAAGAATCCTCTTCTAACCCTGCAATGGGAAGGCCCAGAGGGAGGACAAGAAACAGGTCTTCTGCTCTGTCCTGTGGTGAGGTAACGTTTCCCACAAACTTCTTTTTCTTCTTGTGTTCATTAACAAGAAGAAACACCTAGGGTAGAAATGCTAGTCGCTGATAGATGTTTAGTGCTTTGTTGTTCGCAGACCACTTTCCGGGCATTTAAATATCTCTTGACCCTCCCTTCCACCTTGTGAGGTGGGCATTATTATCCTCACTTTTGTGGGGGGAACTGGAGCAGGAAGTGACTTATCCAAGGACACAGTTTATATGCGTGGAACCTGTATTCAAAGCCCAGTCACACTTTTTAATGGGTTAATACATTCCTCTGCTCTTGGGATAAGGTCCTTCATTTTTTATTGAACCACAGGATTGTATAATCTGACTTTGCCTATTTCATCAGATTGAGGTTGGGATAGATTGTGTTTTAGGCTTTTGTGATCCTTGGTATCTGTTACAGCTACTTAACTTTGCCGCTGCAGGCTGGAAGCAACCTAGACAACATGTGACAGGATGGGTATGGTTGTGTTCTAATAAAAATTTGTTTGTGAGTGCTGAAATTTGAATTTCATATAATTTTCACATCATTAATTATTATTTTTGACTTTTTGAAATATTTTAAAATATAAAAATCCATTCTTTTTTATATTTATAAATATAAAATCCATTCTTTTTTTTTTTTTCAATCCTCACCTGAGGATATATTTTTATTAATCTGCCAAAACCGGTTTGGCTCAACGGATAGAGCGTCGGCTTGGGGACTGAAGAGACCCAGGTTTGATTCCGGTCAAGGGCATGTACCTTGGTTGCGGGCATATCCCCAGTGGGGGGTGTGCAAGAGGCAGCTGATCGATGACTTTCTCTCATCGATGTTTCTAGCTCTCTATCTCTCTCCCTTCCTCTCTGTACAAAAACAATAAAATATATTTTTAAAAATATCTTAGAGAAGAAGGGAGAAAGAGAGGAGAGAGAAACATTGATCAGTTGCCTTTCATAAGCACCCTGACCAGGGATCAAACCTGCAGTCTCTCTGGTGGACGGGATGATATTCCAACCAACTGAGCCACCAGACCAGTACATCAAATCCATTCTTAGTTGGGGATGGGATGGGCTATACAAAATTAGGCAAGGGCCAGATTTGACCTGCTGGAATTGGCCAACTTCTGCCCAAGATTTGAATCCATGAAATTATCTACTTACCTACCTAGGAGCCTACCATACCCCCCTCCCCCCCCTCGCCCCGGCCCCAATCCATCTGTTAGCTTTTGGGTTAGAGTTAAGGTGAACTCATTATGGAATAACAGGATCCTTTCCTTCACATATTTAAAATAGGATCTGAGCATCGGGCCCTAACAGAGAGGCCATGGCTGTGTGTGTGTGTGTGTGTGTGTGTGTGTATGTGAGAGAGAGAGAGAGATGAGATTTATTTAATTAGCAAATTGTACTGTGGCGATACAAAGAGTGAATAAAGACAGACTTGTCTTCTAGAGCTAATCTATTGAGCATAAATTACTTTATTCCTATGTCAGAAAATTTGGATCTTTAAAAAGTTAGGTTTTACAAATTGCTCTGCAATCAATCCCTGTGTGATATGACCTTTCTTGAAGGAATTTATGAGTCATTTAGCTTTTGGCGCAGTTGGATTACTTGAGCACTTCCATCATAAAAACCCGGGTATTCTGTGGTCTGTTTTTTAACAACCTTCTTGAAGAATTCTTGTTAAGGGCTGCTGCAAAATGGTGGCTCCCAGGTCAGACCTAAGTGCCCACTCTTCTGATGTTGTGTGTTGAAGTGCAGGATGCCAGCCCCTGGGGGCTGAGCAGCTGGGACCCTTTGGGAGAACATCTCTGGTGCATCTATTTGGAGAGCTTTATACAAATATAATCTCACTTTCATCATGGCTCAAATTCCTAAGCATTTTATATGTCTGGGTATTCTGATATTTTTCTCTCATTCAGAGATACAGCTGGACAGCTCTCTTCCTTCAAAATGGGGGCTATCAGTGTTTGTGGTTAAACATGGGCAGACTTAATGACATACTCTAATCCATTTATAATCAATCTGGTTCAGCTGCCTTGAATATTCAGAATTTTATTATAGGGAAATGTACATTTTGTATGTTTGGTTTGAAAAATCTCTGATAATATCAGTAAACATCTTCAAAAATTCTTCCATTGTGATAAATAATTTCATACTTGATAGTTTTCTGGATACTGCAGGCATCTACCATTCTGGCTTCTTTTCTGGGTAACAAAGGTGATAGTTCTTTCTTAGCAACTTCTTAACCCATCAAAATTGGCTTTTCTTATTATGGGAGTCTAAGGGATTCATCTATTCACTTCTTCAACATCTATTGATTATTTAGACTTCATTAGTTACTCTTCATATCCTAAACAAGATAAATGAGGTCTTTTCTCTCTTGAATCTTACA
Organism: Pipistrellus hanaki; assembly: GCF_964339955.1. Taxonomy (NCBI): domain Eukaryota; kingdom Metazoa; phylum Chordata; class Mammalia; order Chiroptera; family Vespertilionidae; genus Pipistrellus; species Pipistrellus hanaki. The sequence continues at coordinate 32,115,344 of NC_140516.1, read as the reverse complement.
TTCTAGTAAGAATAAACAAGCAAGAAACAGAGAAATCAAAACACACACACACACACACACACACACACGCAGACACAAACACATACACAAATTCATTAGTAATAAATGCCACAAGGAGAATTAAAATGGAGCAATCTGTTAGAGTGGGAGACAATGGAAGGCCTTTCTGAGGAGGTGACATATACATCAAGATTCAAATGAAATGATGGAGCTGGCAATGTGAAGATTAGGAGGAAGAACATTATAGGAAAAAGTCATAAGCTGATGTAAAGGCCTCGCGCCAATGTGATTGGAGTGGAAGTATCAAAAGAAAGCCTCGAAGGAGATGGGAGTAGAGCATTGATCACAGATCATACTGGGCTTCAGGCCAGGTCAAGAGTTTGGTTTTTATTCCAAGTGCAGTGGGACCATTGGAGAGTTTGAAGTTTAGGGTGACATGATCTGATTTGTGGTTTTAATAGTTCCTTGTGATTACTTAGTGAAATGAAATGGAGAGGGATGAGAGTGAAAGCTGGGAGACTAATGGAAGGCTTCTGAAATAGTCAAGGTGAGAGGTATTTGGGAGTAGTGAAGATGGAAAAAAGTAGAAGGATTTGAGTTAGGTCTTGGAGGTGCATTGGCAGGACTAACTTATGGGTTGGATGTGTGGATTAAGACATAGAGAAGGATAAAGAATGACTTATGCTTATGGTTTAAACAACCTAGTAGATGGTGATGCTGTTTAATGAATGGGGAGTAGTAGAATTAGTAAAATGAAGAGTTCTGTTTTGAATGGTAAGTTTGATAGAAGAATAGAGTTCCAGAAAGAAGTCAAAATTAAAGATACAGTCCTCCCTGGTTTGGCTCAGTGGATTGCACATTGACCTTTGGACTGGGACCAAAGGATTCGGTTCTGGTTTAGAGCACGTTCCTGTACCTCCGTTGCAGACTTCTCCCTGGCCCAGGCCATGGTCGGCTGAGTGCAGGAGGTAACCAATAGATGTGTTTTTTTCACGTTGATATTTCTCTCTGTCTTTCCCACCACTCTTCCACTCTCTAAAAATCAATGGAAAAATATCCTTGGGTGAGGATTAAAAAAAAAAAAGATTAGAGGTACAAATTTGGGTGTCATTGTATATGATATTTAAAGCCATAGCATGGAAGATAAGAGATAGGAAAAGGGGTCTGGATATCAATCCTTATGGAGATAAAATATTTATTTATTACTTTAAATGTGTTTTATTGATATTTAGAGAGAGGAAGGGAGAGGAATAGAGAGATAGAAACATTGATGAGAGAGGAACACCATTAGTTGGCTGCCTCCTGCATGCCTCCCACTAGGGATAGAGCCTGCAACCTGGGCATGTGCCCTGACTAGGAATCGAACTAGCAAACTCTTGGTTCCTGGGTCAACATTCAACTGCTGAGTCACACAGGCTGGTTGGAGAAAAAATATTTATGGGTCAGGAGAAGAGGAGGAGATAACCAAGTTTAAAAAGGGATGATCAATGAAATAACGAGGAAAACTGGAGAGTATGCTATCATGGAAATAAAGAAATGTGTTTTGACAAAGATAAAATCAACTGTGTCAAATGCTGTTGTAAGAAAGGGCTATTAAAATAACCAATAAACTTGGTGACCTTGAAGTCGCTGGTGTTCTTGAGAAGAAGCAATGGAATGGAAGCCCAGGTGGAGTGAAGTAAAGAGAGAAAGGGAGGAAAGAAGTAGAGACAGTGACTAGAAACAGCTCTTTCAAGTTTTGCTGATGGCTACCCTCCTGAGGCTTCAGGAAACCTAGATTCTAGCCCTGTATCTGCTGCATTGGAACCTAATGATAATTTGAGTGTGTCTCAAATTCCATTAGAATGGACAAAAACTTTGACTTCATTTTTCACTTCTACTTTCTAGCACTTACAAAGTTCCTTGCACACTTTGTAGATAGGTTCTAACCATTACTGGAATGAATGGGTGGATGAATGAATGGATATTTTACTAGAGTAGGAAGCACTTCAGGCTTGAGACCATATCTGATTAACCTTCTACAGGATCCTGTTCACTAGCAGGGATGCAAAAACACTCCTGAATGAATAAGTGAGTCTGGTCAACTTGGGAAGGGCAGGATCTCCCTTTGATATTCTTCACTGGACTGGCAGTTGGCCAAGGACATAGCAGAAGCCAGAGGGTGTTTCCCAGGAAAGAGAATGGAGAAGGATAGAGAATAGACCTGTGAACAAGTTCAGGGTCCTTCCAGTTTTAGCATTCTCTGATTCTGGTTGGTAATTTGTGGAGGGGACAACTTGACCTCACTTGACATCTGGCATGCTTGACATCACCTGGAACGTCTAGGCAATTAGGAATGGATATAGACCAATGTGCTTGCATACCAAGGTCAGCCCCTACCTATTGCTGTACAGAATATTTCAAGGTGCTGATATCATGCCCCTAGGTGGACCTCTCAGGTCTATATATGTTATTTGATTTTCATCTCTACAAGAAGATACATGTTCTACCAGGACTTGACCATATTTTCCATTCCTTTCTCTGTGAAGTGTAAGAGTTAAGACACCAGCTCTGAAATCAGACACATCCAAGTTTGCTGACCAAACTCTCTAAGCCTTTCCTCATATGGGGATAATAGACGTTTTGCATGGGGCTGTTGGGATTCATGAGGTGGCCAGCCTGTAGCTCACGGTCTAACGGATACAAGGTAACATTTAATCCTTAGCTCGGTATTTAGTTATCAAAAATTTCTTGGGGAGTTGTCAGTAATTTTCACCTGCATTACCTATCTTGTCTGACTCTGAAAGTCTCCTTCGCACGACTTTCTTGGGTTCCCAAAATGCCAACCATTAATCGGGTTTTTACTGAGGTTACACATGAAATGAATTTGAGGAATTATCACCTTAGACAAGAGGAAATTAATAGCTTTCAGTGGAAGTATTGTTATTTTTGAAAACAGGGCTCTTACGCGTTGAAAATAAAATAAAATCTAAACAAAATAAAAATCAATCATCACACAATGCCATTTGAAAAATATAATTTGGAAAAAGGAAACTTGGACTCTTCTCAAAAAAGCTTTCTTTTGGCTTGCATCTTTTTATGACTATATGATCCTATTTTTAAAAAACTTGTGGGATTTGCTGTTAACTATAGATGCATTTCCTGTAGGGCCATCTTGCCCCCACTCTGCCCCTGTCACTGCTCCTCCCAAAGTGGCCCTTGCTGCGTACATGACTCCTTCCTTTTGGGTCCTGTAACTCCCTCCTTCCCCCCTCCCATCCTCTGTTCATGTTATCATCCTTCTCCCATTCTCATAATATCCTTACCTTCACCTCCTAATGGGAACGCTGTTAGAGTTTCTGCTTGAATCAGTGCCTCCTGAATTGCTTGTTGCCTCTCACTTTGGCTTCTATTTTTAGGTTAACACCTATGAGACATCATTTCACTCTCTTGGAGCCTCAGTGTCCGCATTGTCAGGTTGGGTTGATAATACATTCCTCATGGGTCATTTTAGTGGTTAAATAAAAAATAAAGCCGAAACCTGTTTGGCTCAGTGGATAGAACATCGGCCTGCGGACTGAAAGGTCCCAGGTTCGATTCTGGTCAAGGGCATGTACCTTGGTTGTGGGCACATCACCAGTGGGGGTGTGCAAGAGGCAGCTGATCTATAATTCTCTCTCATCGATGTTTCTAACTCTATCTTTCTCTCTTCCTCTCTGTAAAAAAAATCAATAAAATATATTTTTAAAAAATAAATAAAAAATAAAAAGTATATGAAAAAGTGCTTTTTCTGCAAATTGTAGAGATGATCTCCTTTACTGTTGGGTTAAGATGTTACAGCTGTCCCTTGAATTAACAGACTTGTCCTATGGGGTCTATATTAGTTCAGATGTGTGGGCTCTTCTCCCACTATCTACAAAACTCACTTGTATTTCTTATGATTCTAAAGATAGAGCTCAAGAAAATTCCCAAGAGCCCCATTTCTTATAGGGGATATCCTCATCTTGTGGGTTAGGGGTTTGGCAGCCTCTACGGCAAGCATGTCAAACTCGTGACCAACCTCACAACCTGTGGGCTGCATGCCCCATTTATTTGGCCTGTGTTAGCCTTTCAGTTTGACATGCTTGTTCTACGGCCTTGCTCCAAGCAGTAATGGGGTTCTGAATTTACATTCAGCTCCTCTTCCCATCAACCCCTCTCCCCCCCCCCCCAAAAAAGCTCTTGCGATATAGTAGGGTCATTCCTCCCCCACTTTGCCTACCCCACTCCCCCACAGCAGGGAAACAAAATCTAAAAGCTGTTACTCTTTTAAGATGCCCTGGAGCAATTTAAAAAGATATTTATAATCTGATTATGCAGAACAATTTATTTCCCTTCAGCCTCCTGTTTCTTTTATCAGATTGGCCTAGAGCCTTTCCTTTCAGACCAGAGTCATCCTGAGCCAAAGGATGACTTCTTCCCCCTGAAGTGCATTCTGCACTTTCCCAGAATGTAGAAGCAGCTGGAATACCTCTCCCCTTTTCTAAAAGAGCAGATTTTCCTTCCTGATAAATATAGATGTGATTATGATTAATCAAATGCAAAAGAACTATTTAAGCCATCATAGTAGCTTTTCTGTCATTCTGTATTTCTTCAATCAACTGATACTAAAAGTACAATTACTACTAGGTGTGGGTTTGGAAATGTTTTGACATTTAAAAGGGGTCCTCATTTTTAAAGAAGCATGAGAATCCCTGGGGTATACCTTTTAGCTTAGGGGATGCTACCTGAACTCCACCCTTCCCCAGAACTAGTGGGAAGCTAGCAGGTGCCCGTCTGAATGTGGTTCTTGGCCGGGGGTCTGGGATGGAGTTTAGGGTTTTTGTTTCACGTTTATGTATCGAGGAATAAGGCTGAATGAAAGCTATTGTCTAGGTCCGTGGTCATCAAACTGCAGCTCGTGAGCCACATGTGGCACTTTGGCCCCTTGAGTGTGGCTCTTCCACAAAATACCACAGCCTGGGCGAGTCTATTTTCAAGAAGTGGCATTAGAAGAAGTTTAAGTTGAAAACCTTTGGCTCTCAAAATAAATTTCAATCATTGCACTGTTGATATTTGGCTCTGTTGACTAACGAGTTTGCCGACCACTGCTCTAGAGTCTAGAACATTAGCTCGCAACTTGGGCTCCTATGAGAATAACCTGAGGATCTCTTAAAAAAAGTACCTACTGTTTATTTGGCTGCAGTCCAGGTCAATTAAATTGGAATATCTGCAGCTAGAGTTTTAAAAGCCTCCAGGTAATTCTAATGACATCTGCATTTGAGAACCCAATATTGCTTTGGGCAGGATTGTACCCAGTCCTGAAGGAGCTACATAAAATGAAGACACTGTGTTAGATTTTGCAAACATGCCTCTGGTGCTGCTGGAGGAAAAGTGGTGAGAAACAGCACTGTCAGCTCCAATTTTTGAGCACTCTTTAAAGCGTGTGACCTTATTCAATCCCTCATTTGCTGTCCCGAAGGTAGACTTCACTGCCTTTTTACACCTGAGAAAACTGAGGTTCAGAATGATTACAATTGTGGGGGAGAAAGAAAGTTTTCCTCAACCCATCTTCCATGTTCTTCAGGGTGGTCTCAATAATTAAGTCTACGTGAGACAGAGTAACAAGGAGATAACAAAATTTAATGACATGTATGTATGGGAAACCACAGATGTGAGCAGGCCGGAGACCCTACATACATCAGACAGGAAGTTAAAAACGAAGTCTATGCGGTGTTATGAGCTAAAGATGAGGTAAGAAGACCTTGGGGCTTCAGAGGGCAAGAAGGTCATTGGCAGGATGACAGGAGCAGATGTGTAGCGATTAGAAGATTGCCCTGCCCTATAGATAGGTCATTAAATGTTATTTCTGGTAGTAACTCTTGTTATGGACAAGACCCCAGATTTAAATTCTTTAAGGGAGAGGCAAAAGTTTCTCATGATCCCACAGGATCTCATTGCCTTCAGTTCAAAATCATTCTCATGCCTAAGTGGCATGTCTTGGGGAGACATGTGCAGAACCCTTTCAGTCCTTCCTATCTTCTCGGGAAGTTTCACATTCCAGAAGGAGGATTAATAGACTAACCCCGTGGTGGTCAAACTGCGGCTCTTTGGCCCCTTGAGTGTGGCTCTTCCACAAAATACCACTGCCTGGGCAAGACTGTTTTGAAGAAGTGGCGTTAGAAGAAGTTTAAGTTGAAAAAATTTGGCTCTCAAAAGAAATTTCAATCATTGTACTGTTGATATTTGGCTCTGTTGACTAATGAGTTTGCCGACCACTGGACTAAACCAATTTCACTCTTTTTAAAAAAAACACACATTTCTATTGCTCTTTAGAGAGAGAGGAAATGAGAGGGATAGTGAGATAGAAGCATCAGTGAGAGAGAAATATCATCGATAGGCTGCCTCCTGCATGCTCCCCACTGGGGATCAAACCCACCACCCAGGCATGTGCCCAGACCGGGAATCGAACCAGTGACCTCTTGGTTCATGCGTCGCTGTTCAACCAGTGAGCAACACCGGCCAGGCCAGTTTCAGTCTTGAGCATGGGTCAGTTCAACTGAACAGCTGTGTCGCATTTCAGCAGGCGGTGACATGAATGGGCTTCTAAAGTTAGTCCTATGATGCAAGCAGGCAGGCATTTAAGAAGAGGTTTCTCTGTAGAAAAGCCATACTTAGACCACTCTTGAAAAATTTCTTAGACATTAAAGCAGTTAGCCATTACCTTACATTGTTTTCTCTTGATAACATGGACCAGGAAAGCCAGGCAAAATTTCTGATAACTGAAGACATGTTTATTTAACCAAATCTGGCTTTAACTTTTTATTTATTTATTTATTTATTTATTTATTTATTTTATTTAACTCAATCTGGCTTTAATGTATAATATTTCCCAGATCACATGCTTTTGTTATATTTTTGAAAAATTTCATATAAGTGCATGCTTGTTTAAGCCAATTAAGTAGAGCTCTTGCAAATTAGAAGTACTGTGTAAAGGTAGAAACTACCACACAACACACATGGGCACACAGAGAACTCCTAGCCTTTGTTTTATTTTAATATTATTATTATATGTATTTTTTTCAGTTTCAACTTTCTAAGTAGTTTTCTTCCTTTTCTAAAAAAATCTTCTTTTAAAACCCCTCGCCCCAGGCCCTTACTACCCCATTGTCTGTGTCCACAAGTCATACATATATACATACAAGTTCATTGGTTAATCTCTTTCCACCCACCCTCACCTGCCTTCCCTCTGAGGTTTTAAAATTACTGCCATGAGATGGGTTATAAGTTAAGTTTATACATTCAGATGCTTAAGGCTTTTCCTTATCAATATTTGTGGAGAAATAATTTAATCTTAAGGCAGCATGGATGTTTTTATTACCATTTTTATTTTGTAAAAATCTTCTCCTGTTTTTAGTCTTAGTAATTGGAGATGGTAAAGATAGGTGGGCTTTAAACTGCTTCCAGAGGTGCAGTTCTGGTTTCATTCACAGATTGGTAAGATAAAGACAATTATCCTTGATTACTAAAAAATTGCATTATAATTTAAGTGACATCATAGGCTGATTTACCTATCCAACTACATTATTTATAATTTGTTTCTTTCCTTCTGGACACATAATTTTATTTTAGTTTAGGGGAGGAGGCTTTAAAAAAATTCCTAACAGGCTCAATTGGTGCGGCTCAGTCACTGAGCGTCAGGTCAGCCCATAACCAGGAGGTCACAGTTTGATTCTCAGTCAGGGCACATGCCTGGGATGTGGGCTCAATCCCCAGTAGGGGAAGTGAAGGAGGCAGCTGGTCTATGTTTCTCTCCCATGGATGTTTCTATCTATCCATCTCTTTTCCTCTTTCTCAAATAAATAAAATATATACCAGGCTTTAAATCTCAGGTTCCAAGTTGTCCAAATTTCTGATCATAGTTATTAAATCCTTTCTAATGTCTTTTCAAGTTTCAGCCAGGACAAAGAGTGAATATTTCTGGCAGTGTTAAAGAAGTCCATGGATTCAAGAGGGTACAAAAGTTAACTTCCAGTCATTGCCTCTCATAACCAAGAGAAAGCCAGGCCATGTCCTTGAGATAGGCAATAGCTAACCTTGGGGGAAAAAGGATCAGTAACCAATTGGTCTGGATTTGGGAAGGAAGGGATTCCCTCTCTCACTGGGCTCAGGAGGCGATCCATTTACAAAAACGTAGATCCTGTGTGGATTTAAGAACGTCCTATGGCTCTTAGATTGGCTTTAGACCAAGCAGTGGAACGATATCTGAAGAGGATTGCCTGTAAGGGGTAATGCCAGTCTTAATGTCTCTTATTTTAGGTACTTTTTTTTTTTTATCTCTTTAATCTTTTATTAGCCTTTTGCAACAAATCTTTTCAATGGCACTATTTTAGAGTTTTTGAAACCTAATGGAGGCTCTTGCATACTAATTAAAAATAGGTATCTCATTCTGTTCATTTGATTCAGAGGCCATTGCTTTTAAGTACATTTTTAAATGACCTGGTTAATGAAATGTTCCTCCTAATAGACATTGCAGTTTCAGGTTATAATTTCATTAAGGGCTGGTGGCAGTTTGGTAGGACCCTAGCCATGGCTGGAGCTTAAGGCCCCATTTCTGTCTGTCCATAAGGTGGAGCTTCCAACCTGACAGTTACAGCCCAGGTCTAGGACCAGTTCTACTTCCAATATCCTTTTTTTATTTTTATTTTTTTACATTTTCTGCAACTGAAGACAAATCGGAAGGAGTCTAATTAGACTTTACTCTTTATTATCATTTCTGTCCTCCCATTTTATTAACGGACTCTTAATGGCTAGCCATCAAAGCAATGTGAGCTCTCTCTCTCTGAAAGTATTTTTTCTTTCCTTTCAATTTAGAAGTTTTTCCAGTTCAGAGGATCCATCATCTGGCCTTGATGAGTAGGATCTTAATAGCAACTCAAACCAATATGGCTTCTTTTGGCTTAGCTATGGATTCAAGAGGCATCCCCAAAGGAGAGGGCAGAAAGATGCAACCCTCGCAAGATAAAGTTAAAAGCTCCTTGACAGCTGGGCACAGTCGGACAAAAAGACAAAGATGCCAGTCACCAGGTCCAGGTAAAATCCTGTAGTTCTAACCTCTTGGCAACAGCTGAAGCCGCCCCAGTTTCAAGGCCCAAGTGACTTTCCATGTTTCTCTCCTACTGGATACCGTGGCACAGAATTCCCAGTCTATTTGACTGGCTACCAAGGTGCACCTGGTCAGTGCACCTTCCGGGATGGTGGAAGCCAGAGAGAAAATAGTCTCATGGCCACAAAGCCAAGCTCTCAGGACATATAAAAAGTGAAAGGAGGTAGAGAAAAACAGAATTACAGAAACCCATACAAAATCACCAAGAGTCACTAAACCCAAGAAGGTCCTTCCACAAATATTCTCTCCTACTAATCTAAATTTAGAAAATGGGGGGCAGGGGAAGAAGGGGACTCTTGCAACTCTGCTTCCACTGACCTCTGCAGGAGTCTGTTTTGGCAAGCATTTTTACCTTTGCTGACTCATGTTAGAGGTCCAAGGATCTTTCTACTACAGCAGCGTAAGGGTGAGCAGTGACCGAATGGTGAGGTGTGTTGCTCACAGCACCTACTGTGTGGTGGAGCAAATTGCCTCTACCCTTCTTGGTTCTTTCAGTTGGTCTAATAGTCAAGTCAACGTTCAACAGATTAATAAGAGGAAACCACCAAATTTGATTGCACACATACATATGGGAACCCCACATAACACAGAGCCAGAGAATTCACGGACATGAGAGTTTCAGAGACAGAAAGTTGAAATGAGGCATATGTGACATTGTGAGCTAAGGATGAGGCTTCAGAGCTAAGGACGAAGACACCTTAGGGCTTCAAAGAACAGGAAGGTCATTTGCAGGATGATCAGAGTAGATGTTCAGTATTTAGAAATTTGCTCTGCCCTCTAGGTGGGTCATGGAAAGCTATTTCTGGTGAGAACACTTATTATGGGCAAGGCCCCTACTGTCAATTCTTTAAGGGAGAGGTAAAGGTTTCCCATGAGCCTTCTGCTCAAAATAATTTACAAGCCAAAGGTGCACATCTTGGGTTGCTTGTTCTGAGCCCCTTCCCAGTTTACACAGGATCGCACAGTTCATAGGGGAAGAGTTCCTCCTTCCGAAAGGATTAGGGTTCTTTATACCGACAGTCCTGGGAAGCTTTAGGATTCTATTGTACTATAGTAAACACATTCCCCAGACCTGAAGAATGAAAAAGAGACCTGCAAGTCCCCACAATCTATGGCCCAAGGGAACCACATTAAAATTCGTACTTTGTGTTCTCAGAATAGTCTTTCATTTAGATTATGGTTATTTTGGGTATAACTCTAATGAGGTTGCTTATCTAGCTTCCCAGTTGTCAGATTAGAAGCAGAAAATTAGCACAGGGAGAAGAAAGAGTTGCTCAGGGTAGGGGCATTAACATGGCAAAATGTTGGAGCCAGAGCCTCACAGGAGGGGAAAATAGTTTCCTTCTCTGTGAGATGAGTGGGTTGATCTGGTTAATCTCTGAAGGCCCTGCCAGCTCTAAAATGTGATGTGTTTAAGACAAAAGCTCCAGGAAAAAAAACAAAAATGAAAACCCTAGAAATCTGGACCCAGCATTAGGGAAGTAATCCTAGAGAATTTGTAGCTCATACACGGTGCAATACTGAAAGCTTTTGATAATAACATTGAGTCATCAAGAAAACATTGAATTTTGTTGTAGAATGCAAAAAGCACATAAATTACTTTTGAAAGATTTCATTCAAAAACCCCTTTCAAAATGCTTGCTGCTTACACATGCACTGTTTGGAAAATTTGGTTAGTGGACATCTTCCCAGATATATTCATTGTTTTATGGGGTTTTTGTTTCCTTGACAGAATAATTCTGATAGTTGTGACAGTATCTTTTTAAAAAGTATATATTTTTGTTGATTCCAGAGAGTAAGGGAGAGGGAGACAGAGCGAGATAGACACATCAATGACAGAGAGAATCATTGATTGACCGCCTCCTGTATGCCTTCTATTGGGGATCAAGCTCAAACCTTGACCTCTTGGTTCATAGATTCACACACAGCCACTGAGTCAGACTAGCCAGGCTGTTACAGAGTCTTGCATCTATCTTTCTCTTTATATTAATTCAAAACATCTTTTCCCATCTCAGTTCCCAGTGAGTACTTTGACAAGATTTCTAATTCTTTTTATAATGTATCTTCAGTATGCAGTCTTCTTGTGCTTCTCACATGGTTTCATGGTGAGCTATATTTTTAAATTGATTTTTTACGGAGAGGAAGAGATAGGGATAGAGAGCTAGAAACATTGATGAGAGAGAAACATCAACCAGCTGCCTCCTGCACACCCTCACTGGGGATGTGCCTGCAACCAATGTATATGCTCTTGACCAGGATTGAACCTGGGACCTTTCAGTTCGCAGACCAACACTCTGTCCACTGAGTCAAACCGGTTTCGGCATCATGGTGAGCTATTAATATGGCTGTTAGACTGATGGCTTCTTGTGGGCAAGGACTGGGTCTTCTTCATTCGGTTCCTTTTAGTCTCTGTACATGTGTGTTACATCAGTGAATCAGCGAATGAATAAACTACAAAAGTATAAAGTCCTTCACTGGCCCTTGCTTCTAAATCCTGTAGATTCGTCTTTGATAAGGCAGTGCCTCTTCGTTACCTTCCTTTTCATTCCCATCACCACTACTCTGTTCACCCATCTCCAAAACCACCACTGACAAATAAATTGTCATATGCTGGTAGAAAATTTAGAAAATACGTAAGTGAATACAGTACACATAAAAAGGGGGGAAAAAGATCACCACTAACTAGAAATAACCAACATTGACATTATGGAGTATATCCTTCCAGTCTTTTTTCTGAGACATTTCTTATATAACCCAGATCTCAGCTGCCACTCACCCTCTTCTCTGAGCTTATATGTAAATAGAAGAATAGATTTACATGTAAGTATTTATAAGCAACTTAAAAAATATTGCAAATTTTGTTTGGTAACGGAGTTTGAGGTTTCTTTTTTAATCTTCCTCTCCCTTTGGCGGTGTCCCATCTTGTTAGTTCTCGTAGTCTTCCTCCTAGTTCTTTCCTAGTCTTCTGATATCGAGGGCTTTTATTACTTAAACCTTTGTGCTTACATCATTGTTCTCCTTAGAACTGTGGTCGGCAAACTGCGGCTCGAGAGCCACCTGCAGCTCTTTGGCCCCTTGATTGTGGTTCTTCCACAAAATACCACGACCTGGGGGAGTCTATTTTGAAGAAGTGGCATTAGAAGAAGTTTAAGTTTAAAAATTTTGGCTCTCAAAAGAAATTTCAATTGTTGTACTGTTGACATTTGTCTCTGTTGACTAATGAGTTTGCCGACCACTGCCTTAGAAGACAGAGGTAGTGGAGATGGTAGAAGGAGGTGATCATTTTTTTCTCTTACATATACATGTCTTTCAAAAGTGGTTTATACTTAGTGTTATTTTTTCCCCCCAGATTTAAAAATTGTGGTGAATTACACATATTTACAATTATAACTATTTTCAAGTACAGTTCAGCAGTGTTAAATATATTCACATTGTTGTGTAACCAATCTCCAGAACACTTTTTATCTTGCAAAATTGGTACTCTATACCCATGAAACAATTCCCCAGTCTCGTCTCCCCACAGCCTCTGATGACCATCATTTTATTTTTTTTCTGTCTATGAATTAGACCACTCTAGGTAACTTGTATAAATGGAGATTATACATCATTTTTTCCCCTTTGCCCACTTATCACAAGGTCCTTAAAGTTCATCCAGATATCAGAACTTCCATTGTATTCCATTGTATAGATACTTGCCTGTTGTGAATGATGCTGCAGTGAGCATGGGTGTATATATTTCTCTTTGAGACTTTGCTTTCTGTCCTTTTGTGAATATATCCAGAAATGGAATTGCTGGATCATAAGCTAATTCTGTTTCTAGTTTTTTGAGAAACCACCATATTCCTTTCCACAGCAGCTGTATCATTTTATATTCCCAATGTAGATAGAATTTCTGTTTTTCATTTAAAATTATGTTGGGAGCAATTGCCACACCATTAAATCATTTTTCAAAATTATGTGACTTTGGTGACTTTCAGCATAATCATCTACCATAATTTATTTAGTAATTTCTCTAGATTTTGATATTCAGGTTGTTTCTAGTTTTTGACTGTTATTAAGAATATGATGAAAATACTTATTTGCTGCTCTGATTATTTTCTCAGGATAATTTCTTATATGTGGAAATTATAAGTTTGGGTATTTTAATATTTATGGCACATATTGCCACTTTCTTCAGGAAGTTTATATAGATTTATGTTCCTATACCAAATGTATGTGAGAGTATCTGTTTTATTGCATTCTTGCCAACATGGGATAGTAACATTAAATTTTTTTTAAAACTTTGACAATTTAAGAAACAATAGTAGCATCCCATTTTGGTGTGTATTTTTTATTAGAGATGTCCAACTGCATTTTGACTGGTCTTATATTCCTTCTTTTATGAATTGTCTTTTGTATTCATCTTCATTCTACTGAGTTAGAAATAACTTTTATTTAATTGTAAGAATACTACACTCAATTTGAGATGTATTAAAAATATTAAAAATTAAAATTCTTAATTTTTATTTTAAAATATATTTTATTGATTTTTTTTTATAGAGAGGAAAAGAGAGAGATAGAGAGCTAGAAACGTCGATGAGAGAGAAACATTGACCAGCTGCCTCTTGCACACCCCCGACTGGGGATGTGTCTGCAACCCAGGTACATGCCCTTGACCGGAATCGAACCTGGGACCTTTCAGTCCGCAGGCCGAAACTCTACCACTGAGCCAATTCGGTTTCGGCTAAAATTCTTAATTTTATCATGTAGAGATAAGTGCCATTATAATGGTGGATATTCAAATAATCTTTTTGACTATATTAGAACATCTGATTCTGGAACCCATTCCCCTACCCCCCCCCCCAAAAAAAAAAAAAAAAAAAAAACTTTCTAATTTCCTTCTTTATTATTTGTTTGTTTACATTGTCCATTTATTTTGGAGTCAGTTTTGGAAATTTTTATTTTCCCATAGACATTTCAAGGCAGCTGACTTATACACACTACCTGAAATTAATATGACTATCTGTACTTTAATAAAAAATTAGTGTTTGCCCAATGAATCTGTTTGAAGTTATTATTTGTTGTTGCTTTTAGATTATAGTTTACATGCACTGTTATTTTATGTTAGTTTCAACTCTCTGTGATTTTTAGCAGACTATTTTAAGCTATATCTTGTTGAATATTTTTAAAGATAATATGAGGGTCCTTGTAAGTAGATTATTCACCTAAGAGACTTTATAAGATTTTGTCTTTGTTATTCATGAGAGGTGGGTATTTTTGTGGAAAGCAGTGAGTGGCTGCTACTGAAATCTTGGCCACGTGTCATTTTCAGTGACATTTTTCTTTTACTACTTTAAACTGAACTTTCTGATTTTGTTTTCCTTCTCTTTGATCTATTTTATCTATTTCTATCCGGCTGATTTTCCCCAAGCACCATCTTGATCACTCATTTCCCTGTTGAAAGTCTCCTTATTGTTTTCAGAATAAGCTTAAGACACATTTGGCGGCATTTAGAGTTCTCTACCCATAGTTGTTTCTTCTGTTTTCTCTCACTAAGCCCTTACACAAATTATGATTCCAGCTGAATTGATCTTTTTATTCCCTCTGCTCCATCCCCAAACCTGCCTTGAAGTTATTTTTTGTTGTTTTTAGATTATAGTTTACATGCACTGTTATTTTATGTTAGTTTCAGGTATACAGTGTAATGGTTAGACAATCATATACTGTATAAACTGGTACCTTGATATTTCAAGTGCCTTATAGTTTTTTATGTTTGAATTTTGTTCCATTTTTATTCCCCTTTGGATATTCTTTTCCACCTACTTAAATGCTACTAATCATCTTTGGCTCAACTCTGATCAACTCCAGTGAACCTTCCCTTATATCATAGACGTGGGTTTTTCTTCCTGTGTGAGGGAAGGCAGGGAAAAGGATGAGGAAGGCATCCATGGCTAGATATGCTTGTCAGCATTCTGGTTATTAGCATGGATAGTATGTTCATAGCATTCATTGTATTATTTTTAAAGATAAATAAAATAGAGGGCTATGCATGAAGCAATGTTGATAATGTGTTATAAACCAATAATTATCATTATTTGGTATGGTAATGGCAATAGCCAATATATATATATGGTATGGCAATAGCCTATATATATATATATATATATATATATATATATATATATCCTTCTGTTTACAGACTTGATCTCTTTATCTCCTCCATTAGACATTGAAGTCCTAGAACCAGGAACTTGGTGTTGTCTTATTATTAATCCCCCATTGTACCCAGCATGATGCTTAAGAACAAAATTTGTTGTGGTTTTTGATTTAAAAAATGGTTTCATATTCTGTTTCATTTCTTCCTTTCAACAGAGTCATCCATGACTTTATGGGTCATAGATGCCTCAGAAAATGAGTTTGAGTTTAATTCCATGGTATCTGTAACCTATGCTGAAAATGGATTTGGAGGTTCCTCAGGTAGACACTAAAGAAGTAGAGAAAGCAGCTGTGACCAGATGTTTCAAATTTGAAGAACTATTCTGGTCAGGTAGCTCAGTTGGTTAAAGGGTCATCCTGATACACCATGGTTGCTTGTTCTATCTCTGGTCATACAAGAAGCATCAATAAGTGAAGCAACAAGTTGATGTCTCTCTCTCTCTCTCTCTCTCTCTCTCTCTCTCTCTCTCTCTCTCCCCCCCCCTCTCTCCTCTCTCAAATCAATAAAAAAAATTTGAAGAACCAAAACTCCTGTCAAATACTAGAATAAATTTTACGTTTGTGAGAAATTGTTAGGGAAGTTCAAGAACCAGGAGGATTATCAAGCTTCAACTTATGGAAATTATAATGATATCTGGAATGAAAGAAGAACCTGGAAGGGAATATCAACAGTTAACTTGAAACATTTTTATCTTTGGGCTCCTTAGACATAGAATAAATACAAAATGTACATCTTTGTTCTATAATTTTAGGGGTTATGACATACTCTAATTTAGTCTGGCCTTATCTCACATTGTACTCCTTTTTCCTCTTCCCTCTTCAGTGCATGTGAACAAAAATGTATACACATACACTCAGATAACTCATCTTTCTTGAGTATTTCCTGAATCTCCTACCTCTGAATTTCTCCTTGGCATTTTAAATTTAATGCTTCTGTTGAATTCTATTGAGTACTCAGACTTAAATACCTATTATTTATATAGCCCGCTTTTAACTTCCTAGTTGAAATTTTCATTATCCCCTAGTCTAACTCTTCACTTTTAGGTATTATGTATATAGTACTCACATGCGCATTCACACACACACACACACACACACACACACACACTATTCTAAACTAGAGGCCTGGTGCATGAAAATTCATGCACTAGACGGGGATGAGGGGTAAATCCCTTAGCCCGGCCTGCCCCCTCTCACAGTCTGGGAACCCTCAGGGGCAGGAGGTGACCCGGCGATCAAGGGAAGGTGACGCCCCATCACACCTCTGCTGCTGCCACTGCCAGCAGCACAAGCCTCATCCAACCCTGATTACCTGAGCCTCAGGCGGCCCTGGGTGGCTGGGCAGCCACAATCTGAGGCTTGCCTGTGCCTTGGGCTGGCCCTGGGTGGCTGGGGGGCTGAGAGAACTGGGGGACTCTGGAGGCAGGCATGGAGCTGCCGAGCCTGTTGCCACGAGATTGCCATTCCGGCAGGGCTAAGGGGATTGGGCACCACCATCTTGTGGCTGTGGGAGCAGCCATATTTGAAGGTGTGGTGGGTAATTAGCATATTCCCTCCTCATTGGCTGTGGGTGCCACTAGCTTTGAGGGCAGGGCAGTCAATTAGCATATTCCCTCCTTATTGGCTATGGGTGCTGCCATCTTTGCGATGATCTGAGGGTCAATTAGCATATTCTCTCTTTATTAGATAGGATATGCAAATGTCTGTCTTCTCTAGACTTAAACCTTTTTTTTATGGACAAGTTCTTGGTGATATTTTTCTTTGTATTATACCTGGAACCATAATAGTTTCTGGCCGGTGGTAATTGTTCATTAAAGAGAATGGCTTTTAAGAAAGTTTTTTGCCACTTTTAAGTGAAATATCATGTAGGATTAAAATATATAGACTAGCTGAAATCAGTTTGGCTCAATGGATAGAGCGTCAGCCTGTGGACTGAAGGGTCCTAGGTTCGATTCCGGTCAAGGGCATGTGCCTGGGTTGCGGGCACATCCCCAGTAGTGGGTGTGCAAGAAGCAGCTGGTCGATGTTTCTCTCTCATCGATGTTTCTAACTCTCTATCCTTCTCTCTTCCTCTCTGTGAAAAATCAATAAAATATATTAAAAACATTAAAATATGTAGACTAGATTAAAGGAGGTATTTTATTAGTATAAATTTATTAGCTCAAATTTGACATTTGATTATTATAAGGTCATCCAAAAGAACAATGAGCTGATTTAATAAACTTCTAATGAAATTTTTGTTTATGGAAGATAGTTCCAGTCTCATCAACCTAAGCATCTAATTTAATTTACTGCCTCTTTCACTTTCTTTCTCTCTCTTTCATACACACACACACACACACACACACTCTGTCTTTTCATGGTATCAAGAAAATCTAGATTCACATGGATCAGTAGTTGCAAATGCCAGTGTTTTTAAATAGCTTTCTCTCCAATTTAGCTGATACAGTTGCTGAAAAGAGTAGAAAATACCTGTTTCAAATGAACATTGCAGCAAGTAACAAGTGTATGCAGTTATTACTTATTAAGTTTCATTTTAAAGAATCAATTAATAGGTTCTTGAGCCATTTTAATTTGTCACCATTTGGCAGAATATGCCACATGAGTGTATCTTGTCATTTAATTGAGTGGAAAACACACATATGTTGTAGCATTGTATTTGATTGAACGATTTTATGTGAGTAAACTCATGGAGGTCTGAATTTAAAGCAGACCAAAGAAGCCTCCAATCTTCGTAATCAGTGTTACAGTCCCAAGAAATTCACACATGTTCTCAAAGAAGCTTTATTTTGAGGGCTTCAGAAAGAAACAGAGTGAAGCAGGCAGCACAATTTTTTAAAAATTTTTTTGGAGGTTGTCTCCTTTCTGTTAAATTTGATAGAGAATACAAATGAGTGTGGGTGATGCTTTACATTACGGTTTTAAAAGCGATTCCTACATTTTAACAATGACATTGGAGTCAAATGTTTGCAGAGCCCTGGAAGCACAGTTGACTACCCTAAACTAGGATGAAAGGATCGTTGACATCAGCAATGCTCACTGTGGCCCTGGCTGGTGTGGCTCAGTTGGTTGGGTGTCGTGCTGTGTACTGAGAGGTTGCCAGTTTGGTTCCTGGTCAGGGCACGTGCCTGGGTTGCAGCTCGATTCCTTGTGGGGAGGACAGCTGATTGATGTTGCGCTCTCACATCAGTGCTTCTCTTTTTCTGTTCCTCTCCCTTCCTCTTTCTCTAAAAAATCAATTAAAAATGTGTGTGAGAGAGAGAGAGAGAGAGAGAGAGAGAGAGAAATGTTCATTGTGTCGGACTCTTTTGTTTTCTGAATGGGAACTGTGGTGATGTGTGTGAACGTTTCCAGCACAATATCTAGTGTGTGTACTAAATATTTTTTCTTGGACAAAATGACTACATAAAGAGAAAGAATAGTAACTGTTAATAGTTACTAAATATTTACTATATGCCAGATGCTCTGTAAGTGCTCATAACAAACCCAAGCCTGTCCTGTTATTATTCCCATTTTAAAGACAAGAAAACTGAGATCTAAAGAGATGAAGTTACATGTTTAAGGTTGTTCAGTTTTTACTTGGCATAAATTTGAATTTTGGCCCTGCGACCATTACACTATGACAACAGTTGCGTTTCACAAGGATGGTGCTTTCTCTCGTGATTCATTTTCGCTGGGGAGGGTAGCTGATCTTATGCAGCCATGCAAGGCTGATCTTTCTGTCTGGTTTATCATTTTCATGGAACGACAATGATTCTTAATTGTCTATTGACCTTCAGCAGTACATCCAGTACATTTGCCAACAGCATTTAAAGAAACAGATCCTGTCTGGGCACTTGGATTTATAAAGTGGGCTTGATGTTCCCAGCGAGCCTTTCTGCATGTTGGTTTTTTAGTTCGGGCGGATGTACTGATGTATGTGGGGCATCCCTCCTGACAGTTTTTTCCGTGGGCAGAACAGACGGAAATAGCATCGAAAACCAAAGCCCTCGGTTATTTTTCTTTCTTTCTACATTACATTTCAACAATTGTTGATTTTATAGCTGGGAGGACTAGTTTTGGAAGGCCACGTAAGAAAAATAAATCACAAAAGGAAGAGGCAAAGCAGTGCCTCTAAGAATTGCTGGGTCTTTATCTACTTTTTAAGAGCTTTCTGTTGTTTAGCAATACCAAGGACAGCTTCGGATGAAGGAAATGATATTTGTTTCAATGACCATTATTTACTTCTGGTTGCAGTAGCCATTTCGCCGGCAGCTATGCCGAGGAACTTCGTAAGGAAGACCCGTGTCTCTGGAGGAGCAGGACTAGTCAGTGCCTAATTGTAAAATGACATTATAGAATAGAGTGAGTTACTTAGCAAGTGCTACAGACTCTCAATAGTGGGAGTAGGTAGCTGGGGCACAGAGATGAAGCATTTCACAGTTGCAGCAACACCTGAGCAAGGTCTTGAAGAATGGATGGGAGTTTGCCGGGTTAGGGTGTTAAGGACTAGAAGTGCAGACTCTTTCTGGCCCATTACTGAGTTTCCTTGCACTTTTCATCTACCCCTTTATGTTATGTCAAAGGAGAAAAGCAACCGACAATGACGAGCTGGAATAATCGACTCTTATTTGTTCTGTTAGTTTTTGATAAGGTCTTTTAAAAAAAGTTAATTCAGTTTGTGTTGCTTTAAACAAGTATAGATACAGCTCTTATTTTTATCTCATACTAATATGCTGATATCACAGTGAGCTAATATTTAGTAATAGAATGTGGAAGTGGAGATGACGAGCAATCATTTTCCATTAGGCTTTATGTCTGGACCCAATCTAATTCTTGATGTCCAGGTGATCTGCTTTCATAAGACTGGTGCAGTTACTTATAGATACATATATGTAGATCTTTCCTGTACGAATGTGACCTCTTTCCTGTTGTGGCCATGATTGTGGACTTTCCGGAAGTGTTCTGCTTGAAACATTTTGCTTTGTTGTTAAGAATATCTAGGAGCTTGATCTGTTTGAGGTTTGTAATATTGCAAACTTTATATACTAGGTGACTAGCTTCAGTTATGAGATCAAGTGTCAGAGGTCTGTAGAATGATGACAAAGCACGTATGTAGAGACATGCACCTGTATTACTCAGGTAATTGCTGTAATCTCAGGCTGCCTGTGTGCTGTCAACCACTGGCTGATGGTAGTCTTTCCTGTGCCAGGCCTCTATCCACTAGATGGTGCTAATATTTGCCGTTGCCAGATCCAGCTCAGGGTAATTTTGCAATAAAAAATGAATTATTTGCCCTAGCTGGTTTGGCTCAGTGGATAGAGTATCGTCCTGTGGACTGAAGGGTCCCAGGTTCAATTCCAGTCAAGGGCACACGCCTGGATTGCTGGCTAGGGCCCTGGTAGGGGGCATGCAGGAGGCAGCCAATCAATGACTCTCATCGATATTTCTATCTCTCTTACTCCCTCTCCCTGCCTCTCTGAAAGCAATAAAATATATATATATATATATATATATATATATATATATATATATATATATATATATTTTAAAAAGGTGAATTATTTATTCAATAAATATTATGAAGTACCCGTGAACTAAACTCCCCAGGGGTTGTGAGTGGTGGGTTTGGAAGAGAACCAGAGTGTAGTCCCTGCCCTTGGGAGGGTACCCTTATTGCTGTACCAAGTGGAAGAGGCCTTATGAGAGAGGCAATCTAATGCAGTGGTGAGCATGCTGATGCTGGAGCCAGAGGACTGGGTAATCCCAGCTTGTCCACTGCCAGTGTACCAGCTACATTACTTAACTTCTCTGTGCTGGAAAATGTGAGGCATAAAAGTATCTCCCTCAGAGGGGATTATGTGAGCTAATTATGCAAAGCACTTAGCTCTGCAGCTGGTGTATATATATTGGCTTTGTATCCCTACTCCCAATTGCTGGCACAGATGCCCAGTGAAGGCAGTGAAGGTGGGGCGCTTCACCTGCATTACTTACTGGTGGATCCTAAGTGTGCCAGGCGCATAGTAGGCACTCCTCCTGAATAAATATTTTGACTCATATATGTAGGTTTGAGGATGGACTTTGTGTATCTAGCCGAGTGTGTAAAGTGTGGAGCTACTAACAGGGACTCATAAGCTTTCTAATTTAATCAGTTTCTTTTAGATTTCTGTCCTGCTCATTCTAAAGACGCAGATTTTTCATTAAAGAATGCCATTTTTTAGCGGAGGTGGGTGGGTGGAGGTGAAAGAGGGTATAGGGGAGATAAATGGTGATGGAAAGTAATTAAATTAAAAAGAAATAATGCCATTCTTATAAGATCTTCCTGAGAAAATGCAATAATGCAGAAGATGGTTTTCCCGGGGGTTCTGCTGGAGAGGAAGGAGAGCTCCTGTGGTGACCTTTCACCCCTTGGGGGCACCTAATGGGGGACCTCAGGGGGGATTGTTATAGCCACTCCTCTTGCCTGCTTTTCCCTTGCTCTTCCTGTCTACATTGAACAACATCTTGAAGGCAAATGTCAAGACTAGGAATAAGAAGAGCTTAATTTGTCACATCTGAGTACAGCTGTGTGTGGAACTGCAATTTGCATTTTAATGTCCTGCTTATTCCAGAAAAGTGGCATTTTACAGATTTCCTGTATTATTCATGAATTCCAAGGCTTTGTAGTTTAAGAATAAAGTTCAGGTAATGACCAAGAATCAGAGAAGTTAAACTCTATCAGGGTTTCTCACTCTTGCCTTGTCTCATCACTTTTCCATCTGCTTAAGCATTTCTTAGCCTATTTCTGTGTTATGTAGCCAGATGTCAGGAACAGACAGATGCCTCATTAGCTTCAAAGTCCCCAGGAGAACATGTGACCTGCAGAGACAAACAGCTCAGGTATCTGGGAGCAGGCAGGTACCACAAGTGCTTTCCTGCTGATGGAGTGGGAGAACCATCCTTAATGCCCCCCTGCTGGTTATCCTACCCATGGAATGTGCGGGCAAATGCTGGGCAAAGGTCAGGTGTTCACCCATCTGCTCTTCTAAATTACATACTCCTTTTTTTTTTTTTTTTAAATGAAAACACAGGCTATTCAGCTTAGAGACAAACCTGGGCATAATGTGCTGGGGAAGTTTGCTCCCCAGAAAGGCCTGGAATGTGCAGTAGTTAAGATGGAGCCCAGGTGGTGTGAAAGCACCTTGCAGAATGGCCCCATCCATGTGGTCGCAAGAGTTTAGGTGAGAGAGGACACTCCAGGGGCAGGTACATTCCTGGGCTGCTCAGACTGCTCATGGGCTCTCCGGGGAGTGGGGCCACGGGGCTGGAGGGCTTGGTGGGTCGCTGTGTTCTGTGCTCAGTCTTTGACACCAGGCATAATGGTGCAGATTGGGGAGCAGCCAGAAACGTTGGAGGGAAATCAATACAATTTTAAGGACTAAGTAAAGAATACAAATAAGACTCATGGTGTCATTTAAAATATGTCTATCCCACAATGGAGGCTGGAAGTGGATGGCTGGAACCAATGCCAGTTCTTGGCTGAAGTGGCTATTGGCCACGGATGGGAAGTAGGGGAGCAGGGAGGGAAACGGATTGTTCAGACTTACTTAGTGCCTACGTATCAGGTACTATATAGAGGGGAGGGAATGTGTGTGTGTGTGTGTGTGTGTGTGTGTGTGTGTGTGTGTGTGTGTGTGAGACACTGTACAAGGTTTTTTACAAACTCTCTGATTTAAACACTGACAAGGTCCTGTACTGGTGGGTTTGTTATCTTGTGATGCAAATGAGCACCAGAGGCTCCAAGAGATCCTGAGATCTTGAGCATCAGAGAGAAAAAACAATGTATTTAGTATGTGACACAGGGCTGTTCATAGATCTTTTCAAAGTGCTTTGTGATGAATTTTAAGATAATGAATTTCAGGGGGTAGATGGTTTTATATTTCCTGAGATGGTTGGCAACATAATGAGATAGTTTCGTATGACAGATAATGTCTAAAGTTCTATACTGTTTTACATCATCCAGTTAATAGGACTTGTCTTGGCGAGAATGTAATTAATCTCCATCTTTCTTTGTGGAATTGGATTGCACCTGTCAGGAACTACATTTTCTCAAATCTTCCTTGAAGTTACAGAATAAAAACAATTATTATACAATGACCTTTCTTCTGAGGGCTGACCTGGTTGGAAAAATTCACGATGAAGCATCATGGCATAATGGAAAGTGAGGGGGGAAATAAGACAAAACTCAGGATGAGGTGAGTGAGGGGGTGCTCCAGAGTCATGGTTAGTGCAGCAGATGACAAGGAGAGGCAAAACATGTTCCACTCAAATGATGGGGTCGAGAAAATTCTGATGAAATGTTAACGTCCAATTAAAATCCAGGCTGTTTCCCATAGTATTATGGGGGAATATATAGTCTAAAAACTCATCGAATGTAAAATCATAGAGATGCTGTATAAAATGTAAACACTATATATCATCTTAATTGCATGACTTATCAGGCAAGAGAGTAAGAGGAATCTGCTTACTTAAACCGGCGAGAAAGCAAGCAGCCAGAGAGGTAAACCCATGGGGGAGCTGGTGGCCTCTCTAGAGGCTAGCTGCTGATTTCTGGTGACCTAGCGTCCTGGCTACAAAGGCTGTGTTTGGGGCACGGGGGACAAGCAAATCAAGGGTTTTCTATTTGGGGCATAAAGTAGAAACTGTCACCCAAATCTAGGACCCTTGATAGGGGTGAGGGGACTTGCAGATGAGTTAGCAGGGAAATCTGCTTTCTTCACCCTGACAATGGGGAGTGGGAAGTATCCCTTGAGAGTATTTAACCATAAGCAGGCATTCAGGGGGTTTTGAGGTTGGGTTCATATTACTCCTGAGACCCAGGAAAAACAAACCAAACCACAATGTGGTTTAAAAATGAGCCTAGATGGGCAATGCTGCCCGGCCTTGGAAGCTGATGCAAATGGTCTGTGGAGAAACACGCCCTTGAGAAGATCCACAGTTAAAATTCTGGTAAGCCTGGGTTCACAATCACCGAATCATACAACTGTTCAGGAAACCAGGGACTACTAGCAAAAACTACACACAGCCCGACAGATCACAAGGCTTTAGCTATAATGATGAAATACTGAACATAAGATGCCCATGTTGACTGTGTTTAAGAAATAAAAGATGGAATCAAAAGTAGGAGCAAGGAACAATAATATTCAAAAATAACCAGGCAGATTTGTGGGAAGGATCTAAAAGGGTTTTGGGATGGGGGTTAGATGATAGTAAACACCTCATATGAAGTCTTGGGGAGCTTTAGGGACATGGCTTGAGGCCAGGGGGGTCTTGTTTTAGAGGATCCTGGTTGAGTCTAATTGGCCCTTTAAGGGCATTGTCATTGCTTCTTCAGAGTGCCTTTTCTTTGGAAAGATACAGGCCACCTCTTTCTCTGAGACACAGGAAAGGTGAGGGGCATGGCTCTAGGGACTCATTGTGCAAGGAAGTCAGGAATTCCAAAGACTTTTTTTTTTTTTAATTAAAAATATTTTTATTGATTTCAGAGAGGAAGGGAGAGGGAGAAAGAGATAGAAACATCAATGATGGCCGAGACCGGTTTGGCTCAATGGATAGAGCGTCAGCTTGGGGACTGAAAGGTCCCTGGTTCGATTCCGGTCAAGGGCATGTACCTTGGTTGCAGGCATATCCCCGGTAGGGGGTGTGCAAGAGGCGGCTGATCGATGACTCTCTCTCATCGATGTTTCTAGCTCTCTATCTCTCTCCCTTCCTCTCTGTACAAAATCAATGAAATATATTTAAAAAAAAAAAAGAAACATTAGTGATGGGAGAGAATCATTAATCAGCTGCCTCCTGCATGCCTCCCACTGGGGATCAAGGCCACAAACCCGGGCATATGCCCTGACCAGGAATTGAGCCATGACCTCCTCGTTCATAGGTCGATGCTCAACCACTGAGTCACACCTGCTAGGCTAAAAAGACTTTTCGAGAGATACAGCTTCATCATTGCCACCACAACACCACCACCGCCATCATCATCATCTCCATTAGGACATACTATGCTTCATGCATTGCCGTGAGCACATAGTATGGATTATTTAATCTTATTAAACAAGATTTTACTTTGTTCAACTTTCTCCTTCTATGTGCTATCATTTACCCTTTGTCACAAATGAGATAATGAATTCCTGGGGAGGTTAGATGGCTTACTCACGCTACCAGTAGCAATTGGGAGCGAACCCAGTCAGCCTGACTTGCGAGCTCACCTTCATGAACTTTGGTGGCTCTGGAAGTTGCTCAGTGTCCTCTTGGAGAAGCATCGCAGCCAGTGTGGTTTCCTGAGGGGACTGGGCATCGGGTGCATTGTTTCTTATCCATGGCCGTGGAATTGGAGGTGCTATGGACGCAGCTAGGGCAGGAGCCCTGCCCTCCCCGCCAGGATGAGGGATGGAGCATGCTTGCCTGTATTTGTGATGTCCCATGAATGACAGGAATCAGCATCCCAAAGGGGAGCAAGGGCACAGCCAAGGTCTATGCCTGGCCTGGAGGACAGCCTGATCCAACCCAAGAAGAAGGAGTGAGAAAGCAAAAGGAGATAGTATCCAGAGCAAGGAGCAGGGCTGGGAGAGTAGTGTTTGAGTAAGGTTCAGATTACTGCTTGACTGCTGCCTGCACTCACCAAAGCCAGAGACATAGTTATGCCGGGAACAACATGATGGTCAAAGAACAGCAGAGAGAGGGCTTTTCCCACCTAAAACTTGTTTTTGGTGCAGAAGGTCTTACACTGATGATGTTGATCCCTCTTCCTCTGTCTCCCTGACTCTTCTCTCTTCTAGCATTCTGCTCCAAAGGTTGGAAGGAGGGAGAGGGCTTACCTGTGCTGAAATTCTTTTTTAAAAATATATACCCAGGTACATGCCCTTGACTGGAATTGAACCTGGGACCTTTCAGTCCACAGGCCGATGCTCTATCCACTGAGCCAAACCAGTTTCAGCAAGAACAATGGTTTCTATTCACTAGCTTTCTCCTTGATGTCTGAGTCTGTTTCAATTACTTGTTTTAGACCAGCACCATCCAAAAGGAATATAATGTGAAGCACATATGTAACTTAAAGTTCGTAATCTTAAAAAAGGTAAACATAAACAGGTGAACTTAATTGTAATAATACATTACGGTAACTCATATATCCTAAATATTATAATTTCCATATATAACCAATATAAGAATTTTAATGAGATAGTTTATAGTCTTTTTCCTGTATAACGTCCTGGAAATCTAATGTATATTTTACACATGCAGCACAATTCTCACTAACGGCATTTCAAGTGCACAGCAGTCACCTGTGGCCACTGTCTACCACACTGGACCTGAAAACTTGGGACAATAGCTTCTACCTGCTCTTAATTCCTTCTCATGTGTTCCTTTGGTTAATTCATGCCTTGAAAATCTTTGGGAACTTAAGTTGATGAGTGTTTTAATTATAAAGGTCTGGCTAACTTATTACTCAGATCTGGTGGGTAGATGTTGCTCATTCTACTTTCTCTTTACATTAACATTTATTTTTAAATGCTCTTATTCAAATACACACTCACACATATATAAGCTGGTCAGCTCTGGTTCAGGATATTTACCTGAAAGAGCAGAAAATTGAAAATCTTTATATCCTTTAATTAACTGGATAAATTCTATTAACCTTAGAAATGGTGTAAAGCTTAACTATTTTTTCTTTCTCTTAAATTGATGATCTTTATTTATTTAATCGTATAAGTAATGTTATAAACTTCACACCTTACATTTTATATTGGCTCAAAGAAAATAACTTTGTGTTTTAATTTTAAAATCAACACATAAGCAGAATTAAGTTAAATTTTATGGTTAAAAAGATGCTGATTAACCAGAATATTTAGGGGATAAGATTTTTTTGGGGAAATTGAAATCTAAAGTTATTGCTTGTTTTTTATTGTGGAAAAAAATCTTTCTAAAATATACGAGGTAGATTTTAATTTACACAAGAAAAGTCTACTGACTATAATAGAATCTTCTTTGATGATTTCAGAAGTTGCACAGCGTTGGTGTTATTTATCTGAATAACAGCCATCATGTAAGAGACGTAAAGGAAAGAAAATCTAATTATTTAAGGTCGCCGTTTCGCTGAGGTCTGGCCAGAATTCCCCATGGCCTGCCAAATAAGAACAATTATTATTTTATAGAGTAAGTGAGGGTGTACCCAATAGGAATGCTTCTGGCAGAATATAAATGGCCTCACCAAAGTGACTGAACCAAATTCATTTTCCTCTGGAGGTCAGGATTCCCCCACAGGCACGGTGCCTCTGCAGTGCCATCAGGCAGCCCTCCCCTTCGACATCGCCATTCTTAACAGACCTTCAGTGGCCTCATGATGGTTCTTACCAAAGGCGGCACGCCACGCATGCTCCAGGCCAGAAGACAGGAGGATAGGCCAAAAGGCAAAAGAGAAAGCCAACCAAATCTGTCGATTTTAAGGACTTTTCCAGGAGCTGCCCGGAAAGAACTTTCACCTGAGTCTCCTTCACCAGGACAAGGTAATCTGACCACCACCGGACCGAGAGAGGCGGGGAGGCCAGCATTTCCACTGGGAGCTTTGCCATCCTCAACAAACCCAGAGCCTTGTTGAGAAGGAAAAATGAAAGAATGGGTTTGGTGAGGCAACCAGTGGTTGTGCACGGGGAGTTATACCACAATTGTGAGAAACAGGAGCTGGCTCCTGGATCCCTATGTCTTATGGGAAGTGAGGTGCTGATAGAATCAGTACTAGAGAATGCAATTGGTGTCAACAAGTAATAATGTCACCTCCCCACACGCCACTTCAAATCACACATGCATGCCTTTTCACCTCTTGCTCTTCAATCAAGGTTGAAAATTCCTTTATGGACATTCCCAAGGGTACAACTCCCTACTCGTTTCCTCCTGCATTTCCCCTGAACTTGACTCTACCCAGCTGAAGCATAAATCCCAAAGGATGACAATGATTCTCCCCATGCCAGCCACTGGACATGCTGAGGCTCTTTATAACCCTAAAACAGAGACTGTAATAAACTGGAAAAAAAGTCCTCATTGTTTCGCTGCTCAGACACTGCTCCTTTAACTGGAGTCTCACACAGCAGCATACCCTGGATACTCGCCCTCGGCCTCTGCACTTAACCCAGGCCATTCCCACCTGTCCACACCCACTGCCCCTGGCATTGGGCTTCCTGTTTCCTCCAGGATCCAAATGCGGCTCCACACCTGGACACCCATTGTCTGTGCAGTCATTTTGTACCTGCCTCTCCTGACTCAATTCTGAACTTGATTTTCAAACTCAAGTTTTGATTCCAATATCCGACCAGTCTTCAAAACATTCTCCCTCAAGCCTCAGGCTCTGACTAAGGCCTTGTTGCTGGTGACCTCTCTGCAGGCGTCATCCTGCCTGCAGAGAGGAGATCAGGCACCCCTAGCTTTCTACACAGCGTGCTGCCCTGATTCTGGCTGCGAACACTGGTGGAGCACCAGTGCGGGGAGGATTTAAATTCGTCACTGCATGCTGCTGTTTTCTTGCATAGCCTCCACTTGTATTCCCCGAGGAAATGTGCGTGCCTCTTGAAAATTTTAAGAAAGAATTTCAACCAAAATTGGTTTGGCTCAGTGGATAGAGCGTCAGCCTGCGGACTGAAGGGTCCCAGGTTCAATTCTGGTCAAGGGCATGTACCTTGGTTGCGTGCACATCCCCAGTAGGGGGTGTGCAAGAGGCAGCTGATGGATGTTTCTCTCTCATTGATGTTTCTAACTCTCCATCCCTCTCTCTTCCTTTCTGTAAAAAAATCAATAAAATATATTTTAAAAAAAGAAACCATTGCTCTTGTAAAAGAGGAAAAAGGATTCTTGAGAAATCTGCTCCTAGAATGCTGCTACCCCGGAGAGAATTACCAAACGGAAGTCAGGCCCTGTCTCTTCCCTGCTCTGCCCTCCAAGGCTTCTCCTCTCACCTGGAGTAAAACCCCAGGCTGCACAACGGCCTGCCAGGCGCCCCAAGGTTTGGTTCCTGACCGCTTTGCAAATCTGTCCCCAGCATTTCTCCTCGCTCATCCGCAGGCCAGCCACGCTGGCCCTTCGGCTGGTTTGAACGTGCCCATGTGCTGCTTTAAGGGCTTTGCATGTAGGACTCGCTTTCTCTGGACCCTCCTGTGGCTCACTCTCTCACTTCTCTCTGGTCTCTCTTCAGATGGGCCTCATCTTGCCCTCCTTACTCTATCCTTGTCCCTTCCACGGCTGCCTGCAAACTCACGTATAATTTGTTTCCTTGCGTTCATCACCATTATAGCTTCATTGTTTAGAAAAGTAGTAGAACATAGGAGGTCCTCAGTAAATATTTATAAAACATAAGAATGAATGAAAATATTTAAGTGAAACAACCAAGATAGGAAAAAAAAAAGAATTTGGGAGGAAAAACACCAAAACATTAATAAGATATATATCCCGGAGCGGTGAGAGAGTAGGAGTGATTTTAATTGATTTCTGCTACCTGCCCACGCGATCCCCTCTTCTTCCTTGTTAACAGAACCTGACTTCATTCAGGCACTCCCTCTGCTCCACACGGTCATGTTTCACTAACTCCCTCACGGATGCCTCATATTTCTGTGAGTGGCTTAGGAGTCGGTATGTGATGTATTTCTTGCTGGTGAGCAGTGAACGGAGGTTGCCAAGAGGGCCAGCTGGGAAAGGCTTTATTGCTTAAAAAGAGACGCTGATAAAGAAACAGTTTGTCAGAGCTCTGCTGGATGTAGTTTATGTGAGATGCTTGAAATGTCCACGGAGCTGCTAAGTCTGAACATTGAGGATGGCAGAGAGAAATAAAAATGGAAGGAGACCAGTCCCCAATGATGTTGTTGGGCTGACAGATGAACTCTCTCCAAGCTGTCCTACTTTGTGACTTCCTGTTTGGGGAGATGATAAATCATTCTCATCGCTAAGGCCATTTTGAGCTGGGCTTTCTGATCCCTCCTCCCCCCCCCCCCCCACCCACCCACACACATAACATGTAACTGGTACTATGTTATAACAAAATTCAGGTGAAACAGCTTCCAAATTATAAACCCATTGGACAAAAGTACAGAAGTCATAAAAAGCGATACTATTATAGAATAGTATTTCCCAAAGGAATAGACCAGGGACACAATTAGCACAAAATGAGTGCTTGGTGCTTACGGGAAGAACAACCCCAAAAAAGAAGAAATACCCTTGATTTATCAATGTAATTATATAAACTTGAATTATAAGTGTAACACAGAAAAGTAGAAAAACTACTTCCCTTTTCACGTAGTCTGTGCTGATTCAGACAAATTTGTAGTCCTGAATTCAATTCCGTAGTCACGTTATAAGATTACCCATAGATTCTATTGAAAACAGGGAAGATTCCTGGAGCAATTATTATTTTTTTGCTGCCCATAATTGTCTGGTGACCTGATTTTCATCTGGGAAACTGTCTCTACCCCTATTCCTATGCCATTTGTTTTGGGTGGAGAGGATGCTACCCGCCCTAGTCTGGGGTATCAGGTAGAAAGGTCATTTCCCCCCTGATCTATATGATTGGTTCAGGATGGGTGTGTGAGCCAATCAGAGCCAATAAAATTCAATAAGAATTTTTTCTGGGTCTGTTGAGAGAGAGCAAACATGTTTGAATCAGATTGAACTTTGCAAAATATCTCTGGAGCTGTAGGCAGCCTTATTGCCATACACAGAACTTGATAATGAAGCCATGTGGATGAATATAGAGATGAGAGTTGGAGGGAACCTAGATTCTGCTGACATCATTTGAGCCCCTGGATCAAAGCATTCCTGAAGCATAACCTCAATTTTTTTATTCACATAATATTACATTTGCCTTTTGCTTACTCTTGTTGGAGCTCAGGCATGTGTCATCTCCGGTGGAAACTACCTAATTGAATGGAAGATGTGAAATGATCATAAATGTCAGTGTAAATAGTTGTCACAGGTTAGTGGAAAGGAATATACAAAAAGGCACATTTGTATCCTATATAATAAAGAGGTAATATGCAAATTGACCATCGCTCCAACACACAAGAGGGGAGCAGTCAGATATCAATCAGGTCAATGCATCAAGAGGTTGCTGGTTCAATTCCAGATCAGGGCACATGCCCGAGTTGCCAGGTTGCCAGATTGCCAGTTCAATCCATGATACAGGGCATGCAGGAGACAGTGTATAGATGCTTCACTCTCACATTAATGTTTCTCTCCTTCTCCCTTTCTCTCTCTCTCAAATTAATAAAATATTTTTAAAAATCTGAAGTATAATAGCATACAATAGAAGAGTGTAAATTGCAAGTTATAATGGTACTAGAAGCCCAGTGCACAAAATTTGTGCACGAGGGCATGGGAGTGTGTGTGTCTCTCAGCCCAGCCTGCACCCTCTCCAATCTGGGACCCCTCAAGGGATGTCTGACTGCCCACCAGGATCAGGCCTATATGGGCAGTCAGATATCCCTCTCACAATCCAGGACTGCTGGCTCCCAACTGCTCGCCTGTCTGCCTTCCTTATTGCCCCTAACCACTTCTTCCTGCTAGCCTGATCACCCCCTAACCACTCCCATGCCAGCCTGATTGATATCTAACTGCTCCCCTGTCAGCCTGTTTGCCTCCAACTTCCCTCACCTGCCGGCCTGGTCACCCCTAACTGCCTTCCCCTGAAGGCTTGATCTCCCCCAACTGCCCTCCCTTGCAGGTCTGGTCCCTCTCAACTGCCATCCCTTGCAGGTCTGGTGCCTCCCAACTACCTTCCCCTGATTGCCTGATTGCCCACAACTGCCCTCCCTTGCAGGCCTGGTCCCTCCTAACTGCCCTTTCCTGCTGGCCATCTTGTGTCTACATAGGGGCAGGATCTTTGACCGCATGGGGGCAGCCATATTGTGTGTTGGAGTGATGGTCAATCTGCATATTGCTCTTTTATTAATTATAATTCCTATAATCTGACAGCTCAGATAGGATGGCATTGTGGAACTTTTGTTTCAATCTCATATATAAATATATGCATATCTATATTCTTATACCTACATATATGTACACACATATATGTATGCCTTCATTTCTTTATATACATGCATACAACTATTTGTACTGAGTAACTATGGAAATATATTTTTTATAACGAGAAATATTTATTCTTATTGTCAGAAAGGTTTGTAAAGCCCTGTTGTATTTTATGCATCTAAAAAAAAATCTTCAGCTTGATTAAGACATGAAAACCATGCTCATTTCATTTGTATTTAGCACAGTCCTGGGAGACAGAACTGATATCTGAGATAATGTAAACATAAATCATGATGATTTTAAAATATATTTTATTGGTTTTGTACAGAGAGGAAGGGAGAGAGATAGAGAGTTAGAAACATCGATGAGAGAGAGTCATCGATCAGCTGCCTCTTGCACACCCCCTACTGGGGATATGCCCGCAACCAAGGTACATGCCCTTGACTGGAATCGAACCCGGGACCCTTCAGTCCCCAAGCCAACGCTCTATCCATTGAGCCAAACCGGTCTCAGCCGTGATGATTTTATTTAGGCAAAACTGGAAGCACATTATGAAGATGAAATATATCGAGTATAAGTCAAGTCCTTGTACAAAAAGTGTAAAGTCTTTGTAACTGGATGAGGAGGGCTGCTCTGACGGCAGTATGTGGGATACAGAACTAAACAATCCATCCTAAATCCAAAGCCGTAGGTCTCCAAACTTCCTCAAAAGAAAATTATGGATGGTGGCCCAGGACTCTGTACGTTTCCCAAGCTTCTTCGTAATTCCTATAATCTGACAGCTCAGGGAGGCACCGGTAGAGGCTGGAGATTCACCTACCGTGAGGGAGGAGATCTCCTGGGGGAGATATTTTAATGTGCAAAACATTTTTGAAACCTAACACTTTAAACACCATTGTATTTCAGAACAATTCTACCCCCCCCTTTTTTTTACCCCCTAAATGATTATTACATAGCAACAAAATTCAAGAGAAGTCATTTAATTAAGAACCACTTCCTGTCATTTCTATGCAGTTAGAAAGGAAGACAGGCAGCAGAGTAATTGCTCTCTAATCCCTCTCTCTATAGATTATAACTCCCTTTTTACTCTTTTTCCCCCCCCTCCAAACCCCTACTTTAATGGAACTCCTATTGTGAGTTACATACATTCCTCAATTATATAATACTTTAGTATATAATACCTTTGTCTGTGAGATTTACTGTAATTTAGCATTTGTATGCATTTTTTAAAGTTAAACGCTTAAGGCTTGATAGACACCCCACTTTTTAATTAACAGGGAACATAAAATGTTAATGTGACAAATATTAACCATGCATAACAGGGGATATTCATATTCAATGTAGGTTTCTTCCCCTACCTCTCCCTTAAAGGTAAGATTTATGCTGTACAAGACTTGGGAGAATGAATGTATAATTTGGACATCACTTCCCTGAATACCAGTATTACTTTATACTAGAGTAGTAATTATGGGATTTTAAATGCCAGTGAGTTCTGTTTCCTTTGTGTGAATTTATGCATGTAATAAAACACTTTCAGAAAGCTAATCAAATAAAACAATCTACTTTAAAAAAATATATATTTTATTGATTTTTATACAGAGAGTAAGGGAGAGAGATAGAGAGTTAGAAACATCGATGAGAGAGAGTCATCCATCAGCTGCCTCTTGCACACCCCCTACTGGGGATATGCCCGCAACCAAAGTACATGCCCTTGACCGGAATCGAACCCGGGACCCTTCAGTCCCCAAGCCGACTCTCTATCCATTGAACCAAACTGGTCCCGGCAACAATCTACTTTTTAATTATCAGCTTTTTATAGATTTTATGAACCAGATCATCTCCGTTACTAAAAACCCTTAAGTGACTTAGGAATCACAGAATCCTATTAAATCTTTTATTTTGCTTTTAGAATGAAAGTGGTGTTACTATTATTATTTTTACACTTTACATGCTCATTGTAAAGAAAATAAACTATTAAATAAAGTAAAAAGAAAAAATTTAGAAGTATTCAAATCTCTACAGCTCAGATAAAATTGCTATTAATATATATTTTTAAAAAATATATTTTTATTGATTTTTTTTTACAGAGAGAAAGAGAGAGGGGTAGAGAGTTAGAAACATTGATGAAGAGAATCATAGATCAGCTGCCTCTTTTACACCCCTACCGGGGATGTGCCCACAACCAAGGTACATGCCCTTGACCGGAATCGAACCTGGGACCTTTCAGTCCACAGGCCGATGCTCTATCCACTGAACCAAACTGGTTTTGGCAGCTATTAATATTTTGCTAGATATTTTTCTAGACATCTCATGATACTGCCCCCCCGTCAGACAATTGCATAAAAAGATGAATATATGAAACTATTATTTGTATTCTTGTGCTAGACATTGTTTCCTATCCACTTTTTTGTTGTTTTCACATCAGTAAGTAGATATGTAGGCCATAGATTACATGCCATATATTTATGAAATCTCACAACTGGGTAGCAATTGAGGTAAAAATAAAACTGGCTTATTTTTCTCCTTATTCAAATATAAATCCCAAACTATCAGATAGATTAATAAAACAATCTCATTTAAAATTTCATCAAAAGGAATAAAATACCTATAACTAAATTTAACCAAGGAAATGAAATACTTGCACTGTAAAAACTATAAGATATTGATTAAAGAAATTAAAGAAGAGATGAATAAGTGGATTGGAAGATTTAAGATTGTTAAAATGTCTATACTACCCAAAGCAATCTACAGATTTAATGCAATCCCTATTAAAATATTAACGGCATTTTTCACAGAACTAGGGCAGATAATTCCAAAATTGAATGAAACTACAAAGACCCCAAATAGCCACAGCAATCTTAAAAAGAGGAATCAAGTTGGAGGAATCATGCTCTCTGATTTCAAACTATACTACAAAGTGGCAGTAATCAAAACAACATGGTACTGGCACAGAAACAGACACACAGAAACACAATAGTGAGCCCAGAAATAAGCACACACTTATATGGTCAATTAATCATGACAAAGAAGGCAAAAATATACAATGGGGAAAAGACAGTCTCTTCAGTAAATGGTGTTGGGAAAACTGGACAGATACATGCAAAAAAAAAAAAAAATCTAGACTACTTTCTTTCAACAGATACAAAAATAAACTCAAAATGGATTAAAGACTTAAATATAAGACCCAAAACCATAAAACACCTAAAAGAAAACATAGGCAGTAAACTCTTTGATATTAGTCTTAGCAATATTTTTTGGCTATATCTCCTTAAGAAAAGGCAACAAAATAAAAAATAAACAAATGGGACTAAATCAAACTAAAAAAATTTTGCACACTGAAGGAAACCATTAATAAGACAAAAAGGCAACAGTATGAAGGCAGAAGATTTTTGCAAATGATATCTAATCAGAGGTTAATATCTATAAAATATAAAGAACTCATATAAAAAATAATAAAGAACTCATACAACTTAACATAAAAAAATAATCCCATTGCCCTAGCTGGTTTGGCTCAGTGAATAGAACTCAGCCTGTGGAATGAAGAGTCCTGGGTTTGATTCCCAGTCAGGCCACATGCCTGGGTTGCAGACTCAATCCCCAGTGTGGGGTGTGCAGGAGGCAGTCGTAGTCAATGATTCTCTCTCATCACTGATGCTTCTCTCTCTCTCCCTTCCTTTCTGAATTCAATAAAAAATAATAAAAATTAAAAAAAAAACCATTAACAAATAGGCAGAAGAGCTGAATAGACATTTCTCCAAAGAAGACATACAGATGGCCAACAGACAAATGAAAAGATGCTCAACATTAGTAATCATCAGAAAAATGCAAATCCAAACCACAATGAGATATTATCTCACAATAGTCAAAATGGCTATTATCAAAAAGACAATAAATAATAAGCATTGGCAAGGAAGTAAAGAAAAATGAACCCTCATGCACTTTTGGTGGGATTATAAACTAGTGTAGCCACTACAGGAAACAGTATGGTGATTCTTCAAAAAATAAAAAATAGAACTACCATATGAAGCAAGAATTTCACTTCTGGGTATTCATCTGAAAAAATATACACACACACACACAAAAAAATAATTTGAAAAGACATATGCTCTCCTATGTTCATCTAAGCATTGCTTGCAATAACCAAGTTATGTATGTATAAATATACATATATATGTCTGTATGTGCATATATATGTGTGTGTGTGTATACATAGAGTTATGAGATTTCATGAATATACAGTCTTTTACTACTAATTCAATGACTCATCCTATATAATAAAAGGCTAATATGCAAATTGACCAAATGGCAGAATGACTGGTTGTTGTTTTGCACATTGACCACCAGGGGCAGACACTCAACTCAGGAGCTGCCTCCTGGTGGTCAGTGAGTTTCCACAGGGGGAGTATCCCTCAGCCAGAAGTTGGGTTGGGGTGGCAGCACTAAGGACCCCTTGGGGGATGTCCACTTGCTGGCTTAGGCCCACTCCGTTGCAAAAGAGTGCAGGCTGGGCTGAGAGAGACCCCCCCCCTCCACTTCCCCAGTGCATGAATGCCATGAATTGGGCCTCTAGTCTACTTATAATAAATTTCTTTAGATATTTGAATCTTTTTCTGGAATCTATTCTGTTCCACTGATCTATCTGTCTGTTTTTGAGTAATTTTTGAGATTTTATTTCTGTGGTTATATACTATTTATAGAATAAATGTTCTTTCACTTCAATTCATTTTTATATTTTCTATTTTTGCATATTTGATGATCTTAAAAATAATTTGGCCAAGTAACAAAAGCCCTGTTAGGCTTTTCAACCAAGTTGTATAATATTATTAGATTAATTGAGGAGAAATTAGCACCTTTTATAATACTGGGTTTTCTTATTTTAAAAAAGTCACCCTCCCACTCCCCCCCATCTCCTCCTCTCCCCCAGATTCAATCATTCTATCAGGTTTTTTGGTAGCATTTTCTATTCGCTTATTTAGGCCATGGCCATTTTGATGTGAATGGAATGATTTCCTTCTATAATATTTGTAAATTGTTAGTTAGAAAAACTACTGACTTTATTTCCAGATAATTTAATGAGCACTTTTCTCTCTCCAATCATCTTTTGGTTGATTTTAGCTTTCAAAACTCTCCTCAAGTGGTACCCAGGAAGCAAATGAAGTAAATATAACTTCTTTCCTATAGGGCATGACCTGAGACCACTAGAGAGTGGGCATAAAATAGGAGAGTTTATAGAATATAATTTGTACATTTAGGAAAGACCAAACATGGGCCAATTTATATCATTGAAATAATATGTCAGACTAAACATATTGGAATGAATAAGTTTGCTGTCCTTGTTAGGTTATTTAGTATTCTTAGATGTCTTGGGTACTCAATCTCTCAGAATTAATCTCTATGAATTCTGTATAATTTATGTGACTGCAGAAAGGCTGGATTTAATTAAATCTGTAGATACTGGTTCCTGTTTTGAGTAAGTGGAGGATGGAAAGGAAAACTAGTTACCAGGTTGTGATTTCTGGGCTTGCTCATTATTTATTTATTTATTTATTTTGTATAACCTCACAAATGAAATCTAACTTATTTTCTCCTTGTGCTTAATCATACTTCCTCTTTCTAAAATGCGCCTATTGCTCTAATTTACCACCATCCTAATCCCCTATAGACGGTCTGGTCGGACAATGCCATCTTGTGGCTACCTGGGGAACTGTATAAATTAATCTGGTGAACCTCCAGTGGGGATTGGTATCCAGGAAGCCAGATCCAGGCTTGGGAACAAGCAGTTTCTGCCTGAAGCAACAGGCAAAGCGAGAAGATAGCAGGAGTCTAAGTCCTGGCAAAGGCTACCTGCGGAAGCTGGGAAATGAGGAAGGAGCTAGAAAGACTGTGTTCCCAGCAGCTGATAGGCAGCGAGGACCAGGTCCAAAGAGAGACATCTGCAAAGGATTTCCCACTGGAGAGAGAGAGCTCCAGAACCAAAGCAAAGAAAGGGAACCTTTTATTTTTTCCATCTCTCCTTTAATGGATTATCTGCATTCAGTCTTTGGGCAGAGATCAGCTTAATTGTGGATTTCCAGTCATTTCTAACACTTTTCTTTAGGGCTTTCCTCATTTACTCTTTTTTAAAAAATTACTGTTTTCTTAAAAATATCTCCATTGTTTAAAACTCAAGTAATATCAGATAATTCCACAGGAGGCACAGTCTACTTCACATCTTCCTTCTCTTTCTCTCTCTTTTCCCTCCCCCACCTCCCTGCTACTCCCTTTTCCCTTTCCCCTTCCTTTTCAGCTCCTATTCTCGCACTTCAGGAAAACCTCTCCCTTTCCCATCATTCCATTTGAGAGCCAAAACATAATCTTAATTACAGATGATAAACCTGGGGATGATGCGTGTGGGTCAGCTTTACCAAGGAAACAGGAAGCAGAGGTTGTGAAATGAAGAACAGGTGCTACTAACACCTGGATCTTTGGAAGGGATGAGGGTTCCTTCCACATCACCACCAGACTCGGTTCTCTGTTCAACCCTCCATGGGTTTCCCAGGTGCCATGGGCCTGCTTTCCAAATTTTGTGTGTGTGTGTTGTTCACTGCTGTATCCCCCTGCCTTTAAAACAGCACCTGGCATAGAGAAGGAGCCTCTATGAATACTTATTGAAGGAATGGATAAGACAGTCTGGTTTCATTTCTTTTTACTATATATTTCCATTTTTCCCTGTAAGTGTTGCAGGGATGCTCAGTTTCATTGTGAGAGGATGATTTTTGACTTTTGTAAGAGAGTTAAACTTATGTAACATGGAGGATATTTCTAGCACAAATATAATTATTTTTTAAATTTCAGCCTACCAACTGACAGACATCCCGAAAATAACCTGTTGGGAAGCTTTGGACTCTCTGTACCTTTTGTTCTCATGTTTCAAGAGTGGATCTTTTACATACATAGATGAAGCGAAAAAAAACAAATGGGCAAAATGACCAGCTTTCACCTGTCTTGACTTCTTAAGTGCTCTTTGCATCTTTCCCAAAATAGAAGCCGAGACTGCTAAATACAGCGGAGGAAACAGATTCAGAAAGATGAACATGACTAAGCATTTGCCAAATGTCTCACTGTATATGTTTTCTGTTTGCCAATAAATCCTTGATAACAGAGACAGAGAAATATATTTATTCTCTGTGTAGACATAAGCCCAGAAAAAATGTTGGGTTTACCTCATATTTTTTCAGAATTGTGCTCTTTCTCACGAGCCTTCTCAAGAGAAGAGAGACAAGGCAGGCTGTTTTTATTTTATAGATCGTTCCTCCGACATGACTCTTAGGTGAGAATTTTCTGGGGGTAGAAGAGTGATCACCTGCTACTTTGCATTCCGAAACCTTAGGATTTTACAAAGATCTCACACATCTCTGTCATCTTAAAGAATTTCTTTCGCTATGGTGCAAAGGAGCAGTTAAAATGAGTTAAAAGCTCGCCTGAAATAAGACAGCCGAGCAGTGGGTGTGAAACGTCAGAGTGTGGTAGACCTTGTTTAATTCGCCAGGATGTGTCACAACATCCTACATCAGGCTTGACATTTTGTTCCTGGCAGATTTTGGTGGGAGTGGTCATGGGGGAAGGGGGGATGTTTAACATTCGGTTCATTGACTACAGGGAGGACAAGAAGCTACGACGGATGAAAGGAGCATGGGGTAGCAATGACAGGCAGAGGGATCTTAGACTGTCCATGCCTGTTGCTAATTTGCGTGGCCTGGAATAAACTAGGTACCATCTCTGACTTCTCAGAGCCTTAGTTTACCCTTCTGCAGAATGGGAACAATGATGCTCAGCTAGGAGGGCTGTCGTGAGGAATGGAGCTGCTTAGGGTCTACAGCCTGGCATCCAGCTCGTGGTGCTTCCTTGTCCAGGACACCTGGTCCCTGTGGTCACCCGGTCTCTCTCTCTCTCCGCTTCGTTCCTAGGTACCTGGGGATCACCAGGCCGCTCACGTACCCTGTGCGGCAGAATGGGAAGTGCATGGCCAAGATGATCCTCTCCGTGTGGCTCCTCTCCGCCTCCATCACGTTGCCCCCGCTCTTCGGCTGGGCCCAGAACGTCAACGACGACAAGGTGTGCCTCATCAGCCAGGACTTCGGCTACACCATCTACTCCACTGCGGTGGCGTTCTACATCCCCATGTCCGTCATGCTCTTCATGTACTACCAGATCTACAAGGCGGCCCGCAAGAGCGCCGCCAAACACAAGTTCCCTGGCTTCCCGCGCCACCCGGAGCCCGACAGCATCATCTCCCTCAACGGCATGGTGAAGCTGCAGAAGGAGGTGGAGGAGTGCGCCAACCTCTCGAGACTCCTCAAGCACGAGAGGAAAAACATCTCCATCTTCAAGAGGGAGCAGAAGGCGGCCACCACCCTGGGCATCATCGTCGGTGCCTTCACCGTGTGCTGGCTGCCCTTCTTCCTCCTCTCCACCGCCAGGCCCTTCATCTGCGGCACCTCCTGCAGCTGCATCCCGCTGTGGGTGGAGAGGACATTCCTGTGGCTGGGCTACGCGAACTCCCTCATTAACCCTTTTATATATGCCTTCTTCAACCGGGACCTGCGGACCACCTACCGCAGCTTGCTCCAGTGCCAGTACCGCAACATCAACCGCAAGCTCTCGGCCGCGGGCATGCACGAGGCCCTGAAGCTCGCCGAGAGGCCCGACAGAGCCGAGTTTGTGCTGTAAGGTCATTTATCACTGCTTTCCTTTGTCTCCCCAGCCCTTTGATGGAGCTTCTTTATATATAGATAGTTGGTAGTATGACAGATATCTCCCATTTTTTCCCCTTTTCCCCCACCCCCATTTACCACACCCAGATCTTTGCCACCCTATTGCTAAACATGTGAGTATATAAGTTCTTTGGTTTATCTCTTCTCCTCTCCTCAACCCCACATCGAGGTATGTCAATCTGTTCCATGCCTCCATGCTCCGGGTCTTATTTTTGTCGGTCAATTCATTTTGTTCATTAGATTCCACAGATGAGTGAGATCATGTGATACTGGCCTTGCTCTGCTTAGCTTATTTCACTTAGCCTGATATTTTCCAGATCCATCCATGCTGAAGCTTCTGGAAGCATAGCTCAGAAGGCTTCCTGAATCAGTAGCTAGCTTATTTTCTAAGCTAAGCAAATCAAATTGGAATTCAGAATTCTATGAATTCCAGTGCTCTACCAACAGAATGCTGAAAGTCAAAGATAGGTACTTAGTTGGCTTGGAAGATGAGACCAATTTGCTGGTGAACTGAAATTGATATGCTTGATGACGAGAACGGTGCTGTTTCTCTTCCTGTCTCCATTAATACCATCCAAATTATGTCCTTACGTCTTCAGGAATTATAACATTATCATTTTCCTTGCTCTTACTCTTACATCCAGTACAACTTTTTTGATGACCTCATCCTTCACTGATGAATAAAGGAAGCAGAGTCACACAGGCTAAGAGCTTGTTTTTAGGAAGCGTGGCCTATCTTAAGAATTGAGAACTGACAGAGGGTGGTTGAGTTTGTCTAGGGCAGCGGTCGCCAACCTTTCAGACCTCACGGAACACCAGTGATCTGTGGATCACCGATTGGCAACCATGCTCCAAAAGTTTCCTTAAACCAGTGCTCACCAACCTTTCGGACCTCATGGACCTCAAGTTGGTGACGGCTGGTCTAGGAGGCGTTAGTGACTTTGCAGGAAGCAATTGCATAGGGAGTTGGGATCTGAAAAGGATTGCAAAGGGCCAGTGGTGGTAAGCAAATGGACCTTTCCCATGTAACCCACATGTTAATGAATTTGTCACTGTAAAGAAGGTAGGAGACAGTGTTGTAATGAAAGTTGTCAGCAGGCCCAATGAAGATTTTGCTTTAAATTAGAGGTAGAGGAGACATATTCATGTTGGAGAATTGAGGGGGAAGACACTGGAGTGAGGAGATGGAAGATATTGGTGACAGAGAAAGGGGATTTGTTGATCCTGTGAGAGGAGGAAGTGTTGTTCCTCACTAACTGGGAAGAAGGAATAGACCAGAGAACTATGGGCCACTGGAGCTAAGAGGGACCTTCCCAGTCATCTTGTTCATGACAGAACAGGTGACGGATGCCCCACAGTGAGCTTGTAGCTCCACCAGGTGTAACCCACATCATCTGAATCTTACTTCTATCTACTTTTCATGTATTAGACTCTTTTATGTGCAATAAGGGTGTTTATCTCAGGGGAGCAGCCTGCTCGAGGTGCCCTCACTGATTACAATAGAAACCAGAGACTCCAAACCTGAGATGCTCTCCCAGATGACTGAAAACTTCTATCTAGGAAGTCATCCTGTTATCTTCACTAGAATGCAGCAGACAGAAAATCCCCTAATAGAGATGAGGGAAACCAGATATCATAATTTCTTGTCCTAGGAACTAAAAGGTATAAGCCTACAAATATGCTAATTCTTGAACCTGGGTATAGCTTCACAGGTATTTATTTTCACATCTATTATATATATTTCTTTGTACTTCTGAAATTGTTCACAATAAAAAAAATTAAACACTTTTTTTTTTTTTTAAAGAAAGCAATTTTCTAGAATATGAGAAACCTATATCCCCAGGAATCTCTCTAGGACTCTAAGATTCTTGCCAAATTGACCACAAATGTCTGCTCACCAGATTCCAAATTCCTTCAGGGAAGAAGCTATGCCATAGTCAGATCTAGTATAGCACCTGACACATAATACATAATCAATAAAAGTAATAATGGCTAACAATTATTGAACATCTATCACATGCTATCCGCCATTCTACCTGTAAAGTAGGTGCTTCTAGCACCCCCAATTTTTAGAAGAATAACTGAGGCTCAAAGACACAAAGTAACTCTCACCAAAGGTCACATACCTCCTAAATGGTAGATATGGTCTGAATCAGCCCAGTGCATGTGCTGTTAGCTATTATGCAACACTATTTGACAAATGATTTCAGTCTGCAGTCAGTGAAGAGCTGCTGAGTATTTTTGAGCTGGGGATTGTAGCCATCACCTCTCTAAGAAGACCGTTGGGAAAACCTGTTAATAAAAGTAAGCCAAGTTGGAAGGATACTTTCTTAACAGAGTTTTTGTAGTTTCTCAGATGGAGAAAGTAAGGATAGGATAGAGTCTTAGGGCTTGGGCTAGGGGAAGTTAAGGTGGGGAACTGGTGAGGACTGGACAGAGCTTATGACATAATAGCTTTGGATTGGTGGGTGCAGCTAAGCCAAGGCCTTGAAGCCAGTACTAATGAGCAAACTGTTGGTTTTGATCAGTAAGCTGTATAGATTAATAGGAAGCCTTATCTTTTGGAAGCAACTCCTTTCTGGGACAAGTAGCTGGGTGTTTTGCTCCCCCCAGGGTTGTTTATCACAGGTATAGGGAAGGCTGTTGATTTCCGTTCTCAGGAGTAAATGCTGAGACGTGTGTTTGAGGAAAGTCTATGGCAGCAGTGCAAAAGGCTGGTGGCAGAGGGTCCAGGTAAGCAGCTGGTGTAGAAACTAGGAAAAAAAATAAAGGCAGTCCTAAACTAGAAAACACCACTGTGTTTGTATGCCTCCTACACAGCCAAAGAACTTGGGAATAGCGATGATTTTAGCTAATGATTCCCACATAACTCAGCCCACAAAATGCTAATTTTTCAAATGTCACACAATAGGTTTTCCAGTTTAAAATAACAGTAACCCACATTTATTGAAAACTCACTCTCAGGCATGATGCTAAGACTATGTGAATTATAAAACTTAATCCTTAAAACTTTATGAGGTTGGTTTTCTTCATCTCTGTTCTGCAGATGACAAAACCATGTCAATTTCTCTTATAAATGTTTCTATTTCTCTCTTCCTCTTCCTTCTGCT
This sequence comes from Pipistrellus hanaki, assembly GCF_964339955.1. NCBI lineage: Eukaryota > Metazoa > Chordata > Mammalia > Chiroptera > Vespertilionidae > Pipistrellus > Pipistrellus hanaki. Next base: position 32,071,107 of record NC_140516.1, on the reverse strand, counting down.
TCATCTAAAATAAATAAAAACTTTTTTTTTTAAAAAAAAGTATGTTAAAATTTCGATAGCAGGCAGCTTTTTCATCTGTCCCCATGGGAGCATGCTCCTTTTTAAATTCTTATTTATAATCGTGCCATGCACTGAGGACACGGGAAATCTATGCTGTTGTTCCTGTCTTAGTACATATATTTCTCTTGGACAGACTGTACATAAACACACACACACACACACACACACACACACACATGTTTTTGTAATAAGAACAAAGGAATGATGGAGACAGGAAAAGCTACAGGATTCAAAGAAGAAGATAATAACTCAGAGTTGACCCAACCCTTATCTGGGAAGACTTGATGAAGGCTATGGCCTGGAGTATGTCTGTGCAGGTGTCAAAGCATTGATAACTCAAGGAGAGTAGAAATGGCTTTCCAGGTAAAGGGGACATTTAGTCTAGAGGCACCAGTATGGGACCTTATGCAAAGGATGGTCTGGCTGAAGTTAAGTATTAGTGTAGGGAAAGATGTGGAGATCACAATGGAAAGCTTAGAATAAAATTAAATCCTGAAGTGTCTTCCATTCCGGTCTGAAGAACTTTGGATTTTATTATTGACAAGTGATTCTCAACCAGGGGTAATTTTGCCCCCAGGGGATGTTTGAAAATTTCCGGAGATAAGGGGAGTACCTACTGACATCTGTCTAGTGGGAAGATGCCAACGATGCTGCTCATCATCCTGTAATATGAAGGCAGCCCTCCTACAAAGACTTACTCAGTCCCAAATGTCTGCAGTGCTGAAGTTGAGAAGTCTTAGTGTGGACAGTAGTCATCCATTGACGGGATCTCGGCACGCAGGAGACCAGAATCATCAAAGCAGTGAAGACCAATTCGGTGACACCATATGGGATGAATCAGAGGGTAGAAGCTGGCAGGAAAGAGTCTTTTCAATGGCTTGTTTTCTCTAGAAATATCTGAGGGCCTACCATGTACAAGGCCCGGTGCCAGGCATGGCAGGGGATGGAAAGATGAATAAGTGACAGTTCTTGCCTCTAGAATGCCATGGTTCAGTGAGTGGGATATGGTGTGGTGGTAGATTCAAAGACTGGTGACCAGAATACCCCACACAATCCATGGTCTGCACCATTGCATTCAAGTAAACGCCAGGCAGATAACTAGTAACTAACTCTACTTGAGTCTCTGGAAGGACAAAGAGGTGTACAATTCATAGCTCACAGCAAACCTTTGTTAGGACCCTTTGTTTTCCTACCAATCTCATTGGCGCTCACACTTCTCGGGCCAGCCTAGAGACTCAGAGCTCCTCCTGCTGGTCTCTCCAGCCTTTTCTCTCTCTCTGGCTGATTGGGTTCTAAGGCTCTTTTACTTTTCCCCCTAATTTTTCCTTCTTGGCTCTATTTTTCCTCCTACACAATAATTTTCTTTTCCTTTGTAAACAGTCCACTAGCCTGTGTATTATTACTTTCAAATGTTTACCCATTCTTCCACATTTTCTCAATCAGCATATGAAGAGGCTCAGGAGTCCATGAGACACTCGGGAATCTTCCTAGGGGTAGGGAGGGAAGAGAGGGAAAAGGCATGGACACTTCCCTGGTCATTTTCATTTGCTCTTCTATCATTCTGTGCCCTTTTCACAGGTATTCCAATCCTGGTACTATAGAATCAAATGTGATATAAGGAGAGAATTTTTTCCCCCCCGCTTTAATTTGTTGACTGGATTTTTTTGAATTCCTATAAATATCACCTCTTGATGGCTTTCGTTCTTTGACACTGTTATCGTGAGTGATACTGAAAAGCAGTTTCTAAAGTACTTCCATAGAAAAGAATTTAATGAGGTTGTTTTTGAAGTAGCTCTTCCTTTCTGTCTCCCTTCTTCTGCTTGGTGATATAATTATTGTCTTTCTCTCCAGAGACCCTTCTAGTCCCTGTCAATGGCAGTGGCTGGTCATAGTGGAGTGACCCTGGGATCCTGCAGTGAGTTCACTGCACTGTGCCAGGGGTTGTGCTCAAGCTTTTGAGCTCAGGGTGACCCCACCCGTGATTAGAAATGTAAAGTGAAATGGGGCCCAGTGGAAACTGGGAAGAAGCACCAAGGACCCAGACACCCTGGATATCTGTAGTGGGACACTACTTTAAGGACAAACCAAACCAAAAAGGTTGCTATTTCCTGAAAATCCCCCCCCCCCCCAATAGTGTTTTCCTTGCCATTAACTAGCTGGAATTCAGCACTTTATTTTTATGAAATCATCAGTTAGTAGTAATAATAGCTTCTTTGCCTCACGCTTTGCAGTTGCCTACATTTTAACTCTTTGAAGTAGGAAAGGCAAGCAATTGACTTCTCTTGCTTTTTCTACAATGACTTTTTAATAGATAGTGTATACCCATAGCACCAAGTAAAATCAGGCTGTGGGTATAGAAGAGAAATAAGCCTTGGGGGAGGCCGGAATGTCTTAGACGAAAATACCCATGGTGGGAATTGTAAAGGTGGGTTTTGAATAGAGAGTAAGATTTTAACAAGAAGTGACGGCAGGGGTGGAGGTGGAGGTAGAGGTGGGTCGGGGCTGTTGGAAGCAGAGGGGAGATCATGGGCTGAGGTGCACAGATGTGGGTGGGGCATGTCTTCAGTGGTACCTGGAAGCTGGGTAGACTGGGTCAGCATGGAGGGCCAGATGGGCAGGATGGGAGGGTGGATGGAGGTTTTTGGTAGTAGTGAGAGCAGGACTGTGGTGTAAACAGTTCACAGTGGGAGAAGGAGGTCTTTGTCAGGACAAAGGGTGAAGAGAAGGTGGTCTTGAGACTAGAAAGAGGCCAAGGATGTGTGGACAGTTGGACGTTGACTAGCAGGTGGGTGGGAGAGGAGATTCCGAGGTGGCCCTGCGGCTGGAGGCCCCGAGGGACAGTTCCTGAGGGGCTGAGAGCTGCAGAGGAAGTGCAGTCTCCCTTCCTGCTGAGAAGAGGCAGCTCCCCATACCTGTGGAGGACCAGCAGGGACACGGCCTGTGCCCTGTGCCTGCTCCAAGGTACTCAGGAGCCCAGAGCCAGGGTCTGAGCGGAAGTGTGGCCTCACTCTTGTCCTCAGGCGCCGCTGTGTGAAGTGAGGGGCAAAGCGAGGAATGGTGTCTGGTGGAGAAATGGATCCTGTCCCTGGGAAAACCCATTTGGAATCCTGGGAGCCAAGGGAGGGGGCACTTTCAATGGGATAGGGAGGCAGAGGCTGGGAGCACACTGCTGCCTGCAAGCTCATAGACCCGGCTCTCAAGTACAAGGACATAGCTTGGTAAAGCGAGTCCTGTGAAGGTGCAGACTGAGGTGGGTGTGGATCTCGATGGAAGGTGGCACTACACCAAGGAGGAGACTTGGCCTTGGCCCTGGACTTTTCCTTGGCCACGACTCAATCCACGTCTGTGAATCTGGGGGGAAGGCAATGAGGGAGGCGAGGTGGGGTTCCCTGGTCTCTGCAGGTATGGCTTACTATACCCCACCCTCCTGTCGTGAGTACTTCTTAGTAGTCATCATTATTCCTTTCAAGTTGGGCAAGTGCAGTCATATTTTGCAAGGACTTTTTCGAGTAGAGCCATTTTTGGCTACGGCTGTACTATAAAGTGGATTTCTAAATGGGTTATCTGGGGCTGTTTTGCAACTATATTAAGCCCCTTCAACTTATAACAGTAATGAAATTTATTAAAAGAGCCACAGCACATCTTCCCTTTCGAGACGCTCAGCACCCCTTAGAAGCCACAAATGCTTCCAATTACTGAGTGCTGTGAAAATTAAATCCACCCACCGCAAGAGGAAAACATTTATGGTTCTGCTAAATCATTTTCTTGTCTTCTCTCTCTCTCTCTCTATCTTCCCTTATAGACAAAAGTCTGACTACTGTAGAAAAAAAAGCCATGACGCATGATCAAAAGCAAAATCATGGAGACGAACAAAACAAGGCCAGACAGAGGTGGAAACAGAACGAAATCCTGTGCTGAGACTCTGAAATGCTGCTTCCGGTTTTTCTCGGGATGGTTCACACGTGACCAGCAGGGCGATCTGTTGTACATGTGTATTATGAGGGAGCTGGTGACCTCTCCTTGTTTTTCCCCTGCGGATCAGTGCTGCTGTGTGCACATGAAAATAGTTCTCCGTTTAAGACGGCCAGACCAGCTCAGCCATAAGCTCCCGAGCTGAGCTGAGCTGAGCTCCAGAAAGGAAACACGTTTCTGGTGCTTTACTAGTTGTCCCAGTCCATGCAAGTCCGAGCCTAGGCACTGCGGAGGATATTCAGGAATCCGTTCACGAGAGAGAGAGAGAGAGAGAGAGAGAGAGAGAGAGAGAGAGAGAGAGAGAGAGAGAGAGAGAGAGAGAGAGTTAATTTTGTTGTAGGACAGATGGGTGTTTTTCCAAGCTAACTGCAGTAAGCATAGTGTTGACTATGTTGCATGTCCCATGTTAGACAACAGAATCCCGTCATCAGCTCATACAAATGATTTCCCAGAGCAGCAGTGTCTGTTTTAAGCTTCTGTCAACCCGTTTGGCTTTTCTGCAGGGTCCCCGTGACTTGCCCACAATGCACTTTCTTTGTTAACTGGCTTACTGTTACGGTATAACTCAGGAACTGATCTCAGGATGGAGGGCGTCGGCAAACCCGAATAAAGCTTCTTCTTGTGCTCACCCTTCCTCCGAGGGGTCCTGAGGGGTGAGGGGACTCCTTCCGTGAGGACTTGTTACCTATCCGCACTGGATGTTAACGTGGGTGTTGGCACTGAACCTGGACTTTGGACTCGCATTAACACACTGGTGCCATGAGCCCAAGGCGGGCCCATAGCTGTGCTTCTGGGGCGGACGTGAGGGAAGAATGGGGCTTCCATGAAAAGTTGTGATGCACCTGGAAATGGACTGTCCACATGTTCATTCTCGTCGAGCGGCCTTGTGTTAAAACTGAACGGTGTGAGTCGGGTCACCCGGGACACTCCCTATGGGCACACGCTCCTGTTTGTTTTGTGTTCTCTGTATCTTAAATCGAATGTGTGCCTGGCCGGTTCTGTTTCCCTCCCTACCGTGCTAAGCATGATGGGCAGACCTCGGAACAGAAAAGGTCCGTTTGCGGTAGCGTGTTTTTGTAACGGGACTGCCGTATTGGGAGCGGAGGAGATAGGAAGACGGTAGGGATATAGAAGCGTCCCTCGAAGGAGAAGAAATAAATATAGACCTTTGTTTGGTAAAAAGAGAACTGCAAGAGAAATATTATTTTCCTACCATAAATGTAGCTGTTTCCTTCCAGAATAATGGGGAATTCCAGCGTGGATTATGGATTTCTTCCAACTGTCATTGACATTGCTTCTTGCCAGGCACAGGGGCGGCCTGCCTTCCCTTGCAGACCCAGCTGTACAAATCCCCGAACTGCACATTCGCTCACGTGACTGTATATACTTATATTCGTAATTTAAACGATTAATTCCGGTCAGGTAAATGTTACCTTTGAAGATGTTTTATTACGTTACATCCAATAAAGTTTATTTGTAGCTGTAATAAAGCCATGTAAGTAATGATTTTTAATGGAAGGTCTGATGTCATAAATGTCGCTCTGTATCAAACAGCAGAAGGGCAAGCTTCTGATACTTGCTAAATCCTCTCAGGTAATGAAGGCAGTTCTGTAGTTAATTGCATTTCACTGTGAGGATTCATCCATGTCGTAAGTTGTGGGTTTTTTTTTTTTTTTTTTTTGTGTGTGTGTGTGTGTGTGTGTGTGTGAGATTGTTCATTTGTAGATTTGATTAATGAGCGTTTATTGGGCTTTTGCTACCCTCTGCACTGTGGGCAGGGAGGGCACAGAGAGGCGTGAGCAGAGAGAAGGCAGGCCTTTCTCAGGTTGTCACATGTTGTATGGTAAGCTCCGTAGCAGGCTGCAGAGACTGACGTGTTTTTCCTGTCCATGAGACAGCATTATGGTTAATTGGATTGATTTAGGTTTTCAAGTGCTTTTGCTTGATGTGTTTAATTAGTTATGAAACAGGGCTCTTTATCCCGCCTGACTTGAAAACCTGATTATGGAACTCTGCCTCGTTCTGGTGACGGGGGCTGGCACTGTCCGCTCTGCTTTCTGTGGGTGGCCGCCACAGGAAAGGTAGAAAGAGAGAATGAGAAAAATATCGAACGGTTTATACTATTTCACCCAAGGCCTAGGTTTTGCTAAAGGTCCTGCTTTTGTTTTCACTAAACATTGGAGGGTGGGGGAATCATTGAAATAAACATGTTACATATATGTTACGACTGTTTGGCAAGAATGACTGTTGCGACAAATGTCGGTCTCACTCTAGGGCACATGTGTCAAACACAAGGCCCGCGGGCCAAATCTAGCCCGCCAGGCCTTGCAATGTGGCCCGCACCGCGCTGTCATCACTGCACTCCGCTGTCAGTTTATGACATTGTCAGTTTATGACTGTTCAGTAAACCATTCGGCCCGCGATTTAGGCTGGATTTTAGATTTTGGCCCCTTCTCTGATTGAGTTCGACACCCCTACTCTAGGGTATCAGCTGCCATCTTCTGGAAAGGGAGTATTGGGAAACCATGCTTGGGACTGTAAGAGATAACTTCCTGACGGTGGCCTTACTAATGTTTGTAAACATTAAACAGGAAGAGCTCACAGAGTTTCTAGGCTTCCTGAAACTCTTGTAATCCTTAAAGCATTTACCGCGGTGTCACGTGCTTGAGATGCCTGTACATGTTTTTGATATTTTCATGCAATTTTATTAAGCTTCATTGTTTGCAGGCACGAGACCAACCATCAGAATAGGCAATGCAGGCAGCTTTTCAAATTGTTTATGCTAGCATAATAATTGTCTGAATTGCCATCTGTAGATGGTGGGGATTTTGATTGTCAAGTGAGTTCACAATTTAATGGATATAAATGTTTACAAGTCCCGCATTTTAAACAGTCCACGCCCCTTCCCATCTCAGGACCTTCACACATGCTTTCCCTTCCTATTCTCAGTTATGTATGTAATGCTTGTCTTCATCTCCGATTAGTAATTCTTCAGGGGCAGGGACCATGTCTGTCTCCTCACCAATATGCCCAGCACCTAGCACCATGCTTGGAACATGTATAGAAGGCATATAATAACTACTTTTTTAACAGAAAGGGAGGAAGAAAAAAAGGAAGGGGAGGAAGGAAGGACAGGGAAGGAGGGAAGTCAGAGTTGACTTGGCACCCTTTTTTTTTTAAAAATATATTTTATTGATTTTTTTTTTTTACAGAGAGGAAGGGAAAGAGATAGAGAGCTAGAAACATCGATGAGAGAGAAACATCGACCAGCTGCCTCTTGCACACCCCCTACCGGGGATGTGCCCGCAACCATTGTACATGCCCCTGACCTGGGACCCTTCAGTCCGCAGACCGACGCTCTACCGCTGAGCCAAACCAGCTTCGGCATGACTTGGCACCCTTTTTAAAATTTCAGGTGAGGAACTTGAGCCTGGAGTGATCCGGAGACCTGCGCAGTGAGCGGGAGAGAGGAGCTGATGGGCTTACGCTCTCCTGTGTGCACAGGGGACAGGCCTTCCCCTCCGCGGTGCTGCTGCTTTTGCATGAGTTTCTCATATCAAGAGAGCAGCCCCTTCGTAATTTCCTGCACTAGTGGAGCAGAGCCATGGATGCGTTATGGCCCATATGTTGAAACTTGTTTATCTAGAGCTAGCCAGATGGTCCCTAGCAGCACACACACACAAGCCATTTGGAAACGTTCAGAGGGTCAGTGCGTTTTGAAAGCCCCGGGAGTGATGCAGATTGTGATGTCATCCCTTACTTATGGCAAACGCTGTAATCCAGAAAGGGAGACCTTGCTAGGGAACATGTGTGAAGCATGCAGACCTTGGGCGCCAACTCGCGGGATCTAGTTCCTGAGACAGAGGCTTCTTTAATTGGATCTTTCTTGAAACTTGCTTGTCTGCACTTTCTCTGGAGAAGGAAAAGTAATTTCTTAATGTAAGTCCTTTGTGTCTCAAGCTCCTGCTGGCTAAATGAAAATCAAAAAAGAGCCCTGCTTAGGCAGAGCAAGCAGCAGAGCTACGATGTGATCATCAGTAAAAATGTAAAAGCGATATTTACTGCCTCAGGGAGGCAGAAGAGGAGAGAGGCTGAAAATGATCAGAAACAGACTTGCAGGTAAAAGTTATGTTGGATATTTGGCATTTTTAGAAGAAGCCAAGTTGCAGGAATTAAGACATCTTGTGGCAAGTATCACATGATCTCACTCATATGTAGAATATAATGAACAAAATAAACTGTTGAAGAAAATTGTTCCAGAAATACAGAAACGTGGAACAGATGTTAAATCTCAGAGGGAAGGCAGGGATGGGTGAGTGAGATCAACCAAAGAACTTCTGTGCATATGTGCATAACCCATGGACACAGACAATAGGGTGGCGAAGGCCTGGGGTGGGAAGTGGGGGCAGGCTAGAAGGGGTCAATGGGTGGAAAAAGGGGACCTATGTAATATTTTCAACAATAAAGGTTAACAAAAGAGATATTTTGTAACTAGGGCGCCCGGGCCAGAGACACATGAAATCTTAGATTCTGTTCAAACTATAGAATTTATGCTCAGAGATCATGGAGCAAGAAATATTTAAAACACTGTAAAGAAATGAAAGCCTTGAGACTGGAGTATCAGGTGACATGATTCTTCCTCTAAGAATTCCTTTGATTCTCCATTCACTCATGCGTTCAAACAGATATCTATTAATATACCAGAGACTGTAAAACACTAGAATCCAGCGTTAAGACAGGAATGATCTCCATTCTCATGAAGCTAAAAGTTTAGCAAGGAATCTGAATATTGCACAAATTATTATAATAAAATGCCACGTGCATTATGCTAAGGCAGGCACAAGGAGATTCATAAAGAAATGCATACTTCAGTATACTGATATGAACATAAATATTTAAATAGCAGTGGAGGAGAGAGTGATAATCCAAAATAGCACATGGCAAGAAATATCAAGAGTATAATCTTTGATGTGTGTTATGTAATATTTTGGTGCCAAATTACTTTCCTTAATTACATCTTGATTAGGCTATTATTAAAATGCTCGTTATTCTTCAAGCTCACACAGTCTCACAGTGGGAGAGATGATACAGAGCAACAGTGAGAGGCAGCAGAAAGTCAGCTATAAATATAAAATCTTGTCCTGGATAATTTACAAAGCAAACAATCCACCTGTAAAAAAGTGAGTTATAACTGTATCCATGGAGAAGTACAGAGCTAGAGCATCTCATAGGTGACCTAGTAATACAACCCCCTTTATTTAGCAGGTGAAAAAGAGGCTAAATTAGAACCACGTTCTGCTTGAATTTGTTTATAGGAGAATGGTAGCAAGCAGCCCTTTGCAAACTACCTTTGGCGAAGAATTTTTAAAAGTCTGTCCCGTAGCTATGTATTTGAAAAATAAAATAAAACAAACGAATTACAGGAAAAGTGTAAACTATACAAATATAAGCCCAGTTTTTGTTTTTGTTTTCTTATTCGGTTCAAAATTGCATTTCAGTACATGGAATTGACCACATTCTGACCACATTCTGACCACGAACGTGTAGAAAAAGGAGAGAAGCATGATCATTGTCTAGCGAAAGAGCACTGTGACTTAATTAGGGCTAACCTTGCAGTTCCCCACTGAGAAGGGACTTTGACATAATCATTACATGTGCAGGGCACTAAGTGTGCAAGGCCCGTGCTGTGGGGAGCAGGGTGTGGGGCGGGTAGTACTAGGGAGGATGAGGACTGGAAGGAACAGCTTGTCTCTGAGAGCTACGGGTACACGTGGAATAGTAATGGTGCCGCATAGTTCTGAACCCCAAGTCATGGAGCAGAGCTTTTAAACCAGTGGGCTTTACCCCATGTCTCTGCTTTTCAATGATCTACAATGGAGTCCAGACTGCTGACCCAAAGGCACTGAAAGGTACTTCACTGTTGGAATGACTGTATTAACTAAATCCTCCTTAAGGCAATGAGACTAAGTTTTGACAAAATGTCAGAGTTTGAAGATGAAAGGTTGTGATATTCTATCCAGGAACCATACCACCTTAATCTTAAACCCCCTGTGTTCTTTGAACCTCACCCTGACTAGGAATTATCTCGGGAACTTGTTAAAAGTGATGATGTCCAGGGATGCTGATTCATTCTGTCCTGGGTTGCAGTGGAGGGTGGAAAGAGCTTTCCATGAACCTACCTGATGATTCTGGTGCAGCTGACCTTGTGGGAACCCCTTTCACGTCCCGAGTGGTTCAGGGGTCCGGTTCAGGGTTCGGATTCTGAAGAAGGCCATACTCAACTGAAAAAAGACTAGAAAAGTATTAATTTGGTGATATTGCGGGACAGGCGGGAGCCCACCTCTAGTAGGAGGATTACCCGCTGCTCTGGCCTTGCTATCCCTTTTATTGAGACTATGGGATACACCCATAGCCCTTGGGCAGGAAACTCCAATAACAAATTTACATAAGACAATGGAAGTGGAGACTGCGTCAGCTAACAGTGTTTCAACCAAACAGTGAACAAACTAGCTCTGACCTTTCAGAGCAATGAAAGTTGTTGACAATGATCAGTTTCTGGCATGACCTGGCTCCCAAATATTGAGAAGGTCTGTTCTCAAACATGCTGACAAAGTGAACTATCTAGCTGATTCTTTGCTATTAGCGTGGAAAGCTAATTCTGTGAAGTAATATCTAAAGCATTTGTAGATGGTATAGAATCTTATCAGAGAAACACACAATGTGCCACTCAGCACTTATTCCAACCGGTTGTGGAAGAAAAGAATCTGAAGATCATCTTCTGTGGTTTTCAACTGTATTTAAAGACAAGTGGATGCTTAGCTTTATGTGCAGAGCTGGCTAATCCCGCCATTAGGGAGTTGCTACTGGCATTAACTAATATTGGTGCTAATGCAGGGTTAGCTGAGAATGAATGCACCATTTTTCTGTCCCCCCTGGTCAAGCAGCTGATCAAATGCTTGTCAACAAAACAAGGAGAAAACCTTTGTGAAATATGTGTTAATATTAGCTAGATGTTGTCCTTGGCCAAGGTTCATACTTTCACACATTGTATGTGTGAGTATGTATGTTTATGGCAGGGATTAATACAGCTCACATTAATTGAGTGTTTATTGCTTATTAGCCATTCTGATAATCCTCAGCAACAACCCTAAAATGTGGTTGTTATCCCCTTTTGTGGGTGAGGGTACTGAGGCTTCCAGAGCTCAAGGGCATTTGCTTGTAAGAAGTAAAACTGAGCTCTCCAGCTGGTGTGTACATTGCCTTTCATCCTCCCTTCCCGCTGGCTTCATGGGCCTGGAAATGTGCAGCTGAACCCTGAGAGGAATCACTCTGGGTTCTCCAAATACTTCCTCTTACACCGAATGCTCCAAAGCAGCTATTGAAGTTAAATCCTAGATAATGGTGAAGAGAGTGAAGGTTCCTGCTTCCTAACCCTATTCTTGGAAAATCCCTTCATTTCCAGGTACCGGGATCTCATTACAGTTGCAGCCTGCCTGTGATGGTTAATTTTATGTGTGACTGGATCAGGGGATATTTGACTCAATGTTTTTCTGGGTGTGTCTGTGAGGGTCCATAGACTTAGTAAAGCAGATTGGCCTCCCAATGTGGGTGGGCCTCATCCAACCCATTGGCGGTCTGAAAAGAACAAAAGGGTGGAGGGAGAACTCACTCTCTGCCTGACAGCACAGATGGGACATCAGTCAATCTTCTCCTGCCTGTGGACTGGAACCATCAAACCTCTGGTTCTCAGGCCTTTACCTGGGACTGAACTACACCCCTGGATTTTCTGGGTCTCAAGCTTGCAGATGGAAGATTGTGGGACTTCTCAGCCTCTGAGATCATGTAAGTAATTCTTTATAATAAATATCACATATATCTTATATAATAAAAGGCCAATGATCATAATGGCATAATGGCAAGAATGACCAATTGACCAGTCCCTATGAGGTGCATTGACCACCTCTCGGTCTCTCCCTCCAGCTTGCAGGCACTGATCGCTTGATGCCCAACGGGGAACCATGGGGAACTGGGTTGGGTGGTGGTGGGGCAGGACCTCTTGGTCCCTCCCCCAAGCCCACAGGCTCTCATCGCTGGATGGCAAATGGGGAACCACAAGGAACTGGGGTGGGTGGTGGTGGGGCAGGACTGGGGACTAGTGAGCGTGTGGAAGATGGCTCTGATTGCAGGCTAGGCCTAAGGACCCTACCTGCGCATGATTTTGTGCACACTGGGCCTCTAGTATTCTTATAATACATAAACCAATAGGACATTGATTTATATGTTTATAGATGTATATGATATATATATATATATATATATATATATATATATACATATATATATTTATATATTACATATAATATACTAGTATATGATAACCTATGGGTTCTGTTTCCCTGGAGAACCCTGGCTAATTGTCCTAAATGCTATTGCCCTATAATTTGTACCTTTTTATATTTTCCTCATCAAAACTTATTTGTTCTATGTTTCATTCTTGAATCTTTTGCTGTCTCTTAACTATCAGCCAGTTAGTCAAATAATCTGTTATTCAGGGGCAATGTCCTCTTCTTGCAAGGTATATAGTTTGATCAGGGCAAGAACTTCTTGGATTGATGTCTGAACCTGAGGGATGGTTGACAGAAATCTCAGACAATGTGACACGTTTGTGGTGGTAACAGAAGCTCAAATCAGACCTTGTGTGCCTCCTTCGTTGAGTAGGATTCCTTGAACCCTACAGCTATTAAGTTACTTACAGGTCCCCGAGGAGCCTCTATAGCTGACAGCATGCTGTTAGCCAAATCCATCTACAGATCTCTCTCCTGGACACATTGGAGCCCATAACTGAGGGAATCCCTAGCTTTTAAGAGCAAACATGAAGGAAGGTAATTTGGGAACAGTTGAGATTTGTCAGGGAGACCTGGCTGTTGCCCCTGACCCTGATGTCCATGGAGATCTTCCATGAGGCAGCTCTGGCTGCTCTTCCAGCCTGAGAGCAGTTCTGGTGGAGAACGTTGGCTGAGTCCTCATTATCCCATCGATTCCCTTGCCAATGGCTCTGTGTGGAATGTTAGAAGTGAACATAAAATGAACACCTGGAACTACGTCTGGGTTCATGAATCAAAGATTACTCTTTATACTGCTTATTCTCTTGGCTCTTAGAAATTTAATTTAGCAAGCTTTTAAGTTACCTGCAAAAAAAATCAAAAGATTTAGTTAATTAAATCAGTTAAGGGAAAATTTGGCCCAATTCTCATTTATCCATTTGGATCATGCAAAGCACAGATTTTTAAAAAAATAAAAGCCATCCCTTAAATATAATATGAATTGTAGGGGGGCATGTAGTTCTATGACAATACTATTTAATGTATACTTATGTAAAATGTTCCATTTCCATTCCACCACAGCAAATATAAAAAAAGGATACTATTTAGGCCTAGCGGTTTGGCTCAGTGGATAGAGCGTCCACCGGTGGACTCAAGGATCCCAGGTTCAATTCCGGTCAAGGGCATGTACCTTGGTTGCGGGCACATCCCCAGTAGGGGGTGTGCAGGAGGCAGCTGGTCGATGTTTCTCTCTCATCAATGTTTCTAGCTCTCTATCCCTCTATTTTCCTCTCTGTAAAAAAAAATCAATAAAATATATTTAAATAATTATAGATGTCCAATTAAATTTCAGATAATAACAAGTAATTTTCTATTATTTATAGTATAAGTATGTCCTCAAGTAATATGTCTCAATATCACAGGGGAATGTATATTTAAAATTTATTTGTTGTTTACTGAAATTCCAGTTTTACTGGGCGTCCTCTATGTGTGGGAGGGCTTGAGTGTTTGCTAACTTTGGCAAACCTGGTGGAGTTAGAGACAGTTTTGTGATCCATGAAGGCATGTTCTGAATTCAGATATATTGTAGAGTGGGGTGGATGGACACATTTTGTTTAATGATTTCTCATCTTCCTTCTCCTTATTGGCCGAGGGAGATTCCTATGAGAGTAAATTAAGTTCGAAATATAAAGGGCACTGCGTCCTATTTTATTGGCATAGTGAACTCATGGAAACTCCTTGGTCTTTATCCATCTGTGTTAGACTAAGAATATTTGGGAATTGCAGACAGCATGCTGGGAAACACCTGTCTTTTTGAGAAAGACAGCCTGCATTTCTCACTCTGAGCAGGAGAAAGTTTGGAGACCAGGCTTATTCCCCAAGGCTCAGTGTTGCTTGGCTCACCGGCATTATTGGCAAGATTTAAGGGGGAAGGAGATATATTTCCTAGAGATCAACAATACACCTCTGGGTAAAAGAAACTTATATTAGCAATATTAGTGTTTTATGTTTTATTGAACATTTATTCAGACTTATAGAATAAACATTTCATTACCTTTGTAAAAAGATGACTGGATATTATAAGCTCATACACACTCCTCATTTGGACTCAGATTTCCTGCTCATGTCATCCATTAATCAATTTTCAACTTACTTGTTTGTTTCCATCATATATTTATTAGATTTATACTACTTAGGTGTATTTAGTGGTATTTATTTTTTAAAAATGCACTTCTCATTTCTGTTGGTAAGCTTCACACTATTTCTGGCCTCATTTTTTTTTATTATTATTTTGTTGTTAATTTACAAGGCCTGTTTCATTTTAGCAATTATCAATATTCATATTTGGATATATGAACTAAATGAAAAAAAATTTTCCATTCATTTTATTAAAAGATGCATTTCCAATAACATTTTATATTTTTAAATTTAATATTTATCAAAACTTGGAATATATTTAGTAATTAATATAATACTAATTAAATCCAACAAGACAGTAATATTTAAATTACTATTTAAAATATAATTTAATGATAATTATTAAAATAAAAAATTTCTATAACTCTCAGAATCTTAAAGGCACAAGAAAAATATCTTGCAATTTATTCTTACATATACATTTCTGTAACAAAAATATGATAGGGTGATTAATAAAGGATATTCAAGCTTAAAAATATATTAAGATAAACTATAGTGGTGACATGGGATGAAAATACAAGTTTAAAAAAAGATAAAATTTCCAATGTTATAAAAGAGCTGTTTATGTATTTTTAAAAATAGGTATTATGGCTTATCTTATGCCACTTTTTAATAGATTAAAAATAATGACACACAGTTTTACTGTTTTAAATGCCAGTATTTATAACTATTGCAAAATTACATCTTTTGCAGCTAGAGGTCTGCGACCTCATTTAAATTTAAAAATTTACATGTCTATTTAAAAATTTGCAAGTGGCTGCATCATTTTAAAAAAGTATTTCATAGAGCAGATGTGCAAACATTGTAGGTGCCCCACAGCTCTGTGGTGTGCCTGCAGAGGGACTGCTGTGGAGGAGGTGTGTACTTCCTTAACTAGCTTCTGCCACATTCTAAGTGTTTGCCCTATATTACACTCCCACTAATAGTGTATGAGAATCCCCATATTTTGACATTTCCTCAAACACTTAGTGTTGTCAACTTCTCAGGTTTGCCAGTTGGAGGTATAAAATGCTCTCACTTTTTGGTATTAAATTTGCACTTCTCTGGTGATTGGTGAGGTTGAACTTTTCATGTGTTGTTTTAGCCTTTTGTATTTCCTTCTCTGCGGACTGCCTCTTTGCTCATTTTTTATTCTTTTTGTTGTTTTGTTAGTCCTTACCCCAGATATTTTTTTCCATTGATTTGTAGAGAGAATGGAGGGGAGGGGTCATGCTGATTGGCTAATAAGATTTGATTCCTTTCAATAGGAAATGGTTTATGAAAAGGGTTCCCTCTTGAGGACTTTGGTGATTATGTGAAATACAGGCCGTTTCTGACTTTCGAGCTGATTGGTCGGGGCAGTGAGCATACAACGAGGCACTGAAATGTAACTGGTTTATGGAAGGGGCGGAACCCAATGGGTGATACCGAAGGTAGCCTTAATTTTCCTCCCATCACTCTTTTCTGTGCTGATGATCAGATCGCTCTTCCTGGTCCCCGGATACCAGCCAATCCCCCAACTTTCCAGTCAGTTTCAGTGATAAGAAAATGTCCTTTTAGTAATTAGGATTCGCTGTCAGAAAGTCCAGTCTGATCCAGCTGAAAGCTTTAATACTAAAGCCAGTTTAAATCTCTTCCACCTAGCTTAGTCCTAACCAGAGGTCTGTAAATCAGAGGTCTTCTGTAGGAAAGAGGGGGTGGTCTCTGGTTTCCTTCTTCTCATCCTTTCTCTTTTCTCTCAGATTGGAGAAAGGGAGGATCAGACAAGAACAGAAGACACAAAGCAAAAGGACAAACAAATGTCCTCTGATGTGGTGGTGTCTGGGTACCGGATGTTTTGCAGGCCATGTTTTGGTTTTTAGGGGACATATATTCATTCTGATGTGGTTCTGTGCTCTTCAGTTAACTTCTTAAGACCAGCAGTTTCTTCCCCAGGGGCCACTCCACAGCCTCTTCCTGCTGAGATTCCTCTGGTTCTAGCAGGCAATCCTGGGTGAGACTACACCATCTCAGGCACAGCTGCTTCTGTGAGGTCTTCTTCACCTAAGATCAGCTCACACATCTTAGCCACATCAAATACTAGGTCTCCGGGCTCCTCCCCCAACACTAAAGCTCTTTCTCTTTGTCTTGCAAGACAATTGTTCCAGCCAGGCTCCCCACTTCAAACCCCCTTCACTGTGACTATTTCAAGTGTGTTCCAAGGACCAGCAGCCTCGTCATCATGTGGGACCCTGTTACAAATGTGGTACTTCAGGCTCCATCCTCGGATGACTGAATCAGAATCAGCTTTATGCAGTGATTCCTCAAGGGATTCACATGCACAGTGAGATTTGAGAAGCCTGACCTGGGTCAAAGGCAGCCTCTGGTCTCGGTGTTCAGGTTGACCCCTAACCTCCAGGGGATGCACCTAAAGCTCTCTCTCAAGTTCTCTCAAAACACCCTATTTACATCTACCCTGAGCTCCTCTAGCTCTGTGTCATCCAGCTGGGGAACCATATTATAGGAACCCCTAACTTCTAGGAGACTTTTTCTAGCAGACTTTATCACTTAGTCTGGAAATGAGAGCACTTTCTTTTCTTTCTCTCTGAATAGAGAGGAGAAAATCCAGAACTACCCTCCTCAAGTCACTGACCCTCTGAACAAACTCCCGTCTTTGCCTAGAATGGCTAGATGAAGGGCGGGAGAGGAGGACCCCCTCGTTAAGCAGGGCTGGAAGGAAGGTGTCGGACAGACCCACAGTTCCTCTCATCAGAATATGCAGGCAGCAATCACCTCTTGTCCTCCGTTTGGGGCTTTATTCTGAAATTCCATGACAATTGAAAAGTTATATTCTTCTGTTACAGTAAAAAGTGTTCTTGTACAACATGAAATGTGATCTAATTTTGGAAATCCTTTTCACATCATAAAAATGCCAAAGTTGGCTGGCATAAAAGGAAAGAAGTGTAATTTATAGGCTATGTTATTTAGACCAGCATGTCTAGTGATAAGAGCTAAAATAGTTGGATAAAATTGAAACAGAAAAATGTCTGGAGAGCATTTGACAAGAGTGGGGTAGCAGAGAGGGAAGCAGAGCCCACAGCTGCTCTTGCTCTGGGGGAATTGCCTGTAGGGTTCCCTGAAAGGATGCCCTTCTGGTTTGGCTCAGCGTATGGAGCGTCAGCCTGCAGACGGAAGGATCAAGGGTTTGATTCCAGTCAAGGGCATGTACTTTGGTTGCAGGCTCAGTCTCCAGCCCTGGTCAGGAGGAAGTGTGGGAGGCACCCAGTCAATGTGTCTCTCTTGCATTGATGTTTCTCTCTCTCTCTCCTCCTCCTCCTCCCTTCCATTCTCTCTAAAAAATTCAACTGGAAAAAAAAAATCCTTGGGTAAGGATTAACAGCAGCAAAGAGAAATGAAAGGATCTCCAATAAGAGGAGTCTAATAAGAGATCCCTACACACATTAAGCTCAGACAGTAAAGGACTGGGGTATCTCTAGGGTGAAGTCTATAACTAAACCTATCTCACTCTCAATCTCACCCATACCTCAATTCCCATTTTAACCCCTAGGTCTCTCCAGAGGCGGTTGCCTTGAATTGGTGGGAAAGGAGAAAAGGGGAGGGAACCCCAGACTTCTTAATTTTATTTGGGGTGTTTCAGAGTGACTTATAATACTTCCAGCACCTGGAAGAATGAAATGCAACTCATCTTTGGAGGAAGACATATTAAACCTAGTCTTCAAATAACTCCTGCTAATATTTTTCAAAGACAACGCTCTGTATACAGTAAACAAACACAAGCAAACATAAACATCCATTTCTTTGGGTCTTTATTCCTTACTGGAGGCCCAATGCATGAAATTTGTACAAGGGGCTCAGCCCTCACAGTCCCGGTTTTGTCTGGAAGGTTGTCCAGATGGTCATCCTGTTTGTCATTCTATTGTTTGACTGTCTGGATTAATTAGCATATTATGCATTTATTATTATAGATAAGGGCTCCTGTGTTATGTAAACTACAATATAAATGTATGTGCTTTTCTCCTGTTAATCTGTTTAACCCTCAGGTCCTTAGGAGAGCAGAGGTAATAATTTGCTTCCCTTACACTAACGTTTGGTTTTTGTTATTCATCTGATGCCAGTCTTATGGTTTAAAATACTCTTTGTTGTTGTTATTTTAGAAAATCACAAAACTGGCCAGGTCTTCATATTTTTTTTTGGTCTATTTTAATTTCTTCTTTTATGATTTGGCACATTTTAGCCAGTTTCTTTTTTATGATTAGTTTGTAAGAGCTCTTTCTATAGCAGTAGTAATTCTTTCCATCAGGTGTGTTACCAAATAGTTTTCCTAAGTCTTTCAAGCTTCTATAAATGTGGTACTTTGTTGTTGGTTTTGCTGCCAGGAAATATTTAATTTCTATGAACATTCATTTTCTTCTATGGTTGCTGGCTTGGTGTCAAATTCATAAAGACTTATTCCAGCCCTGGCTGATGTAGCTCTGTTGGTTGGAACATCATCCTGTACACCAGGAGGAGGTGAGTTCAATTCCCTGTCAGGGCACATACCTAGTTTACCTAGTTTGTGGGTTTGATAAAGGAGGCAACCTATTGATGTTTCTCTCTCATATCGATGTTTCTCTCTCTGTCTCTTCCTCTCCCAAAAATCAATAACAATTTTTTAAAAAAAGAAACTTATTTCAGTTTTATTACTAAAAATGTTCACTCATATTTTGTTACTATTTACATTTATTAAAACTTTAAGGAATTTAATGAAATTTAATTTTTCTCCTATAGTGGCTAGTCAGTTGCCACAAATTATTCAGTGACTAACATTGAAATGCCACATTTATTAGACACAAAATTCTCATAATACTTGAGTTTATTTCCGGGATTTTCTACACTGTCCTTTGGTAGTCTGTTTTTTTGTTTTTGTTTTTTTGTTGTTGTTTTTTCCTATGCCAACACTATCCATGTTGTTATTGTTGTTTTTGTTCAATGCAAGATGCTACTATGTAACAGGGAAAGTGTGTGTCCCCTCCCTCCCATCCCTCCAGAATTTTTGTTATGATGTTTGCAGATCAATTTTAAGATAATTGTTGTTAAATTCTAAAGTAATCCTGTTGGAATTGGGATTGGAATTACATGCAGTTTATAGTTTATTTTAAAGGGAGTTGACATCTTTATAGTACCAAGTCTTTCTGTCCAGAAACAAGGTATGTCTTTTTATTTATTCAATAATTCTTTTATATTTCTTGGTAGTTTGTAATTTTTATCACTGCATACTTCTTTTTGGTTTCCCCCACTATTTGTTTTGTTGTTAGTTCTATTGTAAATGTGGCAGTTTTCTTACTACTTATCTTTGGTGTGTGAAAAGACCAATTGCATTTCTGTATATTTATTTTGAAATGAACTTTCTGAATCTCTTAATACTTCCAAATGTTTTTTCATTTGTTTTCCTTGGGTTCACAGATATAAAATTCTATTAGTTGGAAATGATGATAATTTTGCATCCTCCCTTATTTCATTTTCTTGATTAACTGCATTGTTTTGAGTGTTCAGAACAATAATGAATAATTGTGATATCCTTATCTGATTTCTCACTTTGATAGAAATTCTTCCAATATTTATCCCCTAAACCAGTAATCGGCAGACCACTGCTCGAGAGCCACATGCGGCTTTTTGGCCCCTTGAGTGTGGCTCTTCCACAAAATATCATAGCCTGGGCAAGTCTATTATGAAGCAATGGCATTAGAAGAAGTTTAAGTTTAAAAAATTTGGCTCTCAAAAGAAATTTCAATCATTGTACTGTTGATATTTGGCTCTGTTGACTAATGAGTTTGCCGACCACTGCCCTCAACATAATCTTGGCCTTAGATTTACAACATCTATTGTTTTATACTATTCAGGCAGCATTCATTCAATTCTATAACATAGTTTTAAAATAATTAGGAATAGATTTAGAATTAAATAAAGGTTTGCACAGGTAAGAGAGTATATTATGTTGATTGATTTATTAATATCAAATTACTTTTACAGTCTTAAATGAATTGCACTTATTTGTGATTTACCATCCTATCAGTGTTTCATTTAGTTCTATTTCCTAATACTTTGTTTAGATTTTTTTCATCAATATTCATAAGTGAGATTGGTCAGTAGCTTCCTTTTTGTAGTTAGCATTGGCAATAGTGTCATGTTGCTTGTTACATGTATTTGGAATATTTCCCTTTTCTTTAAACTGTTCCAGGGTTCAGTAGGTAAAAACTTATTCCTTGTAAGGTTTTAAAATTTATTTATAAAATGACCCTACCAGGCTGTGTGTGTGTGTTTTCTTTTTAACAGTTTACATTCAATATTATTTTGTAGTAGTTAGACAATCCTATACATTACAAAGTATCCCTGAATCCATATTTCCAGTACCCATTTGGCACCATAAGTAGTTTTTATAATATTATTGACTATATTCCCTATAGTGGTACCTTACAACTCCATGACTATTTTGTAACTACCTATTTGTACTTCTTAATACCTTTTCACCTAGCCCTGCAAACCCCTCTCCTGTCCTACTGTTTTGTGTGTTTTTGGTGTTTTTTTTTTTTCTAGGTGGTTTTTTAAAAGCTTGCTCATTTTTCTTCTGGCTTTGGTTTCAAGCTAAGAAAGACTTTTCAATCTAATTTTGTTTAAAATGTTTACTCCTGCTTTTGTATTGCTCTGTTAAAATGCTTATTTTCAGTTAATTTTGTGCTTATATTTTAAATATATATTATATTTTGGGTTAAATACTAATTAAATATTTTATGCTAATATTTTTATAAAAAAATGTATTTTCCAAGCAGCACATCAAGTTGGACAAGAACAATAAAATGCTTGGTTGATTTGGCTGCACCTGAGGTAAGTTTTATCTATTGATGTCAGTTACTCCAATTTTACAGTTGGATATTATTGTATAAGAACTAGGTATAAAAGGCTCAAAAGTATTTTTTTTTTACAAAATTAAAAAATTATTTTTTTCTATTTCCTTTTTGAGATACACGAATATCTATATTCCCCAATTTCTCATTTCCTTTCTTACACCAAGAAGACAGACCAGCCCACTGAAAGAATCCGTCTTCATGCAACAGCAAGATCTCATGAGCTGACTTACGTGGGCAGAGCTCTAGGAGACTAGTGCTTCATGGAAACTAGGAAACATCACAGTGTGGGAGAAAGAGACAAGAATAAGAGAGATTGGGACAAGGGAAGGCTGCCTCTGAAACCAAGATCTGGATGGACCACAACCCAAACCAAATCAGCAGCAGAAGCCTGCCCTCATGTTACAGCCACCCTTTCCCCACCTTCCTGCAGCCCAGGGGATAGTGTTCTAGGAGAATGCAAACTGGATCTAGAATTTCTGTAAGGATTTCCTTGTCAATCTAAATTTAACACTAGACTGTGGTCCATGAAAGATCCTGCAGTTATCTGTGCTCTCTGTTTTCCACCTTCAGGCAGGATGTGGAAGGATCCATGCAGGACTCAAACCTGGCAGATGTCAGATCCACTTCCTGGAGGAGCTGAGTTTTTACATCACCACATGAAGGCCACCCACTGAACACCCCATGGGACATAACATGAGTGAGAAATAAATGTTAATGATGTTAATCAAACAACCAAGATTTGGGAGATGGTCTGTGTCAGCAGTTAGATTGCCCTCATACTCAAGGATGAATGTTGGGCAAGCAACAAAACCTGGTTCCACTTCAATTTCTATACTTGTATTTAAAAGACAAGTAAGGTCCTAGCTGGTTTGGCTCAGGAGATAGAACATCGACCTGCGGACTGAAGGGTTCCGGATTCATTCAACTCCAGTCACATAGAGCCTTGGTCAGGGCTGTGGGGGAGGCAACCAATTGATGTGTTTCTCTCACAGTGATGTTTCTCTCTCTCTCTCTCCCCCTCACTTTCAATCTCTCTAAAAAAAATCATTGGGAAATATCCTCAGGTGAGGATTAACGTTAAAAAGAGAGAGAGAGAGAGAGAGAGAGAGAGAGAGAGAGAGAGAGAGAGAGAGAGAGAGAGAGGGAGGGGGGGGGGAAGACACACACAGTAAGGAGATTACATAGACCACTGCAATATTTTTTTAATCTTTAATCTAATTCCCTCACATAACTATACCCACATTTTGTTCTCCAAAATTCTCAAACAATCCCTCTCCAGTCCCAGTTCACCCCCTCTTGTTCTTCAGCTTCAGCTTCAGCTCTTTCCTTCCAAATCTGCATTGAAAAAGCTCCAAGAATCATCCGGCAAAGCAGAACTAGCCTGGGCGGGTGGGAGAGAGATGGAAAAGGGGCAAAAGGGAAAGTCTGGGAAAGTTTATGCATTAATGACATCATAACATTCATAGTGGTGAAAATTCAGAAACTGCCTAAACATCAAGCTATAGGAAAATGGTTAAATTATCATATACTTGTTACTGGTTATACAAACAAGATAGACTCATAAAGCTTATGGTCTAATGGGAATATTTTATAGCCATTTCCAAAAAATGTGCTTTAGAAATATAGTTAATAATGTGAAAAGAAAACGGATGGCACAATTTTGAGTGAAAAACTCCAGGTAACAGGCTGCATGTATAGAAGTAAAATTCCAATTTAAAATTTTCTGTATGTTAAGTCCTTACATATGTACTATGTATATGTACATATATCTGTATGCATACATATCAAAAGTGGATCTTGACATTACAGGTAATTTTTACTTTTAAAACGTTAGTGGTAAGAACATTTTTAATATTATAAGTGGTTAAAGATTATTCTGGCCGAAGCCGGTTTGGCTCAGTGGTAGAGCATCGGTCTGCGACTGAAGGGTCCCAGGTTCGATTTCGGTCAGGGGCATGTGCATTGGTTGCGGGCACATCCCCGGTAGGGGGTGTGCAGGGGGCAGCTGGTCGATGTTTCTCTCTCATCAACGTTTCTAGCTCTCTGTCTCTTTCCCTTCCCCTCTGTAAAAAATCAATAAAATATATTTTTTAAAAAAGATTATTCTGATCCCTTATAATTTTCTGCATTTTTCAAATGTCAATAGAATGTGTAAGTAGGAAAAGCATGAATCAATCCACAGTATTTGATATCACTGCATATGGAGAGACTGTCGCAGTGGGTTCCCGAGTTCATAGATGTTTACCTCCACTAACTCTGCAGACTGAATGTGTGTGTGTGTGTGTGTGTGTGTGTGAATAAAGAATATACATACTAGTACTCTAATTGGAGTTTTACAACTGAGTGGGTTATTACCAAAACACAATTTGCATATGCTTACCTGACTATGCCGCCATGGACCCTAATGAAATTGAGTTTACCTGCCCTTCAAAACACAAGCACTATAATTTTAACAGATGGCTTTTAAGCAAGCAAATTCATATCCTTAAAATATGGAGGTGAAAGAATAACACTGGACAATTCTGTTTGAGTTTATACAGAAAATTTACTGTGTCTTCCTCTTGTCGATACGGAAATCTACAGTGATATTAAAATGTAATTTATGTTACGCTTAAAGAAAATGACTTTTGCTTAATATAGTACAAAGCCATTGAGTGCCAACCCCATGACATGAGTCTTTCCTTGAACCACCAAATACCACTGAGAGGAGTGAGCCAATTATTGGAGGTGATTTTAATTTAGATTGCTAAAACATTTCTATAGACATAGAAGTCTGAGTTGATTAAATCTTAAACTTATCTGATTAAAGCACTTATTATATTATGGTTGAGGTTACAGGAAAGTACTTCAATTGATGGGATAATTATGAATTAATAGGGGGGATATGACTTAGAAAATTTGTTTCAATTATTTAAATGATTGCTGTACAAAGGATATTAAGACACTAAAATTGTCTTGACACCATATCAAATTGCGAGGCAGAGCTCTGAAGATGAATAACTTCATGGTGCCTGTGATGCCTAATTATTTTCTGACACATTGTTCACTTAGCTGAAGAGATAAAAAGATAAAAAAAAATATGAAAATTCAACTAAAGGAAATATTTGCCCAATTGAATATTATTGGCAATGTGTCTCAAGCTCATTTCCTCAGCTGTTTTTAGAGATGCCCCCAGCAAAGGTGTCGTTAGGTATACTAAATAGATCTTTACCCTGGACATCCTTATTTAAATATGTCCTTATGAAATATTAAGACATGCATAGTTAGCCTTCCTGATTATTGAGAATGATAAGTCGACAGTTATGCACGTAATGTGTTGACATCCATGGGGGATGCTGTTTTCAGTTCAGACTCAATCTGGGAGTTATGGTTTTACCCAAAAGCTAAGAATGAAACCTTCTTTTATGCTGTGTAATGAATCATAACAGGAACATGATCCAAGAGCTAGAGAGCTAGAGATCACCTCTTTTTTTTGGGGGGGGGTCGGGGGGAACCCACTTAAATATCTTCTGCATGTCCATGTGCTTAAGTTAACTATATTACAAACTGCGCACAGATCCTGTACAAGTTGGGATCAGTCATTCTGATAAAGTTGTTTGGCATCTCTATAAAGGCCTGGATTAAAGAACCCTTCCATTAGTTGTGACAGACAGGTACCCATTGATTCTGGGTGGCACCCATGGACTATAGATGTAGAGATTTTGGGGTGCTCAGTGGAGAGGCCAGTTAAAAAGCTCTTTCTTTAGTTCATGAGCAGGGCTGCCCTAGCCGGCCTTGGCTGCTACCCATGAGTGAAACGGTTCTCAGTTCCCAGTGCTAGCGTGGCACTGAACAGTGCGTCGGCTGACATTTCTAATTTCTAATTTCTCTTGCTATCATCTCTTTAAGATTCATCCTTTTTTCAGATACCAGGGGGAAGTCATGTTTTAAATCAACTGATAATGCCATGCATGTCTAAATAAGTTGCTTCCACAGAGATTATAGAAAATAAAATTCTTATATTATTCAGATCTATGAGAACTTACAATTGGCTGTCAGGTGTTTTAGGGCAGAGGTAGCTTCCTTCCTTCCTGCATTCCTTCCTTCCTGCATTCCTGCCTGCCTGTTTTCCTTCCTGCCTTCCTTCCCTTATTCCATACATAATTTGAGAAGGTTTCTAAGCCTTTCTAAGCTGCATGGCTATAAAGAGAGGTTTGCTGGTTCTATTCTGGTATTTTTTTTTCTGCCAATACCTTAGGGAGGCGGAGACTGACTCATGCTCCTTCAGCATTTCTGCTTTTCTCTGATTAGGGTTCATGTGTCATAGTGAGGACAGGAAGAGAGAGGTCCTGAGTGGAGATCCTTACTATGAGATCTTGGACAAGTTATGTCTATTTCTTACCTACGTAACCATAGGAATTATAATATATCTGTCCCAGAGTATTAGTGAAGCATCAAAGATAATAATGACTATACATGTCATTGGGAAGTACTCTTCTTCTATCAGAGTTTCATAGTATATTCCCCTGATGTGTTTGTGGAATAGGAATACAAGAAAGTGTTGCATATTTTTTCTTCAGGGAGAAGAGTGTGCATTTTTATGTTAACTTTACTTAGATATAAGTATAAATATTTGATGATTAATAGTGTCTACCTAGATTTAGGTATGGTGAATCAACCAACACTTCATAGTTTTCTTAAACTGGCAGTTGAAAGGGAAATTTGTAATAATATTATAGTAAGTAGCATCTTTGTACCCCCTACGATATGTTCAATTTTGTTTAAGTCTGAAAATAACTTTATTGTCAAGATTCTATTATTTCTATTTTTATATGTAGTAACAGATATATATATATATAGAGAGAGTAACTCAGTGGTCCAAGATCTCATGAGTGATAGAGGCAGAAGTTAAATTGACCCGAGACTCTGTGCTCTGAACTGCCCACGTTCCTCTGCACATACACTGTGATTTTAATCAAGATGTGCTAAATTTTTAAATCAGGCTTACAGAGTATCTGGTTAAATATAGCCTTATGAAAGCATTTTTACTCTTCTTTACTCATTTAGAACTCATCAAAAGCAACAACAAAAAAGAATGAAAAAATGGGGTGGGGAAGAAATCCTTTATAGTCAATGAAACAATAAGACGATGACAACTTCAACCTGAAATCTATGAGGCATTTCTGGACTGAAAGAGATATATAAGAGGGGAAGCACACAGATTTCCCTCAAATGCCCCAAACCTACAGACACACCCTGCAGTTCTTCCGGTTCATAGGATGTCTGTGGCTGTGGCTGGACCCAGTGCATAACGGCAGGTGCCCCTGTGGAGACTCAGGTTAACAGTTCTCATGGCAGGGAGAGCACCTCTGAAGAGAAACCTCAGGGACACTCTGTGATTGTCTATAAATCCACCCCGCTAGCAGCAGGATAAAGGAGAGCAGGGAAGCAGTGTTCACCTACTCACAGCATAGAAAGGACTTGATTGACAGCTGCAGCAAGCCTCCAAGACAAAGGGAGGACATACTCCCAGGTCATTTGAACTTGCCCTCTGACAGGTTTCAGCAGCCAGATGCTCCCTGTCCACCACAGCATTGCCCTCCCCGCCCCTTCTCAGCTCCTGTTCTCCATCAGCCCAGGCTTCTCCATTCTTAGTTCTCCAGGAATGGCTAGAAGAGGCACTTGGGAAGGAGCAGAACAGGAGCAGAACACTCAGAGCTGTGATTTGAATATTTGTCTAGCTTTGGGCTTCTCCATGTAGCTTCTGGAAATGTGAGCCAGAAGAATGAAAGCGGTTGTGAAAAATTATATAAATGGAGCCACTTGGAAATAGAGTTGGACCTGCCATCGCAGAGGAACTGCCTTGCACATTTACTTCTCAAACCTTTGGAAAGTTTAAACCTTTGGGCTGGGCCAAAGCTACATGTGCAAAGCCACAGGAAAGCAGGCATTCTGACAACTGAGCTGAAAATGAAAGACATTTTTTAGAATTAGCACTACCATGTGTAACTAAAGAATAATTTAGCTTATATGTACCTATAGAAATTCCCTCCTTCTACTCATGTAATTATATCTTTCTCTCCTATGCCCCACTACCACCCCCCAGCCTTCATCTTCTAATCAGAACTCTTGGGTTTCTGCCTGAATCAGTACTTCCTGAATAACTATTCTTCTGTATCTCCAATAAGTGTTTGTTGCCTCTTACTTTGGCCTTTTGTTTTTAGGTTAGTACAGTAAGATAACTCATGGACATGGGCAGCAGTGTGGTGACTGCGGGAGGTGGGAGTGGAGGTGGGAGAGTGCAGAGAGGGGATAAATGGTGGTAGAAAAACAGCACAGGGTAATCAGAGCTTAATTGATTGTCTGATTAGTGGCACAGATTGGTTCTGACATTCTGCAATTCTCAAACTCTACATCCCAACGTTAGAATTTCCTGTACACTTCTGCCTCCTGCATAATCTGGAGTATGAGTCATCCCCTTCTCCCTCTCCCAAGTATCCCTTTCAGTTGCACCTCTTTCAGTTCTAACAAAGGTTGCCCCTGTTTATCCCTGGGTGTATTACTCACCAACTGTCTTCACTGCCATGTCAGTATTCCACCGGGAGGAGGAAAAATATCCCACTGTGATGCTGAGCAACACCGAGCAGAAGTGTTACCTTCATGAACTTTTACTCCTAGGGAAGGTGGGAAAAGACAGAGGGGTCTGTCCGTTGCTGGGAGTGATCCATATTAGGGTTGTATGTATTCCAACTTCTTTTGTTGTTTATATGTGTTATTAGGAATATTGGAGATGAGCAACCTTTTGAAGTGGATAAAAAAGTCCAGATGACTGTTTCCTTTTATTCTGATCAAAACTGTCAGCTCAGCATACACACCAGAGCTTCTAGCCCACCATGTAGGTTGTGGTAGCCTTGGTGAGAGTGTCCATAGCTATAACTTTGAATTTACATCATGCACTGCTCTACATTAGTCTTCCCTTCCCTCATTTATTCCTTAGCTAATATTGACCCCATTTGAAGAAGAATAACTTTTTATTTTTATTTGTTTTTAAAATATATTTTATTGATTTTTTACAGAGAGGAAGAGAGAGAGATAGGGAGTTAGAAACATTGATGAGAGAGAATCATCGATCAGCTGCCTCCTGCACACCCCCCACTGGGGATGTGCCCGTAACCAAGGTACATGCCCTTGACCGGAATTGAACCTGGGACCTTTCAGTCTGCAGGCCGATGCTCTATCCACTCAGCCAAACCAGTCTCGGCTCACTTTTATTTTAAGAGAAGTAGGAAAAGAGACATTACAAAATGAATCATCCCCCAAAATAGGAAGAGTCTGTATATTTAAAAAAAAAATTCTGTGAGTCTTGATAAAGGGAGCTCAAAGGGTTCCGAGACTATAATACATCAAATAAAAAAGGAATAGAGTCCATAGAATTTAGGAAAGAACTGCAGGCAAACAAAATCCCTACAGGGATGAAAAACACGTCAGAAGCAACAAGAATAAAGAAACAATAAGTGCAGGTGTCCTTGTTGTAAAAACACGCCAGAGATATGAGTGCTGAACAGGCTTGAGGCATCACAGAAACAAAATGGAAAATGCAATGATACTGTATTAAAAAGAGTATAAAAAAGTGACCAAACTGGAAGACAGAGGAAGCTTAATCAACATAAGCATAACTGATTTTCTGAAGAAGAGAACAGAAAAAATGAAACAAAAATATTCAAACGTATTTATCCATTCAAGGAATGCTTATTATATACCTATTATGTGACTCTAGACATAGGGGGAAAGTATTAAATAAAAACATAATAGAAGACAGATTTTCTGAACTAAATAAAACATGGAATTGCAGATAAGAATACATTGAAATTCTGTCCGGCCTAAGTGGCTCAGTTAGTTGCCAGTTTGATTCCAGTCAAGGCACTAATCAATGTTTTTCTCTCACCTGATGTTTCTCTTTCTCTCTCTAAAAGAAATTATACATTAGTTGTACTAAAGTCCATAGTTTACATTACCATTTATCTATGTGTTGAAGAGTTCTATGAGTTTTGATAAATGCACAATATCTTCCAAAGTGGCTGTACCATTTTGTATCCACACCAGTGATAAATGAGAATCTGTCTTGCTCTACACCCTCACCAGAATTTGGTGCTGTCAGTGTTTTGGATTTTGGTCATTCTAATAGATGTGTAGTGGTATTTCATTGTTTTAATTTGTATTTCTCTGACGACATATGATGTGGGATATCCTTTCATATGTTTATTTGCCACCTACATATCTTTTTTGACCAGGTGTCTGTTAAGGTTTTTAGCCCATTTTTCAATTGACTTGTTTTTATTGTACACAATCTAATTTAATGTGACTTTCTATCTTCATAAGTAAAGTTCTCCTCATTTCTTGTATAAACCCTCCCCTCTTTTAAAATAAAGTATGAGGCTTGTTTTGCTGATACTTTGTTTAGGATTTCTTACATCTTTGTTCATAAGTAAGGTTTGATCTGTAACTTTCTTTACTTGTAATGTCTGTATCAAGTTTTAATAATAAAGTTATTATGACCTCCTAAAATGAATTTGGTAGTGTTCACCCTTTGTGTATTCTTTGGTAATATTTCCCGGTAAAGTCAAGTTCCTATGAGTCTGTGATTTTTTTTTGGTTTAGATTTTTAATTATAGACTCAGATTTTCAAGTTGTTATAAACTCTTCAGATGTTTTATTTCTTCTATACAGTTCTTGTAAGTTTTATTTTGGTAGGAATTTATATAATTCATCTCTACTTTCTTTCTGTGACTAATATCGCCAGGAGTTGATAGTTTTCTATTTCTTTTTTTAATTACACAACTTTTGGTTGGTATTTTCTATTGTATGTATCACTTCTAGCTCATTAATTTCTTCTATTCATTATCTTCCATCTTCTGATTTATTTTAATTTGTGAGGTTTTCATACTTTCTTGAGATGGATGTTTGGCTCATTGGTTTTCAGTCCTTCTTCTTCTATTATAGATGCTTTAAAGTTATGAATTTGTTCCTTGTGTGTTTCACTAGTTTTAATGTGTTGTTTTAAATATAATTTAAGTAACTTCCAATTACCACTTGGTTTCTTCTTTGATGACAGATTACTTAAATGTGACATTTCTGAAGTTGCAAACATATGAATATTCTCTATCATCTTTTTGCTATTGATTCCGTGTGGAAATAAATGTTTATGGAAATGATATTAGATGATATGAAGACCTAAGTTCATTTCTGCTAGTATCTGGGGACAAGGGAATTCAGGATAATCTTTGAAGATTGATATGATTCAAAGGTGAGCTGCAGTCTGTGAGTGCCTGTTGATTTCTAGGAAGCTCCTATTCCTTAGGGGTAGCTCCTTAGGGCCCTAGAACAAAGCTAGAGGCATTTACCAGTCTCTTTGGCAGGCCAGGGCTTTCTGTTTAGCTCTTTAAGAACACTTGGTTTTCACCAATTGGTTATCCCCTGGAAATGGAAAACTTCCCTATCAGAATGGCAGCCTTGAACACTCTAAGACCTCCAATTATCCCAGGATCTTTGCCTCATAATCCTCCCTATCCTGAGAGCGCTAGAATGTCCTTGAGAAGCTATATTTTACTTTTGAAATTGCTCTTCTAATGGCCGCCAATGGAAAGGTCTGTGTTCCTTAGTGTATAACTATTTAAAAATGGAAGTTTTATTTAGTTCTGTTTCATATCTGTCCAATTTTGACAGTAACTTGGCCTTACCTTATACTTAAGAACCCTCTTTTATTTATGTAAACATTAAGACATGCTTATTTTATATTATGTCTGATAATTCCAATACCTGAAGTTTTGTGGATTTAATTCTATAGTTTTTTCTTCTCCCCCCCCCCCCCCCAGTTGACATTTTTGCTATGGTGTCTTTTACCTTGTGAGTTTATGGATTTTTCATTATGTGCTCATTTTTTCTAGAAACTTTATTTGAATTCTTGAATCCTGAGCTTAATATATGTTAACACAGAAAGGATTTTCTTTTGCTGCTGCTGGGCTCCTGGGAGCATAACAAACCTGCAAACACTTTCAATTAAAATTTTAGTTTTAGATTTTCCTGGTCTATGCAGATCATTTGAGTTTTCACCCAAATTTGCCTAGTAATGGGTTTGTGATTAGGAATTCTAAGGGGAGACTTTTCCCCAACTCCTTCCACTGCCAAGGCCATGAGAATCGGTGATCCTATGATCTCCCTCAAGGTGAAAACCTTTCATGGCGGTGGGGATGAGGATCCAGGGTTAACTGGGAACTCTGATTGACATCTCACTTTATTCTCATGGGATGGCTTCCTATCTTCCTTAGACCTGTTAAATCCCAGGCTCTAGACCTCCTGGGATTAATAGTAGATTTTTGCCTGATTTTTAAATTTTTATTGAGATATAATTGACATGTAACATTGAAAAAGTCTAAGGTATAAAACATGTGGGTTTGGTACATTTGTATATTGCAATATGAGTACCACAGTAGCATTAGCTAACACTTTTATCATGTCACATATTTGTAATTTTTTGGTATTGAGAACAGTTAGGATTTATTCTCATAATAACTTTAAAATGGATAATACAGTCACATTTGTCATATTATGTCACATTTGTTACACACCACCCCTTCCCTGTTTGCATTTGCCTAGGTCTATATGAGTCAAATACATTTTGACTAAAACGAAGGGATTCTGCCATTAATCTGGATGTCTAGTGTATTGTAACAGGTCAAACAGTAAGTAATAGATGAGACTATTCATCACTAAAGTGTACAATGTTATTTAGATATATCAACAGTTTCCATGCCCTGATTTGTTGCTATTGCTTTAGATATAAGAATAATACCTCTATTTTGATTTTGGCTCATCTTGTCATTTCACTGGTGCTCTATATTTGTTCAAGAATGCCAGCCATAGCTCAGCCAGCATGGCTCAGTGGTTGAGCATTGACCTATGAAACAGGAGCTCACAGTTTGATTCTCAATCAGGGCATATGCACAGGTTGAGGGCTTGATCCACAGTGTGGGATGTGCAAGAGGCAGCTAATCAATGATTCTCTCTCATCGTTGATGTTTCTATCTCACTTTCCCTCTCTTCCTTTCTGAAATAAATAAAAACTTTTTTTAAAAAAAAATTTAGAAATGCTAAGCATATTTAAAAGATAGAAAGCATTATTTTAGAACTAGAAGTTAGTATAAGAGTACAGTTAAGCTGTGGTGGCATGCAATTGTGATTATAATCAGTTCCTTTCTTAGTATGTTCTCTTGAGAATGGGATTACAAAAAGAGGATGTAAATATCACCAGTCACACTGATACATTACTGAAACTTTTATCTTAGAGCATTAAAAAAAACCACACCAGAATCTAAAGAGTCATTTAGGATTGTTAGGGAATTCACTAACTGAGTGATTTGTGTTATAATTTATTAATTCCATTTTAGCTACAAAGGGTCTCATTCTAGTAATCAGATGACTTACTAACATATTGAGAAGTCTCATAATCTAGGAAAAATAGAAGCAGACACATTAGTTCTTATGGCTAAACCACGCTTCTTCCGAGAATTTTGTCCAGACAGTTTCTAAACAATGAGACGTGCCAAGTTTATAGTAGTGAGGCCCATTGCATTTATTGTCACGCTTGTTCTACAAGTTGATTTAAAATGGAAACATACCCAGAACATTCCTCTGAGGTCAACAAAGCACAATGCGTACTAGAACACATTTGTTACTGTTCTAAGCTCTCACTGGTATCCACCTTTATCATCCTTCTTATACAAACATGACAGACTATAGTAATTCACCTTAACAGGGAGGTGGGAGCTTGGGGGTTGATCAGGAATGAAGATAGATTTGGTGTAAATCTCTCAGTTGAGCTAGCCCAACACCTCGTCTGATGACAATAATAAGAAAAATAATAAGCAGATGTTGCCATAGCGTTTTATAATTTACAAAGAGCTTTTTATTTACCTTATCGGGTTGTGATCTTTCCAAGAGCTCCTTGAAGTAGACAAGAATGATGAATTTTTTTCTTCTACACACGAGGAAACCAAGGCTTAGAGAGATTGCACGACACAGCTGGCACTGGATTCCAAGTATCCTGATTCTCTACCGAGTGTCCTGTTCCTACCCCAGTTCAGCTATTTGGCAGGACTCTTACTATGGCTGGAGGAGAGTCCAAACAAAACCGAGGGAGGACCTTGGCCACATGCCCTTCTCCAGGTCTGTGGCATGCTTTCCTGGCACTGTCATGTTGTGACTGCAGGGATTCTCGTGTTATTGTGACCTCCACATGCTTAACCAATACCATAAGCATCAGCTAGTTTGAAAAAAACACACAAAACAACACATCAAAAACTCTTACTAGAAAGTATTTAGTGAGTGCAATGAATGGATTGGAAAAGTGAGAGGGCGGGTGGTGATGCTTTGGAAGTTCATTCTTTTATCTTTTGTTTGTTTATTTCTATTTTTATTAGGCAAGTTAATCTTGTTTTCCTTGCTTCTCTGTGGTATCAAGTTCTCTGGAATATTCCTCCCGTTTCTGGTCTTCTTTCTTGTCCTGCTTAAGAATGGATAGAGATGGTTAATTAATATACTAGGGAGAGTCATTTTATTCTTTCTTGGTGGCTGCATAGGCCCAGAGCCCAATGAAGTGACAAATAGCATTCCTTGAAGAAACCCCAGCAAAGTGACATGAGTGTCTGGAAATTTTCTTTCCCTTGTATGAAGAAAAGACACTGCCATTGTCTCCTTATGCTTTTCAGCAGTTTAGCATAGACTGAGCCACTTTCCTATGTCCCCTCCAGGTTTGTCCCGCAGGCCCTTGTCCAAGAGGAGATTAGCTTCCTGCAACATTGACTTAGGAATTCTCTGTTAGAGAGATCACTGTGGCCTGAGAGAGACCAGACAGCACTATAAGATTCATTGATTCGGCATGTTTGGACCAAAAGTTTCTTGTTCTCTTGAAATCTTATTGAAAAGAATTTTTTTAAAAAAATTATGGGTGCTTCTCTTTTTCAGCTGTCATAGCCAACCCATGACAAGCCCAGGATGACCCATGTTTTCAGTAATGTACCTTCATTCCTCTCTGTGTGGTCCCAATGCCATTGCCCTGTTCAAGCTTCTGTATCTGTCTATCAACTTGCTAACTGGTCTTCCTCCCTCCATTTTGGCCCCCCACCCACTTAACCTTGAGGGTGCTATCTCAGTGGCGTTGTTATAAAATGCCCTTCTAATCACAACATTCCATATTTAGACACTGCCACTGTCTCCTTATGCTTTTCGGCAGTTTAGCATACGGTTTCCAGATGTTGGGTAACCTAGGTCTATATGAGGCTTATATGTGATGGAAATATTTGAGAGGGGCAAGGATATAATCTGCTGCCTTGTGCTATATATGTAAAATGTCATTTATTTATTTTATTTTTAAAAATATATTTTTTTGTTGATTTCAGAGAGTAAAGAAGAGGGAAGGAGAGATGGAAACATCAATGATGAGAGAAAATCATCAATTGGTTGCTTCCTGCACGCCCCTTATTGGGATTGAAACTGCAACCCAGGCATGTGCCCTGACCAGGAATCGAACCGTGATCGCCTGGTTTATAGGTCAGTGTTCAACCACTGAGCCACACTGGCCTGGCTAAAATGTTATTTATTTAAAAAAAAAAAAATAACAGAATTAGACTCTTGAACTGTATCTGCTACTTAGAAACAATAATAGCCATAAGAAGATGTTAAGTGGAATATCAGGGAGAGCATTCAGACTCACTCAGTTCTGCACACACTGCGGGTGCTTGGCTCTGAGACTGTCATTCAGGGCCAGTCCCCATCCATCATGTTCTGGGAGCAGCTGCTGAGGACTTTCCAAGCCCCCGTGGTTGGGGCTATTTTTAGCTCACCTCTGGATTTCCTGGTATTTTATCCACAAGTGCCTCACAGAGGAAGTGGTACCCCAACATTTACCACAGGATTTCTAACCTCATCTCACAGTTTCCCAGTACTGTCAAAAAATGGTTCCTCTTTCCTCTAACTAGAATTTGTTTTGTTTTGTTTTGTTTTTAAAGGAGGTTGGACTTCTTTCTTCTAAACACAGAAAACTTTAAAATTAAGTATAAAAATCTTTCCAAAGTATTGTTCGTAGACTAAGGAGCTCTTCTGAGCTCTCCTCAGTAACAACGCTGAGCACAGTCTTGAGTAAGTGCTTGTGGAGGGTTGTTTTTCTTATGGGGTGGTCATTTGGTTCATAAAATTGAAGAATGAATGGATTGCTCACTGCAAGCTTAAAGGGACCTAATGAAAATTTGTTCCAACATTTTACAAGTGAGGAAATGAAAGCCAAGTATAAGATGGTAGAATAAGAGGGTCTTGGGTGCACATGAATAGAGGAGGCTCTAAATTGGAAGAGAGAAGGAGGAGTTATGTTTGAAAAGACATCTGATTCTCTGATTAAGCAACCTTGCCTAATGGGGTCTGCAGGCCGATCAGACACACCACCCTTGGTCTTGAGGTTGTCCAGGGCTTTAAGTCCAGGTGATCTTGTGATGGCTCTCTGAGCACTTTAATTTGATCTCTTATTTGTTTGATAAAAATATGATGTAGAGAAGGGGAGTGTCTTGATTTACAACAGTAGCAACTCTGGCACAGTCATAACTGACTTCTGTTTTAAAGGGAAGAGGTTGGGGTTTTAACTAGCAGAGGAATCATTTCTCCTTGACAGAGGAAGGAACCTTGATTCAGTTTACCCTGGGTCTCAGTGTTAGTGTACACACACACACACACACACACACACACACACACACACACACACGATGCATATTAAAAAAAAAAAACCCCACACAAAATGGGCCCAAAATGGAGTCGCTTATGCTAAGCCCCATGTCTCCAACCCACGACTTAATGAAAGTTTTAGTCTTCCCAGAAATGGAATCTCAACCAGTCATTGAGGAGTCACCTGATCAGCACAAATTAGGTCATCTGCCTGCTAGACCCCTGCCATCCCCCAAAGGGAAGTCACCTTGCAATAGCCCACCTGGCTCCTGCTTTCTTCTGTCTAAAAAGTCTTGCATTTTGTACAGCTCCTCGGAGCCCCTTTCCATCTGCCAGACGGGATGCTGCCTGATTCATGAATTGTTGAACAAAGCTGGTAAGATCTTTAAAATTTACTCAGTTGAATTTTGTTTTAAATATTATACATACTGTATGCATATTGCAGGTAGATACTAACAGTGTCTTCCCCTGAACTTGTGGCTGTGCCCTGATTTTTTGGCCTTAGTGTCTCTTGTCAACCTAGCTGTCATCTCAGCTGAGGACTCCTGATTCTAGATTTCAGTCCAGTAGAAACTAGACAGTGGGGGCAGGGGGCAGGTGGATTGGATGCCAGTAGACAGTCAGATGGGAGGGCCCTTCTTACATATGCCAAAAAATAATTTTGATAATCCACCCTTAGTTATAAAATGTTCTCTCTTTATCAAAAGAAGAGGAATTTCACAAACATTTCATAAACAATGTCTTTAAAGGTGATAGCAAAAAAAAAAAAAAAAAAGCTTTCCATGTAAATGAAATCTACAATGTCCTTTAATACCTTCCTCCCTCATTTTCCATCTTATTTAAAATTAATACTTGTCATAGCATCAAGAACTCTTCCCAGGAACTAGACACCAGGAGCTGACTTCTCTGTGCCCTGTCACAGCATCCCTGAGCTGCTGTCTCTATTTCCAAATCGCATTCTCTCAGCTGTCCTCGGTTTCCTTCCTCTTCTCCTTCAGGTCTCTGCTCAAACCTCCCTTATAAAACAAGGCCTTCTCATGCTTTTTAAATTAAATTAAATTTTATTTTAAAAAAAATGATCCCTTACCTCCTCCCCTTTCTCAGCACTTGCTGTTCTCCTATCCTGCTTACTATTTCTTATCACCATTTGTTCTCCTGATTGTGTTCTAGCTGGCTCCACTAGAAATTAAACTTTTTAAGGATAGGAATTTTTTTTAAAAAAATATATTTTTATTGATTTTTTACAGAGAGGAAGGGAGAGGGATAGAAAGTCAGAAACATCAATGAGAGAGAAACATTGATCAGCTGCCTCCTGCAACTCCCTACTGGGGATGTTCCCACAACCAAGATACATGCCCTTGACCAGAATCGAACCTGGGACCCTTGAGTCCACAGGCCGACGCTCTATCCACTGAACCAAACCGGTTTCGGCAGGATAGGAATTTTTATGTGTGCTGTTTACTGCTGTGATCTTAGCACCTAGAAGACTATGGTGGTGCATAATAGTTGCTCAATAAATATTTGTTGAATTAATGAAGTATATGAGTAAATGAATTAGAGAAAGGATAATTAGAGGAAATAAAAATAAAACATAAACATGAGCTTAACCACTCTTCCTGGTTCTAAGGCTCAGATCCCATCTTCTAAGACAGAAGTAAAGAATGTAAGGCACTTACCAGTTTGGGACCAGGTCTGTGTTTTACCGATAGTTTAAAGACAAAAGGTCAGGGGCACTTTGCTGGCTCTCGTAACTATTGTAGGAAACAGGGACGGATCTGGGGATACAAAACAGCTTAGGGATTGTGGCTCTTCATCACTCCCCAGCTTTTTCCTCAACTTCTCCAATAGTGTTGGCCATATTCTTCTGGTGCCCTCACATGGCAGAGAACATGGCTATTGGGAGTTCTAGAATAGTATCATTACAGCTCTCAATCAAGGGGGAAGAAAGAGTATATTTCCCAGTCTGCCACACAATCCTAGAAAGTAATTCCAATAGATCTGACATGGCCAACTCCTTCAACCAGGACCTAAATGCCAAGAGAGCAGGGCATTTTCACTTTTGCTCACTGCGAAATTCCAAGATTCTAGAAGAAGGCATGGCACAAAGTAGGTGCTCAACAAATAATGAGTGAAGGGGTGAATACATTATGGCAACCAGGAGCAGGACACCGATGGGCAACTGCTCTGAAATCAGATGAAATGGGGCAGGTGTTCTTATCCCTGCCTCACACACAAAACAAAACAAAACAAAACAAAACAAAACAAAACAAAACAAAAACAAAAAAACCCCAAACCTAAACAAATCAAAACAAAAAACCGAGAGAGGAAGGGGTGCAAGGCAGCTAAAATATTAAGTGCCCACCTCAGAGTCTAAAAGTCTTTATGATTTTTTTTTGTCATCAGAAGGAGTGATTTTACATTTTAATCTTTAAAAAGTCCCTTCTTGGGAGAGCACAGAATAAACATTAAGGTTGCAGTAAACTGTGGTTCTCTCCCAGATATAGTCATGATGGGACAAAATCCCATTTTTCTAGGTACCTAGGTTTTTTTTCTAGAAACAAAAGGATTAAATTTATAAAAGGACTGAAGGATGGACACACTGGCACAGTTAGATTGTTTTAGAAGTTGGTTAACAGTATCCCACCTAATTTGTGTAAATTTAAATATAGGAAGAAATATATGCAATACATTTTCATAGATTAAAAGAATGAAATGTGCTTCATGGGTAACTCAACAACAGTAACTATCGATAAAAGTCTTTAAAGTGGTTCATAATTTTTGACCAAAAATGAGGAATTTTTCCAGAAATCTTTCCTAAGGAAATAACAAATGTGTAAAAAATGTATGGGGAGTCTGTTACTTATAATAGAAAAAACACTTCCACAACCATTAAAATTCAGGAATTATATTATCTGTGATATAGTCATATATAAAATGACAAGAATCATGTTTTAGGACACATAACACAGGAAATTATTCAGAGTAAACTGTTAATTGAAAAAGAACATGGTTGTACATTATGAATTTTTAAAAAGATATGTTTTTATTAATTTCAGAGAGGAAGGGAGAGGAGAGGGAGAGATAGAAACATCACAATGATGGGAGAGGATTATTGATTGGCTGCTTCCTGCATGCACCACACTGGGGGTTGACCCCGAAACCTGGGCATGTGCCCTGACTGGGAATCAAACCCTGACCTCCTGGTTCATAGGTTGACATTCAACCACTGAGCTGTGCTAGTTGGGTGTAGATTATGATATAGAGCATGATTCCAATTTTATTTTTTTTAAAAACTGTCATATTAACAGTGTGATTCTTTTGACATAAAGACAAAGTATTACTGGTGGAATTTATTTTATTTTCTCCATTGTGCTTTTCTGTGAATTTTGAATTTTTACAGGGAGCATGTGTTTCTTAGGTAACAACACTGAACATAAAAAAAGACCTTAACATATTGTGTTTGTAACTTCTCCAGTCCTCTTTGTATACAGAGCTGAAATAGCTAAGCCTTATGAAGTGTTCCTAGTTATATTTGACATCCTGAGTTGTACTTAAAAACATGTATTTTGTGGACTCCTATTTTTTATTTATTTATTTATTTTTTTGTCTGGAGAAATTTGGTCCTGCAGCTTTTGTTCCTGCAATAATTGCACATTTCTTCACTTTTTAAAATGATCTGCACGGAAAGTCCTTGCAAGAAATGAAGTGTCTGGGAGTGATTGCAAGGGAGCCCCACAGGGGACAGCTTTAGATAGAAAACTTGAAAGGTAACGGAAGCGTTGGCTTGCTTTCTCTTCTAAAACCTACCACCAATGGGAAGCCAGCAAGCACTGTGCACAGCCCAACAATGGGATCTAGGAATAGAACTAGAACAATGTGGGAGGAACAAAAAAGGTGACTTCAAGAGGACCGATTAATTAAGTGAGGCACAATGGTGTTATGCAGGTGGGAAGTCAGGAACATTTCTTGTTTTCAGGCTTAGGGAGAAAACGAGAAAATAAATAGAAGCAGAAACAGATCCACTGTATTAGCTAGGAAAATATATTCCTAATTCTGGCTTTAATACATAAGAGTGACTCCACAGGACCAAAATATTTTCTTGTTTAATTCAACCTAGAGAAAACACTTGGTATTGCTACTGATTCATTTCTTATGTTTTAGTTCTTAAAGACACTACAACTTCTAGTTAGTGTCTCATTAATGTTAATGGTTCCACATCTCTATGACAGAAAGTCGACAGAAAAATAGTTACCGAAGAACTAAGCAGACAGAAAAAAAATTGTCTGTGGAGAAGGACTAGTCACTCAAGAATGGATCCAGATTTAGCCGAAACCGGTTTGGCTCAATGGATAGAGCGTCAGCTTGAGGACTGAAAGGTCCCGGGTTCGATTCCGGTCAAGGGCATGTACCTTGGTTGCGGGCATATCCCCAGTAGGGGATGTGCAAGAGGCAGCTGATCCTTGACTCTCTCTCATCGATGTTTCTAGCTATCTCTCTCTCCCTTCCTCTCTGTACAAAATCAATAAAATATATGAAAAAAAAAAGAATGGATGCAGATTTAAATAAGTGAAAATTGTAGCCAAAATCTTCACTAAGATTGTAATCACCTTAATTTTGGGAGGACTTACCATAGTTTCAGCAAGAAAACCCAAAGTCAAAAGAAGATAGATTATTTAAAATAGGTTTCTTATAGGTAACTGCCTAAAGGGAACAACAATATGGAAAGACTATTTTGTTCAAAATAGTTGAAACATTGGAAACCTTAGTATGTCCAGTAATGGGACGATGGTTATGTGATATATTATCAGTCACTCACTGTAATATGATATAAATATTAAAATGATGGTTATAAACACTATATGCAATAGCATATACATATTTATACACTAACATTAAAAATAAGAATTTTAGATTAATGTGTATATACATGTATACATGTATATACATGTATATATGTATATACATGCATGTATGCATATTTATAGGGTGTCCCAAACAATGTGTACACACTTTGAGTGACTATAGAATCAG
This sequence comes from Pipistrellus hanaki, assembly GCF_964339955.1. Classification (NCBI taxonomy): domain Eukaryota; kingdom Metazoa; phylum Chordata; class Mammalia; order Chiroptera; family Vespertilionidae; genus Pipistrellus; species Pipistrellus hanaki. The sequence goes on along the minus strand of NC_140516.1, from coordinate 32,029,916 downwards.
TATTTATTCACATACAGTTCATTTTCAAAATTTAAAAGTTTCTACAGAAATGAATATTTTTTTGGTCAATGCCCGTTTTCAAACTGATGACTATCTGGTCCAGGCACTGCTGATAATGCAAAACAATGGAATCGCAAACATCAAGAATCATTTCGTTTGATATTTGTGCACCCTCAATTTGTCAACTGTTGCCAGTTTTGTAGCGTAAACTTTATCTTTTATGTATCCCCATTAAAAAGTCTAGTGGATAAATTTTCTTTGTTCAAAGCTTAGTTTGATTTCACCCATTATTTCAAATTAGTTAAACCTGAAAAATAGTGAAAATTGAGTTATCAGCTGTTACAGCATGTATACATTTTTTAGAGACATAGAGTCTCCAAAATGCTGGTGTTTGTATTCAACTGTGTTTTCAAACTTCCAGTAGCATTTTAGGATGCATTTTCTTTGTTCAAAGCTTCATCTGGCTGAAAGAAAGAAACATCAGTTGAGTTATCAGCTGTTAAAAAGTGTAAAATGTTTTTGGAACACCCTGTATATTTAGCATAAAAGGGAAAATTAATGGAAGCAAAAACTCCATTCCATTATTTTTTTCTTATGTACTAATATTATCAATTAAAGTAGTGGTGTTTTATGTTTTTCCAAAATTTTCATGTTGTGGTTATATAAAAATAACTCGAAAAAAAATTCACTTATATTCATCCCTAAAAATATTTCTCTGAGTCATCATCCTCCAAGAATTCTCCTAAGGTTAAGCTGACCTCATGGTAATTTTTCTGATTGGAAAATAGAAAGTATAAAATTTATTATCTTTTTACATTGGCCTGGGACATATTGTATTTTCCCCCCCCCCTTTTACTTAGGATTAGATGAGGTAATACATTTGGAAATTATTTTAAAAATAATAAAAATGTAACACTAAAAGCTAGTATGACCACCATCATCCCTCTCTTCCATGGTATAGAGTTGTGAATACAATAAACACATGTTCAATAAACACTTATCAAATAGATGAGTGAACTCAAAGGGACTAGTTGACACTTGAATCAAAAGATGTTTTTTCATTACTGTGTAAGGATTGGGTAAGTTTGAGTGAGAATTACATTATAGAATGCTCTGTAGGGGATACCAGAATTCACTCTTCTTCCCCTCTCCTCCCCCCACCCCGCTTGCCATCCAAATTTGCTGTTTTCATTGAGTTCAGAGGAATATCAAAGGAAGCTTGTATTCAAATAAGGACTCAGTACGTGGTCTCAGGGTTCTTTAAACAAAATTATAGAAGCCTGGGAGTTTAATATGTTTAATATGCTCAGCTAGGCAGAGGAGGGTTGGAGGGAAAGAAGGGTATTGTGGGTACCTCAATTTTTAATTACTTTTATTTAGCAATATCTGGAGGAGAGAGATCCTTCTCCACTGGTTTTATCCATGAGGAATGCCCAGCTCTCCATTATTGGAGACCTCCCCCTGCTCCCCAGCGAAGCTTGCCATCAGGATTGATCTCAGCGCCCTCAGTCTGGTAAGAGCAGAGTTGAGGTAACTACCTGGATTTTTGTTGGTTTCTTTGTTTGCAATAAAGAATCTTCCTAACTTGGTAGGATTTACTGGACTATTTGAAAACTGTCAGTTAGGTATGGCCTAGATGGAAGCTGCCCTATTGGAAAATTTTAGTTTAATGACTAAAACGATACCTCCCCTTAAACAACAAAGAGTTAAACAATCGTTACAGAAATGACCCTTTTTTGACAGGTGTAAGATGACATTTTCTCTTATTAACCAACTTTGACTTAAATTTGATTGCACATGGGAATTCCAGAGTTCCTTGCCTCTGGACTCCCTGGGAAATGCTCAGGTTATAGAAATCGGTCCTGGTGCGTTCCCTGCTCTCTTCATCCTGCAGCTGAGTATCTCATGCCTATTATCCAGGTGGGCACAGTCACTTTCCTTAACTGTCCCCACCCCCCAAATTGCCTGTTGGATGACCCAGGGCATTAGGAAGGTTTCAGAAGGCAACAACAGTAAAGAGAATGCAAAAGGGATTCCAAACATGGCAGCATTCAAAAGCCCTCCATGAGGTCACCTACAGGGTGGACATCTCTTTCCTCAATTTCCCTTTCAGGGTTGCCCCGAGCCTGTCGCTTAACCACAGGCAGTGCCAGCCCCAAGCTCACCTGTCTTACCTGGAGTCCAGGCCCAGGAGCCCTAAGGGACTCCAATAAACTTGGTGTTTTCCCTTTCCTTCTAGGATGACTGGGAATATTTATCTCTGATGGAAAAAGGGCCACAGGAATAAAGTTTTCTCTGAAGGCAGTAGAAAAAGCAGAACTCTAAAGTTTAACAATATACATTCTGCTAAATCAGGGTCTCCAATTGTTCAGGACACCGATTGTGGAATACAGTCCTGGCCCAGGATTGGATACACCCATCCTGGGTGTTACTTTCTACATTCTCTCTTGCTCCATTGGGTGAGAAAAGCCTTAGGACTCTCTACAGGTCTCTCTCTGATGCTGGCATCTCTGCAACTCCTGGACGCAAATGCTGACAGACACACATCACTTGGTCACATATACTCATAGATATGCGTAGGACAGTGTGCATTCACACGTAGGGAAGAAACATTTCTTTATTGGCTATATAAACTGTAGAAACAGATCTGTTGAAAGATCTGCCCGATTTACATTTTTAAACAGATGGAACAGATTGCAGCTGGGTCTGCATTTAGGTCTTTCCCCAGAGTGTGGGTGGGTATTACATAACCACAGGACCCACTCAGGTGGCTTTTCACAGAACTGGAGAACAGTCATCCTTCAAAGCAAATCCAAGCCGTCACCCCTGAAGAGCTTGCAACTTTTCCAGCATGAAAAGAAAATATACTAAAGAAGAATGACAAGAAAGACTAGCCCCATCAGATAGCAAAATGCATAATGAGGTTAGAGTAATTACATTAGTTTGTAATCAAGGTAGAAATAGAGAAATCAATGAACAGATTACAGGGTCTGGAAATAGACCTGCATATGTTTGGTATTTGACATGTAGGATAGTATTTGAAGTAAGGGGAAATTACATTAGGTAATAAGTTATGTTTGGACAACTGGAAATTTGGCAACAATATATAGCTAGATTCTTACCTCAGGTCTTATATCAAACCAAAGGCTTAAAACATTAATACTTAAAGTAATAACAGTGCTAGAAGAAAAAAAACCAATAATTTAAGAAATAATTTTGTAGTGGGGAAGCTCTTGGGGTCTGACATAAAAGCCAGAAATTATAAAGCCCAACATAGATAAATCAATGTTTTTAATGTAACAAATTCAGTATACAAAGAAAAAAAAATCAAAGGACAAAGTAGGAAAAGTGATATATAGTAATTTCATATATGTATGTATATACTTACAAATCAAGAATAGTAGATGAACAATCGAAAAGAAAATAAGTAAGGCATATGAATGAGTAGTCTACAGAAAAAATGTGCTTCTGTGTATGTATCTATATTGTGTTCAAATAGAGCATTATAACTGCACACAGGATTTATGAGTAGGTGTATTCCCAATCTTATTCAAAATTAAAAAATGGAAATTAAAACAATAAAATACCATTTTTACCTACTGGTGAATACTGGATGTTGTCAAGGATGTGAAAAGCAAACACTTTGCTTTCAATTATTATCATTGAGAGCAATGCGACTTCATCTATAAAAAATGTACAAGCCAAAACCGGTTTGGCTCAGTGGATAGAGCGTGTGGACTGAAAGGTCCCAGGTTCAATTCTGGTCAGGGGCATGTACATTGCTTGCGGGCACATCCCCGGTAGGGGGTGTGCTGGAGGCAGATGGTTGATGTTTCTCTCTCATCGATGTTTCTAGCTTTCTATCCTTCTCTCTTCCCCTCTGTTAAAAATCAATAAGGCATATAAAAAAATGTACAATGTGCATACTTTTTAAGCCAAGGATTCCACTTCTAGTAAGATAAGCTTGCCCAGGAGCACCAAGATATGTGTACAAACAATTTAACTGCAGCGCAGCTTGTAGCAAACAACTGGAAGCCACCTGACTGTCACGTACAAGAGGACTTATACATTGCAGTCTGCCCAAACAGTAATCAGTTCTTAAAAAGAACAGATTAAAGGTGAGTGTACTGATACGGAAGAATGTCTACATGCATCACATTATAAAAAGTAAGCAGTAGAACAGTGAGTTTTGTGTGATTCCCATTTGGATGCTTTTTAAAAGTATTACATCTAGATTCAGTTGCATATGTATAAATCATCTCTTGAAGGATATAAAGTACACTGTGAACTGTGATTACCTGCGATGAGGGTATATGGGGGGATAGGGAGAGGAATTTTACCTTTTATTATACACCATTCTGCATAGGGGAAGGTTTTACTCTGGATATGTAATATTTTCACGATATAGAACACATTTAATCTTTGGGACTCGTCTTGGCGAGGGCAGGAAATTCTATGTCTGAGGGCTAGGGACTGGTGTTAGCCTGGAGGAAGTCATATGGGGTAAAGCGCACCTGTGACCACCCAAGAAAGGACTTCTTACCTCATGCCTGCTGAGGAATGCAGTGCCGCTCAGCACCTGTGGCCAGGCCTGCGGTGAACACAAAAGGTCACAATTTCCATTTTTCCTCTTCCTCTTCTAACCTTCCAGAGTGCAGTGCAGAGGGTGGTCCTGGTAGAGCTCTCAGGCCACTGCCAGGAGCCCATGCTGCTGGGTTTGGTACTAGCCCCATGATCAGCCGACTGCGGCTCGCGAACCACATGCGGCTGTTCGGCCCCTTGAGTTTTTAGCAAAGGGCAGCTTAGGAGTACCCTAATTAAGTTAATAACAACGTACCTACTTATATACTTTAAGTTTAAAAAACTGGGCTCTCAAAAGAAATTTCAATCATTGTACTGTTGATATTTGGCTCCGTTGACTAATGAGTTTGCCGACCACTGCACTAGCCTGTCATCGTACTCCAGGTCTCACCTTCCTATTAGAAAAAAGATAGAATAGGAGAGGAGTAGCCACTGGAACTGAGAAGACCCTGCTCAAGCTTCCTCTACGAGGCTCCAATATTAAGGTTCTGGAACATTCCGAAACCTCCCAGGTCTGATTTCAGTAAATGTGGGTGTGCCTTAGGAAAGAGTCATCCAATGGCAGCAGTTTGGGAATGGCTCGGGGAGTGTTAGGATACACTGGAAGGAGCCTGCACTTGTTATCCCTATAGGAAGGCAGTACTTGCTGAAGGAGCTCTGGAATTTAGCAGTTCTTGAATGTTTTTGTCTCTCCTCTGTCTTCTTTCTTCTCTGGGAAGCCAGACATAATCCTTTCAGCTGGGTTTTCAAAAGTGCCTGAGGGGGTGGCTGCTAAATATTCTTTCAGCTTTATTTCTTCTTCTGTGCCCAAAGCAGCGTTAGGCCCCAGTCAATGGCGTGGAAATGATAGGATTCTCATGACAGGATCGGAGGCTAAGGGCCTGGAAAGTTTCATTTTTGATAAGTCACTGGCCTCAAGGAAAAGCCGGAAGGGAGTTCAGTTAGACTTTGCTGGGCTCCACGGAGCAGAAGGGAGCAGCCTCCTGCCTGCACATTTTCCCGGTCCGGGAATGTATGTCCTTGGGAATTCACGCTCTATCCTTGCAGTGACTTATTTGAGGGAAACAGCTCCCTGTGGGTGGCAAAATTCCAGGGTGTATAAGCCAGATAGATGCTCGGTGTTGGGGGAGCGTGTCTGTGGGCTGTGGGCAGGAAAAAAACTGGAACCAATGATAATATTTCCTCTTTTAGCATCAAAGGAGGCCCCTGGTTCAGATGGCTTGTCTGGGAAGGAGTAGACTCAAACCTTCTCAGTGTGATGCAGTGATGTACCTACATGGCCACACTGTAGTGTGCATGTGCATGCATGTGTGTGTATACACTGAATGGCCAGATTATTATGACCTCTGAATGCATAATAATCTGGCCACTCAGTGTATATCCTATATAATAAAAGGCTAATATGCAAATTATCCCCTTGACCAGGAGTTTGACCAGCAGGCAGGCTGGTCAACCACTAGTGTGTGTGTTACCCCCCCCCCCATGCCAGACTGGCCGGGCCCCACAAATCTCTAATATATATACTGAGTGGCCAGATTATTATGGGTTCAGAAATCATAATAATCTGGCCACTCAGTGTGTGTGTGTGTGTGTGTGTGTAAGAGAGAAAGAGAAGGGCAGGGGGAGAAACAGATAGTGAGAGAATGTGGTAGAGTTAGAGATACTCTGAGAAAGAGAGAGATTTGGGCTTCATGTGAACTAATTTAGACAAATAAATTTTTGCTGCCAGTGAGGGTATAAGCTAACTTCTGGTCAAATTGTTGCTTACATATTTTTTTGAAATCAAAGCTTATTCTCCAAAACTGTCTCATTGGCATGGTATTATTGGTGACAACAGTATTAGGGCCAAGGAATTCAGAACATCTGGCTCCCACCTGGGCCCCTTTCTTATCCCCCCTAGAACATTCTTTGGGCAGGTGCACCATGTGGAATACACTGAAAGTAAATTCACAAAGCTCAGTGCATACAACTCTGGAAAATCCGACTGGACTACATGAGCATATTTATTTTCTTCCTCCAGCTAGTTATACTCAATGAATCATATCTGCCAGCTGCAGGGGAATGGAGCTACGGAGAGAGAGAAGGACAGAAGAGACTGTAAGAAAGACTGCAATTGTTTCCAATCCAGTGCCCAACATGGCCTAGGCTGCACTTGGAGCCGTGGGCTCAGCCTTGGCTGTTGACAGAGAAGAGAGGGCAGAGCAGTGAAGAAAACAAGTCTGGGGCCAACTTCTCGCTGCAGCTGCATGGATGAAAGCAGGAAAGCAGAGCCATTTCCAAGTGCATTCCACTCCCAAGTGTGCATTCCACCGCATGACGACCTCACCTACTAGTGAAAGTGGCCCCATCAGTGCCCTGGAATCTGGTAAGCAGAGCACCCCTTGCTTTCAATGTGAAGGTATTTGCAATGGAAAGGAGAAGTGAAGAAGCCTGTATGTGTGTGTGGGGGAGGGGTGGTGGGGGGTGGTGGTGGCATGGGGAGGGCAAGGATTAGAGAGAATAGAGAAGCCTCTAGAGTAGTGGTTCTCAACCTTTTTAAGCCATGACCCTTTAATAGAGTTCCTCATGTTGTGGTGACTCCCAACCATAAAATTATTTTTGTTGCTACTTCAGAACTGTAATTTTGCTACTGTTGTGAATTGTAATGTAAATATCTTAGGCTCTACAGCAGCGGTTCTCAACCTGTGAGTCGTGACTGTTGAGAATCACTGCTGTAGAGCCTAAGACCACCGGAAAACATTATGATTCATTAACAGTAGCAAAATTACAGTTACGAAGTAGCAAGGAAAATAATTTTATGGTTGGTGGTCACCACAAGATGAGGAACTGTATTAAAGGGTCTCGGCATTAAAAAGGTTGAGAACCACTGCTCTAGAGCTTGAGGCTTCTGGGAGAACCTTTGAAGCCATCTAGTCCAATCCACACATTTGGAAGATGAGGCAACTTATTTAAATGATGTGAATTCCACCAGCAGGACCAGGATTCAAGCCAACATCCCTGGCCTGGAAACTCTTGAACTAACCCATTGCAAATCTCAGGATACAGAGGAACTCTGTTGGGAAATCACGTGCTACACCAGCCCACCTCCCTCTTTGGAGCATCATAAAAACAAATATTCAGCCAAGTAACATACCCCATAGTGTAACGATCATGATATTGCTTTATGATGCAAATTTGTGTTTACAGTATACGTGTGTGTTTTTTCTGAACATGTCATATAATTCTGGATATTATAGGGAAGGATTGTTATTAAATTAGAGCTACTGGTGGGTATATGTTTTGTTAAGTTTGGGCTTCGAGGCAATGCCCCTTGAAATATATAAGGACCCAACTACTGTATGGAGTGTGGTTGTTTTAGAAGCTTACAACTGATTTTTCACAAACCGCTGTCCTCATTTAGTGGAGATGGATAAGGTAGAATTTTCCTAACATAATGACTGTTCTTCAGAATAATTTCACAAAAATAGAACTAGTGCAGCCCAATTATTTCCACTCTAGTCTGAAAAGCAAGTGAAGGGTCTGAAGAATGCCTTCAGGAGCCAGTCCCGGGGGTGGAGTAGGCATTGCTATGATTCTCTTCAAATTCCTGATTATGAAACTTATTTATGAAAAATACCCAGAAAAGGGTTTGGAAGAAAAGCCATAAGCTAGGAAAAGTTGGTGAGTGAGTGAGGAAAACTTGTAACCAGTTGATCTGACATTGGACCATGATCATAATCATAAGTGAAGACACCAGGATTTCAGAATTAGTTGTTCTCTAAAGAGATCAAGATCTAGCTTATTCTTCATTTGACAGAGAATTTGGGGTGCCTCTTCATCTTGTTGGTGTAGAGAAGCCATGAAGTTGCCATATGTAATAGTAACTTTTGCTATTTATGGGTCAGAAAATTAGAACCTATATCTCTATTTGCTCCAATGATGAAGGTCAAAATTTTACCATCTGCTTAAATCAATGGTAGGGAACATGCAGTGGTCCTGTGAGAAATATTAGACTTTGAATCTAGATTTTAGAGTTTAAATTCTGAACTCACTTCTTCTTAAATAAGGAGCCTTGGGCAAGATATCCTTTTTGTGCTGCAGTTTTCCTAGTTGGAAAATAGGGCTCTGTTTTATGTCAAAGAGTAGGGGTGATGAGTAAAGGAGAGAGCTTGCACTTAAAAGTGCTTAGCACAGAGCTAGGCACATGTGCAGCTCAGTAAGTAGTTACATATCCTGATTTTGGTACATCGTATGAACTGAAAACTATTAGTTTCATTTTCTTTCCCTTCCTTCTTGAATCTACTTTTCTTAGGATCACATTGCTAGTATTAACAATAATCATTTGAAGCTAAATGTTATCACGGGCAAAACATGCATTTTATATTTTATAGCTCATGTCACTAAATAAGCATAAATATTTTCTGTGACTAGGTCAAATCCAGTACAGGAAACAAAATTTGTGACTGGAACCAAGACAGTGTTAAGAGGCTCCTCCATGTGTTGATATTAAAATAACACATCAGTTTGGAATCTTCGGAGTATGGGAAGGGCTCTTTTCATTAAAGTTATTTGGAAAGGCTGCCTGAGAATAACACAGATGGCCTAGAAGCAAGCTAAGTATTTCTGGAAACCACATACATTTTTTTTTCACTTGGTAAAATGTATTTTCATTATGAGCATAACACTATTGACAGTGCCATGGTGATGGGCCACACTCTTGCCAAGTTCCCCTTAGCACATTGCTGCGATGTTCGATGACCTTTGGGAGACACAAATGAAAATTGAAGGCTGAAATAAAAATTGTCTAATTCCTGTGATCAAAGTGAAGATTTAAAAAAAAAAAATTACACGGAGAATGTGCCTCAGAATGAAAGAGTAAGCAGTCAGCATGTTCCCACTTCACTCTGCAACCGTTTATTAGGCATTTCCTGTATCTGAGACACTCTGCTCAGCTTTTTGATATGTTATCTAATACCATTCTTACCTCCACTCTGGTATGCATTATTACCTTGTTTTAAAAAATGAGGAAGCAGAGGCTAGTAAAGCTTCAAAATATGGCTCATAAATGGTGGGGTTCAGATCTGAATTTAGGTCTGACCCCCAAGACCAAATTCTTAGCCATTACATTAGATTATTTTGCAAGCGAGTTTGAGGTACATGCGCTGGATGCATGAATACCTTTATTTTAAACCAGTGGTTAGGTGCTGGTGTTACAGTCAACGCATCCTAGGGCTACTGAAATAGTCCTGGAGGGATGAGTTTGAACAAAGATTTCCCTCAGCTGCTGTGTTTCAGGTTGAAAATCCTGCAGAAGGAGTTGTAAAACAAACTTACCTGCTTCCCTCAAAGCAGGAATGGAACCAGACTTACAGAGAACTCTGTGGTCCCAACTCATTCATTCACCAACTCTCACTCATTGTATTCTGTGTTTGGTGCCTGCTCTTTGTTGGACACCCTCCTAGGCGCCTGCAACACATTAGTGAGCAGGATACATGCATTCAGGCTCTCTTTGCATTCCGGTTTCTATTCTAGGCTCTGAAAGCTCCAGAATCATCCTAGATTTTCAGAGGAATGGTATTTGCCAGTTTGAAACTCTGCAGTGGAGATGGTCCAATGACATGTGTGCTTTTACATACTGCAGTGAAATGCCCTCTGGGTTCCTGGAGTCTAAGTGAATACAGGATTATTGAGGAGCTTGAAACGGAGATATTTCCTTCAACAAGTTCCTACTGATTGAATGTGGAGGGATAAAACGGTCTCAGCAATCAGCACCCTCCGGGTATGCTGCTCTGCCTGGGTCATTTGTGACCATGTTAGTGCTGTTGGTTTTCATTGGATTCTCTAAAAAAAGCTTTTTCTGTTTTCAATTACAGTTGACATTCAATATTATATTAGCTTCATGTGCATAGCACGGTGGTAGAATTTTTATATAACTTACAACTAAGTGACCACCCTGAACAGCCATTCTTGAAGTGTCAGAGCTGTAAGGACAAAGGGGGGCCTTGGCTGTTATTTACTTTTGTCCTGGGAGGTCTGATAAATGTGTCCAAAGACTAGACAAACACTATGATAATTGTAGTAAGGAGACTTTTTTTTCAATATGAGAAACAATGACCCCTCCAAAAACAAAACATAACAAAACAAAACAACAAAACAAAACAAAACTCAAAATAAGGTTTTCTGAAATCCACCCTCTGTACGAACCCCCAGGGAATTTGCTGACTGTTTCTTTCTTTATTTCTGAGCCCAGCAAGAGCAGAATAGGCAACAAACATAAAACTTCTACCGTGAGAGGCGGCTGTGTCAAGCTCAGGGCTTCTGAAGCTGGAATGTTTGGGTTCAAAAGTTTGGCTCTGCCTCTAGTCAGTTGTGAGACCTTGGCAAGTTAGTTAAGTTTGTCCTTCAATCGGCTCATCTGTAAACTGTGGATGTGAAGAATGGCATCTTTCTCATTGTTTTTCTGAGAAGGATAAATGAGTAAAAACAGGTAAGGCATTTAGAAAGGTGTTCAGTCACCAATTACGGGGTTCATTGTGCTATGAAGCTTCAGACCATCCTGATTTTTTTTATTTCATGCATCCTTCTAACCTAGAAACACTCAGCTGGAGTGCTCAAGAATTTTTAAAATGTGCAATGACTGTTTAGTTAGGAGTATTGACCTCTTTTTCTTTATACTGTCAAGTTTTAAAAAAATGACAACAACCAACACAACAATAGTCACCTGATGTGAATAAATAAAAATTATACCTATCTTTTTTGTTAGATTGCAAAAAGTATATTTTGTGTGTGCTTCAGTATTTTAAGTAATTAGTTTATTGTGTCATTAGATGATAAAGGTTGAAAATCGCTGTTTAGACAGCGAATACCTGTGGACCTCTCTAACAAGCCGTGTAATTAAGATTAGTCTGAGAATTCTCTATTCCTTAATCCCCCAGGGCATTGTCCATGAGATGTTCCCATCCCTAGGGTCATGGGCCAGATGGGGATGAGGAAGGGAGAAAAATGTTGCTTCCTGTTTCCAGCACTAAATGGACTATTGCTTTAAAAGCTTGGGAGTGTAGATTCTTTAATTAAATTAGCCTCATCATTTCCGGAGGAAAGTAGGAACTAAAACATAAGCTAAGGAGCTATAAATTTTTCTTGTTGCATGCAGTCAAACCTTAGGCCATTTGTTACCTTGAATTTGCCTAGGATTTAAGATGCTGCAAATTATTTTGGAGACTGTGGTCTGTATAATTGGTTTAGGTAAAAGGCTCACTTAAAATTTAAAGACACTTGCACTTAGTGAGGGAATCAGTCTGTAACTGTATTTACAAGCAAATGTTCTTCCTAAATGGTATTTTTATTTTATTTTTAAAATATATTTTTATTGATTTCAGAGAGGAAGGGAAAGAGAGAGAGAGAGAGAGAGAGAGAGAGAGAGAGAGAGAGAGAGAGAGAGATCAATGATGAGAATCATTGATCAGCTGCCTCCTATATGCCCTATACTGGGGCAGGTTCTAGGTAGAGAATTGTCTTCGCTAAACATAGGTTAGCCAGGGACAGTTAAGTTCTATAGCAGGAAATTCCTAGGGAAGGGGAAGATGGCTGTTTGAATAAATCAGCAACTTGGTTCCTTAATACGTTTTTGGGTTGGAAGATGATAATGGCAGGAATGACCATTTGGGGGAAACTTGGGAATTACAGAAGTTTCAATTTTTCTGTTTCTGATGTAAAACAAGTATGAAATCACAACAGGTAGCACGGTGCCCATGAACAGATAGCAGTTCTCTTTACCCATAGCATGAATGTTGAGTGAGAATTGGCCTCAATTTAACTTTATCAGCGCCATGAATCAAAAGTCTACCTATTTGTCAGTTTAGCAAATAGTTAGGTGCAAACAGGAGGGAAAGTCTGGCCAAAGGCAAAAAAAATGTCTTTTATTTTTCGAGAAAATAAAATTCTACTGAGCTAAGGTTTAATTAAGTGGTGATGGAAACACATTTAGTGACAAGAGATGCTATTCTTCAACTGTCTTTAATACTGTTTCAATGTAATTACTCACGGTGGGCCATCGGTAAGTTACTTATCTCTCCAGTTTCCTTATAAGAAAAATGAGGTTAATAGTAGCATCTATTATTTGGATTTTTTTTTTGGTCAGGATTAAATGAATTGATGTAAGTAAAATGCTTAGAAAAGAACCTGCTTGCTCACAGTAAATCATCTAGAAGTATTTACTTTTATTGCTGTTACCTATTTATGTATAATAAACATCATATTTAGATAACCAAATACATTGTTCTCATGGTTTTCCTGTGGTGGGCTGATTTTTTTTTCTTTACACCTATTAAGTGATAGCAAACATCTCTTATACCACAAACTTTAAGGGAGTGATTTAGTTATCAGCATCGCTTATCCCCACAAGTATTTGGAGTGGCATTAGAAGACCGTTCCTACTGTTATGTGTACTGCCTGGGGTTTTAGATGAGGCTCTGCGCTTTGGAAATTCAGAAGCACAATAGGGACCCATGAAAAGCATGCCTCTCCTGCATCTCTAACAATTCTCTGCTCATTGATCCTGAAGCAACACACAGGTTGTCATACCTGTCTTGAAAACATGGTTGGAAGACTAACATGGTAAAATAGCCATGACTAAGCACGCTGTTGAGCCCTATTCTGCTTAATGGGAACAGAAGAAAGTGAACTCTCTTCTTACATCAAAGCTACATAGAAAGTAATCAAACATCTTTGTTTCTCCTTCTTGTCCCAGCTGCATTGAGGTCTTGGCTCCTACCAAGAGCAGCATAAAGAGGGAGAGAAGTGCTGTTTTTCTCAGGAGAATGATGAAAGAGATATAAGATGGTGAGTCAGCGGGCCAGCAGGTAGCTCCTGCATGGGAAACACCAGGTACTGCTCATTCTCTCCTCCACCTGGTATTCTGACTGCCCCTTAATTAGCTTCTATTTCTGCATATACTGCAACAGACTTGATAGAGAGGTTCGAAGTTTACCTGACCCCCCCAATCTCCTAAAATTCTTGTCATTGACTGTCCTTGATGACTAACTCAGAAATATCAGAAACTGCACTGGGAACATTCTACTCTAAGAAGGGACCAGATGCATGGAAGTCCCTTACGTAGGGCCCCGAAGTGATGCATTAGAAAAGTTGACAAAGAGGCCTTTGACTTGAAGAGGGAAGAAGTGTTATTTAAGAGTGATGCACTAAAATAACAGCATTAAATGTAGGTTCCAGTACAGAATTAAACTGGTTAGAGTTAAACAGGAGAGAGAGAAATGGAGGGGTCTAACCAAGACTAGATAGTCCTAGTCTTATGATGGTTTGATATGATTTCTTGACTTGCATTCAATAGAAACTCTACTTCAAATTTTGAATTTTAATCTTTTCCCTGGCTAATGATATGCAGGATGACTGTCTTGTGATGCTGGGCAGTAGCAGAGAGTCACAGCTCTCAGGCAGCCCTGTGATCATTCAGGTAAACAACCAATACTGTCTACAGTATACTGTGCTGCTAGCATTTTTTTAAATATTGTGTTTTCATACCCCCTCATGTCTACAAAATGCCCATCTGTGTGTCATACTTCTTGTTAAAAGAAGAAGAGGAAGGCAATTTCTCTTGAGATGAAATTCAAGATAATTATTCAACTGTGGCTAATGTAAGCATTTTGAGACTGTTTAAGGTAGACTAGGCTAAAATATGATATTTTGTAGGTTAGGAGAATTAAATGCATTTTCAACTTACAGTTGGTTTATTGGGGCATAACTCTATTGTAAGTTGAGTATCTTTAGATACTACATGTAATTGCATTTATACACTATGGAAGGCTTGCCACTAAGCCATAGATAGAGGATACCTCCACTCAACCTTTCTTAACTGAACACAGAAAGTAATTTGGGTGACTATTTTCTAAGATTTCCTAAGGATAATTCAGAACATTCTAGAGGCATAAGAAATAAGTTAACTTATGGCATACAAGAGATGTCTTAGGACAATAGAGCTTCACTCAGGTGAAGTAAAGGTCCCCACTGTTCTTGGGACTGCACATTTCAAAGATGGAAATAGTAATGTAGACAGTATATAATTGGGAATGCCTATCTAGTCAGGGAGTAGGATATATTTTCTTCACCCCCCTTTCCCAGTACAGGTTTTGGAGTTCATGTAAATATGAATTGCCATTGGTTTATTCATTGGTTCTCTCAACAAATAACTATTAATCTCTTGCCCTTTCCTAGGCACTATGCAAAGAACAAGGGATATAGAAATGAACAATAAACAAACAAAAATAAATAAGTGATCATTTGTGCTATGTTGAGGGAAAACTGCAAGGGTGCCAGGAGAGAAAGAAAAACGATGGGTTTGGGGCATGAATGGTAGGTGTGTTGGGTGGTAGTCATGCTTCAAAGAAGGATGTTACTAAGCATACATGATCTTTGCTCAACTTGGATGATCCAGTGGTGGTACACATTCAGGCAATGTTTATGCATTTATGCACAGAAAAATCTTATCTCTCTGTCTCACAGTTATTTCATAAACACAAAAATTCCCTCTGAGGGTCACTGCTATGGTGCTGGGCATCACTGTATGGCCAGTACTTGAGACAGCTGGAGTGTAGCAGCAGAAAATAATGTTGAATAACTTTAATGAGGAAATGAAAGAAACTTTTAGAACAATAAGATGTTGAATCTGTACTGTCATGAAATAAATCAGTTCCACATTTTCTTTATTTATTGTTGAATTTTTGTTAGCAATCAAACACTCATATTTTTATGCTGAAATCAAAGCAATCACAGAGAATGTAAAGTCTTGGAAAAGTTGCATTTCTTTTTCCTGTAAAAGAAAAAAAAAATACCCTAAAGATTTTGGTGTAGTGTGTATTATGTGTGTGTTGATTTTTAGCTGTATTATTTTAATCCATCATATACTTCTGAGGTGACATAACATCATACATCTGACCTTACATTGCTTTCAAGTTTCAATTTATCCCTACATTTATAGAGAAGGCTCTTGCAATTTTAGAGCTTTTCTTATATCTGTAAACAACTCTAAAGGCTATCTGTGGCATACAGTTCTTATTTATTTGTAAGGATTTTTTTTTATTTCATAGGATCTATGCTCTGTGAATGAAACAATCGTTTTCATAGCTCTTGAATTTATTTAAAAACACGTTTTTATTGATTTTTAGAGAGAGAGGAAGAAAGAGGGATAGAGAGAAATACTGATGATAGAGAAACATCATCAAGTGGCTGCCTCCTGCACACCCCAACTGAGGATCAAACCCACAATTCAGGCATGTGCCTTGATCAGGAATTAAACTGTGACTTCCTGGTTCACAGATTGGTGCTCAACAATTGAGCCACACCAGCCAGGCATGAATTTATTTTAGACCAATAACATTATATACTTATTAATCTGATAGAGTGATGTGTAAAGAATTAATTTCTGGAACATCAACAATTTGAGACATCAGTAGGAGTGTGCAATGGTTTAATTTTCCTTCAACTTGGCTAGACTATGGTGCCCTACTTAGGTTTTGTTATGAAGGCATTTTATAGATGTGATTGACATTTATAGTTACAGTTGACTTTAGGAAAAAGATACTATTCTTAATAATGTGAATGGGACTCATCCAATTAGTTGTAGATCTTAGGAACAGAAACTGAGGTTTCAGGGGAAAGTAGGAATTTTGCCTCAAGACTGTAACACAAAAATCCTTCCCGAGCTTCCAATCTATTCACTTGCCCTATAGATTGTGGACTCAATATCATAACAGCTTGTTGGCCTGCCCTGGGGATTTTGGATTTCTCAGCTCCAACAATCACAAGTCAATTCCTTAAAATAAATCTCTTCATATATATGAAATAGGATATATCAGCCAATTTTACATGTATCTCCTGTATCTTTATATCTGTATCTATCTATATTTACTTATACCTCTATCTCTATCTCTATCTCTATCTCTCTATCTCTATCTCTATCTCTATCTCTATCTCTATCTCTATCTCTATCTCTATCTCTATCTCTATCTCTGTCTCTGTCTCTGTTTGTATATCTATCTCCATATATACATATTCGGTCAGGTCAAGTGCAGGTCAGGTGTGTGTGTGTGTGTGTGTGTGTGTGTGTGTGTGTGTGTGTGTGATTCTGCTTCTATGGAGAATTCTAATGTATACAGATTGTCTGGTTCTTCTCTCCTGCAATCATGTCTCAGTTGGACCAGAGAAAAATTGGTAACAGTTTCTAGATTTCTACTGCACTGATGGGAGACTGGGGAGATTTGAAAGAAAACTGAGGCAGTGACCCATTCTTCAAACTGCCCCTCTCAAAAGAAAACACACACACACACACACAAACAAACAAAACAAACAAACAAACAAAAACAAACAAACAAACAAACAAACAAAAAACACCCAAAACAAAAAAGCAAACTTGGAGCTGAAGAGAGGAACACTGAGCACACCCATTCATTTGATTAATTGGTTCTATATTTGGCAAAACAGAAAAATATGGGGGAGATTTTGAAACTTTATAAACTCCTCTGGCTTCCTTCTGATAACACCATGTTTTATTTTATGCCGAGGCACATCCCCATTTTCATAATAATTAGGTTATGATTTCAGCATTAGCTAGAGGCCTGTGCAAGAGGAGCAGGTTTTTTTTTGTTTGTTTGTTTGTTTTTTTTTAAACCAGGACTTCACATAAAATGGAGATGGTTGAAAGCTGGATTATTATCTCCAGAGCAATAGACAAGACAGTGTATCTCAACTGAGTTTTCAACAAATGAAATTCATATAAGACCAAGTTTACACACTTGATTCCCAGTTTTGCAAAATGGGAATTTTAAGATGGGGCCACAATCTTAAACTACACTCCATGACAAGTTTTCTTGTAATGGCATGTAGGTGAGTGATGTAGGTGGCTTGGGCAGATAGCCCCATCATTGTGGCAACCACTCAAATGATGCTTTTCGTGGATATGGGGTTGGAAAGATCATCTTTATTTATTTTTTTAAATTTTTTTTACTTTTTACAGAGAGGAAGGGAGAGTGATAGAGTTAGAAACATCAATGAGAGAGAAACATCGATCAGCTGCTTCCTGAACACTCTCTACTGGGTATTTGCCTGCAACCAAGGTCCATGCCCTTGACCAGAATCGAACCTGAGACCCTTCAGTCGGCAGGCCTACGCTCTATCCACTGAGCCAAACTGGTTTCGGCGTAATTACAACTCTTAGGACAGCTTTGATCATTAGTATTTAGGAATTAAAAAATAGATGTACATAGAAGTTAATTTGTTCTACCCAAATATTCTGTTGTACTTCAAGGATCAGTATTTTTCTGTCATAGAAAGCATGTGCTTTTATTTTATTTTACTTTACTTTTTTATTGAATTTGTTATCCATTGGTTAATAAAATTATACATATTTCAGGGGTACAATTCTATAATACATCATCTATATATTGTATTGTATGTTTACCACCCCAAATGACGTCTCCTTCCAGCACCATTTAGACATGTATTTATTTTAAACATATGAACTTGGTAAAATTTTTGTCTGCTAAAAGGATTAACCAAGGGTACATTCTTGTCATTTTACACAACAAAGCAAAATAGTGGGGAATGTGTGCTTATTGCTTCATTTTGGGTTCTGGAGATTATCAACCCAAATAAATGCCCAGTTTCTCCTCCTGTGGGGCAGCGGGCCATGCAGGAGGCAACTGATCAATGTTTCTCTCATCCCATTGATGTTTTTTTCTCTTTCTATCTTCCTATCTCTCTAAAACTCAATAAAAACCTATTTTAAAAAATAATATGATTTCAAGGAATGAGGAAGAGTTCCAGGTTAGAAAGAACAGGGGAGGGGAAAACTCATTTTGCTACAGAGGAAAGAGGATGTAGACATATAGCCATATTTTTTTGAGCGTGATAACTTTTCTGAAAAGGTGCTAAAATACAATAGTACTCTTTTAATGAGTATGTGGGCTGTAATAGAAACTTTAAAGGCTAACAGGGTGTCATTGCTTATTTTCCTAGCTCAGAACAGAACACTGAGAGTGAAAGTATAAAGTAGGTGAAAATTGGCCTTCACAGCTGAGTGAAGATGCTCTTTCCTGTGGACAGAAAACATTCTTAAACTGGACCTTCAGTTCTCTAAATGTAGACATAAATATTAAAAAATATACTATTTTGCTGAATTTCCTGAAACAGCAAATTTGCTATTTAATGAAAATCTGTTTTCTCATAAACCAGAACTTGCTATTCTTGTTTCAAATATTTTCAGAGAAACTTTTTGTTGTTTTAAAATATGGGTACCCTGTACTTAGCTTAGAAATAAAACAGAAACCACAATGAATTCCTTTCAGAAAGGTGGCCCTGAAAGATGATTACTATGTGGCTAAGGTTCAACAAAATGTCTGAAGTCTTTGTAAATGCAGGCAAGTGGACTCATAGATCTCTTCATAAAATGTGAATAAGGACAAATAATAATTGTGACCACTCATTGAATACGCTACCATGTATTATTACATGCCTTTTTGCTTCCCGACTTCCTACTTTCCTTCCTTCCTCTGCCCTCCCCACCCAACATTTTCTCTTCCACAAATATTGAGTTCCTACTATGTTCTAGGAACTCTTCCTGGTGCAGGAGACAATGGCTTTGAAAATCCAGGTAGAATTCTATTCAGAGAATCACTCTGTGAGGAAAGTTGGTATTAAAGTTGGTATTAATCAAGTATTAAAAAGGATGTGTTGTGTCAGAATGGACTGAAATGTCTATCTGAATCTCTTTTGGTGGACAAAGGGTGAAATTTGGGGAAATAGAAAAGAGTGATTTCAGTGTGGAACTATATACTGATTACTAAAATGAGAAAGGAGGAGGATAAATGGATCTATGAAATGACCTGGATATTATTTTGCAATGAATTGAGTCATATTCCTATTAATATAAGAAATTGAACTTAAATATGTATATTAGATATCTTGATCTTTAGAAAGAAATTTAGTGTTATAGTGTTCAGTTCTATCCTGTTACCTGAATTTGATCCTGGGGTAACACAGTTCCTGCCAACAAATAGATCCACACTCCTCAGTTTCTCTCTAATCACTACATACAGGTTTCTTGATTTCAAGAGGGTGGTTAAGCATGGCAAATATTATTGTGCTATTTAATATTATTTGTTAGTCAAGTACTTTTACTAAACAACTTAGTCTGTCATTAACCTAGCTATAGCTTAAAGAGTTTTAGTCCAACCAGCATAATTTCATAGTTTTTAGAGCTATCTTAATTAAAAAAACACAAAGACAGGCTATTGCAAAATTGGAGATGAATGAACAAAGCCCTTAGTTTCTTTAAAATGGAAAAGGTAGTTGTTTATGATGAAAAAATATTTTTCGGATAATTCTAATTTAAGAATATCCAAATATCTCAAGACATAAAATTCTATGGACTTACGTCACCTGGGATTTTATATAGTGCCACAGTGCACAATTACAAGAATAATCTCGGGCCAAAACTGTTTTGGCTCAGTGGATAGAGTGTCTGCCTGAGGACTGAAAGGTCACAGGTTCGATTCCAGTCAAGGGCATGTATCTTGGTTGTGGGCACATCCCCAGTAGGGGTGGTGCAAGAGGCAGCTGATCAATGCTTCTCTCTCATAATGTTTCTAACTCTTTATCTCTCTCTCCTCCTCTCTGTAAAAAAATCAATAAAAAATAAAAAAAGAATAATCTCAGTATTGCACTAGAATCAGAAATATACCCAATAGGGAATATAGGATTAAGAGTTCACTTCCTGTTTTTAAATTATTTTCTATCTAAAATGAATAATAAAAATTTCAAATTAAATATATTATTTTGATTTTAAGACATTAACATGATGTAAGTCTAATTAAGGTAAAATATGCTGAGCATTTCTAGCCTCATTCAACATACCAGAATGAAATTTTTTTTCTGGAATACATTCATCCAATCATGGATTGCATATCTGAGTGCCTATCTGAATGTGTTCAGTGAGCTACACTCTTATAAATACTGTGGTCAAATGGCATGGGGGAATGCTGCCTTTGAAAAGGCTCTTCAAGATAGTCTCATTGACTCCAAGGCTCATAAGTATCCAGCAGTAGGATTAGAAATAGCTTAGAGAAAATAAATAATTAGAAATTTTAATCATGCCTTTACTTGAGCAGTAACAGAAAGAAATGGAACCAGCCCTCTAATGGGCCCATTAGTGGAGAAATCTAATCAAGCAGTACAGACCTGGGGTTGGATTTGCTAATTCCCTCATGTGATAAATGTATCACTGGGCAGTTGGAGGACATTCCCTATTGAAAGTTGATGAGATTGTGAGGTAGACCAGGACACTTCTGGGAGGAGATGGTGTTGGAGTTCATGCTTCTTATGTTCTAACCTGCCTCTCACCACCTTGAGCTGGAGCTGGGAAGGATGACTTATTAATTATTTCATTCTATATTTTCCTTTGGAGCAACACAATCCTTTGAAAATAAATAAATAAGTCTTTTAAAATTACTTTACCAATAAAATAATAGTATAACTTAAATTATACATTTTTTTTTTGCATTTGAATTTTGTATGGCTTTTCCTTTCTCTTTTTCCTTGACTCAGTCCCCTGCCATGTGATATCCATGACCTTATATATGTGTATATTTCCATGCATAAGCATTTCTCCCTCTTGCATAATTTGGTCGTTATTTTAGAAAATGAGATATTATGCTCACTTTAGTGCATTTTGATTTTATTTCTCAATATTTTCCTTTAGAAATTTCTCAAAGATAACTGAGTTTTCTAAGTATAGGATCATATATCAGCAATAACATGTTATTTTTTTCAATACTTATCTTCATTAACTTACTTTTTTTTTAGTTACTGAATTTTCTTTGACTTCTATGATAATAATAAAGAATGTTGGTATGATGTATCATTCTCTTTGTAATAGTGGTTTTGATTAAAATACATTATGACATTAGGATACCATATGTCTTTTTAGCATCTGTTGATATGACAAATATTTTGATTGTTATCAGAATCTATTTGCTAAAATTTATTTTTAGTTTTGGCATCTATATTCATGAGGAGAATTGGTTTATTTCTTATTCAAAAGACATATATTGAACACCTGTTTTATGTCATGTATTAATCTGGGTACTAAGGCTCAGTATTTATCTCTGGTTAATACCTTCATCAGATTTGATGTTAAAATAATTTTATTTTTCAAGTTAACTGGAGACACTTTTCCATTTTCTTTCTAGGAATGGAATAGATTAAACATTTCTTGGTTCTTTAAAAGATAGCACTGCCGAAACCGGTTTGGCTCAGTGGATAGACCTTCAGCCTGCGGACTGGGGGGTCCCAGGTTCGATTCTGGTCAAGGGCATGTACCTTGGTTTCAGGCACATTCCCAGTAGGGGGTGTGCAAGAGGCAGCTGATCGGTGATTCTCTCATCGATGTTTCTAACTCTGTCCCTCTCTCTTCCTCTCTGTAAAAAAACCAATAAAATATACTTTAAAAAAATAAAAATAAAAGATAGCCATGGGCTCTAGCCAGATGGCTCAGTTGGTTGATGCATCATCCCATACCCCAAAAGGTTGCAGGTTCGGTTTCTAGTCAAAGCACATACCTAGGTTGTGGGATTGGTCCCCAAGTTAGTCTCACATCAATGCTTCTCTCTCTATCTCTGTCTCTGCCTCTCCATTTCTATCCCTCTCATCACTGATGTTTATACCTTTCTCTTCCTTACCCTTCCTCTCTGAAATCAATAAAAATATATTCCAAAAATAAATAAATAGAAGAAGGCCAGAATGGATACAGGTAAACCAGTTAGGAGACAACAATAATTCCAGATGAGAGACAATGGTGGCTTGGCTTAGGAGGTAGCAGCAAAGATAGAGAGGGGACAGATTTGGAAGGTATTTCAGAGGTCAAGGCAATAGGACATGTTGATGGATTATATATATATATATATATATATATATATATATATATATATATATAGAGAGAGAGAGAGAGAGAGAGAGAGAGAGAGGCTAAGAAACGGGATTTTAAGCATGAATTCTAAATTTCTAGCTTGAATAGCTGGTGGATGGTAGTAGACACACTTGTTTTTTTTTTTTAGGTTTTTTTTTAATTGTTTAAAGTATTACAAATGGTAGTACATATGTCTCCTTTTTCTCCCCATTGACCTTCCCCTAGCCTCCCTCACCCCCTGGCACAAGCCCTCCTTCCCACCCACCCCACTGTCTTGCCACAGTTATTGTTTTAAGGAATATTGAAAGACAGATTTGGGGAGATTAATATAATAAAATTAGTTGAACATATTCAATTTATGGTGCCTTTTGGACATCATAATGGAGATGGGAAGTATTATAGTATTTAGCTACATATGTCAGATGCTCAAGGAATAGTCTGAACTAGAGATAAAACATATTGAGTCATCTACTATAGATGGTTATTGATGTCATGGGAGTAGTTGGAATAGTGAATAAGATTCTCTTGTACTCTCTCAGACATTTATTTCTTGAACTCTTTTGACCACTGTCTTCAGGATATTTAAGACCGGGAACCAACAGGGTATTCTAAATCACCCACTCTCATCCTCGGTGCGTGAATTTCATGCACCTGGCCACTAGTATGTATTATATATCTCTATATATTTTCTTCTGATTTGGTTCCCATGAGTTCAGAGGTGGTAGTTGGGCTGCAGTTTCCAGGACCAAAGAGCAGTGAAATGATGAAGGATTAGGTAATCACAGCTGTGTTCACATAGCAATGACTACAAACACTCAAGACAGCAAAAAAGCAGCTGTCCCCATTCCTCACCTTGTGCAAAGGGCCTGACCGGGGAAATGAAGAGCTTCTAGAGCACTGGCTTTGCAAATGTAAATCCATAAATCAGTTGCCTGCAACATTCTTCAAGTGCACATCCAGCTCTCCCCATTAGCGTGCACCTGGGAGTATGCACTGCGTGGCCTTTCAGTGGACTCCCAGGGCTTGTTCAGCAAGCGGGCCCAGCCTCAGCCAACTCTGCATTGACTTCTCCTTTCTCCTGACTGGAGAATTCAGATAGCCTGTGGAATCTTGGAGAAACAGAAGCTCAGGGTTGAGGTTCTCATTCTGGATGACACAGCTAGTGACTCAGGACATGTTTTATGCTGTGGTCTCTATCCATGGCCCACACTGCCTCTTGTAGGGTGGTGATAAAGACTAGAGCACTGGCATCAGGCAGTCCTGTATTCAAATCTTCTTCCATGCTGTTTGGAAAATCTACTAATTAACACACTTGAACTTCAGTTTCCTTGTCTGGAAATTGGGGAACATAATGCTTCGATCATGGAGTTATTGTAAGGAATAAATGAGCTGGCATAGGCCACATGGCTTTAGCACTACATATTGAAATATAGTTAGGACCAACAAATTGCATTTTATTGGTGGTGGTGTTTTTGTTATTTTTGCTGTTATTTATAATGACTTCAAAGGAAAATTCCTCTGAAAATGCCACAAAGGTTCAAACTCTTAAAGAGAGCAACACCTGACCCACAGCACTTTATACACATGGTTTTGGGGGTTGATTGTAAGTCTGAACCCCGTAGGTTAAACACTTCAAAATGAAAAATTGCCTCTGAGATTGGGCTTAATATGCCATTCTTTGAGTACAGTATGGATGTCTTCTGCTGAATTAAGCACTGAACTTTGCGTTTCAGTAAGGAAAATGAGAAATAACATAATTTAAAAAAAATTAATTTTATTTTTTGAAAAATGACACAATTTTATTTAGACAAACCCCTGGGAGGTGGGAAAGATTAATATTGTTGCTGACAAGTTAGTATAATCATAAGTACCCTGAGAAATTATATGTGGGGTTCTAAACCTCATATTAATGTCCAGAATCTTCTGAAACAGGCGCTGTATAACAAGGATCTCTTCTGTGACTCTGGCCGGGGCAAGTGGTAAACACTATTGATTTGGGTGTTTGTCCCGGCCCTTTGTTCTGAGAACTGTGCACCCTACCCTGAGGCAAAGAGTAAAACCTTTAGGGAGGCTCTGTTAACCCACAACAATACGGGATATGCAAAGGAGGGGCTTGGCTGGGTGACAACTGGTCCCTGGCTATACTGGTTAAAGGCTTTCTCACTCTGTGTGGCTTAGTGAGGAAGAGCTAGAGCCTGACCTTAGAACTCACAGGACCTTTCTGGCCCACTGTGTACCAGCTTGCACCCTAGCCAGCATATTTGTCTTATATTTCCCCCACATTGATTTTTAGAGAGAATGGAAGAGAGAGAGGAAGGGAGCCAGGGATGGAAAGCAAAGAGAAAAACATTGAAGAGAGAAACAATGATGTGAGAGAGAGACACATGGATTGGTTGCCTGCTACTCAGGCCCCAACCAGAGATGGGACCCGGAATTGAGCCCATGACCCTTGCGTTTGAGAGCCGAGACACTAACCACTGAGAACAATGGCCAGGGCAAGCATATTTGTCTTTACTGATGTCATCATCTTCACCAAATTTTTATAAGGTGGGGGAAAAAACCCACAACCTATCAACACAAAGGAAATCTACTTAATGATTGCCGCTAAGGTCCTGATGACAGTGTAGGAAAAGCTGGTGAGCAGCCAGCCTGCCCTCCCATAGAAAACAGTTTAATCAGGCTTCCTTATGTCTGTGTGCAGGGATTATTCTTTCAAAGAACCCATCCCTGGCCTGGCCTCAGAACCCCAGGGAGATAAGACTTCCCCTGACATTTTGAAGCAAGTTTGGAATTAAATTTAATTGCATATAATTGGACCCGAGAGTGGCTCCAAATTTCTGAGATACTCCAGAGCTCACTTTAAGCTTCTGCCCCAAGGAGTTTTTCTCAGCAGACTCACTGTAGTTCCAATCCAGGAGCTCCCTGGAACAACAGAACCCACCAGAGCCTTTTCTTTCCCCTGGAGGTAGGGGAAAGGTAGGGTGAGAGGGGCTTTCATCCCAGTTTCTTAATCGCCTTGTGTCTGATTAATCCTGTCAGACCTGACATTTAATTACAGCAAACATTTTATAATGTCCTCTTTACTCTTTTATACAATAAAATATAAAGAGCCTGGCCAGTGTTGCTCAATGGTTGAGCATCGACCTATGAACCAGAGATGACAGTTTGATTCCCAGTCAGGGCATATGCCTGGGTTGTGGACTGGACCCCCAGTGGGGGGCATGCAGGAGGCAGCTGATCAATAATTCCCTTTCATCATTGATGTTTCTATCTTTCTCTCTCTCTGAAATAATATATATATATATGTATGTATATATATGTAGATATATATATATATATGTAGATATAATCAGAAATTATACATATGTATACACACATATATATCTAGCATATATACATCATAAAGATAATATCTCAGTGATAATAAAAAGGAGAAATAAAAAGAAAGTAATTTCTACTAAATGACATCTGTATTTGAATATGTAAATTTTCCAAATGCAATGGCAGTAGAAGACCTGATGAAGGTTAGACACTTGCACTTGTACGAGACCTCAGTGAATGCAGGGGCTGAGTGCAGGGTCACACAGTCTAGGATCCCAAAAGCACTGTCAGAGCTGCTGTGAGGTAGGTCATGGTACTGTCCAAAATGGTGAACAATCCTCCAAAGTTTCAAACAGCATAAACTCTTTCCTTGATTTACCTGGTGGTTGAGTTTCTGCAAAATTAATACCTTGTAAAAGATGCTTGTGCTCATATGGGATAGTTACATTCTGGAGAGACACGTGAAAAGCAGGTGGAACGGAGGACGATCGTTTGTTGGATGGGACTGTCCCAGGAGTTGTGGGACATCTAGCTCTCCTGCCTCCCCCCATCACTGTGACAACCATGTGTTGGCTGGACAAATGCTGTTTTTCATGGATTTCACAAGTTGCAATTTAAATACGTGGCATTGAGCCCGTAACCCACAGGGCTCTTCTCAAAGATGTGGCAGTATGCTGGTACCTCTGCAGAAGTGATGGAGAACTGTGTTCTTATTTTAATAGCCTTTCTCAGCTGCTGGGCTTTGTTCTGGTTGGAGCCCAATCCCCGGGGTGCTTTTTTCTCAACTCTAGCCCATTATAAAAGTGCATTTCCACCCGAACCCCCAGCTCAATGTCTGCCACCTCCGCGCCTCCACCGACTGGGTGCTGGTTCCAATGGACCACACACAGACTGAGATGGTGAAGACTTGTCACCCAGGCCAAGCCTCGAGGAGCTGAGCCTTCTGATATTTGCTCTGTCTATTCTAGGAAAAGCCCTTCCACTAACAATGGTAAGTTCTTTTTTTTTTTAAATATATATTTTATTGATTTTTTTACAGAGAGGAGGAGAGAGGGATAGAGAGTTAGAAACAACGATGAGAGAGAATCAATGATCAGCTGCCTCCTGCACACCCCCTACTGGGGATGTGCCCGCAACCAATGTACATGCCCTTGACCGGAATCGAACCTGAGACCTTTCAGTCCCCAAGCCGACACTCTATCCATTGAGCCAAACTGGTCTCGGTTTAAGTTCTTTTTCTCTAGTCATGAGCCTTTCTCTAGGAAGAGTCGGTTAGCCATCAATAAATTGAGCCCAATGACAGGAGCAGACAAATGGAATTAGAAGTAGTCAGGTGCAGTCTGTTCCACCTGTCGTTTCGGCAAGTGGTGGAATGACAGGCATTTCAGTTCAGAGGGAATGGCTGCCTGTGAGCAGTGTTTCCTGCTGCTGTGCTCTGCCACCAGCCCCGTTGGAAATGGCTTTGATGGATGGGCTGGCTTCCCTCCGGCTGAGTGAGGAAGTGCTTAGTCCTGCTCTTAGTGCTGTTCTTAGTCCTGCTGTCGGGATCTTTCTGATCAGACTCTTTGCTGTCCACCTACCGGTTAATAACTCCTTCTCTTCATACTTACGGCCCGGACAACACCAAATGGCACAATGATGTCCAAGTCTTTACCCAGGCATTCCTTCCGCGGAGGCGGCCAGCCCTCCTCACCTTCTGATTCATTCCTGGCAATTGCCGCTCAGACAAAGCCTCCTCCTAACGTCTGCCTTCACCACCCCCACCTTGGCAGTGAGTCCCTCTGTGTTCTGTGCAGGGTCTGCACATTGTACAGGTTTCCACAGTTATACATACCATACTGCCTTGTGATTTATAATTTAGTTACTTGTCCTCCCCCCACCCCACCCATGACTCTGGGGGTGTGTCCTGTGAGACAAATCCCTATCTTAAAAACAAACAAAAAATGTGAGTTTTTAGAACATATTTAGATTTATTTAAAAAAAAAAAGATCACGAACATAGCACAGAGAGTTCCCATATACCCCCACTGCCAGTTTGCCCTGTTATTAATATCTCATATTAGTATAGTATGCTTGTTATAATGAATGAGCCACTATGATATATTATTTTAAGTAGATTTGCACTTGATTCAGTTTTTTTTTAGTTTTTAGCTAATGGCCTTTGTCTTGGTGGTGGTTCTAGGATAGATCACATTACATTTACTTGTTCATGTGTCCCCTTAGACGCGCCTCTTGGCTGCGACAGTTTCTCAGACATCTCTCGTTTTTGACACCCACCTTGGCAGTTTTGAGTGGTGGTGGTTAGGTATTTAGTTGATTGTCCTTCAGTTGTGATGCATCTGATGTCTTTCTCAGGAGTTATCAGGAGTCAGGGTTTCAGTGAACTTGGTCATCTGGGTGAGTTAGTGTTTGTCAGAGCTGCTGGCCCCCCGCCCTTTCCACACTGAGCTCTTTGGAAGAGAGTCACTGCATGAGGCCCAAACTCAGGAGTGGGGAGTTAG
This sequence comes from Pipistrellus hanaki, assembly GCF_964339955.1. Taxonomy (NCBI): domain Eukaryota; kingdom Metazoa; phylum Chordata; class Mammalia; order Chiroptera; family Vespertilionidae; genus Pipistrellus; species Pipistrellus hanaki. The sequence continues at coordinate 32,001,561 of NC_140516.1, read as the reverse complement.
GCTTGAGTATCTATTAAATTATTTGTAATTCTTCTGCATGGCAGATTTCTCTCTTCTCTCCCATTTACCCACATATTTTTACATCATTGAATACTGAGTGCTTAGCATAGGATTGCATGAATAATAAGCACTTAATACAGTCTATTGCTTCTTGTTTTCTGAGCATTCATTGTAAATTTCTCTCAATATGGACTCAGATGACAATGCTAACAGCAACCTCAATGATCAGAATACCAAAATAGGAAATGCTGTTTTAGAGGCACGATTCTAGGTGTTTTAGCTCATTTAATCCTCACAACAATTCTATCAGGGTGATCCTATTATCATCAAAGAGGATTTTTAAATCTAAGGTCACATAGCTAGTAAGCGGGAGGCAAGATTCAAATCTGATTCCTGAGTTCTCACTCTTAAAGCTACAGAGGCCTGAGTGCCTCGTTGGTCTCTGTTCCAGTTACATTGGCCTTGTTGCATTGAGCTGATCCTTTATGAGAACAGGCTTCAATGTGTAACTAATCCCTAGCTGGAAGGCCTTTAGCAGAGTCTTCTAGTTTACACCACATTTTCCTTTAAATCTGTGAGGCTTCCAAAGCACAATGGAGCAGAAATTCTTAAACAACATAAAAGTCCTCCCTTCTGAGTCTTTCTTTGGAATACTGATAAATTTCCCCAAATTATGACGTCTAGGCCCAATGCCATGCCCTGGAAATGGGCAGACTGTACTCAGCAATTATGAATAAGAGGAGCTGCCTAGGTTCATGGTCCTAATATTTTTCACATCTTAAATATAGGCTTTTCCTGGGTTATAAGGAAGGTGTAATAAGAATGTTGTTATTGGAATTTCCAGGATAATTTGATAGTTCATGTTAAGAATTGGCCAGAATATTTAACATTGGAACTGTGATTAGAAAATCACCCATATATGGTTAACATAATTGGGTATTGGTTGAGGAGGACATATGTGTCGGCCCCAAATGTCTTCTCTATTTTCTATGATACATGGACTTTGGACATTAGAGAGTAATTCCTCCGGGTCTTACTGTGATGATGAATAAAATGGGTGTGGATTGATGCTTTTATAGTCTGCCCCATGTCTGGATTCCGGAATGAAATCAGCCATTATAATGAGGAAAGGAGAAGCAGAAGATAGAGGGGAAGCTCACATTTTTGCAGCAACTAGCTGCTATTCTTTAGTAGCAAGGAATTATGGAATCTTGTACAACTTATTTTGGTACAATTTGTTTATGTCCTGTGTAATAATATCTCAAAATAGAATCTATTCTAAGCCCAGAGTTTAAGAGAGATTTTAACAGTTTATGTTTAACTCTATTAAAAACTACAGCAAACAATATCTCCCCAAGCATGATCTTATACTTTGATTTACAGCCATAAGGAATAGGAGAATAAATCCCTTCAGTCATGTAGTTCCTTTCAGGCCTCTTTTTGAATGGCAAAGATTTCAAAGTTCTCACTGAGCCTTTTAAGATGCCCCTGTGGGGCAGGCCAATTTGTTTGTCATCAAATAAATGTGCTAAGTTCCCCCCCCACACACAGGCAGCTAGAATTAGCTCAGATTAAAAAAAAAAAATCTGTGTGCAAAATTACTTGTTTTACTCATCCTTTAGAGATGATTTATTGGGAAGGCGCTGTTCAGTAGGCTGCAGAGAGTGGTGGCAGATAACCAATGGATCAATTACAGCACTCTTGGCAGCTAATATTGATAAATAATGAGAGAGGTAGGTATTTTTCCTCTTTTCCTCACCATTTCACATTGAAGTTCATGATCCTTTTCTTATCAGCCTGCTTTAAGGATGATTTTAGACCAAAACCGGTTTGGCTCAGAGGACAGAACACCAGTCTGCGGACTGAAAGATCCCAGGTTCGATTCTGGTCAAGGGCATGTATTATACCTTGGTTGCGGGCACATCCCCAGTAGGGGGTGTGCAAGAGGCAGCTGATTGATGATTCTCTCTCATCGATGTTTCTAACTCTCTATCTCTCTCTCTTCCTCTCTGTAAAAAAAAAAAAAAAAAAAAATCAATAAAATATATTAAATAATAATAATAATAAAAAAGGATGAGTTTTGGCCCCTATGAAGGGGATTTCCCTTAGCTTTTCTATTGGTTTAACTACTCATAGTCCACCAGGTGCCTTAAGTCATTCCACCCTCATAACATCCCTGTGATCCTCTTATTTCTCTCTTTTTTAGAGATGAAGCAACTGAAGCACAGAGAGGGTAAGCAATGTGCCCAAGTTTGCACAGCGGACAAATGAAAGAGCTGGAGTTTGAACTCAAGTAAAATAGTTTCAGACCCCATGCTTTTAACCAAAGGACTGTGCTGCCGTGGTGAGTTTATTGGTATAAAGTCAGAAACAGTTAGGGTTTCTTTACATCATCTGCCATAAAGACTACCACTCTCTATTTTGTGTACCGGCAAAACCAATTTGGTGAAAACTCCAGCTACTCTAGTTACTCAAGTTAAGTGTCAAAGCCACTTTCTATAGAAGTTTGTGAATTTTATCCTGGCAGGAAAAAGGAGTGTGTCTGCATGTGAACATCAAAACATATTTCAGAGGATTTCTATGTCCTAAAAGTAGTCAAAAATATTGGAAATATGGGCAATAGCCTAAAGACAAGAATGTTTGTCATAGTATAATTTATGAGGGCAAAAGTGGGAAATCAATTTAATTACTTTATTTAATTGGAAAATAGATATATATGAATTATATTTACTATTTGCCAGGCACTGTTTTAAGTAAATATTAACTTTCTAGAGGCCCGACCCATGAGATTTGTGCATGGGTACTGTCCCTTAGTCTGGCCTGCAATCAGGGCCATCTTCCCTGACTGCTGGCAGCCAATCCCCCCCCCCCCCCCAACCCCACCCCTCAGGTCCTCCCAGTTCCCTGTTCACCATTGGGAGCTCAGAGCTTGCTGGCTGGGGGAAGGGACCCAGAGTTTGGCTGAAGGTAGGTTCTGATTTGGAAATCAAGTCCTGTGGGCTGGGGGCAGCTCCTGTATTGAGTGTCTGCCCCCTGATGGTCAGTGCACATCATAGCGACCAGTTGTTCCACTGTTAGTAGATTTGCATATTACCCTTTCATTATATAGAATTTAAAGCTCAGCAAAGTCCTGTGAAGTGATATTACTATCTCCAGTTTGCTGACACACTACCTGGGGAATTTGTCCAATGGAATGAAGCCAGGAATTGAACTCTGCAGAGAACTGGCTTTCATCACTTTGCCCCTGCATGCTTAGGGGCCACTGTAACTGTTTTTGAGGAATTTTGTTTTCTGTTGGCTTTCTTCCTTCCTTTCTTTCCTGAGGTTAATTTAATTCAATTTTGATTTATCTATAGTGTTTTTGAGTGTTTCCTTTTCCTTTTTTATTACTCTATGTATATAGACAGTTTATCACAGTCTATAGGTGTCAACATTTAACAGGTTAGATGAAATGTAGAAACCTTATATCTCTTTACTCTCCCGTTACTCTCTTTGACTATAATTGTCTTAGTTATTTCCTTTACACACACAGCAGACATTATTATACAATTTTTTTCAACCATCAAATATAATTTAAAAAACAAGAGTAGACAAATATCATTGCTATATTTACCCATACTTTTGATTTTTCTGTGTTCTTTCTTTTTTAAAAAATTAAATTTTTATTGACTCATTGACCCTTTTTTCACTCTATGATCCCTCCTAGCCTGTCCCCATCCCCTGCCCCAGGCCTTCATGGCCCTATTGTCTGTGTTCATGGGTTATGCATATATGCATACACATTCTTTGGTTGATCTCTTCCCACTCACCCACCCCCATCTTGGAAATGATATTCCTCAAGTGGATCTTTTGGTCTGATTCTCAGGATTAAGGCATGGGAAGAGACTTGCTGTGAACCTGTTACCCTTATCTTTACACAAGCTCGGGCAATGGAGAATGCTCACAGCCTTCTCACCTGCAGAGAAGTTGGGAGCTGGAAGATGCCAGATTTAACGGAGAATCTCCCCACCCTCCAATTCCTCTGCACATATTAGTGGCACATATTAAATAACATGCCTGAATATCTGTACTATGTAACTATTATGTCCACAAAAATAGGAGCAACTCTGTGTTTTTGGATGTGCTGTTAGGGAGGGCAAGGAAATAGGAGAGAGCCTCCAGCTTCTGTTTAGGGGGAAATTAGAGCCCTACATGTGGATCAAAAGTGTTTTGTGGCTGGAGGCTGACTGCACATAGCACTGCGTACTAGAAAATGCATCTGGAATTGGATTTTAGATATTATGTAGAAAATTCACTATTTCAACCTATGGGAAGACTTAGGAAATAGTGTGTGTGTGTGTGTGTGTGTGTGTGTGTGTGTGTGTGTGTTTATCTTGAATCAGTATAGTACCTTATGCTCATGTAGCACTGTACAATTTTCAGAGTGGTTTCATCTCACTTTTATTCTTCACATGACCTTCAACATCTTATCCATGAAATGGGAATAATGGTATCTACATGCTAGAATAGTGTGAATTAGATAGCATCTACCACTTTAGGTAGATTCTAAAAAAAATTTTGTTTTTGCTTTTCTTTTTTTAGAATTAAATGTGATGACAAATGTGAAAAGAGCATTTTAAATTTTATGATAAATTCAAATGTTAACGGTTGCTATTCTTATTCTTATTCCTTTTAGGCACAGCATGTACCATTTCTTTTTTTTAATTTTTATTAGAAAATAGTCATACTGAGACTTGCAGATGTTAAGCAACTTGCCATTTGTCAAATAGCAGAATTTGGCTTCAACCCGTGTCTTGTGGCTCATATTTCAGTAAGCTTTATATTACTATTATTACTCTAAATTATTTTATGGCTTTGGAATATTCCCCAGACTCACTTGATAATGATAAACTCTATCAGGCCTTGCATCCCTCTGTGAAGTGTGAGCAAAAGGGCATGTGTTTCTTATTGCAAAGGCCATCACTTAAATCAGCGGTCAGTAAACTGCAGCCCAGGGGTCATATCCCCACCAACTATGTTTGAAATGAGACACAACTACATTTATTCATTTAAGTACTGTTTGTGTCTGCTTTCATACTACAAAAGCAGAGTTGGGTAGTTGTGACTAAAGCTGCATCACCTAAAATATTTATCATTTGACCTTTCACAGAACAAGTTTGCTAACCCTTGGCTTCTATTGTCATCCCAAATGCTATAGAACCAATGCCCATAAAGAATATTCCAGAGTTCATGATTAACACTTTTTTCAGCTCTCCACTCCTAGCTAACGGAGGTGAGCAAATGGAGTCCTTTAATTTTGCACATTTCCTGCCCAGTTGAAACGTGGGCTCCTGACGCTAGAAGCTTTTATTCCTAGTAACCCCTCTGACTCTAGCTTCACTGAACATCAAAACAGGAAGGAGCCTTGACACATGCTGTTCAGCATCCTCACTCAAAAGGGGAAGTGCTCTCCTCAAGGTAGGTGCAGTCGGTGGTTAGGTTAGAACCCAGTTACCCTGAATTCCAGTGGTCCCGTGATTCTGAAAACTGAATTAGGCTGGGTTACATTTCCCCACTTGTGGATTGCAAGTGTGAATTTGCACCCAGGTGTTCTACGCTGGGAAAGAAAAGGCCACAGGAAGTTTAAAGACATCACCCAGAAAATTCATGTTAGGATCTGCAGCTTTTGAACCTAAATATATAGACCAAGCATCTCCTTGGTTTGCTAAGCGAAACTGCAAACAAAGAACAGACTGCGTTATTCCTCTTGGCCTATTTTGCCCCTGACTTCCCTAGTCTGTAAGTCCCTCATGGCTGAATACAGCCTTGATGTTCCTGTGGCAGCTGTTCAAATAGCATGACTGAGTATATGGAGGGAGGGCATTCATGAATGGGGAGGGCGGGTTTCTAAGTTTCTTTGTGTTGGTTCTGAGTGAAGATCAGCTTTTTAGTTTGGTGATTCATTAATCATATGGAATTTGTAAAGTGCTATTAGTGAGAAAACCCAAATGTTCTGGATCTGAGACACCTAGGCCTACCCATTGGGTTGATGGTGCTTTATAGCCTAGTTCACCTGCCCTAAGAGCTTTGCCCCTAAAGATAAGTAAACTCAGCAAGACTCTGATGGGAAACTTCAGCTGGAATCAGAAAAGGCCTGACAGACAGGCAAGTAGGTAGCAAAGAATATCATAACAAGGACAGGTCTGGGGAGTGATATTGAACAGGTCATTTAGAAAAAAACAACAACAATGAATTTTTAGGAGGATGTAACCCTTGTGTGACGTTGAAGATAACTCACAGAACTGGGAATGGAACCTTGTTTCTCTCTGGCCAGCATCCCTTCTCTAGCTCTTGTAACAACATCTCCTTCCTTTATGGTGCTTACCCTCTTCAGTCCATGTGGCTTAAATGGTTTTTAAAAAAATATATTTTATTGATTTTATACAGAGAGGAAGGAAGAGAGATAGAGAGTTAGAAACATTGATGAGAGAGAGTCATCGATCAGCTGCCTCTTGCACACCCCCTACTGGGGATATGCCCGCAACCAAGGTACATGCCCTTGACCGGAATTGAACCCGTGACCCTTCAGTCCCCAAGCCGACGCTCTATCCATTGAGCCAAACCGGTCCTGGCTTGAATGGGGTTTTTCATCACCTGGCTCTTTTCCTGTGATCATGGATGTAATCATATGATCCAACTGAAGCCAACTGGGTTTCTCTCTCAGCAATTTAGACACAGAAGGTGAATGGTTAAAGACCCAGATAGGAATGCTCACCCTACTGTGAGATGCCCAAATCTGCCTTTAGTATAGTCCTCTTAAGGCCTGGTTGCTCTCTCTTCAGGCTTTTTTTTCTTCTTCTTTTCTCACTCAGTATTATTTAAATGTATTTATTTTTGCTTAAGTTAGTAGTTTTCTGTTTTTGTTGCTTCCAGAATAATACCAAGGGGCATAACATATCTGGTCCTAAAATAGATATTTAAGCAACATACCATTTATTATGTATATATTATTAGTTCTGCTGCATGCATGAGGAAATTGAAATTAGAGAGAGATGACAAAAGTTGCCAAGATTTATGCTGGAAACAAGGGAAAGAGCTGAAGTTGGAACTCAGATTCTCCCATCTGGATCCCTGGCATCACAGAGCCCCTGAGTTCAGAGTGCAGCTGAAAGTCTAGGTCTCAGCAAGCATCCAGGAAAGCTCCAGGGAAGTTAGTTACCCTTAAAGGAACGGGAGACCAGCATTAATTCTGCCCCTCCCTCATTCACCCTCTGATTTATTGGCAGCATATACGTGGTAGTTTTATCTCTTGGTACAAAAAGGTTAAGGCGCCTTTCTCAAAATCAAAAACCATTTTACAGGTGCAGAAATGTAGCTCCAGAGATGTCAAGTGGATTTTGACATATAGCAAGGTCACATAGCGTTTGGTCACCTAGCAAGTTAGTGCTGGATCAAGAATCAAGGCCAGGAGTTCCTGCCTCCTGGTCTAGCATTCTTTCAAGTACTGCCTAACTCCTACTTTCCTGATGGCCCCAGAAGCCATGGCATGTTATGCTTTCCCACATAGTATAGTCGAACTGCATCAGGTACATATTTGACTTTTGTAAATGTAAGTGCTTAAGCCCTTGGCAATGAAAGAAGACAGGGATAGAGAGAAAGAGAGAATTTTAGTATTGCAAGTTATTCCACCTGTCAGTCTGGCTTATGGGCCAAAGGGAAAATGAGGTGGAAGAGGTGAACATAACGATTACTCAGTCTCATATATCTCATAATGTGAGTATCCAACCATACATAAAATGAACCCGGAAACACAGGCTACCTATTTTATGTATGGTCAGTGTCCAGGGGTTATGCATATATGTTCTTTAGCTAAGCACTTCAGCTCCTTTATCCAGTCACCCGCATACTCCTCCCCTTTGGCTCCCGCCAGTCTGTTCCATGTAGCCATGCTTCTGGTTCCGTTGTGTTCATCAGCTTATTTTGTTCATTAGATTCCACATATGAGTGAGCTCATATGGTCTTTGTCTTTCTCTGACTGGCTTATTTTGCTTAGCATAATACTCTCCAGGTCCACCCATGCTGTCGTAAAGGGTAAAGCAATTTGAACCTTCACAACGCATAGCTCTCTGTAGCAACAGTTGTGGGGTTCTTATCAGATTGCGATAGAAGACATTAAGTGAGTGAATATTCTCCAACCACCAGTTTGAGCAAGAAACATGACAAAAGCAAATTGGTTTCTGCATGCTGCCCTACCCAGATTTTTCTAAGGTTTTCTCTCCTAACCAAAAAGAAGGAAAGAAGAAAACCGAAGTGCTAAGATGCCTTTTTATTTATATGTATTTTTATTTTAGTCCAGCTCCATTTCATAGGGCATTTTATCACTACACTTCTCTTATTTTCCATGGCTGGAAAACTCACAGGAATACGGAGACATATTTTCTTGTTATACACACTTCTAATCAGAACACGATTAACTGCTTCAGCCATCAGCCAAGAAGCTGTGGGTATCCCTTACTCTCCTCCTTTAATCCTCTTGCTTCCTCCATCATTACTAATGAAATGATTTAATATTAAATGAATTAACAGAACCACCCTCTGCATTTTGTAATCTTTACCTCTTTTTTTTTTCTTTTTCTTTCTTTCTTTTTCTTTTTCCTGCAGTCGATTTAAGGCTACTTCTTATTGAGACCTGGCCTTGTTCTGAATATTTGGAAGAAACAATTTTTAAATGTAACTTCACACAGTGGTTCCTGCGCAGATGCTCATCCAAGCTGCTCAGTGACCCAGAGCCATGCCACCGCCCCTGCACCCACATGCTCCCTGAAAAGAAAAAGCCATTACTTAGCCGGGAAAGTAAGCCCTGGAGAACCACACATGAATTGGAAACTGGATTCAGGTGATTACAGTAAAAGTTAGATCCCGTTCCAATTAATCTTAAAACATTGTCTTAACTAAAAAGAAGGTAAATGTTGGTAATTGTGGTAGACAAAATAACGGCCCCCAAAGATGTCCATGTCCTAATCCCCCAAGCCAATGAGTATTGTTATCTTACGTGGCAAAAGGGACTGTACCAGTGTTTCCCAACCTTCTCTCATGATGAGAATCACCTGGTGGAGTTGTTAAAACACAGATTCCTGAATCCCAACTAAGAAGTGCTAAACTAGAATTTTTGAGAACATATAGGTAAAATTGCATACCTAACTTAGTGCTCTGTATATAACAAATGTCTTAGAGCACTAGTTAAGTATACAATTTTACCTATATGTTCCCAAAAATTCTAGTTTAGCACTTCTTAGTTGGGATTCAGGAATCTGTGTTTTAACAACTCCACCAGGTGATTCTCATCATGAGAGAAGGTTGGGAAACACTGGACTGTACTGATGTGATTAAGTTAAGGGCCTTGAGGTGAGCAGGTCAGGTCACTCAGGTGGGCCCAATGTAATCACGAGGATCCTTATAAGTGGAGCAAGAGGGCAGAGGTCAGTAGTAGATGTGAAGATGGAAGAGGGAGGATGCGGTCGAGCCGAGGACGCAGGAGGCCTTCAGACGCCAGAGAGCCACCTTCTCCCTGGAAGCTTCCGGAAGGAACCAGTCCTGCCAACATCTTGACGTTAGCCCAGGGAGAATGATTTTGGATTTCTGCCCTCCAGAGCTGTAAGCGAACAAGTCTTTTTTGATTTAAGAAACTAAGTTTGTGGAATGTTTTTTTGAGAGTACTAACGACAAAACAATTGTTGTTGAATATTTTACTAGTTCTTTGTTCTATAAATAACACTATAACTGCATTTTTATTAAAATGGCTGTATTGGGAGATATTACTGTCAAAATCATCAGGTTTTTTTCCTTAAAAATATTGACTTTTTTTTTTTTAAACCTTTAATACCTTGACTAGTGCTGTTATCAACCTGGTGAATGTATAGAGTAAATTTTGATTTGTGTCTCACCCCATCTGGCCCAGAGGATTGTGATGTCAGTTTCTCAGCAGAGTTTGTGGTTAACTGCTTGCTTTTAGGAGTCAGAAAGATGTATATTCAAATCCTGTCTCTGCCACTTCTTACTTTGTACCTTTAGGCATGAACTTAACTTTTCTAAGCTTCCTTACATGTAAAATATATATCACAGGGGTGTTAAGAAGATTGTGTGAAATAATGCAGCAAAGTGCTTAGCACAGTTTTTACTAGGTAGGGACTACCACCTACTCAGTAAATAGTATCTATTATTGGCTGGTTAAAACAGCAAGACTTAGGAAAGGTTTGTTCATTATGGTCATATCTGGGCCCCCTGTGACTGGTAATAATCAGTCAAGAAATCTCTGGTGATCAATCAGTCAACCAGCTGGATAGGATAATCTTGAAGGTGGAAGAAAATAGTAGCTTAAGAACATTTGTTCTCATTTGAAAACACAGTATTCTCTGAGGGGTAAAATGTGGATCCAGCTCTGTTCTACCTGTGACAAAAATCACTGCCTGATGTGCTTAGTGTGTGGAAGCTAATTCTTTCTCAGGATTGTATTAATCTCCTAGCAAAAGGGAGCATTCTGCCCTACTTCCTATTAGAGAATTAAATGACTAGGAAGTTTTCGATGCCAAAAAATAAACAACATACAACAAAAACTGTTTGATGTAATTACACTCTGTGCTAACTGGGATCACCGCTTAATTTCAAAAGCATTTTTTAACATTTTCTCAAAAGCTATTGAGGCAAAATATTCAGTATCCCACAATGAATTCACTTAGTGCTCTTATTTCTGAAATGGGGCCATAAATGTTCCCATGTAACTGAGAAGATTCACAGAGAAGAAATGCAGCTCTACAGTGATATGTCAGGTGGGTGTAGTTGTTCTGATGAGAGGTCAGAGCACACTAAGACCCCTCTCATTCCCTTTTTATGTTACTGTAAGTCTAATGGAATAATGGGGCAGCACCAAACCAGGATTAACAGCTCTGGGTTCCTGTCCCAGATTCGATGTCCACCAAACCTGTGGCCGTGGGCATCCGTTTCCTTACCAGGTTCCAGGAATCAGTTTCTTCATCAGTAAGACCCGGAGCTGAACCTCAGTAATGTGTGTATCACTTCACACACGTAGCAACACGAATACACCTGTGTTCTAATTTACTTAATATTTGTGTTTAAATGACTTACATTTTAAAATGTATTTTGAAAGGAAGTGTTCTATCATGGGTGCAAATAAGAAACTGGTATCACATCATGAGTGGCAGGTAACCATAGGATCAAGAAATGAAAATATAACCTTGTTATTTATCTCTAAACAGAGGCTTCTCTATGGAAAGGGAAAGTTAGGAAGTGCTAGAGGTAGCGACCTAGCAGCATCAAGCCCAGACTTCTAGACCAATCAGAGGCCTGGGAGGGAATTGAAAAGGATATACTCCCTCTAGGTGACCCACTGCTATTTAATGCTTGGGCTATGGCAGTGATAGGCAAACTGCAGCTCTCGAGCCACATGCAGCTCTTTGGCCCCTTGAGTGTGGCTCTTCCACAAAAATACCACGGCCTGGGTGAGTCTATTTTGAAGAAGTGGTGTTAGAAGAAGTTTAAGTTTAAAATTTTTGGCTCTCAAAAGAAATTTCAATCATTGTACTGTTGATATTTGGCGCTATTGGTATTTGCCGACCACTGAGCTGTGGACTCTTTTCTAGCCTCTTGTCAACCCCCCCCCCCCCAACCCCCACTCCAGTGTAATGCATCCTATGCTTTGGGACTCACTCAATTAAGTTATTTCAATAGTCCTTTCTAAAGGTAAATATTCTATAACTTTGTGTCCCACCGGGAAACATGTTGGCCAAATAAGTTCAAGTCACACACAAAAGACACACATGCTCAGATAGAAAATAGTCTTTAAGGAAATTCATGATGAGGGTGATAGATTCTCTGCTGGGAAATGCAAATGGGGACCACGTCTCCTCCTGTTGCAGTAAAAGCAGGAAGCCTTGCACTGAGCAGTGCCGATGGCTGGCCTTCTCCCTGGGATTTCAAAAGCGATAGCCCGTTGTCTGCAGAAATGAAAGAAACACACAGAGATACCGAGTAAATGAAAAATGAAACTTTCAGACCTTCATTGTTGACTTGGGTTACTTCTATTATGGTATTACTTAAACATGCGAAGCTTATCATTTTTTTAGGTGATGCAAAAGCCAAAAGAAGTTTATGAAATATGTATAAACCACAGAAAGTGGATTAAACTCAATGTATTGAATGCTGTTTCTGCTGAAATGTACGCTTGCCATGGGGTTGTGTACTGACTTTCATATTTGACAAACCTATGCCAAATGGTTGTAAATTAGACTGAAACATCAAAGCGATATGGAAGAGGAGAGGTGGGAACAAGAGGAGAAACTGATTATGTGCTAAATAGTCAGGCAAAGACTTAATCAAAGGCAGGTGAGGGGTGGAGTGTTTTGGAAGCAACGGTGAATGAGATTGGAATGAGATCCGTGGTGTAAGCTTGACTGTCTGACACACTCAGACCCCTAACTGCAGAGGAACAAATGCTGGGCCAGGTTTAAACTAGATCCTGGTCCTCATGAGGGACACGGGAACTTGTATGAGGGCATAAGAACAACTCTGAGAGATGACAGTCCTGTGGAGGCTGGGGATAGTGGCTACTTGGGAAGAGATCTGATTTGAGGGAATGCTTGGAGCCTTGAAGAAGGATACTACTGATCATGGGCTTAGTCTCCAGAGGAAAGGAGTTTGCAGGAAATAGATGAAAGGGTCAAGCCCTCCAGGGACCTGGCTATGGTATGGAGTCCATCTTTGTGGTGAGCTAGAGAGAGTAATTGGGATTGGGAACTGGTAGAAAAGGTGGCACAGACACTTCAGACATGGCAGAGACTGCAGTCCACCCATGAGACTAGGCCCACCTGCTGCTAGTGGTGTGGGGTGATGTGGTCATGAGGTTCCTGATTGGCCACCATCTTGACTTCTCCCCAGCCCAGGGTGTGGTGTGACTAAGCTAATATGAGGTACCCATGATAAGCACCCCTGACTCTGATGGGACATAGAATTCCTAAGAGTCACTGTATAATCTAAAATAGATGTGCTTCTGGGAGGTACATTTACATTAAGAATAGCTTACATTTATTGAGCATTACTATGTGCTGAGATCTGTGCTCACCTCTTCACATGTCATATAACAACTTTAATAGGCAAGCATTATATGATCACTTTTCTTAATTGAGAGGGGGGCAAAAATCAGAGGTTAAATAACTTGCCCACAGTCACACAAGTAAGAAGTGGCAATGTTGACATTCAAACCCAGGTTGTTTTGCTCAAAGGCCCTTGTTCTTAAACCACTCAGATATATTTCCTGCACCAGGGCCCAGATTCTCAGAATTGACCTCCTTGCAGTAGTGGGGAGACAGGAACTGGGAGAGGAAGGTTTTGGGCTTGGCCACCTCCCACTGTAAAATGCCCCTTTTTGGCACCAGCAGCACTAGATTCCTCTCCGCGGGGCCCAAGAAAGATTTTTGCACTTGTCCCTGCATCATTTTTTCCAGCCCTTTTGGCCTAAATGAGGCTACTTCCCCTTTTGTACCACTCAGCAGAGAATTTGTACTTCTTATCATGAAGAGTCTGCAATATTATTCCAGTGCAATAAGCCAGCTGCAAGATGTTACCAATTCCTTTGAAAAATTGGTGATAAACTCAGGTGTGAGAGGACCAAACAATTGGATCAGATGTTGGTATTTGGCTCTCTTGTTGAAATACCAGCAGCACCCGGGCTGAAGAAAAACAGATCTGGGGGAATAATTCTAGCAAGAGGCTAACACGAATGCCCAGGCCACTGAATCTCAAACCGCAGTGAGTCATTCGTAGCAGCACAGGGCTGATTTTTCACCAGCTAATTGGACATCTTAATAGAACCAAGTGCTCATTGTCAGAATGTGTTTCTCATCCTCGTCATATTTCAGCCCCAGCCACAAAGCCTGGCCAAGATCAGGAACCTTTGTCTGAATCATTGCAAATGAGTCTCTCCCTGATTTCTCTGGAAGGAAAGAGTTTCTTCCCAGCAGTATTGCCTAGAAATAAAAATCTGAGTGGAGGGTTCTGCTAGGGGGTTGGGCCAGGACATATTATGCTTGTGCAGCTCCAGTTCACTGTCCCTGCTGCCACATGGGCATCACATCTTTAGCAAAGAGCAATGTTAGACCCTGTGAGAGAAGGGAGATAGAAGAAAGAGAATCCCATAATGCCTGGCACACAGTAGGTGCTTATTATGCGTTTGTTGAATGAATATAAGAGAAGGGGGGACATTTGATGTGGAATTTATATGTTTAACGTGATGATTAATTTTGTGTGTCAACTTGTGAGAGAAAGGAGATGGAAGAAAGAGAATCCCACAATGCCTGGCACACAGTAGGTGCTTATTATGTGTTTGTTGAATGAATGTAAGAAGGGGGAACATTTTATGTGGAATTTATATGCTTAATCTGATGATTAATTTTGTGTGTTAACCAACTTGACTTAGCCCAGATATTGTCAAATATTATTCTGGGTATTTCTGTGAGGGTATTCTTGGCTGAGCTTAACATTTAAATGGATAGTTTGAGTAGAGCACATAGGGACAACGCTCATTTGAAGGTCTGAGAGGGCATTCTTGCTAGCCTGCCTTTGAGCTGCAGCATTGGCTTCTTCATGCCTCTGGATTCAAACTAAAACAGCCTTAATCATTGCTTAAGCCAATTCCTTCTAATAAATCTCCCACTCACATACATGTTTATACACACTCACTATTGGTTCTTTCTCTGGAGAACCACCTGAATACACTTGATTCTTCCTTCTCTATGAAAAAAATAAAATCGAAGTTCTCTTATTTCTTTTACGTCAGTGTCACCTTCTATAATAACTAGTGCCTATTACATTTTCCCCCTCAGCCTTTTCCAGAATGAACTTCACAATATAAAAAATTCCAACAGATTTTTTGAGGGCCTACTATATGTCCAACACTGAGATACTTTGGATAAATAGATGAATAAAACAAGTTACCTGTGCTCCCACCTCAAAATGTCATTGTCTTATAGCGGGAGACATATAATACTTTCAGAAAGTACAAAAGGTTATGGGTGTTATAATAACATTATAATCCTATAATGGGATGTATACAGGTTTCAATCAGGTGAAAGGAAGTAGGGAGCCTTCATTGTACAGGGTAAAACCTCAGTGTCTTTATTTTCCTCACGTCCCTGTCTGACTCACGGGAGCAGCCACCTCAGAAGCCACCATACCACCAACCAGAGCATTTGGGACTTTGGTGCTAGAGACCGTGCTTGTTGAGGTGAGGAGAACCTGTCAGGACTGAAGTCGCTGTTTTCTCAATAAGTGCCCAAAACCACACTGGTATTTCCGTGTGGAAAGGGCCTGGTGAGATGATCCAGGGGGCACATTGGCAGCCTTCAGTCTAGAGGAGAGAAATGAGGAGCTTCTAATAAAAGAACGTGAGTCAGAGAATCTGAGGGCCCCTTTGCTCAGCAATTAAGTTTGGAAATCTAAGCTGCTCCAGGACTAAGCATTGCAACAGTCTCTGTCCTGTATTTTCTTCTCCGTAAGACAGCATCACAGGATAATAAATGACACACCATTGGCTGATAAACATTGATATGTAGGTAGGAACTCTACAACTGCCTCTATACATAGTCTCATCTGATTTGCTACAAGCACCGAGATGCTTATAAAGCCCATGTGGGGCAGTTGAAGCATCACACAGCAAATGCATATGAAGAAAATACAGAAGGGAGGGAGGATGGTAACAGGTGGCTCTTTTCCCACCTCTCCTAGCACCACCCACTCACCTGCCATCACATGCTGAGGGGTTAATAAGTCATGAGGGGGCAAAATTGAGAGGGAGTAGCAAAAGCTTGTTATATGGAAAAGAACTATTATGTTTCTCTTTCTTTCATCCTGAAAATAAACATTTTTGGAGCTGGCCTTGAGATGCTCATGATCCCTCTTCCATCATTTCTTGTTAGAAGTCGTAAGATTCAGACAATGTCCAAGATTCTGTCATCCCCAAAGTTTCTGTCTCCTCTTGATAAGCAAGGCTCTAAAGTCTCTAATGGCTTCTTACTGAGCAGATAGATATTTAATTAATGCTAATTCCTTTTTCTTTTCTTTCTTTTTTTTTTTTTTAAAAATATCTTTATTGACCTCAGAAAGGAAGGAAGAGGGAAAGAGAGATAGAAACACCAATGATGAGAGAGAATCATTGATCTGCTGCCTCCTGCCCATCCCCCAGTGGGGATCCAGCCCAGGCATGTGCCCTTGACAGGAATCAAACCTGCGACCCTTCAGTCTGCAAGCTGATGCTCCATCCACTGAGCCAAACCATCGAGGGCCAATTCCTTTTCCTTTGACTTACTTGCCTATACACCCAGGCAAAAATCCTCACCACTTTCTAGTCCCTGTCACTGTCATCATCATTTTCACCTTCACAACAATAACTAACACTTAAATAGCTTACTAAGTACCAGGTACATTCTGAGAACTTCATATGTATTAACTCATTTACTTATCCAGCAATTCAAAGAGGTAGGTATTATTTTTATCTTTATTTCACAGATGGTGAACCTGGTGGCAGAGAGGTCTGGGAACTTGCCAAAGGCAAAGCCACATAGCTACTAAGTGGGAGAACCCAAACTTGAAATCGGGGAGATTTCACTTGTGAATCCATATTCCTAGCCATTATTCTATTTTGACTATATTCACATTAGAACAGGTATGATACATTCAGTCCATTGGTGTTTGTGTCATAATTTCTTCTTCATTGCAACAGAAACATTAGCATAGCTTGCTGGAATACATTTCCAATGGTGGAACTTGAAGGGGGAGACTTTATATACATACACACACACTTTTTTTTTTTTTGTCTTCAGAAGAACCACTTAGCTGGTGTCTCTCTAAGCTTTGATCATTCAAGTCATTTTGTTCTTAGAGAAAAGTAGCCACAATTTCATGTACAGGTCGTCTCCTCTATTACATACAAGCAGTTTCCTTGGTAACAGCATTTGGAAAGGACAAAGGCTGGGGAACTTTTGTCGAGACCCATTAAACGGTGTGGAGAGGCTATGCTTCCACTGGGCCTCCCTGGACACTTCCTCAGCCTGTCCCTCCTCCTGTGGCCATCGGAGAGGCTGGATGGGGCAGAGGTGGCAGCTTGGAGCCATACAGGAGCCAGGCATTGGAGATATGTGAATTAGAAGGGACCTTAGAGCACAGTTGGTCATGACAGAGAGAGAGAGAGAGAGAGAGAGAGAGAGAGAGAGAGAGAGAGAGAGAGAGAGAGAGAGAGAGAGAGAGAGAGAGAGGAGTGCCGGGGAGCTCAATGCTGAGCAGGTTGTCTCTTATATTTCGGTTGGGTCTGATGGTTAGCATTCTTCCAAGAAGTGCAGGAGGAATTCTTACTCCAAGACGACAATTCTCTAAGATCCACTTCTCTTGAGACCTCTACTCTGATCTTGGCTCCTCCTCTTGGAGTAACACACAGCATGCCATGTCTCTCCGCTCTTTGATCCATCAGATTTTTGGGGACAGGAGACACATTCCTTTTGAGGCTCCTCTCTTTCTTCTCTGTTCTTTCTAAAAGCCACTCAGCCTCTTTACTGCCTGACTGGATTTTTTTTTTCAATTTTAGTGTCTCATAAAACATGCTTCCCAGGACTGACTGACACATCCCATATACAAACAGACCAGTGCAGAATACAGAGTAATCGTCATCTTACTAGACTGAGATATCACCTGACATGTTGTCCCCAAATTACCTTTTTTCGTAGGCATATTATGTAACTTGTTCTACCGGAACAGAGAAATGTATTTAAATATTCCACTCAGTTATGGCTAGGGTCATCTTTTCTTCATCACTGGAAGGAGGTGGATAAATTATTTTCTATGAGTCATGCATTACAATGTCATTGTGGCTTACATATCTCAATGCAGTTTACATGGAATGCTTTGGCATAGATACTCAAAGGTATATTTGGTGGTCAAAAAAGATCAGCCTTGTTCCATTGCTGACCACAGGCACCTGTCTGCTTTGTGACTTATTGACAACCTGCCTTCAGACTGTCAATGAGAGAAACAATAGGACAGGAGGTGAGGCCCAGACGTGCTTGACTTCTCATTTCAGGCTCAGGAGGGCTACTTTCATTGAGGACTGCAGAGAGGAACCGAGGAGGGGAAACTAAAGGAGGTGAAGTGAGGTTCCCTTCTCACACCCCTGTTGGAGAGCCAGGTGAAGAAACAACTGTCTTCTCTTCTCCTTGAGTTGAACCCTCAAAATTTAGGAAGCAGTGTAATATGGCCAAAGAACACTTCATCAGCCTGTCAGATGGGAGTCTAAATTCTTACTCTAGTGCATATTAACTGTTAGTGCTCTGAGGTGAATTCCATGAACCTCAATGTCTGCCCCACATACAGAATAGGGTGTTCACCTCATATGTTTTGCTTAATAGGAGACAATACATGTAAAAGCCCTAGTTTTCGTGACTGACCTGAGAAGCCACTTGATAAACATTACCTTCCCTCCTTTACGGGTTTCTCTCAGATAAATTCAAGCACCAATTTGCCACTCAAGGCTATGTGTTCAGGTATTTGTAGATGCTGTGTTATTGAATCTTCATACCAACTACTGTTTCCTGAGCTTTTCCTATGTGCCAGACACATAGGAATACACTGAAGCGTTTACACGTAGTTTTATCTAATCCTCAGGCAGCCCTGTGAAATAGGTACTAATATCCATTTCACAGATGACAAAGCCAGGATCTAAGAGGTCAAGCAATTGGTAAAAGATTAGGAGCTAGTAGGAAAGCTGAGGTTTGAATCCAGGCACCTTGACCTCCAACCCCATGTGTTTAAAGAAGCTAAGGAACAAGGCTACATTTTTACAGCTAATAAGATGTAAAATAATCAGTTTTGAACCTAGATCAACTGGACTCAAGGTTCGTGTTTATCCTATACTAGAGGCCTGGTGCATGAATTAGTGCACCAGTGGGATCCCTCAGCCTGGCCTGTGGGATCAGGCTGAAACTGGCTCTCTGACATCCCCCATAGGGTCCCAGATTGTGAGAAGGCACAGGCCAGGCTGAGGGACCCCACTGGTACAAGATCAGGGCTGGGGAGGGACACAGGAGGGCTCCAGGGCATGTCCGGCCTATCTCACTCAGGCCTGTTTGGCTGGACCCCCCACAGCAAGCTAACCTACCAGTTGGAGCATCTACCCACCTGATGGTCAGTGCATGTCATAGTGAGTGGTTGAGCAGCCTTAGCATATCATTAGTATATTACACTTTGATTGGTTGAACAGCCAGCTGTTTGACCGAACAGCCAGCTGTTTGCCAGAGAGCTCAATGCTGAGCAGGTTGTCTCTTACATTTCGGTTGGGTCTGATGGTTAGCATTCTTCCAAGAAGTGCAGGAGGCTTTTATTATCCTTAGGGGATGCCCGAGAGCCAGTTTTGGCCCAATCCCACAGGCCAGGCTGAGGGACTCCACTGGTGCACAAATTCGTGCACCAGGCTTCTAGTTCTCCTCTAAAAGGTTAGTCCTCACCTGAATATAGGTGCCTCTGTGAGTATCTGTGTAGAGCCTGGACAACTGGGCAAGGCTACCTTGGGCCAGTATTAATGCTAGTTTAATGTTTCACCAGTTGTATTTGTTTTAGAAATGAGATTGTGCTCAAGACAATTTATCATTCCTCAGAGGCAAAAAATGTATATCATAATTAAATATATCACAGGAATAAGCTCTTACATTTTAACTAAACATAAACTTATTGTTGGGAATATGACAGAGTATTTCTTATTGGAATGATCTATATAATAATCATTGTAAACACTTATATAGTGCTTTCTATTTGCTGAGCATGGATACTTTTCATGGATCAAGTTGTTTAATGCTCAGAGCATTTAACCCTATTCTATTACTTTTTATTTTGACACTTTTACAAACTCATGTTTAATGAAAAGAATACAATTACATGAAAGAAAATCTACACTAAAAAATTCTTACAGGTTTTTTAAGAGCTGATTTCCTATTCTACAACCATTTTTTTTTAAGACAAGAAACCTGAGAGAGACAGCAGGAGGATGAGAATTGTGAAGAGAGGAAGCAGTGAGAAATGAAAACAAGTTTTGAAAAAGTAGATTTACAGGTTGATCTGACATGAGGTTTTCTATAAGGTACTTAACCTGAAAAAACTAGAATTTTAGTAAAAGCAACTTCATTGTAAACCTGCTTGATCTTGACAAACAGTTTCTCTTAAATTCCCAAACAGTATTTTGTAACAAACACTCTAAGTGATTTTAGGAGTCAAGTCTTTGTTGCTATGCATTGCAGGTGGTAAACTGGTTTGGAAAAAGGCTCCAAATATTAATTTTTATATTGCATATTTTTCCTTTACTAAAGCTAGTCTGTGCACTGAGGTTGTGTAGTACTTCCATTATAAAAATGAGAGAGCTGAGGAACAGAGAAGTTAAGCCACTTGCTGAAGGTCTCACAGCAGGTAAGTGGTAGAACCAGGCTTTTAATCATGATGACACCTGCCTCTCTGAGAAATAATGCCACCAATGGTTAGGGGTTTAACTTTTCATCTTGACAAGGAAAAGGCCACACTAGCTGCTTAATTTGGGCTCTGTTTCCTCAAGAAAATGGAATCAGTGCTAGTGTTTTGAGCACCTTTGTTTTTCCTCTAAATCTTTCTTTCTGCTTTTGATTAAGTCATCTTAATGAGTTGAACTCGAGGACTCTTCACTCGCTATTATTCTATGTAATTGTTTCCTTCTCTCAGCCTCTGTTAAATAAACTCTAGTAATACTCATAGATGTAAAATTTGGGAGCACAGTCCCAGGTATAAAAATGAAATGAACTGCAGAATCCTAAGCCACCCCATATGGACCGTGTCTTCCAGTCCTGTGCATCTAGAGAGGGACTGCATCCCAGGGAGGGGAGAACACTCAATAAAGAATGCTACCTGGGCTTTTCAAGGACAGGACTCTGAGCCAGATTCTCTCAAGATTTCATCCAGCTGTACATCCCCATTTCATGGTCTACTGGCCTCAGTTTGTGGAATAATTATGTTGAGAAATAGTGGAAAGGGGGCATTTTTTCTTAAGATGGAAAATATATTTTGAAGTTATTAATGTTAAAATATGTAGTTGTCAATGCTATTGCTTTGAGCCACCGCTATTACTTTATCTATTACACGTTTAAATTTTTACCCAACCAAGGATATGTCCTTCTATGAGATGCTGCTGCCTCAGTATAGAATGTCTTTGGAATTGGTGTCAGAGGAAACAGATGTTTTCTGTTGGAGGCAGTTGACCGCAGTCATCTGCCCAGGGTACTCAGAAAGAGTTGACAGGAAATCAGAAAAGAAGTGAAATTCCGCTTATGTTGTCTTGTGGTTGATAAGTGCTTTGTTTTCATCAGGAACACACTGATGTGATATAAGGCGCCAAGTATTTCTACAAATCCAGATCACAGTTCTACCAGGCAGGCACGTGTGGACAGCAGTGGAGAAGGCTGTCTTTTTGCCATCTGTTTCTCTGAAGATCTGAATAACACCTGGGCTTGATGTGGTTGAAGTTTGACTTTCTTTTTTTTTTAAATCATTGTTTAAAGTATTACATATATCTCTTTTTCCCCTTATCCACCCCTCCCCAGCCACTCCTATCCCCCAGGACATGCCCCTACTACCCTAGTGTCTGTATCCATTGGTTATGCTTATATGCATGTATACAAGTCCTTTGGTTAATCTCTTACCACCCTCTCCCTCCCCTGCCTTCCCTATGAGGTTTGACAGTCTGTTCAATACGTCTCTGTCTCTGAACCTATTTTTGTTCATCCATTTATGTTGTCCATTATATTCCACAAATGAGTGAGATCATGTGATATTTATTTTTCTCTGACTGGCTTATTTCGATTAGCATAATGCTCTCTAGTTTCATCCATGCTGTTGCAGATGGTAAGGGTTCCTTTTTATATAGCAGCGTAGTATTCCATTGTATAGATGTACCACAGTTTTCTAATCCATTCATCTGCTAATGGGCACTTACGCTCTTTTCAAATCTTGTAAATTGTGCTGCTTTGAACATAGGGGTGCAAGGGGTCTCAATGTGTCCTTTCTGATTGGTATTTCTGATTTCTTGGGATATAGTCCTAGAAGTGAGATTACTGGGTCAAACAGGAGTTCCATTTTTAATTTTTTGAGGAAACTCCATATTGTTTTCCACAGTGGTAACACCTGTTTGCATTCCCCACTAGTAGTGCAAGAGGGTTCCTTTTTCTTCACATCCTTCCCAAGCACTTGTCATTTGTTGATGATAGCCATTCTGACAGGTGTGAGATGGTACCTCATTATTGTTTTGGTTTTCATCTTTCAGATGATTAGTGACTTTGAGCATGTTTTCATATGTCTCTTGGCCTTCTTTATGTCCAATTTTTAAAGGTGTTTATATAGCTCCTTTGCCCATTTTTTTTTATTGGATTACTTATCTTCCTTTTGTTAAGTTGTATGAGTTCCCTGTAAATTTTGGATATTAAACCCTTATCAGTGATAACATTGGCAAATATGTTCTCCCATGCAGTGGGCTTTCTTGTTGTTTTGTTTATGGTTTCTTTCACTGTGCAGAAGTTTTTTTTTATTTTGATGTAGTCCCATTTGTTTATTTTCTCTTTAGTCTCCATTGCTCTAGGAACTGTATCAGTAAAGATATTGCTATGACATATGTCTGATATTTTGCTGCCTATGGATTCTCCTGAGATTTTTATGGTTTCCCACCTTATGTTTAAGTCTTAGATCCATTTTGAATTTATTATTGTGTATGGTGTAAGTTGGTGATCTAGTTACATTTTTTTTTTTTTGCATGTACCTGACCAGCTTTCCCAGCTCCACTTACTGAAGAGACTGTCTTGACTCCATTGTGAAGTTTGACCTTTATGAGAGTCTGGCTGATCTGATGAATAGGCCACTTCCATTTTGTGGTAATTAGTGTTTGTGGCCAGGAACTTTCTGTGGATGTCTTGTACCATGATACAGGTCTGGTCCTCCTCTTTTCTCATGGCCATGGCAATGTGTTCAGAGAGAGCCATACAACTAGTCTAGGCCAGTCACTGCACCTCGGGGATTGGCATTCAATCAAGACTGCATGATTAAGGTGAGGGAGAAATATTACCCAGGAAAATGGTGACACTAGACAGATACAGGTGTAAGATACCCATTATAGGGAGAAATGTGATGACAAAGTGAGAGCCAGGCAAGAGAAAGAGAAGACATTTATGTTAGATCAAGAAATAGGAGGGTCCAGTGTGCATTTTAATCATTAATTCACTCAACTCTAAACAGTGATTATCTTGTGGGGTGAGGGGTAATTTTGAGGAAATTCTCACTTTAAGCCATATAATTATATGGTATTTAAATTTTCTACTACATTGTATATTGTTTTTCAATAAAAAGTTACCAATTTAAGAAAATAGTGTTTCTCTATGTGTTTAACTTTGGGAATATAATGGTGAACAAGACAGACATACCTGAAAAGAACTTACTGCAGGATGCAAATAGAATTTCTTTAGTGGAACCCAGAGAACTTGATGCTCTTCTGTGGAATAGCTGAGACTCATGAACTTGAGACAGAAGGGTTAAACTGTATCACATGCCTAGTGCAGGTGCATATGTCCAAAAGAAGTTACACAATAAATCCTCGCTTCCTTTTCTGTTCCTTGCGTTTTCTCAAGTCTTTGGACATTAGTCATTTCTAAATTGAAAACAAAACAAAACATAAGCAGGTACAATTCAGTACCCGATTGATTCAAACTAGGCAAATGATCTTTTGGAAGATAATGACATTGCTTTAGGCCCTTGACCAAATTCATTGCACACACAGAGAAGGATTTATGTGCAAGTGGATGGTAGTTTCTTCCTAAAAAGCTCAAGGACTTGGCAGACAACAAAGGTAGAATGCAGAGAGGTGAAGGTTGTTCCAGGCTTCTGTGTCTGAGAGTGGGATTTTTGTTGTGCATTGTTGATTTCGTAGCTTCTTGAGACCACACTAAATTTCTCTCTACTAACACACACACACACACACACACACACACACACACACATCATTATTAAAGGTAATATCCTTAAATGCTCATGCCTGAAAAAATTAAAAAATGAATTCTAGCCGAAACTGGATTGGCTCAGTGGATAGAGCATCGACCTATGGACTGAAAGGTTCCGGGTTCGATACCAGTCAAGGGCATGTACCTTGGTTGCAGGCACATCCCCAGTAGGGGGTGTGCAAGAGGCAGCTGATCGATGATTCTCTCTCATTGATGTTTCTAACTCTCTCTTCCTCTCTGTAAAAAAAATCAATAAAAAATATATTTTTTTAAAAATGAATTCTACAGGATCATGTCTCATTTGCACTTCAGGGTAAGCTGGGTGGCAGGGTGGGGTAACTTGTCTATGTGGAATTTTATAACTAAACTAAAGCGGGAGGAGTTAACCAGCACGAGGCAAGTGCAGAGTGTGGAGGAAAACCCGAAGGTCAATCCAAGGTTAAAGAGAGAACGGAGATGAGGGTTGTAAGCATCCTGAGGTCAGTGCCATTGAATGGCCAGGGCAGCTAGGTAAGTTCTCAGGGGTTGCGTGGGGCCTCAGAGAATGCCTGGGTGCACTTTGAGAAGGGCATTCTCGGGTTCGAAAGTGTGCTGTCCAGTGCAATGCCTGGGAATGAAGAAGGCCTCGGGGCTGGGGAAGATAAATTTATTTTTGCAGAGAAATTTAGCGAGATAATTGAAAAGGAATTGTCAAAATGTCCTGGCTGCAGTGTAGAAAATAGATTGGACTAGAAAAAGACTAGAGGTGGCTAAGGCAGTCTGAGGTCCTCCCTCATATATATTCCTTATAGGAAAGAAAATGTGACCCCTTTTCTCTGCCTTCCAGACTTGAGGTCTAAAAGAACTTCCCTTTAAGAAAGCCCTACTGGCATGACTCACTGATTCAGCAGTAACCTATGAACCAGGAGGTCATGGTTTGATTCCAGGTCAGGGCATAGGCCTGGGCTTGGGCTCAGTCCCCAGGAGGGGGTGTGCAGGAGACAGCTGATGAATTATTCTCTCTCATCATTGTTTCTGTCTCTCTTTCCCTCCCCCTTCCTCTCTGAAATTAAATATATATATATATGTATATATATGTATATTTGTATACATGTGTGTATATATATGTGTATATATATGTGTGTGTGTATGTGTGTGTGTATATATATATATATATATATATATATATATATATATATATATATATGCCGTACTTATTTTATTTTATATGGCATTTCCATTAGCTGACAGATTTGGGGATTCTTGTTTGGAGAATGCTAGAAGCAGTGTGTTTGCTTTTAAACCATGTGTGCCCAGTTCAAGGACATGCCTAAACATCCCTGTATTTTACTTCTGACATAATAATTCTGTAGCACAAACATTCTTTGGCACCCAATTTGTCATGCCACTACGACAAATGTACTGAAAAGAAAACCTGACCTTTCCTGACCTCTTTCTCTCACAGATATTCTGGAGACACCCCTGACTGGCTCTGTGATAAGGATGCATGCTTGTGAGGATTAAATCAGATTGCATACATAAAGTATGCTGCGCAGATCCTGGCACATAGCAGATCAATAAATGTTAGCTATTGTTGGCTACAACCAGCAGTAGCAGCACCAGGATCGTCGTCATTTTGGATGCAAGTGTAGCATGCAAACATTGTGGCAGCGAAAACTATTTCTTGAGCCCATCCTTTCTCAATGGTAGGCAGTACACAGAGGGGGTGTCTCAGGCTGGGGGGCTGCTCCGTGAAAGCACTCCTCGGACTGGACTGGCAAGCTGGAGAACTCTGACAGCGCTGACCTTGGAGCTGTTACAAAGAGTAGGGCCGAACTGGAGTGGTGCATGGACTTGGAGCTTTTTTTGTCCACAAGTCATTTCTTTCCCCCAGAGACATCCCCTGTGCTGTGCCCTCAGTGGGACCCTCCTGCCCCCGGCTCTTCAGAGGGCTGGCTCTTTTCATCTGCCAGATGCCCGTTTATCTTATCCCCCTCAGCTAGGCCTTTCCAGAAAACCTCAAATTGCTCTCTACCTTTACACTTGATTTCGGGATTCCTTCTGCCAGTTTCATAGCACTTTTCTCAGTGTGCAATTAAGTGCTTGTATTGTTTACTTGCTCCCCTGCTGTGGGGCTGGCCACTCACCAATGGAGGCCCAGATGGGCCCCTGCTGAGTTTTCCTGTGATGCAGCACCAAGTTTGGGAAGAATTCGGGTATGTCACATGGTGTGATTAAAGAACAGATTTTATAAGGGAAAGGGAAATTTCAAGGTCAGGATGCATCGAGAAAGAGAAGACATGCTCTGACCTAAGTGACCCAGTTGGTCTGGCATCGTTCCATGCACCCAGGGTCACGGGTTCGATTCCTGGTTAGGGCACATACCCAGGTTATGGGTTTGATCCCTGGTGGGAGGTGTGCAGGGCGGGGCCAATCGATGTTTTGCTCTTTCCCTCTTATTCCCTCTTTCTCTCTGTCTCTCTCTGAAAAATCAATACAATATCTTTTCAAAATAATTTTAAAAAGGGGAAGAGTTGGGGAAGAGGAGCCCTTTCCCGAGATCGATTTCAGTTCTAACTGCTGTAACAAAGTACTGAGGGGAGTGCAGGACATGCTACTACAAATTGACTATTGTAAGCTGCAGGAGTTTGAAAACAATGGCAGAAGCAGGAAGGTCACTCTGACCTCCCCCCACCTTCTCTCCTGAAGGAGGTCATAAAACCCTCTAATAGAGGAAAGGAACATCCTCATCCCCAAAGACAAAGGCTGCTGAGAGGCGTCTGAACAAACAGTCCTTGCTAAGATCCCCCAGTTTACTACACTTGCCTCATACTCTGCCCCATGACGGGCATTTCTCCACGACTGTGCTCTCTGTATCAAACCTCCCCTGAAAATCCCCAGTTAGGAAGGCTCCCATGTTACATAAGTGATATTAAATAAATGCGGATGCTCTTCTCCTATCAACCCATGTTCGTCAGTTTAATTTTCAAATCCAGCCTTAAAAGAGTGGAGGGAAACATTTCCCTCCCGTACTGCACTAGAGAATGAGTGGCTCATGGGCCACATGAATTTATTTTTTATAGTTCCAGAGGCTGGAAGTCTGAGATCAGGGTGCCAGCATGGTCCAGTTCTGATGAAAGCAAGCTTTTGGGTTGTAGACTACTGACATTTTAAAAAATATATTTGTGTTGTTGTTTTTTGTTTTGTTTTTTGAGAGAGAGAGAGAGAGAGAGGAGAGGGAAAGGGAGATGAAGAGAGAGAAACATTGATTTGAGAAACACCTGATTGGCTGCTTTCCGCACATATCCTACTGAAGATTGAGCCTGCAACCTTAGCCTACAATCCAGGTATGTGTCCTTGACCAGGAATTGAACCAGTGACCTTTGGTGCATGGGACAACGTTCTGAGCCACACTGGCCAGAGCAGTGGATTGCTGCCTTCTCCTGAATTCTCACACGGTAGAGAACAGAGGCAGCAAACTCTCTCCTGGCTTTCTAAGGGCCTTAATCCCATTCCCTACCCTTATGACCCCATCTCATTCTAATTACCTCCCAAAGACCCCCACCTCCTAATACCATCACATTGGAAGTAGGGTTTGCGTGGACATTCATTTTGGAAGGATTCAATATATAACATGCTTCCTTTACAGAGGGCAAAATCGAGAGCAGCCTCCTGAGTTGGGGCATGATCAGATGATTTTGCCACCAGGCAGTCTGGATTTGAGTGTCACCTTTTAAATCAGTTGTCTAGGAAAGCCAAGGTCCTGAGGACCTTGAGGCACAGGCGAGGTTATAGCATAGTCTTCTGGGGAAGAAAACTCCTGGTTCCACAGGAGCTGAGTTCAGGTAAAGCTACCATATTTTCCGGCGTATAAGACGACCCCCTAATTTTACAGTTAAAACATAGGTTTAGGCCTATATTCGCTGTATAAGACTACCCCCCACTTCCGAGGCAACACCAGTTCTTTTTTAATAGACCGCCTCTCTGACTCTGGCCAATCTGAGCAGGCTTTTTACTAGAACACAGTGTAGCTTCGGGTACAGAACATGTACACTGTGTTCTAGTAAAAAGCCTGCTCAGATTGGCCAGAGTCAGAGAGGCGGTCTATTAGAAAAAGAACTGGTGTTGCCTCGGAAGTGGGGGGTAGTCTTATACAGCGAATATAGGCCTAAACCTATGTTTTAACTGTAAAATTAGGGGGTCGTCTTATATGCTGGAAAATACGGTATTCTGTTGGGTGACTCTCCAGAAATGAAGGTTTCATCTGACGCATATTCCGGCAACATGTTCTTCTGGGGTGTCCATTAATAAAGATCCTAATTTATACTCTATAGGGGGGTTTGCTTGTGGCACAAGCCTGAATATCCATGAAATTTCAGTTTCTTAGGAACTCACGGTGACTATCTCTTTTATTACTGGGGAACTGGAAGCATCCATGATGCAGCAGACTCCCAGAGAAGTAGAGTCTTGAAATATTTGATCAAAAAGGTATCTACATTTCACAGAACACATACAAGAAAAAGGATGTATGGAGGCATCATTTGGTTTCTGAGCATTGCCTGTTTGGACCTTACAGTTCACACGGCTTCCAAATCCTCTCATAGCAAGAAGGGTAGATAAAGCATACTTTGCCTAAGAATACCTCAAAAATTGTTCTTATACCACTCATCCCACCCATAGCAAAGATACCTCAGAGCTCATTGGAAACTTGGAGATAAATAGATTGCATCTACCCTCAGCTTAGTCTTTTAATGGCAGTAAAACATCAGAGCTTCCCAGGGCCAATGACAGGGCACTGCCAAGTTAACACTTTGAGGGAAAAGAGATAGGGAACCAGGAAACTAGAAAAACTTGAGGTAAAAGTGATTGTGGTGAGGGAAGGAAGTAGAGAGAAGGAAAATGGGAAGTGCATTTAGACAGGTGAGTGATTTAAAAGGAGGCAACAATTCCAGCCACTAGGAGACAGAGTCAGGGGTGTTTCATGGACAGCAATGGCCTTAAAAAGAGAAATTAATAATTCCAAGGGGACTCCCTTCAGCTCTTTCTCTGCTTATCCTTTTCATTCTTCTTTTTTTGCTCTTCAGTTTTCTTAGACTTCTTAGGAGTAGGATTGTCTTGTCATGACTTAGTTTTTGACTAAACACTTCAAGCCACAGGCAGAGATTGCTGAGTTCCCTTTAACTCACATCCAAATTCCTTAGGAATGATCTGTGACTCGTCCATCTTGGGTCAGAGGTCCAACTCCAGTCTAATCACAGAGGGTTGGAGATGTGGATCCTAGAAGTCCATATTTATGGGTGGGCAACTGGAGGGAGAGAGGATTGGCTCTCATCAAGACCTGGGCATCTACCTGTAGAGGCATCACTTCAGGCACTGGATAGAGAGACCCCTACAAGGGAGGGACCTTGAAAGGTAAGCTGTCTTTATCACTTGTTTTTATAAGAATCAGTCTTTGAGTGGGACTTTTCCTAGAGATTTGTAGGAGGAAGCAACTGGAAATGCTGGCTAGGCTGAAAAATTTTGAGTTGAGCCCAGACACCAGTTAAAAAACACACAAAAAATACTTTGAAGTATGATTGACACACAAAATGCTCTACAAATGTATACAATGCATTCAAATTGATGTATACATGTAATATACACAAATTGTTGAGTTTAGAGAGAAGTATATATGTGTGAAATAACACATGTATGCCATATACCTATCCATCACCTCCAAAAGTTTCCTCCAGCCCTGTTACTATCATTTTGTGATGAGAACACCTAACATAAGATCAACCTTGTTAATTTCTAAGAATACAATATACAATACAACCTGAGAGCAGTTTCTGACATGGATTCCATTTACTGCTTTAAGCAAGGAAATGCATATAAACTGCTCTACGGTCCCTCTTTTATCCTTCCCATTTTACATGACCAAAGAAACATATTTGAAGATGGTTTGGGTGGGATTAGAAGTGTCTTCCAAGAGATAGTGATTGTCCCTTAAAGGGCTTGAATGTGACCTTTCTCTTGGCCTCATTAACAACTGGCTCGGCCAGCCTTGCCAGGTGATTTCTGGGGTTACCTGGCACTTTCTTTAATCTCCTGGCCTTAGTACTTTTCTACATAAAAATTTATTTTATAGCCTTTATTCCGTGACATTTGCTTTGGCTATTATCTCCAAAAGTTAAATGATGCCAAAGGGTTTTTGAAAAACACCAGTGTATTGCCCTCACTGACTCATTGTCATGCGGTACAAAGAGACAACTTCAAAGGCTGCAGCAGGTATTAAGGACAATGATTTTTTTTCTTTTTTCTTTTCTGAAACCCAGGCTGGTGAATCTTAAACTGTTCTTCTTTCTCATAAGTTCCACCCAAGTTTCTGAAGTGCCTTTAAAATAATTTATTTTAGAGTTTTTGGTCTGCATTTAGGTCTCTATGGACATCACACATTCAGTTCAAAGATGCACTGTTCATTCCCTCCCCAGGGCAGTCTGAATTCCTTGCCTCATACGCACATTTCCACAACACAGTTTTCTCCATTCCCTTGGTTATTCTTAGGGTTTTCCTTTAGGACCTAGGAACAGTGAGGAAGTAGGTGGACGTTCTGGTTTGTTGGCTGTTTAAGGGGGTAGAGAGTTTCCTGATAGGTTTCTTCTCGAGGCATAAAAGGACCCAGATGTGGTATCCTTTTAGTTTCTTCCTTTTAAACCAGGGGTGGGGAACGTCCAGCCCATGGGTTGTATAAGGCCGAAGAAATCATTTGGTCTGGCCCTGCCAAGGCATTAGGGGAGAGTTAATTAAATGTCTGACAAAATTATAGCAGGCTGTCTTTTAAGTTGGTAATTTTGTATGGCCCCAGAATGATGTTATAAATATCCAAATGGTCCTTGGCAGAGAAAGGGTTCCCCACTCCTGCAAACATCTGGAGTAGGCTATCCTACTTCCTTTCATAGGTGATTTATTATCAGAACAGAAGACATAATAAAAGAGAAATAGGATGTATGTAAATTATAATCAAGGTGATATTTTGACTCTCTTGGGTGCTCATCCTGTCCTTCCTCGGATGCTTTTCCCTGACATTGTGGTCTGGCAACTTGCCCTTGGGATGCAATCAAAGGTAAGATCAGGAGTTGTGTTCCTGCTGGCCAAGGTAAATGTGTGTCTCCCCCCCTTTCACCCCAGCCCCCTGACCACGGGCTTGTCTGAATAATTTGTGGGGCACTCATTTTACAGTTTCTTTGAGACTGGAAGCTCTTTAGGCACATTATTAACTAGAAAGCTTTGGGCCATGTTTGTCATAAAGGGAAAAGAAATTTTAGTTGCAACATGTTTTGGTCTTAAGCAGGGAAAATGTAATAGAGACATGTGGGTGTTAAAATTGATCCTCTCCACATGGCCAGGACATTTCAGAAGGGAGAAATAGATATAGGAAGCTCCTGAAGGCAAGACTGCAGATCAAGTAGGTCTAAGGAAGGGTCTCAAGATGCATGGAGTAGCTGTCTTTTCAGATTCCTGATTATTTTTTATCATTGATGTTGAACTGGTTTTCCTAGTTTGATCTGGGACAAAGAAGGTTGTGATATGATTAGATTGAGGTGAGGATACAAAAATCAAAAGCTCCCCTTCCGAAAATATCACTTCATGCTTTTAAAAAATATATATTTTATTGATTTTTTACAGAGAGGAAGGGAGAGAGATACGTCGATGAGAGAGAAACATCTACCAGCTGCCTCTTGCACACCCCCTACCGGGGATGTGCCCGCAACCAAGGTACATGCCTTTGACTGGAATCGAACCCGGGACCTTTCAGTCCACAGACCGAACCCGGGACCTTTCAGTCCACTGAGCCAAATCAGTTTCGGTGCTTCATGCTTTTTTTGATACCTTCCATGTCCCTCTTCATTTATACTTACTTCCCCAAGTTCACGGGGGTCTGTGCTTTCACCCATTCCTATCAAAACTTAATTCCAAAAAATTATCTTATAAACATGCTGAAGCCAAAGGTACTAACCCTCCCCTCCTCCCCCAGGATATTTGCCATTTAATATAAAGACAGATTTAAGCCAGAGAACCACAGAACATTCAAGTATCATATCTCAAGGTTTCTTCTTTTTTTTTGCAACCTGCCTTTTTCTGATTTCTGTGTGCCAATAACATCTGCTGTCTAAAGTTTTAGCTATTTTTTTCCCCTAGCAATTAACTTTTTTTGGTTTTCTTTTTTTTTAAATTTTTCATTAGATTGCCACTGAATATTTTAATTAAAACAGCCTATACAAAGTTAGCATTTGAGAGGTGACAAAAGAAGCCTGCTTTTACACAGAAGTAATTCCTCCACACAGCTGCTGTCCTGAAGGCTCTGAGCTCCCCTTTACATGCCCCACTCCCTTTCAGGGCCACCATATCCACCTGCTCAGCCTGTGGGAGGGACTCAGCACCTCTTGGGATTGTGAGGTCAATGCCATCTCCCAACTCCAACCCTACCTCCCAGTGGCCTGGGATACTCTGGTTTCTAAGTAAGGGACTATCGACAGGGCAGTGCTGTTTATAGGTCAGTATTGGATGGCCCCCCTTCTAGGCATGATTAGATGGTTCTATGTTGTGTAGGTACTAACACCGAAGAGGAGATAGGCATCCAAGATAGAAGGCGCTGACTTATGGCTGGGAAAAGAGAAGTGGCGTAGCCAGATACTAACGGAACATCAAAGGAACGATAGAATTCTCTGGTAGCTTCCCAAGTTAAATAGAAACCCGTGATTCTCATCTCTGGTTGCACTACCGAATTATCTGGTGTTTCTTGATATGCTGATCCCTGGACCCTTTTTGCTCAGGGGTTTTGATTGAATTAGTCTGGGTAGGGGCCTGAGCACCAGTGTTATGAAATGTGCCGCTGAAGTTGAGAAACACAGATCTAGGACCACAAGAGTCTTCAGGACATAGGCAGAAATAACTTTTCAAGCTGAGGGGAATAATAATATTCCGTCTCACACTATATACACTGAGTAGACAGATTATTATGATCTCTGAACGCCCAATAATCTGGCCACTCAGTGTAAATCTGGACTCTTGCCTCTCAAAGGAAGGGGAGGAGGGTTTCCTACAACCTGGTTAATATAAGAATTTCAGGTAATGCTAACTCAGGTGGTTCATGGATTTTACCTTGAAAAAAATAGTCTAAAATGAGAAAAGAGATCATCTCCTTTCTGCACATCCATTATTTATGATGAATGTGTTATTTTGTTTCAGCCTCACAGTGACCCTGTGAAGTAAGCAATATTATCTCACTTTACAGTTAAACTCAGATAAAGGAAGTTAAATAAGTTGTCCAAGAACACAGAGCTAGTGAACAGCAAAGCCTGACACCATATGAGGTTTAGTTGAAGTGCTAGAGACAAGGAAAGCTTAACCACAGGTTCCTTTTCCTAAGCTTTTCCATGCTTCCTGTTGGCACACCAGCCTGACCTGCAAGCGTCATTAGCTCTTGGTTCAAAGAAGACGCAGAGAGGAAGAGTTGTTGACATACCTGGCCCAGGAAGGGAGAGAGAGGTTCTGGGGACTTGTTATGATCAGAAGGCTGCCTCATTGCTACAAATTCTAAGAAACTGTAAAGTCAGCCAACCTTGCTTGGAAGAAAAAGACAACTATTTTAGAGCAAATTAGGAATCACTGTTTTATTTTGTGCTGCTTACTTGATGTTTGTCAGATGTTAATCCTTGTTGTACTGATAAAGGGATATGCTCTGTACCAGTAAAGAGGATCTGAAAGCTTCAGAAACACACATTTATGACTATAAATGCACCTGGAGAAGGGAAGCATCCTCAGAGCAGTGAAAGTTTTATGATTAGAGAAGTGGCGTGAACCAAGGGGAGTGATCTCATCTTGGCTGCGTCTGACTTCTGAGCAGGAGAGAAGCCCACTTCCTGTTCATTTCTTCTCCTTCCCTCGTCAGATGGAAACATTTTCCCAGAGGTATGGTTCAAAGTTCTCTGCATTCTGGTCTATATCTTCCTCTGCTTGCTTGATAGTCCCACTTGGATGCTTCAGAATCAGCTAAACTTCTTCATCTTCTGGCACATTCTTCATGTTGGAGACTGACTCCATTGCTTCCAGGAGAATCAGAGGAGCCCACTTTGGCATCTCCCTCTCACACCCCATAACTAAACCAGCACCAGGATCTGGGGCTGTTTCCTCATAAGTTTTTCTTGTATCTGTCTACTCTCCGCCCTCATTGCCATCACATTCATTATAACTGACTTTATTCACCTGCACTAAACAATAGCCCCCCCCCCCCTGCTCACTCCTCTCACTGCTTTTCCTACATCTATGCATACCCCTCTTATGCGTTCTTCCCATTGTCAGATGAGTGAGCTGTTATTTTAAACCAGTGGATGTTGTTTATAAAATTGATTTTGGACTGAAGACTAAAACCTGTGATTTGTCATCTTAGCCTTGGCCCCTACCCACTGCTGCAGCCTTAACACCCAGCTCTCCCCACCTTGATTCTGCAATCCCATTCACATTCATCTCGGGGTCAGGGATCTCCTTTGTTTCCCTTCATATCAGTTTTTCCTTCTTGGCCATAGTAGCAGTCTTCCCCCTATTAAGACTCCCCGTGGCATATTCCACTCCTTCGGATCACTCTTCAAAAAATCATTTCCATGGAGCTTCTCTCCTGCCCCTCCCAATGGAGCCTGAGTCCTCTCACAGTGCTCCTAGGCTTCCTGCATATACTTTCCAGCTGCTTCTAGGAGCATGCCATGCCAGGGCAGGGTCACAGCCTGTTTTGTCCATGCTATATCCCCTCGAATAACTTAAGTGCACAGCACCTATCAGGGACTCAACAAGTATTTGTAAGTGAAGAAATCAAGGAGTAATAATAGATGAACATTACAATCACACCCTCCCCCCATTCTTACATAACCACTTTTGTATTTCCTGCAGCTGGACTAAGGAAGGTTCCATCCCTTCACACCTTGAACTCTTCAGTTGCTCAACTCACACTTAATATGACACCTGGCTAGAATATGAGAAGGCTATGATTGTTTACAAAACACTCTTTATTTTATCCCATTTGTCCCATTTGTGCAGTGGGTAGGGCTACTATTATTTTCTTTGTCTATAGGAGAAGAACCGGAGCTCAGGGAAGTTGACCAGTTTTCACAAGGTCAGAGAGATGAGGCATGAAAGGGAACAGAGTCCTCATTATCTGAATTCAATGTAGCACAAATGATAACATTAGTAATAATAACAGCTAACTTATTGAGTGTTGAGAATATTTTAGATGGGGTGCTCAGGGACTTATATAAACCCTCTTACATGTACCATAAAACTCTTATGAAGTAGTGCAATTGATGCCTTTTACAGATGGGGAAGTTGAGCCTTCAAGAGATTCAATAACCTACTGAAAGTGACAAATGCAGAGATAAAACCTAGGCACTCTGGCACCAGCTCTCTGCTCCCAACAACCTGCTATTCTGCCTTGGAACTAAAGGGATCTGCATGCCTGTGAGCCTCAAAGCCTAATAACACACAAACAGAAGCTTGTAGCAAAGGAAGTAAGGGTTTATTTTTAGGAAGTGGTCCACTCTTGGAGACAGAAGAGCTAGTGCTCAAAGACCTTGTTTCCTCATGGCTTGCAGGAGATGGGTTAGAAAGGGGAAAACTATTCATCATGGTGACTAATGGAGGTTAGGCTATGGCCAGCGTCTCGGTTTCTATTGATTGGTCAGTACTAGGGTAGAGGTAGTTGATCAGTGCATCTGGCCCTGATGTCAGCCATGGTGTCGTTTTGTCAGATTTTGCCCAATTTTCTGGTCTGGAGCTGAAACACAACCAAGACCTAGATGTCATCTTTAGTTTGATTGAATCTCTGTCTCTGGGGTCAATAACCTGAGGCTATGTTCCTGCAATTATTTGATGCTGAACAGAACCTCACTGTCCTGAGAGCTTAAAAATTGAGGGAGTGAGCCGAAACCGGTTTGGCTCAGTGGTAGAGCATCGGTCTGAGAACTGAAAGGTCCCAGGTTCGATCCCGGTCAAGGGCATGTACCTTGGTTGTGGGCACATCCCCAGTAGGGGGTGTGCAGGAGGCGGCTGGTTGATGTTTCTCTCTCATCGACGTTTCTGGTTCTCTACCTCTCTCCTTTCCTCTCTGTAAAAAATCAATAAAAATATATTTTTAAAAAAATTGAGGGAGTGGTTTTGCAAGGGAGAAGGAGGCAGATGAGTCAGGTGCTGCGTAAGGCCAGTTTGAAAAGAAAGAAGAGAGGAAAGGTCATAGTAAAGAAAATGGGATAGAAAGAGGTTTTGCTAGGGCAATGGGTGCACAATACAGTGTGCAGATGATGTTTTACTGAGTTGTACACTTGAAAACTGTATGATTTTGTGAACTAATGTCACCCCAATACAATTAAAAATGACATTTCTGTGTAGTTATACTGATTTCCCAGGCAGTATTTTCGTCATGTAAAAAAAATAACAAATCTTCAATTAAAAGAAAGAGCACTGTGTCTTTCCTTTTTGCTGTTCATTAGTCTTCCTTTGTGGTTCCCTTTTTCCTTTGTGCCACACTTTTTCCTCTTGTTTCCTGGAAATGCAGTGAATTTTTCATGGAATGCAGTAAATTGGTTGCTGCAGCAGCAACAACAAAAATAAAAATGCTCTTGACTGTACTGAAGAGTACCTCTGAAATCTATGTATTTTTCTTGTTGAAAATATGTTCCTTTAAAAAAAAAACAACTCAGTTTGTCTGTATTCCAATCTTTAGTGAGATAAACTGCCAACGATAATATTACTTGTTCTGGGTTAAAGCCATCCAAGTCATTCAGGTAAATTAATTAGTGGAGTGAAAAATGTTTTTGATTAAAATTCGGGAGATTTCATTTTCAGGCCCTGCTTTTTTATTTAGCTGTGTGACATGCAGCGAGTCACTTAACCCCTCTGAACCCAAGTCTCTGCATTTATAAAATGAGATAATAGCTTTGCCTTGTGAAGTGTCATCTTGAATCGTGAAGCATCTTTCTATCCATAAGTGAATTATTGTGTTGTACTTTCTTGTTTTAGGAAAAGGAAAGACATCAAAATAGAATCAGTACTGCTTTCAAGGGGAATGGTAAAGAAACAGCCTTGTCTACCTCGTTAGACAGCTGGTGCCACTGAACCCATTGAGTAAATTTTCCAAATGGCCAGTGTGTGATAAGCTCAGGGCAGGAGAGGTGGGGGGAAAGAAGAAGATAAGGGAAAATTTCTCTTCTTTAGTCTTTGGGTT
The DNA here is from genome assembly GCF_964339955.1 of Pipistrellus hanaki. NCBI lineage: Eukaryota > Metazoa > Chordata > Mammalia > Chiroptera > Vespertilionidae > Pipistrellus > Pipistrellus hanaki. The sequence continues at coordinate 31,964,244 of NC_140516.1, read as the reverse complement.
GAGCATACTGGTATGGCAAGAGTGAGGGGCTCCGTAAAGCTTATTATTTTCCTTTCTCAACAATCCTTAGGGAGAGGAAATTGATTTTTTCCTACTATGTTCAACTCAAATTTATTGACAATGCCTGCCAGGAACAGTTGGTCCAGGCCTTGTCAGGGCTCCCTGGGAAACAGGCCAGCAGGAATCTGCAAGCTTGGGAGGGCAGGTGGCCCCACTTAACGACACATTTGCCATCCTTTCTGTCGGCCAAAGTTACAATGCTGGGGGAAGATGTCCAGAGTAAGGGGGGGTGGGGGTGGGTTAGAAATCTCAGCTTGGGGACTCGCTAATACAAAGCATCAGGGTTGAAAGCTGACTTTTGCACGGTTAGAAGCAAAAGTTATCATTAATTAATTCATAACGCACACTCACCAGCTGATATTAGGTCTAGCAGTTTATAGAACAGGCCCTATTCTTCACAATTATTTCTATATCTGCCTTTCCCTGACTTTGGAACTTAGAAATACAGAGGACCTTTGAAGGTACCTTTGAACTGTGAGAGGATATTAAACATGTACTCCTTTGGCAACCTTCATGACATTCCTGCCTGAGAACAGGCAGGAAAGGTCTTTAGAATGGAGAAGTGTTGGTTGCTAAATTTCCCAGTGCATTAGCACAGATTTATTTTCAATTTACATTAGTTCATGGGTCAGTATGATGGTTAGCTTTACTGGTAATTGACAATTTTTTTTGTGGATATTTCCATTCCACATCTAATACTATGAGTCTATCTCGCTCTAGGTCTAAAATGAAGGTATGGTAGTTTGGACCTTGCTGACTAGATTTCACATTACTCTAACTTTTGCTGCGCCTTTACTAATTGTTCTGGGCCTTTTCGTATACATTAGCTCATTAAACTGTCTCATGTCATCCTGCAAGGTACTTGTTACTATTTTCCTCTTCTACTGAGAAAACTGGGGCTTAGAGGGGTTAGCTAACTTGCCTAAGTTATACAACTAGTGACTAGTTGACGGGGCTTATGTAAAAGTGCTCTCAGATTAATTCCCATGCTCTCTTCTTAAGCCGTAACTGCCCAGTGGGCGACTGTGCTGAACTTGTCAGAATGACTTATGCAATTTTAGTTAGTGGAGCAGAGGATGGGGGACCTTTTGCGTTTTCACCCAAGTTTCTTTCTCAGGACTTGTTCACTGAGCCTTCATGTCTCCTGGTGCATCTAACATACTGTTTTTGTGATAAATTATTTAATAATAGTCTACCACATAGCTACTCAAGCAGTGTATTGAGTACTGAGGATTGAGAAGTGAACAAAAGACAATATCCATGCCCTCATGAAGCTCTTGTGTGTTTTTTTTGTGTTTTTTTTTTCTACTTTAGGAGACAGGAAATAAAGAGTACCATGTCAGGTAGTGATAATCCCTCTGAGGATAAACAAAAGAAGACGCAAGGATGACAAATGATGGGGATACCATGTTAGATGGAGAGAATAGGGGAGTCTCGGAGAAGAGGTGGCATTCGAGCTTAAGTTTGAGTAATATGAGCTCATGTTATTGAGAGAATAATGTATTGTTGAGCTCTATATCATCTTACAGCTACCCGTGAAGAAAGTATCAGAGGAAATAGGCAGTGCAAGGCTCTGTGGTAGAAATATACTAGATGTGCTCATAGAAAAGCAAAAACCTTAGGTGGAGAAGAGTGGAAGGAAACAAGATAAGAGTGGTGTCTAAAATAGTGAACACAACCCAGTAAGACTTTTAGACTATGGTAGGGGCTGTGGATTTTTAGTGTGATGGGAATCCATTAGAGGTGTTTGAGCTTGGATGTGACATACTCTGTCATTAAAGGCTTTGCCAGACTGTGGAGTGGGGGGACAGTGAAGGCAGGCAGGCCAAAGAAGACCAAGTTAGGTATGTTGGTAGACTTGGATGATGAGCAGTGACTGAGTTTAAAAAAATGCATTTTGAAGGCAGACCAGATAGGATTTGTCTGTGAATTAGATGTTGGGGATTAGCAATGTTAGTTCACTCAGTCTGGCTCCAGGCCAACACTCTCATCTATGAAATTGGAATTGGTGGCTATAACCCTGGGAACAGACTCAAGAGCTAAACACAATAGTATTTACTCATTCTCAGCCTCACACCTTCTTTATCCTGGGCTGTTGGATCCTTTCATTGTTGAGGGCATCTCCTCCAGGTCAGGGTAACTCTGTTACTGGGTCTTCTATTATGTATTACTATCTCCCTCCTTATCTGCGTAAGCTATGATTATTGAGCTCTGTATAATCTGTTTACTGCCCTCAGGGAGCTCTTAATCCAATGAGAGAGCCTATATTACAAGATGGAGTGAAAAAAACAGCTATAATAGATGTAAAGAATGTTCTGAGGAAATAGAGATGTGACCGATTAATTCTAACTTTGGTTTGACAGGTGGCGTGGCAAGGGATCTGAGCTTTCAAAAGTACCCTCTAGTTTCATGATCATGTCTGTTCATGGTCAATTTCCAAATTCCTTGCCCTTCCTCCCTCTGTAGCTATTGGCTCCCTTTATTTATTGTTCCATAAGTGAATAATCCTTCTTTTTCCATTAAGAGACGGGGGTGAAGGAAGTGTGCATTTATCTCAGTGACTAAGGCTGCATGCGAAATTAGAAATGGAGACCCAAGGCTCTCTTTTTGTCCTGTGGTCATAATCACCAGGTCTCACAGTGGACCTTATTGCCTAGCGATCTATCAGAGCCAGCAAGGTGAGGGAGCCTATTAGGACATTATAACGTGAACCTTGTGAAATCCCCTAACCCAAGAAGCTTTGGCCTTGGAGCCTATACAAGGCTTTGTTAAACCTTACTCTGTGGGCTGCCTTATAGATTTCTGGCTTGCTAGGGAAAAGCATTTCCTGTCAATACTCATCTCAGACTGAGGTAAGTTCCCTGTTTGGTTATATCCTGCAGGGTTCCCTTTGCCTGATTCATTGTTTTCTCAGGCTTGGCCAAGCATTCTTTTGTAACGCAGGTGCAGACTTCTCAGGACTGAAGACCTAAGGTTCCAGATGCTTTCAAGGTTCAGATAGATTCTCACGCTGAAACTATTGTAAATCTGTTTCCAATGTCAGTGCTTCACTGCAGAGTATGAATGTGCTGCTATTTTATCAAGTGCCATTAGCTAGTGTTGATACGAGGCATTGAGTTTTGGAAAAGACCATGGACTTTCCTTAGAGCACTTGTCAACTAACTGTATTGTGAGTTGTATACATGTGTTATCTCCCCTATTAGACTCTTAAGTTCCTGAAGAACACAGAGTTTGTCTTGGTGGTTTTGTTCCTTCCTGGCATAGAATAGTGATGAGCAGATCATGCTTCAGATGGAATCTTTGTCAAGTTGTTTAACTCCTCTGTGCCTCAGTTCCTTCAGAAATGCAACAGAAAACATCTAGGTTTCAAAGTTCTTGGGAATCATAAGCAAAATGAGACATCTATAAAAGTACCTCTAGTGCTGTGCCTGAATTCACAGCAAACACTCCATTAACAGGACTTATTTTGTAGTATGATAAGTGCTCGATAACTTCTTGGGAAATGAATGGGGGCTCTTGAAGTCTAAAGGTCTGTTGTAGTAAACCAGGTTCTATGACCAGCAGGGAGAGCAAAGCAAATGCTATTTGCCCTCATCTCAGGCCTGCTCCTTTTTACCAGGTAAGGGCTGGGGCTGTGCTTGGTGAAAGGTGTCAGGGTTTCTTTGGGTGTGCCCTAAAAGATCAGGTCAGTAGCTGGAGAGAGACATTTTTCAAATGTTGAGGAATGCCTTTCTAGTAACATGAGAAACGGTAAAAGCTGGAACTAGACTAATGTTTGGGCTCCTTGTCTCATCAGCCCAAGTCATGGCATGAAATAGAACAGTGTCATTCTATTTCCGTATCACTTACTTGTATCTTTTTTTTTTTTATGTGACTTTTGGTTGATGAGTAATATATCTACTGACAGAGCATGAGCTGCCATGAGCAACCATGCCGAGTAGACATATTTCCTGTGGTGTGAAGGTTTGAGTTGTCTTTAGAGTAGACTGTCAGTGACTTCAGGTTGGGAATGGTGAATTCTGGATCAAAAATAAACCCAAGTCCTATTGTTGCCTCTCTAGGGCACTGAGGTACTACACGTATTTCAGGTATGTGTCGGTATCTGCCTTTCATGATCAGGGTCAGAACTCGAGTTCCCAGACAGCTTCTCAGATGAGTCTTACCTTTGGCTCAATCTAATTGGAAATAAAGATGACTCCCAGTTGTAGAGTTCTTGTTATATACCTTATTTTGTCTAATCCACACTGAAAGCCCGAAAGTATTATCTCCTTTATCCACATGAAAGAACAGAGATCCAAGTGCCTTCTCCACAGTCATCAGATAGGAAGTATTTAAACTCAATCTTTTAAATCCCAACTTTACCACTCACCTCCCAGTAGGCCTGCCACTTATTGGAAAGTGAGCTTGCAGTATTACATGAGAATCATTTTAGCTTATTACTAGACTACTGAGCTGATTCCAGACCTTTGACCATTCTCTGGTCATAAATTTAATAGTTTTTGTTAATAAAATAAGATATATCAATAATTTTATAATAGCAGTTTTCTAGGACTCTTCTGGTAACTGAACAATGTTTTTCTCTTTTGTACTATGTAATATGGAAATATCCTCTAGTTGATACAGGTACATGTAGAAATATTTTTACAATCCAATGCCTTTCCCCCATTTTGAGCTACAGTATAATATATGTATATGCAAACATGGATTGTCTTTCAAAGCATTCATTGTGGGAGGTCAAATATTTATTTCAACCTATCCTCAATGATCTCTCACTTTGGAAATTATTTTTCAGACCTAGTTAACAAGCTATGAAAGAAAACCTGTCTCATTTAAAAATATTTTTATTATATTATTGAGATTTCAAATTTATGTGTAACATTCACTAAATTAAAGATCCGTTGCCCAGCTCATTTATATTCAAGATCATATGCTTTAAAGATGATGTGGGAAATAGAGGCCTGTTCATTAAGATTTCTCTATTTACTACATATGCCATGCCTAATTGAAAATTGAAAATATTTTTATCCATTAAAATTCATCCACCTTCATTTTGGATGACATTGTCAAGGGTGTTTCATCTTCAGACATGTCTAAAAATATAGTTTAATTAGACCCAATATGGAAATCTTTAATGTGTACCACTGCTGATGAGCAATGCTCCTAATGCTACTTATAATCGTTATTATTAGCTTAACTTTATATTTGCTAAAAGGCACACACATGTTTGAATATACATGGTTTTTCTCACAATTTCAGTTCTTAAATTATTGAGAGAAATGTTTTCTTTTCCTTTTTTTTCTAAATATGAGATAGACAACTGTCCAGGATATCATCCAGAAAGGGGCACTAAATGTGTTGGAATATGTGAGCTTTGGAGTCAGACCACTTAACTTAAGTTCTGACTCTGACACTTACTAGCTAGTTACCCATCTTCACAGGGCATACTTGAATGCTTTATGCCTCAATTTCTTCATCTGTTTTCTAGTATCTATTTTGCTACTGAGAACTCTGCTATTAGTTTATTCCTTTGCTGGGTAATCTGTCTTTTTCTCTTCGGGAACTGTTTAAGTTTTTGTTTACATTATCTTTGATATTCTGCAAATTTTCTATGATGATGTATATCTTCTGGTGCTGATTAAATCTGAGATTTTATGTATTTTATTAATTTTGAAAATTTCAAAGCTATTACCTCTTTAAATATTGCTCTATTTTATTCTCGTTTCCTAGTATTCCAAATAGACATATGTTAAACCCTTTCCTTTTCTTCAATCTTTCAACATTTCTCACAATTCCATCACTTTATTACTCAGTGATACATCTTGGGTTATTTCTTCAGCTCTGTCTTTATTAATTAATTCTCCCATTGACTATATTCAATTTGTGTGTGTTTTTTAACCCATTGTATTTTAAATATAAATAAATGTATTTTTCATTTCCAGATGACTAAATGAATAGCTAAGTAATTAAATAAAAATGTCATCAGCCTATATATACTATTTTTTAAAGATAAAAAGTACTGAATTTAACTTAAACCAAAAGAATAACGTGAAATGGAAATAATTTCTAAACTTCGAATTAGTACTTCATCAATGGAAAGTATCATAAGTCCTGAAAGACAACACACACACACACACACACACACACACACACACACACACGCAAAAACATGCAAAACACAGCTCTAGCCAGTTTTTTTCAGTGGATAGAGCATTAGCCTGTGAACCAAATGTTCTCAGGTTTATTTCTGGTCAAGGTCAAATATGTGGATTGCAGGCTATATTCCCCAGCCCAGGCCCTGGTTGGGGCTGCATACAGGAGGCAACCAATCCATGCATTTCTCTCACATCAATGTTTCTCTGTCTTTTTTCTCTCTCTTCCACTCTCACTAAAAATCAATGGAAAATATCCTCAGGTAAGGATTTAAAAAGCACAATGGATTAAGAAGAACTTTATAAGATTAAAGTCACACATATATCGATACATACAAATGTATATATTTTTACATATTTTATTTTATATTTTTTCTTTTTTAAAATATTTTTTATTGTTTAAAGTATTACATATTAGTACATATATCTCCTTTTTTTCCCATTGACCTTTCCCCAGCCTCTCCTATCCTCTGTCACATGCCTTTAATCCCCCCCCCCCCACAGTGTCTTGTGCCCATTGGTTGTGCTTATATGCATGCATACAAGTCCTTTGATTGATCTATTTCCCTCCCTCCCCAGCACTCCCCAACCTTCCTACTGTAATTTGACAGTTTGTTCGGTGGTTTACTGCCTCTGTATCTTTTTATTCATCAGGTTATTATGTTCTTTATTTTCCACAAATGAGTGAGATCATGTGGTATTTTTCTCTCATTGCCTGGCTTATTTCACTTAACATAATTCTCTTCAGGTCCAACCATGCTGCTGCAAATGTAAGAATTCCTTCTTTTTTATAGCAGCATAGTATTCCATTGTATAGATGTACCATAGTTTTCTAATCCACTCATCTGCTGATGGGTATTTAGGCTGTTTCCAAATCTTAGCTATGGCGAATTGTGCTGCTATGAACATAGGGGTGCATATATCCTTTCTGATTGGGGTTTCTAGTTTCTTGGGATATATTCCTTGAAGTGGGATTACTGAGTCAAATGGGAGCTCCATTTTTAGTTTTTTGAGGAAAATTCATTCTATTCTTCACCGTGACTGCACCAGTCTGCATTCCCACCAGCAGTGCACGAGGGTTCCTTTTCATTTTATGTTTCAAAGTGTATATTTAAAAATATGTTTTTAACTTTTCTCCCAAATTACACTTAAGGGAACCTTTTCTATCTATCCCACTAAGAGTTTAACGTTTGAAGTTGAAGAAAGCTACTGCAGTGTTAACCACTGGAGGCTAACAGATTGATTTTGTATTGACAACGAAAAGTGTGCAAGATAGGAAAGATGTGCCCATGAGCACGTGCCACCACCGCTGGATTCCAATATGCCTGCTTCTGTGATTCACAGGGACATAGATCAGTCAGAGTGTCCACACCACGTGTGACAATTGTCAGTCCTGACTTCACAGTACATCAGAGATGGCTTACAGTTATTTGCATATAAAATCCTGGGGAAAAAGAAAATTAAGGAAAGTAATTCTTTCATCCCTCTTATCCTCTTTCATGGTTCAAGATTTGCTAACCATCCAAACAGATGTAGGTTGTTCTCAGTGTGCTTATCCATCGCTTTCTTTTGTGGTTCATAGTCAAGGACTACAGTCTGTAAATGAAAGCTGGTGGGCTGGTGGAGCAATAATGGGAGACCTAGCCTGCATTCGCTGAGTCTGTACCAAAAGGAGAACTGAAGAACTGCAGTAGTTTCTCATGTTAAGACTTAGACTGCTCGTGCCTTATAGAGAAGCTTGTACTGTATGGTTCCCCTCATCAGGACTGACACACCTATCCTCCAGTGCTGGGAATTTCAGCTTCCAATGGATCATAACCCCGCTTTTCACTAAAATTGTTCTCAGCTGGAGAACTGCCTCATCCAAGGTACACCCCCCTGGAACAGGTGGCCTGTGATGAACAGATGACTCACTGACTGGAGGAGGACACAAAGGCCCAGGCCCAAGGCTTCATTTGGGATAACTCAGAGGGTCATCCCAGGTCCAGAGCTCCCTGTAGGGTTGAATGAAGTTCAGTTGCAATAGCCTTCTGGGTCAACTTCACCTTCTGCCCCGTCTTGCCTTCCTCACTTTACTACAGCTGTATGTCTTGAGGGCATTCCCCCCAAAATACCTCTGTACAAAATGTTAGGCAACATTCTCACTACTGAGCAAAAAATGAAAAACAAGTGTAAGATATAGTAAGTTTTTCATAAAGCTAATTTTATTTTAAGGACTACCTTTTATTTTCTTTCAGTATTTGCTAAAAATGTCCTTTTTAAACAAAAACAAATTCATGGTGATGATAGATGGTAATTATAATGTATGATCTCAGCCCTGAATTTCTTTCCAAGCTCTAAGGTCAAGAGGAAGACAGGAAATGCAACATGAATTCATAAGCACACATTTACTTGTCATAGTTGTGGCTATACTTGAGCAGTGATTTTTCAACCTTTTTCATCTCATGGCACACATATACTAATTACTAAAATTCTGTGACACCAAAAGAATATATTTTTTGCAACCTGCCAAAAAAGTAGCTAGAAGTTGGATGCATCGGACAACTATTGTTGTGTTGGGCTGTTGACATTTTTTATTTGATAATCTTATGGAAAAGAGGTCAGCGCCTAAATAGTCAGGTATTGGATGTTTTTAAAATTCATGCCGAAACCGGTTTGGCTCAGTGGTAGAGCGTCGGTCTGCGGACTGAAAGGTCTCGGGTTCGATTCTGATCAAGGGCATGGACATTGGTTGTTGGCACATCCCCTGTAGGGGGCGTGCAAGAGGCAGCTGGTCGATGTTTCTCTCTCATCGATGTTTCTAGCTCTCTCCCTTCCTCTCTGTAAAAAATCAATAAAATATATATATTTTTAAAATAAAAAAATAAAAATAAAATTCTCGCAGCACATCAGTGTAGCTGCCATGGCACGCTGGTTGAAAATCATTGTACTAAAGGGAGTAATGACAAGCAGCTATGTATCCACGATGACCTCGGCCCTCAATCTCAGCATTTCCCTTTGAATAACCAGCTAATCTCTTCTGTCATGATTTCCCCTTTTTTCTACTCTTTTTTTCTACTCTTATGCCCTCTTCACACACACCGCCCCCCCCCCCCAGAGCTCATTATAGTGTTATCAGCATAAGGAGGAGTGCCATGTAAGTGGGAGTGGGTAGGGCAGGCTGGAGGGGTGCTGTGAATCCCTGTTCATATGTCCAAATGGCAACTGAGTTGGTTGCTCAGGTGACTTATCCAAAACAGACCCTCAGCCTGTCTCTCCTGTGTCTCCATATCATTGCGACTCTGGCGTGCTCTACTGAAATGTGTGCACTTGACATTCCAGCTCAACTGATATAGCAATGCAAGACATTTTCAAGCACCTAAAGTAAATTCTAATTCTAATTCATATACACCTCTCCACTATATTTTATGCATATATTACTTAAATAAGTGCATTTCTTCACGAGCCAACAGGCTGCCAAATCTGCTTCTCTCCATAAGACCGCTGTCTTTGTGGTCTAATCAATGTCTTCCACGCTTGCTGCATCTCTCTCCACTCAGGTCACCCTCACTTAGGGCAGTGTGTCTTCTACCGTCTTTCCAAACTGTTGTTAGGGCCTGCCTCTTCCAGAGCTCTCCTTTGGATTCTCAAGACCTTTCCTTCTTTCAGTGAAAGCTCATTTCTCAATGGGCTTTCAGAACTATTGCTTCTGCTAATAGCTTCAAAAAGTCTATTTTAGAAGTGAAAACAACTATCAATCTTTACTTTTTTCTTGCTATAAGAAAACTTATTTTCCTAGAGATAATACAAATGCTTTTAATTTACTATGAGAGGAATTATTATATACAGGAAGTACAAAAATAATTATTTTAAGATATATTGATAATCATAAATGAATTAAGTATTCATGAAGCTGTTTTGCAACCCCTGCTCTGGCTGTTGTGTCTTCTGCTTGGAGAGACAGTTTCAAGGTGTTCAATCTTACCTGTAATACATGTGCCACTACTCACCCCTGTCACTCTTCTATCAAAACCTTTCTTAATATTCTTTCCTATAGAGACCAGGCACATCTTAAAATCCTGTCCTTTTCAGTTCCTGTCATTGGTCAGTGTGGCTCAGTTGGGTAAGTGATGTTCCATGCCCCATTAAGTAGCCAGTTTGATTCTGGTCAGGGAGCATGCCCTGGTTGCAGGTTTGATCCCCAGTAGGTGGTGTGGAGGAGGCGGCTGATGGATGTTTCTCCCTCACATCAATATTTCTCTCTCTACTGTCCTTTCTCTCTAAAAGTCAATTTAAAAAGCAACAACAATAAACAGGGTTTAGGGAGGGAAGCATGAACATAAATTAAAATTCTCATCTAGAATATTTCTCTCCAATATTTCCTAGAGGTGATTCATGGAACCCACAGGTTTTTCAGAATCACTGTCTTCCTTAATTCAGCACATAAAGGGTTTTTAAAAAGCTGCAACAAAGATGCAGATAAAACTTTGTAACTAACTATAGGGAACCACATTCTAAGTAAGCTGCTTTCTATTTCTAATTAAACCCCAATTAGAACTCATAATTTAACTGAGCTGCGTTAATACTCCCTGAGCTATGAAATGCTTACTGTGATTGTTTAGAACCCTTGGGTATTTAAATAATAGCCAAGCTGTCTCAACCTGGATGTGGGGAGATTTAAATATAGAATAATCCCATACATTTGGTGATAATTTTAAGAAATGTTTCATAAAATGGGCTTTCCATAGGGTATCAACTCTTTCTCCTTTTTAATTGATCTTTACTATTTTAAAACATAGCTGTGATTATCTCATACCTTTGCCTTTATCCAGGGATTGAAACCTTTATTGGCTACAAAATGTAGTTTAAAAGTATTATTACTTAACACATGTGACCTTGCCTAACCTTCCCCAAACTATTCCTCTTGCATATGCCATAACTCTCAACATCTCCCTCTACCATGCTTACTTTTGGGCCATTTAAACACTTGCCAAGTCATGAGGCCAGACACACACTCTCTCCTCTTTGTTTTTAGGCAGACAATTTTCTAGTTGGACTGTTCTTCCTCCCTTTTCTGCATCACAACTAATCAGCTTTGAAATGACACAGTATTAAAAGTGTGGGCTCTGAATTTAGATTGTGTTGGATTTGAATGCCATTTACTTACTGTGTGACATTGTACAGGTTAAGTTATTCTCCCCCACTCCACCACACGAGGAAACTTCTTGTGTCCTGCTCAGCTGAAACATAAAAGCAAATTGAGGCAATTACATGCGTATAGTCATGATCAAAGAGGAAGAAATTGTGTGCAATTTGAGATTATTACTTACAGTTATAATGTGGGGTAGTATGCCATATTTCAGGTTCCTACAAACTTTTTTTTTTTTGTAAAAAGTGGCAGCATCATAGCTATTAGAAGAGCTTTAGAAGTGTGACTTCTGTACAACAGGTCAGTTGTAATTAGCTTTTCTTGTACATGGATGATAACAAGTGTCAATGCCCTCCAGCCAAAGGCTTTATCACCAGGAACACATCTGTAGTTGACACTAGGTTTATTACTCAGTAATAGGGTCTCAGAAGGATCTTATTATAAGACTAGAGGCCCAGTACACAAATTGGGTCCCTTGACCTGGCTGGCGATTGGGGACGCAGGAGGTTGGCTGGCCAGGGGGAAGGGCTGTGGGAGGTTGGCTATGGGAGCACACTGGCCACCAGGGGGCAGCTCCTGCGCTGAGCCTCTGCCCCCTGGTGGTCAGTGTGCATCATAGTGACCTGTCATTCAGTTGCTTAGGCTTTTATATATAGAGATCTGGGCTTTGGTTGGGTGGCTTTAGGAAGGTGTAGGGAAGTGGAGGTTTGCTCAATGATGAGCATTGTTAAAAAACAGAGCAATTCTATGACAGGGTATCTTAGTCTCATCTATTAATATAGGGAGGGAAGAATAATGCAAGGATAATGCTATTATTGGTAAAAAAAAAAAAAAAAAAAAAAGAGCAGTCACTCCCATTTGCGAGGAGATGGGCACATTTTGTCTTTTGTGGGTTGCACAGTTACAGAGTGGCCTGATTTTGTCTCCATTTACCATGAATTCAGAGTGAGCACTCCTGATATTGGGGTCTTATAGTTGGTTTATGTCCAACAGGAGATTTGCTATTTTTTTTTCTTTCCCATCACATGGGAAAGTGAGAGCTTGTATTGATATAAATAATGTTTTCGTAGTTTGTGGCCTTGTTGGGTCTTCAGTATAGGAATCACACAGAAACATGATCAACTTTCTGTAATTTTCTGGATGAGACTTTAAGTTAGAGATGATTGGGGAGAGGCTGAAATTTGACACAAGTTTTACCCTCCAAAGAGAGAGCAAGAGTCTACTTTGCTGCATTGTTGCCTGAGGATGTCAGCTTAGAACAGATCATAGTAAGAGTCCAGTCATTTCCTTCATTTTGTCCACTGAATCCCAGTCTTCCCCCACCTGTGTATTTCTTGGTAGCTCTCTAAGTCGCCAGGTAGAAACCCTTCTGTTTCTGAGTGTCATTTTCAATGTTGACCTTTCCCTCTCTGTATCATGTCTTGCTGTTATCTTTGAAAATATCAAATTTATTATACAATATTGAAGGAACGTATAAAGAAAATATAATTTAACAAACCCACTACTACTTAAAAATAAAATATTGAGCCCAGCTGGTGTGGTTCAGTGGTTGAGTGTAGACTTATGAACCAGGAGGTTACGGTTTGATTCCTGGTCAGGGCACATGTCTGGGATGCGGGCTCAATCCCCAGAAAAAAAAAATAAAACATTGACAACCCAGATTCCCCTTCAGTAGCCCTCTCTGATCACCCCCATTTGTTTCTTACCCAGAGGTAACCATTAACCTGAATTTGATGTTTCCATCTCATACATTTATTTATACTTTTATACATATTTACATATCATAAAGCAATGTACTGTGTTGCTTTAAATGGTTGTACATTTCATTTGAAGAACTTCATACATATTGTTCAACTTATTTCTTTTGGTCAATATGTTTGTGAGATTCATCCCTGTTGGAGCACATTGCTCTTGTTCACCCATTTTCTTTGTTAAATATCAATTCTTTTTATGAATATGCTCCAATTGATTTTCCTGTGTTGAGCATTGTGATTGTTAGAGTTCTCTTGCTGAAAACAATATTGCTATGAATATTTTAAAACAAATTTCCTGCTGTACAGGTGAGTGAAATTCTCTAGGATTTATATGTAGGAGTAGAATTTATGAGTCACTGAGTATGTGTTTGCAACTTTAATTCTCTAAACTGGCCACATCAATTTAACCACCCACCAGCAGTGTAGGACACTTCCTCAGCCTTCAAATTCTGCCAATGTTTATTATTGTTGCACTTTAAAGTTTCTGTGATATGCTGAAGTAGAATGCTTTCATTATGATTTTCATTTATATTTTCCTATTTTCTGGCTAACGTAGGCAACTTTTCTCATGGTATTCACCATTCAAGTGGCATTGGTCACCATAATTGGTTGTTCATATCGTTTGTCTCTTTTTATATTTGCTTGCCTTTTTATTTATTTTTTGTTTATTTTTAAAAAAACAAATTTTGTTGATTTCAAAGAGGAAGGAAGAGGAAGAGAGAGAGATGGAAACATCAATAATGAAAGAAAATCATTGATTGGTTGCATCTTGCATGCCCCACACTGGGGATAGAGCCTACAACCTGGGCATGTGCTCCAACTGGGAATTGAACCATGACCTCTTGGTTCATAGATGGACACTCAACCACTGAGACACACCGGCCAGGCAGCTTGCCTTTTTATTGATTCAAAGAAGTTTTCTGCATGAACTGCATGCAATGGTTTGTTGGTCATAAGGTTGCAAGTGTCATCTTGTAATCTGTGAGTTTTCTTTCCATTTTTATGGTATTTTTGATGAATAAAACTTTCAATTTTAATGTAGCCAGATTGTTCCAGTTTTTAGTGCTGTGTAAAGACAAAACTTGGTGCTTAAAGGAATTACGTTACAGGTTTGTTATTATATCCCATGGTTTTTGTTGGTTGAAATTTGAGAAGGACTGAACTGGGTACTTCTCTCTCAGGGTCTTGTGCTGCTGCAGTGGTTCAGTGGCTGAAACTGGAACAGTGTGAAGCTGACTGAGCATTTCTCTCTCTTCACTAGTCTCAGAATTTCCCTTTATAATGCCTCTGGAGGGTCTTGTTTGAATTTCTTCACAGCATGACAAGCAGGGGATAGTCTGGCTACTTACTAGTACTTGGCAGTTCAAGGCTCCAGTGTGTATGTTTCAGCAAGCAAGGTGGAAGCTGTACTGCCTTTAATGACCTGGAATTTTACTGTGTCAATTCTTTTGTATTCACAGGTCAAAACACTCACAAAGCCCACCTGTTTTCAAAGAGAGGGAACGTAGATCTCCTCTCTTACTGGGAGGAGTGTCCAAGTCATATTATAGGAAGAGCATGTGGAATGAAGAATAGTGTTGTGGCCATCTTTGCAAAATATGATCGGCCACATTGATTTATCATTATTTCCCCTTACCAATATGTCCCCATATAGTTTTTAAAAATATTTATTTAGAAATTCCTCACTAACTTAAGGACATAAAGATTTTCTCCTATATTTGTCCTTATACGTTTTAGAGGTTTTTTTACAGTTATATCTAGACATAAATATATATCAATACATCTAGAATTAATCTTTGTGAATGGTGAGGTGATAACCTAACTGAATTTTAATTATTCCAGCATACTTTATTTTCCTTTTTACTAGTGATCTGAAATGCTGGTTTTTTTATTTTATTTTTATAAATTAAGTTTTCATGAATGCATGATCTCCAATATAATATTGGAAAGAAGAGGTAATGATGGGCATTCTCAACTTGTTCCTGATTTTAAAGCAAGTGTCTCAAAACAGTCCCTCTTTAAGGAAGGTAGTTGCTATAGGTTTTTTGTTTATAGTACTTCTTTGGGAAAAGAAGTTTCCTTCTATGCATAGTTTACAAAGAGCCGTTAATTATTAATGGTATTGTGTTGTATAGAATTCTTTTCCAGTATCTATTGTATTGATGATATAATTTTTAGTGGCAATTTATATTACCAAATTTTTTATATATAAATCAACCCTGAATATATTCTACAAATACAAATTATTATAAAATGTATATTTATTACTAAATTTGGTTAACTAGTATAGGCATACCTTGGAGATATAATGGGTTCAATTGAAATTTTTCCAGATATCTTTTGCTTATTTCAAGTTTTGTTTCAGTGTGGTTAAAGAGTATTTTTATGACTTGACTCTTTTAAAATTTATTCAGTCATGAACAAATTTGCATGATTCATATTCATTAAATATGTATTACTTGAAAATAAATTTATTCAGATGTTTTTATGGTCTATCTTGGTAAATGTGTTATATACACCGAGAAGAATATAGTCTGCTGCTTTGAGGTGACATGTATATCAAATGGGTCCAGCTTTTGATGATGTTGCTCCAATCTTTTATATTCTAAATTACTTTCTACTATTTTTTTCCTCTCTAGTCTCCATGTTTAATATTCAGATGGTGTTAAAACTTCTAATTTTATTTATATATTTGTCTATTACTCTTCATAGTTCTATGGGGTTTTGTTTCATGAATTGTGAAATTCACTTATTGGATGAATAAAAATGTAGAATTATTTACCCCATCCTCTGAATTATTGTGTGCATATATTCAAAGGGTATGTTGTAGTTCTCTTTAAACCATACAAGACATTACTTAGAGATAACATTCATTTATATTTATACTCACATTATTTCCATTGCTTTTTAAATTTTCTTTATTTAATCCTTACCTGAGGTTATTTTTCCATTGATTTTTATTTTTTTTTAAAGAGAGCGTGGAAGAGAGAGGGAAAGACAGAGAGAAACATCAATGTAAGAGAAACACATCAATTGGTTGCCTCCTGCATGAGCCCTCACTAGGGCCTAAGCTGGAGAGGAGCCTTTGGTCCACAGGTATGTGCCCTTGACCGAATCGAACACAGGACCTTTTGGTCCACAGGCCGACTTTGATGATCTATCCAGTTAGCCAAACCATTACTTTTTATACTTTCCTACATTTCCATGTTTCCCTGAGTCATTTTCCTTCTTTCTGAACAGTTGTCTTTGATATTTATTTTATAGCAATTCTGCTCAAGATGAATTATTTCAGTTTTTGGTGTTCTGAAATTATGTGTTTGAAAGATATTTTTTAAAGATTTTTTTGCTGAACATAAAATTTTTGATTGGTAGGTATCTTCTTTCAGAAGTTTAAAGATGTCATTTCATTGTTTTCTGGCTCCCATTATTTCTGTTGAGAATTCAGGTGTTTTATTATTACTCCTGTAATATGTCTTCTAATTTGAATGCCTTTGAGATCTTACTCTATGTCTTTGATTTTCAGCAGTTATTTATTTTGCTTGGGATTTGCAGAGTTTCTTTTTCTGTAGGTTGATGTCTTTTATTAGTTTTATAAAATCCTCTGGTAATCTTATTTTACTACACACACACACACAAACATGCATTCTTCCTATAATTGCTTTCATTTCAAATGTTTTCCACTGACCTGTCTTATATTTTCTTTAATCCTATCTTCTGCTATGTATAATCTTCTATAAATCCATCATTGCATAATTAATTTCAGATGTAGTAATTTTCATTCCATTATATTTTATAAGTTTCAATCATCTGTCTTAATTCTCCATATTTTCTTTGATTTCCTATTTTCCTCTATTTAAAACAATCCATTAATCCACTTAATATATTTTATGCTAACTCCAATATGTCACTTTGCTTCTATTTTTATCCTCATATGGTTCTGCCCCTTGCCATGCCTACACATTTTTTATTGTATACGGAACATATAAAAATGATGGACATTCCTGATGAACTCTTGCTGAAGTTCCACAAAAGTAGGCTCACTCTTCTGTTAGACAGATAGGATGGGAACAGAGTACTTCAACGCAATCACAGTCTGAATTGAGTTCATCTTGGATGGAAGTTTTGGTAAAGCTGAGTCTTCTTCTGTTTAACTTCTCGTGTGGGTAAAGCCATCCAGTGTGTTCAACTGACGGGATGGTTTATTCCTGGGGCTTCCCTCTGGTGAATGTTTTCCTTATCTTGTGAATTTGGCAAATGTCTTAATAGGAAAACCAGCTGTGCCCGAGGCAAGAATTTTAACTCTGTAGACCCTCAAACTGAAAGCGCTGGTTTGTCAGCAAGCTCAGCAGGTTTTATATTCTGTGCATAATATCATCAATGCAAAGTAGCTCTGTGATGTCACTCATTTCTTTGAAGCTCTCCTTTTCCAGAATGTTTACCTTTCTGTTTCTCAATCCTTTTGCAGCTCTAATACCTTTAGTCAGATAATTTTTAAAATTTATCTGGCAATTTTCAGTTGTTCCAGACCTGCTGCAAGTTAATTCCATCCTTTGATCTTTTACTTTCAATCATTGTTTTCTTTTTACAAGTTCTTTATCAAATCGATCTGGCCATTATTTATAGACTCTTGATTCTGGTTCTCATCAAATTTCTCCTTTATTTTCTATGAATATTTTAACCATACTATTTTTTTCTATTCTGCATCCAATAATTTTATAATCTGAAGTTGGAGGCATAATCGATAGTTATTTGTTACTCCAGCTGACTCATTTATATTAGCTTGTTTTTTTTCTTGCAGTGGGCAAATTTGATTGTGAGCCCATGCTTAGCTGATGATGTTAAACCTTATTCTGTCTGTGCATCAAGGTGCTTATGTTCAAGATGCATTTCTCCAGAGAGGATTTCTATTTACTTCTGTCACTTTACCTGTACGATGCAGTGTTTCCTCCGTCAGTCAACCACCAGAATTAATTTAGGGCTATAATACTTGCTAGATATTGGTCCTCAAAGATGTCCACATCCAAATCCTTAGAGCCTGTGTGTATGCTACCTTATACAGAAAAGTGATGTGGCAGATGTAATTAAGTAAGGGTCTTGAGATGAGGAGAGAATCCTCCATTTTCCAGGGCCCTAGGGTCCTGCTAAGAGGGAATCCAGAGAGAAGAGAAAATACTTCATGGGTGGCTTCTGTGATGAAGAAAGCACTTGTGAGTGGTGTCAGGAAACTAGAAAAGGCAAGGAATGAATTCTCACCTGGAGCTTCCAGAAAGAACACATTCCTGGTCTCGGTTTGGTTTTAGCCTCATAAGATCCATTTTGGAGTTCTGACCACCAGAATTCTAAGAGAATAATTTTGTGTTGCTTTAAGACACCAAGTTTATAGCAATTTGTATGACAGCAATAAATGAATACAGTTAGTTTTTATATAAATGATGCTAGGGATTCCTGATTTTCCTTTTTCCAATTGAAGCAGAGGGTTGGATGGACCAATATACTTGCCACTCTTCCTCCTACAGTCCTGGATGCCTACAGAAGTTTAATCTAACACCACAATGTTTGATGTCCCCAAAATTTTGTCTCTGCTACTGTTAAAACCAAATATTTAGTGTTTTTTTGTTTTGTTTTGTTTTTTGTTTTGTTTTTTAATATCAGCAGATGCTCCTGGGCAGCCTGGCTCCCAGGCTCACTTTTATCTCAGGTTTTTAGTTGTTGTTTTTCCCCCCAGAATTTCCAGGTGTTAGTAGCAGGAGGGATGACACTCTAAATCCTAGAATGTATCACTGAGAACTCTGTTTTTATAATCTGTAAAATGAATATTTTAATAGTATTATACTTATGTTAAACATTGTAAACATTTCATAAATATTTCAATGAGGATAAGATGACAATTCTGACTATTCTGAAAAAGGATAGTTTCTCCAAGAAAGGCAAATTAATCATTCTTTCCTCTGCTTTCAAACCAAATTTATAAATATGGCTCTATTTGGTGGTAATATATGACACACTCTGATAGGAATTGTATTAAAGACCATATTTTGTGTGGAGAGTTTGTAAATTAGTCTGGCTTCTTTGGGAAAAAAACAAAACAAAAAAAGCACAGAAAACAAAAAACAACTTAATTGAAACTATTGTTTGAGGCATGTCCATTTCAGATTTCCAACTTTGAAAATATCTAAAGCAATTTCATCCTTAATTTGAGACTTCAAAACACAAGAATAAAAGATTGATTTAGGATGATGGTACCTACTTTTTATAATTAAAGTTTTGTGGAAATTGATTTGCGATCTTCACCTTCAGACCAAACTCTGTATTAAAAGGGCATTAAATCAGAGTCAAGACATGAATGGGGGGGCACATGGGCTTTCCAGAACACTGGAAATCTGAGGGCAGAGACATTAATCAGGGCATTTGGAAAATGACTCTAATTTCTATGTTCAGAGGAGGGCACAGCTTGATGATGATGCATTTTTAAGATCAAGGGAGCCTGCTATAAATCTCTGAAACAAAAATGCACAGATATTTGGTATTACTGTAGTCATTTCTGCTAAGAAAAGCCCTGAGTATATGATGGTAGTGGGAGAGCAAGAATTGAATTTCTTACATGTGGCAAGATCTTGGCTTGTGAGGACAACGTAACTACCTGTTTCCCCAAAAATAAGACATCCTCCGAAAATAAGACCTAGCACATGGAAAGATAAGACATCCCTGAAAATAAGACCTAGTGCAACTTTGGGAGAAAAAATTAATATAAGACACTGTCTTATTTTTGGGGAAATAGGGTAGTAACTACTCCTATTATGGAGGACTAAGGCTACCCACGATGAGAAATGCTGCATCTGCTCCAGTCTGCATTGCCACCCTACATTTGCTATGTTTTATGTTTTATTGGGTTAAACAAATTGGAAATCTAATCTTATAGTAATTGCCAATCCATAAGAAGAGCTGGAGAGCTTTATCTAGCATTCTATATAGTTACATTAACTATAATGACATAAATAAGATTTCTTTTGGATTGTCTTCAAGTCTCTTGGGCAGTGTGGGAAAATGAATTTTATCTTTTCTGAAGTGGCTAGTATTTCCCCCCCCCCCCCCCACTATTGCTATTCAGATGCTACAGTGCAATTCAGTAATAGTGTTTGCATCTGATGCTTTATCTTTTCCATTTAAAATAAGCAAACCTCACACTAAATATTTTAAAAATAATTTCCTTTTAGCTCATGCAACTGGAAATTCCATGAACAAACAAGACTTAGGAATAGCTGAATCTAGGTGCTCAGATGAAGTTGCCCAGCAGCTCCCTTCTCTTTTTTTCTTCCTCCATTTGTCTTCTTTCTCCCTCTCTTCTCACTTCTCTTTTTCTATTTTCCTCTTTATTTTATATATTTACTCTATTTTTCTTGGCTCTTTTTTTTCTTGTAGCAGGAATGATAATGTCCACCTAATTAAGTCTTGAATTAGATGGAACTTACAGTCTTAACTCCAGAACAAGACTGATGTTCTTTCTTTAGTAATCCACATGACAAGTCTTAGAGATGATTTGTTTAGGCCATGGTTATCTAATTATTGTGGTCAGATGTGTGAAGTGTTATTTTTGGCCAGGCCCAGAACTGATGACCATTACTGTGGGAAGATGGAAGACAAAGTCAACCCTACCCAAAATATAAGGACAGTGTTCCTCAAAACCAATTGGAGGTCTTCTAGAGGAAGAAGGTAAAAGGTCAGGCTAGATAAAAAACAAATACAGTTGCCCCTTGAACAACATGGGTTTAAAGTGCTTGAGTCCACTTATTCATGAATTTTCTTCAATAAGTACACAATCAGCTCTCCATTTCCCCAGGTTTAGCATCAGTGATTCAACAACATGTGGATTAAAAATAGTATTTTAAATTCTTGGATGCAGAGAGCTGACTATATGTATTGTTCTACACCATCCTATATAATAAAAGGCTAATATTCAAATCGACTGAACTCCAGAATGACCGGTAGTTATGATGCACACTGACTACCAGGGGGCAGACAGTAATGCAGGAGCTGCCTCTGGGTGGCCAGTGCATCCTCATAGGGAGAGCGCCCCTCAGACAGAAGCCCTGAGCTGGCTCATGGTTGGTGAGCTCAGTGGCGGTGGAAGGAGCCTCTCCTGACTCTGCAGCAGTGCTAAGGATGTCCGACCCTGGGGACCGGGCCTAAATTGTCTATCGGACATCCCCCGAGGGCTCCTGGACTGCAAGAGGGTGCAGGCCAGGCTAAGGACCCTCCCCCCCCCCACACACACACACCAATAAGTGCACAATTTTCATGCACCAGGCCTCTAGTTTTACATAAGGGATTTGAGCATCCTTGGGTTTTGGTGTATGCAGGGTCTGACACTAAACCTCGGTGAAGACCAAGACATAACTAGATAAATTTGGGGAGTCAAAGTTACAGGCAGATTATTGACAACATGGGGGTTGGCATCCTAAGCTCAGCTTTGCTCAAGAGTCAACTCTAATAGAACAAATAACTTACACAATTCTCTATGTCCCATACTCTTCTGTGCTTGAATAGTTTTTATATTAGGACCCTTATCAAATATGCAGTTTTTAGCATCTTGGTGTTAGTAATTGTTTAAAGTTCAGATTTTAAGTACTGTCTTCATCAATACTCTCCTCATTATTTTTAATAATGTTAGTGCTATAAATATCTCTGACTGCATAGAAGTTAAGAAGGGCATTTCTTCTCTAATGTACTTCGCAGAAATATCTGCTGATAATTACTGTAAATGACCTCTCTCTCTTTCTCTCCATTTTTGGGAGTTGCCATTTGCTGAGTGCCTCACTAGTTAACTATTCTCTGTCATTTGACTGAAGGAAGCTGCAGCTTAAAGATTAGTGGGCTCTTTGCTAACAATTGACCAGGGGCAAGTTGCAGCCTTCCCAGGTTGTCCAAGTTTGGTGTTTTGTGTAATCTGATTCAAATTCTATGCCCTTGTCATGCCTCCATTTAGAGACATTTTTAATTAGCATTAGTCACAGTAATTACTGGCAATTCACTTTTTCAATTGATTTTTGTTGCTTATGAAGTGCCTCATTAAGTGCCACCACAGTTTAGTTTCCCAATTCTGAGAGTTAGCATAAACAAGCATCTGTGTGCATGAGCAGTGCACGAGGGCATTGCTAATTTCTGGTCATGTTTATTTATAGTCCAGAAATTAATCAGTGATACACATGCTGTAAATTCCAGAAATCATTTTTTTTAAATCGAAATAAACTTTAATTCCTTCAATTATTTATTCCACGAGTCTTATTTCTTAATACCCAACAAAGTCAGCAACTGAAACACGGTGGTTCCTCTTTCAAGATGACTGAAGAATATGTACACAGTACATGTGTGAATCAGAGGAAACATGGTCATGTATAGTGAGCTGCAGTTTAGAGTTGAGACAAATGGTCCCACTGAGGTGGCGGGAATGAGCCAGGAGCCTCTATGTTCAGCTGTTCATCAGTGCCTGGTATAGGATATATTCCTTTTGGTAAAAAGATTAATTTCACTGTTAGACCAAACTGTCTTACTGATTACCCTTTCATGTCTGTTCTATCCTGTATGGCTACTGTAGCACTTGTAAATCTAATAACATTGAACTTTTTTGTTTATTAAAAGTAGAATTTTGATTAGATAGATTTTCTGATTTTATGTTATTTGATACTAGAGGCCTGATGAATGGAATTCGTGCAAGAGTAGGCCTTCCTTCCCCCGGCTGCCAGCATCCACTTCCCTCTGGCAGCTGGGACCCAGGCTTCCCTCGCAGCCCCAGCTTCATCTGAAAGGTTGTCCAGAAGGGCATCCAATCTAATTAGCATATTTCACTTTTATTATTATAGATAATACACAAAATTTTAAAGAAATCATATATTTCCTTTTCAGGTTATCTTAAACAAACTAGCCTTAAGATTTTTATGAGAATCTTTTCCTTCATGTTTTTCTTTTTGTCTCTCATGCACATACATGTACACACAAACACACACACATACACACACAATTTTACATAAATGGAATGATAAATGTTGATTTTTAAAATTAGTATCTAAAAATATTATGAACCTGTTTATTCAGTTCATCTATTACATTTTTATGACAAAAATCAAGTTTTGTAGGGGGGTGAGGACATGTCCTGGGGGGTAGGGGAAGCTGGGTGAAGGTCAATTAGGGGGGGGGAAAGAAGGCATGTGTACTACTATTTATAATACTTTAAATAATAATTTAAGAAGTTACTGCCCACTTTGAAGGAAAAAAAAAATCCAACCTCCCAGTTATGATCTACAAAAGACCTGGTAATCAGGGCATAGCTTATTTTGCCATTTCTTTCCCTATGGCCCCCTAATTAATTCTTATTCTTTGACCACCCCAAAGAGATACCATTCTGTTCCTTTGTGGGAAGATCACTCTTGTATGCATTATATACACCAATCTTTTCTCCTGAACACCTCAGCATGGTAATCCATGGCTCAAACAAAATCAGCTCCAGACAGTACACAACCACGTCATGAGATTTGTAATGTGCTTGGCAACAGAGACTCATTTTATAATTTAAGACCAAGAAAGTATAATGTCAGATGTGAATTCCTTAGATATTTTCGTTTCTTAGCTATAAAATTAATAGATGATTCCATGACTCAAATTTATGTTTGAGTGGTAGGAATGTTGTATCTCTCCTTACTGATTAATTATAGGCAGTATGGAGATAATATTATACAAATGAGTTAACTCATTTCTTTTTAATGAGTTGACTGAGGCAACCACAATGCCTTAAATTTAACCTCACAGTTGTTATGATGCTCATCCTATTGTATTCTCCATCTTCATGGGAACTTCAAGGCTCAGAGCAATCAATAACAAAGAACTTATCAGCAGCTAATCTCCTTGGGCGTGAAAATAGATATGCCCACTGAAAGAGCTAGTGTCCTTCACAATCAATGATTTCCTCAGAGTTTCTTCTCTGTTTCCTTGATGCAGCTCTGACCTTTGACAGACTTTGCTTTCTTCCTTGTATCAGCATTTGGGAATTTTCTTTCCATTTTTCCTGTAAGTACTTAATCAACCTTGGGTCAGTGCTATGCATGATGGTCTTCTGAAGTACTTGCCTGATCATTTGCAGAAGCTCTAAGTAATTACCCATCTCATTCTGAAACTTTTTCTTGCCTGGAATTTTGTTTTTATTCTCTTAAAAGATATTCTAGCCTAAAGAAGCTAGGGTTGAGGTAACAAAGATCTGGGTTTCATTGACTACTTCTGTGATCTGAGGCAACTGGCTGGATTTTTATGAAACTTAGTCTCCAACCTTAAAAAGTCTTATAGATATTATGCAGTCAAGTATTCTGCCTCATTTCTGGTACCAGGAAAGGACACAATGATTTTAGATTCCTTGTTTCTTATGCCTCGTTCCCCACCCTGCTATTAATCATGACATTTGGGGGTTTACTTTATCCCTTTTGACTTTTACTTCACTTTGCACTTATCTTTATGTTCAAGTTCATTATCCTAATTCAACAAAAAAGATGGCCATACTTAATTAAAAGTCTTTAATTTAGGCTATTTCTATGTCTGACAGTTAATGTATACTAGTACAATAAAAAGGATACTTTATTTTTAAAAATTGCTATTTATATTCCCCAACTTAACCTATCATTTATCAATACTTTAGTGTGAAGCTATTGTTTCTAATAGGTATCTTGTTAAAATGTATTTGAGAGGTATTAACTATGAGATTTGCTCTCGGTCAAACTGAAATGGTTGTGATCTGCCCAGAAGCAATCTAATGGATGGTGCAGGGCAGAGATATTGGGGCTGAATGACCAGGATTCAAATCCTGCTTCTATCACTTTTTTGGTATGACCTTGGGAAAGTTATTTAATTGATGGGATTCAGGTTTTTCATCAGTCAAGTAAGAATGAAAAATAGCCAAAACTGGTTTGGCTCAGCAGTAGAGCGTCTGTCTGCGGACTGAAAGGTCCCGGGTTCGATTCCGGTCAAGGGCATGTACATTGGTTGTGGGCACATCCCCAGTAGGGTGTGTGCAAGAGGCAGCTGGTCGATGTTTCTCTCTCATCGACATTTCTGGTTCTCTATCTCTCTCCCTTCCTCTCTGTAAAAAATCAATAAAATATATTTTTTTAAAAAGAATGAAAAATAGTGCTTCTATTTTATATACAGCACATGGTATATAGTCAATGATACAAGGTGTGACAAAATTGGGTTTGTATGGAAAAATAATACAATAATTAATAACTGATAATTCAAGAATAAATTATTTTTTTTGCATACTCACAATAGTACACTCACTATGTATACTATGTATAGTGCCAGGTGGGTTCTTGGATTATTGGAGAACATTTTTTCAATTATATAGTTGTCTAACTACTATTCTGTACACCTGAAACTAATATAAAATAATATTGAATGTCAATTGTAATTAAAAATTTTAAAAATGATTTATAGAATTATCATGAACATTAAGTGCATGTATACATATAATATACACTCAGACCTATATGAGTCTTAGAATGCAGTATTAGCTGTCATCATCATCATAGTTCCTGTTTCTATTTCTTGTTGCAATTGATAAAAGTAATAATGGATTAAGCAATATGCAAGGTTATTTCTGGTTTACATAAAAAGTCAAGTGGGTAGGTAGTCGCAGGGGGAAAATATTTCTGCTCTGGGAGGTTGTCTAAAGACCCAGATTTTATTTTATTGATCTATCACCTAAGGTAAGGGTCAGTATATTCTATCTAATGAGAAATACCTTAGTCTTTTCAAGTCATGTGGTTTTTGTTGTAATTACTCAACTTTGCTGTTGCTGTGACACATGAATGAAGAAGTATGGCTGTGTTATTAACCACTCTGTCCAAGCATAATGCTCTCACTTATATGATGAGTGGTAATAGGAAAGAGGAGCAGAGGGAATCACTTGGAACTTGCACACTTAAATTGTCATTGATGTCCCATTGGTTCGAATTTAGTCACATGGCATCCATGGCTAAAGGGAAGCTGGAGTGTTTGGCTGAATTGTCATATTTCCAACTAAAACTCGGGAGATTCTTCTATTAGAGCAGAAAGGAAGAATGGATATTTGGAGGCAATTAATCATTTATGTTATACATTTGACAAATGTTATACAAGAAATACATATTTCTTAGGGGAAAAAGTAATGAGCAGGATGGCTCTTTATAGTGTCTAATTTACAAAGCATGTTCATATCCTTTGTAAAATCTTATATTTTCCACTATTCTGCAAAGTAATCAAGACTACTTATACATTATTCTCAGTATATAAAATTTATAATATTAAGCCTCAGAAAAGCTGAGATTTTTCCCAAAGTCACATTGCTACTGGTTGGTTAAGTCATACCTTCAACTATAAACTATATGCCTTTTCTCCTTTATCCAGCTTTCCTTTAAAATAAACTTTTTTTTTTTTTTTTTTTTTTTTTTTTTTTTTTTTTTTTTACTGTTATTAGGAGTTATCAGCCTCTGCTATTCTGTGATGAGATGGAAACAATCATAGATAGGAAAGATACTGGGCTTTTTAGTTTTCTATTGCTGCTGTAACAAATTACCACAATCATAGTGTCTTAATAATAAAAACTTGTCATCTTACAGTTCTGTAGGGCAGAAGTTTAACATATATTTAATTCAACTAAAATCAAGATGTTGTCCAGGCTGCACTCCTTTTTGGAGACTGCATGGGATAACCCATTTCCTTGTCTTTTGCATTTTCTAAGGACAGCCCGTATTCTTGGCTTATGATCCCCTTCCTCCACTTTCAAAGCTAACAAAGTTATTATTTGTCTAAAAAATTCAGCTGGGAGAGATTGTGGATTTTATAGGATTAATGTGAAAACATTGGGCCCACCAGATAATGCAGAATAATTTCCCCATCTCAGGCCCATACTCTTAATTATTTTTTCATGGTCTCTTTGCCATGTAAGGTAATATATTCATTCACAGGTTACAGGGATTAGGGTGTGGGATTATTTGGGGGCTATTAAGGTGGGAGAAAAAGAGTCATCAATTGGACATACTCTATTTCTTCCACCTTATTTTCTTCATATTTTAATAATTGTGACCAAAAAAAAATTACCTAAAATTGATATGATAAATTATACTATTTGGTTCATAGATTTTAAAAAATGCTAAAAGAAGAGGTAGTATAATGTGACAGTTATCATTAGTTTATGATCCTATATAATAAAAGCCTAATATGAAAATGGATTGAGTGGCAGAACAACCAGTTGCTATGATGTGTTCTGACCACCAGGGGACAGATGCTCAACTCAGGAGCTGCCCCCAGCTCACAGGGCCCAGGCCAGCTAAGGCAGGTGCCAGTGGGGCCCCCCTCCCAATTGTCCCAGCAGATTTGCCCTGCAGATTTGCTCTGATTGCTGGCCAGGTCTAGGGACTCTACACGTGCATGAATTTCATACACTGGCCTCTAGTCTTAGTATAAAACTAGGAAGAAAATAATAAAGTCAGTAGCCAGATGAGTAGACTCAGATGTGGTTATAAGATTCAGTGAATTTGACTTTATACTATTCAGCTCTAAATGTTAATGAACCAAGGCTGCTTTTGCTTGATGCATATTTTACGTTCAGAATATAAAAATTGGTCTATATGATTGAGAAAATTAAAGTAAAGTAGAGTTACAAAAATAAAACTGCAGGGCCATCTCATTTTCCCGATTCAAACTAAGTATGATCACTCTCTTGAGGCCAAAGTCAATTTTTCTATTTCTGGATACCTCCAAGATCCTAGTCTATGTCCTTGGTCCCCCACATAGGGGTTAACTGCATGTTTTCATCCTAAAATTGAAATTTTACAGAAATCTCTCTGGTGTATAGAATATAACCTGGGCCTTTCTGTTACAAATATCTTCTACACCAGGACCGGCGATCCCAGCAAAATCCTGGCACTCATCATAGTATAACAAATCTGGATTTGAGCTGTAAATTGGATAGAACAATTGTTTTGAGTCACTGATTACAATACTAGAAATAAAACCTGTTTGTAATTGCTGTTTTGCTCAGGCAAATATTTGCCACCCCTTCAAGGGCAAGTATGCAAGCGCCCTGGATGTGATATTTGTGCAGAGGATACATCCCCTGACGCCACAGCATGAGTTAATTCGCACAAACAAAAATTAAAAAAACAAACAAACTTAAAATGCCTTTCACAGAGCAATGTCTCAGAATCCTTTAAATCCTCTACCATAAAAAACAAATTACCTCAGGATACTAGAGTCATGAATTCGTCATGTGAAAGAAGGCCTTCAGTCAGGATATCCTTGGAACTAATTTCTGTTACCACAAAATAGTTGATAACCAGATTGCTTTCAAATAAGGTTACATATAGGATACAAAGAGTTGTCACATTGGACAAACTCTATTCTCCACCTTATTTTCTTTATATTTTAATAATTTTGACCTAAAAAATTTACAGCCTGCAATTTCTCAAGGCTCCATGTTCGACTGAAGGTAACATTTGTGTTTTGTACTAGAAATGTGTGATGTACAGTCGTGTAGTCCTAAAGGTCTAGATTCAAGGACTCAAATATATGGGGCTAGAAATGACCTAGGACAGTGGTCGGCAAACTCATTAGTCAACAGAGCCAAATATCAACAGTACAACGATTGAAATTTCTTTTGAGAGTCGAATATTTTAAACTTAAACTTATTCTAAGACCACTTCAAAATAGCCTCACCCAGGCTGTGGTATTTTGTGGAAGAAAAGAGGCCAAAGAGCCGCATGTGGCTCACAAGTCACAGTTTGCCGACCACTGATCTATCACGGACGCACTTTGGAAGTGGAGCCAATGGCTTAAAATATGCAGCAAGGTCTGCAAATTACTGGTCAAAATTAATCTATGACATTCCTGACAATGGGCTACCTGGGTTCTGCTTGTATATCTTCATTGATGGAAACTCACCAGCTCCTGATGCAGCTTCCTGCATTTTCAACACAGAACAGTGTTGGATATTGTTTCTTAGCATTCAACATTCAGCCCTACTCTCTTCTATGTACTTAACTATATCACAGAAGCAAGAAAGCTAAAAACTGTATTTTCTAGATTTCCTTGCAACAAAGGATCTAGAGTTGATGTAAATTTCACCAATAAGATGCATTTGCATGAAATTTGAAGGGAGAATCAAGGAAAAGGTCTTACCTGTGGCAGTAAAAGGAAGAAAAAAAATCACTAAAAGAAATATTGGGAGGAAATGATTCAGTTTTGCAAGCATTTGCCCAATTTAATTTTATCAACTATCTGTAATGGGTAAGACACTCAACAAATATATTATCTGAGCCCTAATTCAATGCTTTGCAAAAATACAAAGTTTCTGGCAGTTCTCTGAAATGTTGACTCACTCTAGCCACGAAGAAAATCTGGCCGGCGGGGCAAGACTAGACTATTTCTCAGTAAACTCATGACGACCCTATTGATTACAATTTATTTTCAGAAGTACTTACAAAGTCTCTGTTCAATTATTCACTATAGGATTTGGCCTGGGATCAACAACAAAACATGTCAGTGAACGATTTGCCAAGTATTTGTTCCACTTTTGTAAAGTCCTCTCTCTTTTGTTGCTTTTCTAATCCTCTGTGGTTTTTAAAGTTCCCTTCGTGTGGATCAATAAACTAATTTGAAAGTTTTCTTAGTACCCTGTTTTGTAGTGAAGTAATTAATAAAATACAGATTTATTGAGGACTTTGTGCCCAAATAGGCAATGAGGCTTCAACAGTGAACAAAACACAAGGCTCATACTCAAAGATTTGACCTTCTAAGTGAGCAGTAATTAATTATAATAAGCCATGGTGTTACAACAAGGTAGCACAGGGCGCTGTGGATGCCGAAGGCAGATGGAAGTCCTCCCGGAAACAGTGAGAGAGTCATTTAGGCCAGACCTCATGCAGGGAAACTGGCGGTCTTTAATGTCCTCCTCACAGACTTCCATTTTCATTTCAGTGCTACGTCTACTTTTTCTCACTATCATTTTGTTGTTAATCCTCACTTGAGGATATTTGTCCATTGATTTTTAGAGTGGAGGGGAGAGACAGAGACACACAGAGAGAAACATCGATGTGAGAGAGACATATCAATTTGTTGTGTTTGCACTCACCCCGACCAGGGCCAGGGATTGAGCCTGCATCTGAGGTACATGCCCTTGAATGAAATTGAACCTGGACTCTTGAGTCAGCAGGCCGATGCTCTTTCCACAGAGTCAAATTGGTTAGGGCTCATCTTTTAAAGTAGAGAGAAGCAATGTATAAAGTGAGAAGTTTTTTTGTTTTTTGTTTTATCCTTATCATCTTATCCTGTGTTACCTTAATCAGTGGTATTTCAAATTTTTATGTTCTTGCTGTGAATATAAAACTTTCCTACTCCCTCTTTTTTTAAATAAAAAAACAAAGGCTTTTAGCATTGTTATAAGTGTTGCTCATTAGAGAATCTATTTAATTCTTTTGACTTTTGGTACTGGTCTGAGCCATTCCTTTATAATTGGGCATTCTATAGTGGTTTTTTAATTTAATTTTATTTTTTAATCCTCACCTGAGGATATGTTTATTGATTTTAGAGAGAGAGGAAGGGGATGAGAGAAAGAGAGAGAGACAGAGAGACTGAGACCATCGATTGGTTGCCTCCTGTATGCACACTGACTGGGACTGAACCAGTAACCTAGCTTGTGCTCTGACTGGGAATTGAATTGTGACCTCCTGGTATATGGGTCAATCTTCAACCACTGAGCCACACCAACAAGGCATAACCTTTGTGGTTTTTTTACTGATATTGTGCCATGAACATCTAGCTCATTTTGAATGATTAAATTGACTCCGTACTGTTGGGCATTAAAAATAATTCTCAGAGTCCTAGCAGGTTTTCTCAGTGGTCAGAGTGCTGGCCCATGGACTGAAGAGCCATGGCTTTGATTCTCGGTAAAGGGCTCTCTCACATTGATGTTTCTGTCTTCATTCCACTCTCTAAAAATAAAATAATGCTCAGAGGAGCAACCTTGTAACTAATTCTTTGAATGTATTCATCACTAAATATCTTCTTAGCAGACATTTCTAGAATAGAATTATTGAGATAGTATCTATTTTGACAGCTGAGATGGACTTTTAATATTGCCCTGCCAGAGATAAAAGAGCCCTATGTTGGAGGATTGAAATAATAATCTTTGTAGCTGATTTACATACTTATGACTATTGATGCACATACCCAAAGGACAAAATCACGTTAAAATGCCTTCCTCGAATTAAATTGTTTTTCTTAAGCAAATATGATTTCAAATATACTTAGTTTTATGGTGTCTTTTAAAAGAAAATGATGTATTGTTCTGGAAATCCTTTGCCATAGAGATGTGAGTCGATGAAAGCCTCACTAAGCCTCAAGAAGGACTGGCTTAGAAAAAAAATTCATAGGGTTCTTCCAAATGCAAACCAAAGCTGTCCTGAAAGAGTGCCTTTCAGAAAAGGAGTGATTCTGTGTCTCTTTTTTCCCATCCTGGTGCTCACCGAGAGGGGTCTTCAGGCAGAAAGCTCATTGTCATGGTCACTACTGATGGATTCCAACTGTGAGGACCTGACAAGCCAAAATGACCTTCTGTAAGCATTTGAAGAATAAAGATGATCTTAGCTGTCTGGGGTTTATATGTGAAGTTCGTGAGAGTAGGTTTTTTTGTCATTGCCATCCTGACCCCTACCTCCTCCTACCTCTCTTAAGCTTTTCGGTGTTAACCTGTTGCTTTGGAAATGGGTGTGGGGGGAGCAGGATTTATATAGATGTGACAAAAGGAACAGCCACCAGTGTGCACTCCGCTTTGAAAAAAAAGAACTGAACTACCCATACAGAAAACTGTTCCTTCCTGACTGTGGTGTGCTAGCGTGGAATGAGTCTGGGTGAGAGAAAACCTAGGTACACATTCAGAGTCGCTGTTGACTAGGCAAATTACTTAATCTCTCTGAGTCCTCATTACCCCCCAATTACCTTGGGAAAGTGGATCATAACAGTTACTTGGTAACACTGTTGGAAGAATGAAAATAAATGATTGAATGAAGTCCTGTCTCATCATAATTTTCTTCCTCTTCTGACAAACATGACACAGAAGATGTAAACACAGAACGACATTAAAGTGTATATTTTCTTCAGGTTGGATTTTTTTTCCAGAATATGTTCTGTCATTCAGGATATATCCCCCAAACACTTGATTTTTATCTTTATAGCAGTGTATCAATTATAAAACTACCAAAGTTTATTCTATTGACATGGCTTGACTAACTGTCATAATCCCTGAGCTAAAACATGTCTACTAAGCAATTTTGAGATTCTTTTAAAAAATATATATTTTATTGATTTTTTTACAGAGAGGAAAAGTGGGGGATAGAGAGTTAGAAACATCGATGAGAGAGAATCATCGATCAGCTGCCTCTTACACACCCCCTACCTGGGATGTGCCCGCAACCAAGGTACATGCTCTTGACCGGAATCGAACCTAGGACCTTCCAGTCTGCAGGCCAACACTCTATCCACTGAGCCAAACTGGTTTCAGCAATTTTGAGATTCTTAAAGGAGCCAAACTTCCATGAAGAAGTATTGATACAAAGATCATGTAGCTCTTGCTAACTAGCATGATAGTTGGGCTTGCAATTCATGCTAATAAAAATGATGGTCCGTGGTTATGCAGTGAGAAATTCTTATTTTTTAGGCCTAGATAAAACTACAAGGAGACAGGAATTAAAAGGAGAGAGACAGTGTATGTCCTCAGAGAGCTACATTTGAAAATAAAAATTAGAAAAAATAACCCGGAAGAAACCTGTTATTTATAGTGTGTGTGTGTGTGTGTGTGTGTGGTTTCACCAGAAAGAAAGGGATGGAGCTCTCTATAACCAACCACAAAATAACTGTTTTGTGAAGAATCCAGCACTTGGAAATGACAATTCCATATTATTTCATGATATTAAAAAGACAAAGTTTTATTGCATTTATTTGGGTGACATTTGCGAAACTGTACAGGTTTCAAGTGTAAAACTCAATAAAACATCATCTGCACACTGCATCATGTGCTCATCGCTGCAAGCAAAGTCTCTTTCTGACCTCATTTATCCCCCTTTCCCACCGCCACCAATCTCCCACACCCCCTTCCCTCTGTCACCACACTGTTGTTTGTGTCTGTTATGTATATATGTTTGTTGTTTAATTCCCTGACCTAAACCCTAGATCCAATGAATATATTGCCTTACATGGAAAAAGGGATTTTGCAGATGAGATTAAGAACCATAAAATCGGAAGATTATTTGGGATTACTGGGTCAGCCAGTGTAATCACAAGTGTCCACAAGAGGGAGGCAGGAGGGTCAGAGCCCCAGAGAGAGCTAGTGATGCCAGCTGCTGGGTTTGAAGATGGAGGAAGTGGCCTCTAGCAGTTGAAAAAAAAAAAGAAAGAAAATGGAATTTTCGTTAGAACATCTAGAAGGAAAGAAATTCTGCGAACACCTTGATTTTAAGACTTCTGACTTCCAGAGATGCAAAAGAGTAAATTTGGGTTGTTTTAATCCATGGGGTTTCTTACAGCAATAGGAAACTAATAAATGAACTAGCACTTTTGTTCACCTGGTATAGAAAGGGATTGTCTAGAAGATCTCTAAGTATCATGAAGAACATAACATTATGGTCAATAATTGTATTTTGTAGGCCAGTTAGTGTCTTAGAAGATTTTGTTCTTACAATGATAACCTTTTCATCTTCTCCAGGGCAGTTTTATGAAGCTATTTATTTTTTTGGATGACAGGCATGTTTAAAAGTCTTTCTCCCCAAAGCATAAAATGTACATTTTATGGTCTAAAGTGTCCCCATTTCCCCCTAATACTAAAGTTAAAATTTGCATCTCCTAGAAATAATATATTTTTATTAGTCCCCAGAAATGAGGTTATAGCCTAAGGGTATAAGGAATACCCTAGATTTTGAAAGGAACCAAAGTCTTTGATTCAGTACAGGAATTGCTTTCTTCCACACCATTCCTTTTGGGTTTCCTCACTGGTTCTCATGCCTTCCTCTTTCCCTGAGACACCCATTTTGGTCACCAGGGCCACGTAGAGGATCAAATGGTAGCATCTGAAGCACATCCTTGAATGATGGCTTTGACTAGAAACTTTGCTCTATGACACAGTAGTACTAAGCTACCTAGTTGTGCAGAGTTTTAATTGACTGATGGTGTTGACCATTCCATATTAGTTTCCTAACTGATGGTGTAAAAGTCATATGCAAGCTGGTAAGAACTAAAGCACCTGAAGCAGAAAAGCTAAAGATTTATCCCTCCTCATATTTTTTCCTTTTATTTAATTTTTAAATCTCCTAATGCAATTTTTTTTTATCTTCTTTGTCTCACTTTGGTCTCAAAATATTAACATAGAGATTATATTTGCAATCTCAACCTTCTGTCTTTTGGGTTGCAAGTTCACATAATTACAGGGGTCCAGTAGGCAACACAAATAAGATATGTGAGTCAGTGAATAGTGATTGGATGTGATTGTGGTGGGCTGGAGTCTGTATACCCTCTCACAGGGGCTAACTGCTCTCAGCCTTGCTTAATTTTATGTTGAACTGTAGGAGAAGTGTTGCCAGATATTCTGATTTTTTTTTAAAAAAAGTCAAATATTTATTTTATTATATTTTGTTAATCATCAATGATCTTTTTTCCATTGAATTTTTTAGAGAGTGTGAAAGGGAGGAAGAAAGGGGAAAGACAGAGAGCATTCGTGTGAGAAAGACACGTGGGTTGGTTACCTCCCCCATGAGCTCCTAGGGGGCAGGAATGAAACCACAACCCAGGTTTATGCCTTTGACTGGAAATTGAACCCATAACACTCCTGTGTGTAGGCTGATGGCTTTATTCAATATTATCCA
Organism: Pipistrellus hanaki; assembly: GCF_964339955.1. Classification (NCBI taxonomy): domain Eukaryota; kingdom Metazoa; phylum Chordata; class Mammalia; order Chiroptera; family Vespertilionidae; genus Pipistrellus; species Pipistrellus hanaki. The sequence goes on along the minus strand of NC_140516.1, from coordinate 31,929,227 downwards.
ATTTTTTAAAATAATAGTAATTGATTTTTCTTTCCTTTTTTTTCTTTGAGAGAGAGAGAGAGAGAGAGAGAGAGAGAGAGAGAGAGAGGGGGGGGGGGGAGGCAGGGAGGGAGAAAGAGAGAGAGAGACATTGAGTTGTTCTACTTATTTATGCATTTGCTCATTTGTTGGTTGATTCTTATATGTGCCCTGACCGGGGATCAGTCAGCAACCTTGGTGCCATCCAGGTGACACTCTAACCAACTGAGCTATCCGACCATGGCCTCAATATCACCCAGTTTTTACACTCTGTAACCAGACCTAACTTCTCCAAATTGGATTCAGCGGGCGGGGGCGAGGGTGGGGGCGGGGGCGGGGGGGGGGGGGGATAAGATCTTGTTTTATAAATTTCTGTTTTATTTTTACTCTAGACATGCAGTATTTTCTATATTCTCATTTTGCCTTCTTAGCTTATTTATTATTTTAAAAATATGTTTTTATTGATTTCAGAGGAGGGAGACGGAGTGAGAGAGAGAAACATTGACCTCCTGGTTCATAGTGCAATGCTCAACCCTTGAGCCACACCGGCCTGGTAGAAGATCATGTCATTCTTGAAGGATTGGAGGTTCTATGGCAGCCCCTGGGAATGTGTTTAAGGAGAATCTGTCAGCATCAAGGAAGGATTCTTTGGAAAAGCCGTTGCAGTGAGATTTGAGGGATAGGTAAAAATGGGTTCAGTAAATTAGTAGGACGAACATGAGTGGGGTGTGGGAGAGAGAGTTCTAAGAGACATCTGCGTGAACAAAATTACAGAGATGAGAGAGGACACCACCACATGTTAGGAAAAGCCACAGATGTTCAGCTTGGCTGCAATTTAGTGTGAGAAAAGGAATCATAAGAGATGGCTCTGCAGAGGTAGGCAGGTGCCAAAATGGGAGGAGCTCCTGTGCTATAATGGAATTTAATTTTAACCCGAGGCAGTAAGAGACCCATCCAGTTTGCTTTTCGCTAAGGCTGGCATTCCGCTGCATCCCAGAGGTGACTCTCTAATTTATTTGTTGTGCTCAAGGCTGTTAGTAATTTTATACAACACAACTCGCCTGTAATTGTGAGAGCAGAGAGAGACTGCCTGGGGTGCAAGGCAACCTGAGAAAACCCATTATTGGAGCCAAGGATCTCTCTGGAGCTGGGGACTACCGCAGTAATTGGACTGCATTAAACCTAAAGTGGTCTGAGGCCCTGTTGCATGAAATGCAGATCTCTTTGTTAGAATGAAAACCCAGTTAGCCACACTCGTTTTCATGCTCTTCCCCAGGGCCGAAGCGAGTCAGCACAAGGAATGTGAAATCTGTGATGGCATCGGTGATGTTGGATTTATGATTGGTGTGACTCAAAGAAGAGACCCGCATATACTGTGTTAACTGTAGCGTTGAGAGAGGCCTGGCATTGAAACAGTTCCAACCTGTTTCCTAAGGCAAAGGAAAATGACTTCAAGCCTTTGCAGTGACCAGACATTTAGAAAAAACAGAAACTGAAGAAGTGTTTTTGTGTGTTTTTTCTGAAAACGAGTGGGAGATAAAGCTATTTAGCTTCATATATGATTAAAGGAGTAGTTTATAAAAAGCATTGCAAATTAGAGTAAAGGATCTGATTTAGATAAATACGTGCCTAAAGATAAGTTTGAATATTGTTTATAACAAAAGACTCCATGCAATTTTAACTAGAGAAATATCTATCATTTTATATCTATAAGAAAATATGTACACAAACATGTATACAATGTTAGAAGACCATTTGGAAACATGGAAAACCAGGTCAAGAAACACTTTGGTCATAGGTCATCCTACTAATAAAATAGATGACTTTATGTCATTTTACCAGTTCAGTATGCATTGTGTATAACAATATCCTAATGGCTACTTCCTTGGATGGTATTCTCATCATTTTTCTAGATGGAAATTGTTAGGAAAATGATGATACCAAGTGAGAAAAATATTGCCCCTATCACTGAAAAAGCCAGCTAGCGGCTCTTTTTAATCAGTGAGAGACATTGGGTGTAAATTTGTTTGAAATCAGCATAATTCACTATGTTTTTGTTTTCAATATGCAGAAAATTGTATATACTAAGAGGTATTATGAGTTACAGAGCATTTTCATTAGGGTAACGGAAACAGATGATACTTTGTGAGATAATAGTTGAATGTGTGAAAATACAATATATTCAGCTATCGTCTCTGGAATGTTCTGACGTTGCAATGTGTTTGTGAGCAAACACCTTTAACAGTGAAATCCAGGAGCAATGAGTCAACAGGATAATAAAATACATTTTAAAAATTGCAACCAAGTTAGGTGTCCTTTGGGAAGCACCAGTTTGGAAAATTAGTCATTTTTTTTTCTTGGCAAATTAGCAAGATGTAATTGGAATAAATTGTTTCCTTTACTATGTTAGCACAGCAACTTCACATCGGTAAATATCTAGAATTTATCCCAACATTGTATACATGTTTGTATACTTATTTTCTTATAGATACAAAATGATAGATATTTCTCTAGTTAAAATTGCATGAAGCCTTTTGTTACAAACGATATTCAACCTTATCTTTAGGCACATATTTATCTAAATTGGATTCTTTACTCTAATTTGCAATGCTTTTTATAAATTACTCCTCTAATCATATATGAAGTTAAATAGCTTTCCCTCCCATTTGTTTCCAGAAACACACAAAGCACCCTCTTTGAAAAAAGCAAATTGGTCACCTCAAAGAATCCCTCAATGATTTTCTTATTTATACTATTATAGCTTCGTTCACACTTTTAAAAAATTACTACTGATTTTGATCATTTTTGTGCCAGACATCATTCACATATTATTACAACAACCCTGAAAAAATAGGTATTCTCATTTTATGGAAAAAAATGATACTTACAGAGGTTTAAAAGAATGCTCAAGGTCACATAGCTAATAAATACTAATGCCAGTATTTGAGCTAATGTCAATCTCACACCCAAGCCTGGGCTCTTAACCTCAGTGCTACAAGCTCTCAGCTAGAATTTCCTGTCTTTTCCCATCTTTTATAATCCCATCTTTAAAGCTCAACTGAACCCCTAATTTCTTCAAGATGCTCTTCTTATAAAATCAATTGGCATCCTGCTTTTGCCTTCCTGAGTGTTAATACTATCGATTTCAAACTCATCCTCATGGTGAAACATGTTGGAGATTCTTAAACCCTTTGTTCACACCAGGAGAAAGGAGTATGTTTAATTTTATCATAACAATTAGAAGCACCTTTGTAAGCATAAAATATTCTAATATGAATATAGATCTTATCACACAAAAATCTCCAGCAAGCCGATAACCTACATTTAAAAAATCATATTTATAAATATTCCTCTTGAAATATTTGTTTCAGTCTTGTTTTATTGTGATTTTTGTTAGCACACTCTAGCAAGCTGTTGAAAGCAAGCATGTGTGGCTTTTTAAAAATGTATTGAAAAAATAAATTTGAAAAAACTATAACAGCTTCTTTTCTTTTCTCTGACTTGGACATAGCCACTGTGTATTCTTGCTACACTACCTTAGTGTTGCTCAGAATACCATTGAGAACCAAATTAGAAATTCACAGGCATATTGTGGGAATTATCTGAGACAACAACTATAATGCAATTATAAGTAGAATTTTTAAAAACTCTTTCTTGCAATGGCAGTTTTTGTTTTTATGTCTGTGGCATGTGCATATATCTTTTTTCCCTTCTGAAGCTGTCTGTTATTTTCAGTATTGCTTTTGATTTCAGTTTTATTTTATCTAAAATCTAAATGCAGTAAAATGGCCAAATCTCATGTGTACAACTCGAGTTTTCCCCAATATATACCCAGTATAACCACCAAGCCTATCAAAAGAGAGAACGTTTTTGTCATTCCAGAAAATTCCTTCTCCATGACCTCTGCACCTAGAGGCTGTGACCCTTTTCTGATTTTTCTTACCATAGGCTAGTCTTGCTTGTTCTAAAATTTGATAAAAATAGCATTGTGTAATATGCATGCTTTTTAGTGTCAGGCTTTTTTTTTTTTTTTTTTTTTTTTTTTTTTTTTTTTTTTTTGCTCAGCGTAAAACCTGTGTGATTCATCCATGTTGTTACATGTATCAGTAATACAGGTCTTTTTTGCTGAATAGAGTCCCTTTTATGAAAATAATACAATTGGTTTATCTGTTTTCTTATTTTAGGTGCCTGTGTTGTGGGAGGAGTCCCGGAGAGGATGTGACCACCAGCTGACCCACGTCTTCCCCTGTTCTTGGAAGGTAAGTTCTGCCCACCACCGTTCCCACGCTGGTTCATTTTCAAGGACGCAGTCTTGCTGTTGAACCCATCTAGACTGAATAATGGCTCGACCCAGGTAAGATCTCCATATACTTATAAGATTCATTGCTGACATGTACACATAAGGAGCTGTTTGACATTGAAATTGGGTCTCAAAAGAACTGGTGGCCCAGAAAGAAGCTCACTACAGACTGATTCATATGCCTTTGAGCATAACGATTATTGCTTGTCTCGTTTTTGATTCTTATAAGTTTATTTCCAGTAGGACATGATCTCACTCATCTAGGGGAAATGGTGAACAACATAGACTGATGAACAAGAACAGACCCAGAGATAAGGAGCCATGGGTCAGACTGTTGGGCCTTAAAGGGAGGGTGGAGTTAAAAGGGAGAGATCAACCAAAGGACTTAGGTGTACACGTATGAGCCTAACCAGTGGTCAAGGACAATAGGGGGATGGGGGCATGAGTGGGGGGAGGGGAGGGGATTGGAATGGAGGGTTAAGGACAAATATGTGATACCTTAATCAATGAAGAAATCAATTAAAAAAAAGATTCTGGCAGGTGGGTATGAAGATCTTCTCATCTTCCCTCCACCCAAGAGAAGCCTGGTAAGTACCCATGTTCTCTTGTTTATCAAAATTGCTGAGATCAATCTGGAATGGCTACCTCTCTCTTGGTCTCTCCTTGCCCACCATGTATGAGGGTGTTTGCAAACCAACAGTTGTTAATGAGTGATTTTGCTATTCTGAATAGATGTGCTATGAGCATTCCTGAACAAGTCTTTTCATGGATATGTGTTTCTTTCTTGGAAAAGAGGGCATGTTTAAGTTTATAAGAAACAGTTATACTGCTTACAAAGTGTTTGTACTATTTTGCATTTCCACTAGTGCAGTGGATAAGAGTTCTGGTTGCTATGCGTCTTCTCAACATTGGGTTTGGTCAGTCTCTTCGCCATCCTCCTGAGTGTGTATTGTGTATTGGTATCGCCTTATGGTTTCAATTTGCATTTTTCTCTGGGTTCATGATGTTGAGTGCTTTATTTTGGGGCTTATTGACCACGGGTGTATCTTTCTTTGTAAGGTATTTGTGAAAATTCTGCTCATTTTCATAGGATTGTTTATTGACTGTTTTTACATTTTCTGAAAGTGAATCATTTTGTAAAAATATTAACAAATAGTTGTTCTCAGTTGAAGCCTTACCTATTTATTTTCTCAGTAGTGTCTTCTGATGAACAGACATTTTTAATTATGAATGTTGACTTCTCCCCATTTTTTTTCACTGAATTTGACCATTGTCTTATATGTTTAAAGTTGTGATTTACTTTAGTACTTTTTGTCTTGAGTTTATAGTTATAATCTATATTAAAATCAGTACAAGATACTCCTGTATTAATGGAAGCAGAATTCTGCATACCCTTTTTGTGTTAAAACAGTGTAAACTTTTTGAGCACAAGTATTGAAGCATATATTTCTTTCAAAGTCCTAAAACAATATGCTAATGTGCTATATATAAAATAGAATATCAGTAGATATCTCTGAAGTATAATAAATAGATCTGGCAGACCTAAATGATTTGGCACATCTACATAACAATTTTATTAATTTCTATGAAAGTTAATTATAAATTTTTTAATATCAATTTATTATAAAGTAATTACAAAATTATTATTAAATGTGCTATAAAAATACCCCAAAATGGCATGAGTTGGGGATTCTAGAAATTCAATGTTTAGTAGAAAGCACTATTTTTAATATAATGGCTTAAGTTATGTTTATCACTATATGTAGACCTGAATTGCTGAATTAAGTTTACCATGTTGTATTCTTTTTCCTGGGGTATGGCTGCAATTCAGGGTACTGTTACCAGATGAAAACTTATTTCCTGGTTCAAGCTGTATAATAAATCAACACCCTAAATCTAGAATTTTGGGCCAACACTTAATAAATGTCAATATTGATAACAGTTCCAAATGAAGCTAGTTATTACACTGAGTTCAGTATTAAGGAAGATTCTAAAGTTTACTCTAGGACCGTGGTCTGCAAACAGCAGCTCGCGAGCCACATGCGGCTCTGTGGCCCCTGGAGTGTGGCTCTTCCAAAATATATCTCGGCCTGGGCGAGTCTGTTTTGAAGAATTGGTGTTAGAAGAAGTTTAAGTTTAAAAAAATTTGGCTCTCAAAAGGAATTTTAATCATTGTACTGTTGATATTTGGCTCTGTTGACTAATGAGTTTGCCGACCACTGCTCTAGGAAAAGCAGGAAAAAATGATATGAGCAAATGGTGTAACCTTCTGTAAGCACTGACATGAAAAGTGATGCCATATAAGCTAACCAATGGGCGTAAAACTCTGGGGGGTGAGGGCATGTTTGGGAGGGGGGTGGGAGAGCAATGGTAAGATGTGTACACATATAATACCTTAATAAAAAATGAAAAAATAAATTAAAAAAAGAAAAGTGATGCCATATATGCCATAGGTTTCCTCCTTCAAACTAAAATTTCTACTGCATTATTTACTGAGAGTCATAACCTGCGTTCCACAACCTAATTGTTTTATTTTCTCTTGGCTTCAGAAGAGAGCCCCAATCAATAACGTACCTAACCAGTGAATAAGAATGAGTTGCTTATGTGATAGGTAACTGCAGTTTTAAATTTTTTTTTTTTTAAGAAAGCACAAAAAGGTCTATTTTTAAACTTTTTGCTTCCTGGCATGGTTTCTAGAAACACATTGTGATGAAAATGGGAACTTGCTGCTTGTATTATGGAGTTTACTTCTCTGCAGATGCCCTAATTTCACCCTAGGAGGAAATTATTGAAAATCCCTTTCCACAGAAAAAGTAAATTCTCGGAAGTATCTAATAACACACACAGTCAACCCTGGAGATTGCCAAATTTTTGTAGTGTTAATGTTGCATTTAAATGTGGTTCTTAGGTATCTAATTATGCAGACCCATGGGGAATGCTCAGTAGCTATTGCCTCTGGAGAAAAGATCTTATTCTAAGGTAAATCAATGAATCTTGACAAATTTGAAAGAATTTGCTAGGGTTTAGGAATTTTGCTCTGCATGTTCACTTCCCTATACCTCTAGAAGTGAATTGAGGATATTCAGTGTGGGAGTCACTCTCAAATAAGTTTATATCCTACACTTGGTTTTCTTGTAAAAACATTCAGAAATATGAAAGTAAAAAAGTTTGACATCTAATTGCCTTCTTTTATGATTTAATTAATTGATTTAAAAATTTATTATTGAAAGTATTGCAGATGCCACTGCCTTTTAATATATAACTAGAGCCCTAGCAGGTCTGGCTCAGTGAATAGAGTGTTGGCCTGAGGACCAAAGGGTCCCGGGTTCAATACTAATCAAGGGCATGTACCTTGGTTGCAGGCTCCTCCCTAGCCTGGGCCCTGTCAGGGCTCGTGTAGGAAGCAACCAATTGATGTGTTTCTCTCACATGGATGTTTATCTCTGTCTTTCCCTCTCACTTCCACTTTCCCTGTAAACCAATGAAAAAACACCCTCGGACTAGAATTAACAACAATATACTGTATATAACTAGAGAGGACAAAAAAAGAAGCATGACTATTGAAATTTATCTGAAATAAGTAAAAGCATTTGGAAATATAGTTGAGCCCTATTGCATTATTCATTCACTCATTTGTTAATGATACAAGGTTTTATTGAGCACTAAATATGTGCCAGACACTCTCCTATATGACAAGACATGGTTGATGCCCAGAGCAATCACAGTAGAGGAGAATACACATGTTACTTCAGCGTAGTATGTTGCTTGCTATAATAGAGGTTTTCAGCAGAGTGGCAGGTGGCTGCTTTTGAGAGGTAACACACTGAGTTTCTCATGTGTCAGAAGGTCTTATAAAGAGATTTAGGGGCAAATTCTGATTTCTGATGAATCTTTTCAAGATTCAAACAATATCACCCAAACCATGTCCTTTCCTATATTTGACTCTACTTCTTTGTTATTGGTTCCATTCTTTAGCAAACTTTTTAAACTCAAGATGGGTTCTAGCAGCCTCTGTGGCTGCATAATTTCTCATTTAAACCAAGAATCAACTAATGAATGTGTAAGTAAGTGGAATAAATCAAATTTTTTTCTCTCTCCCCTCTCTCTCTTTCTAAAATCAATATTTAAAAAGTTACATTTCAATGCTTTGAGTCAAAGATATAAATGATCTCTCAAGTCCATTAAAGTCTTACCATTATGCTTAGTAGGCAGGTCTCCTTTTTTTTAGTAATGAGGTTTTACCACAGGCATAAAAGGTTAAGTGATTAGTGAGGGAGAGGCTGGGATAATGAAGGTGGGGACTGTAGCTGTTCTTTTTATTCTAAACTGGTATTTGCCTTAACTCGGTGTTTCTTTGCAAGATAAATAGCACTCCTCAGACTTTATTAAAGATTTCTCTAAGGTTCATTCAGTCAAAGGTCTTTGCCTCACATAATTATTGTAACAGAAACTGGTCCCCAACTACTTAATCTTAAAATTGTGTATCTAATGGTAATGCTTCCTTATTAGAGAAAATACTTTATTGCCCTAATCATATTAAAAAGAATGTGGCTTCTGGTGTATGAAAGGTGTATTATATTATTGCATTCCATGATTCATTTGGGTATGAAGTTTAGAAATTACTCTGAATAAGGGAGGGGGGGAGAATTTGAAACTGTACAGCAATCTTTGATGAGACAGTAGAGGAGAGGTGGAGTCATAAGGAGGTAGCAGGTCACATGTTATATAACATGCCAATAAAGACAGTCTACTAAGATCATAATGCTTGAGTGATCAATTTCTTGAGGAAATCAATGTGTTCAGTTTCTTCATGGGCATGGGCTGTCACCTGTGATTTTCTATTTTTCTGAGACTAACACAGGAGCCTGTTCAATACTGAAAATCATAAGATTTAAGAACTAGAAGAAGAGTTACAGTCTTGTTTGCATTCACTCCATCTTCATCTTCATTTAATTGTTTGAGGAAAAGCTAGGTTGTGGAGAAATGAGGTTTTCCTGCAGTACTCCTCAGGGACATTTTTCCAGACTCACGAGTGTCTAGAGACAACTGTAGTGGTGACAATAGTGGCTGTGGGGATAGCACCATCCCAATTTCACTGGGCATTGTACACTGAATGGCAAGATTATTATGCTCTCTGAATGCATAATAGCCTGGCCACTCAGTATATATATTAGAGGCCTGGTCCATGAATTTGTGCATGGGTGGAGTCTGGCCAACCTGGCCAGGGGGAGGGGACATGGCTGGTTGGCCGGCCTGCCTGCTGGTGGAACTGCTGGTTGAGGGGACAATTTTCATATTAGCCTTTTATTATATAAGATATACACTGAGTGGCCAGATTATTATGCGTTCAGAGATAATAATAATCTGGCCACTAAGTGTATATGGATGTCAGATATGTTTGTCAGTTCCTTGATTCAAAACACCAAGTGGAGCCTTGGCAGTAGTGTCTTTCCTGGTGGGTCAGTTCTGTATTGTTCTAGGAAACACTCCTGAAAGCCCTGCCTGGATCCTGCTGAGGAGTCTTTCTCCTCACCCAAAAAACCTATGTACAACTTTTGGCAAGCACAACCATAGGTGATTATAAAGGCTTTACCTGGTGGACCTCACAAGTGAACACTATCTCTGAACCCCACCTCTACATGTAAGACCTGGTGCACAGTTAGTGTATCCTTTCTCTATGGAGACTTTCAGTGGAGTCTCAGACCCCCTGGCATACCATACTCTTAAACACACTTACATTCCTAGCCAAGGCACCTTCATTCAAAAGTCTCTTTATCTGGGAACTTCTTGCAGAGTCCCTTTTCAGGTGTCTCTGCTGAGGCCACTTCTGGGGGTGAGGGAGTGAAACCTTGAAATACTTTCTCCCATTCTGACTCAGTACTAAGTACTTTGCTACCCCCCGCCCTCCCTTTCCAACTCTACTTCTCACCCCAGGATTTAACAGTGAGAAGACCCCCTACATCTATAGTGGGTCTGCCCTAGGCACTATACTGGTCTACTGGTCAACCCTCTACCACTACACATTTCCAAGGGGAAAAAATAGAATGATCTGGGAGAGTTGGCACTTGCTCTGATTTTAGCCTCTTGCTTATATGATCACAGTAAGTGATTACAGGCTTGATTCTTACTTTTATTTTGGCTTGTTGTTTTAATGGTCTTCTCTGACACCTGGCAGCTCAGTTTTCTCTCAAGAGCTACTGGGATCTTGACACTGACACTCCAAGTGAACCAATGGTTTTGTTTAAAATACTTTGTATAAAATCCCTCTCAGTTTAAAACTTTTTGATTGGTTCTTTTTTTTTTTCCCTCTGCTGAACCCTGGCCAATACAGGATTTGTTCCCAAGAAGTGAAGTTGCATTGGCTTAATGGCCAAACAGTTCTCATAGGCTGGAAAGCAGGTTATTCTTGTCATGCCATGACAAATATTTGATAAAACAAATACTTTAATCTTTGAAAGCAGGTATGGGGCTACTGAAACTCAGAAAAGGTCAGGATGTCGGTAGGTGATAAATGCTACTTTCTACTTTTAACTAAGCTTTAGAGCGAGATAAACTGAAGTAAGATTTAGCTCACTTGCAAGCAGGGATGAAAAGAACACAGCTCTGCTAAGGGCAGCTTGTCCTGGCTGTGCTGCACTTAATATTGACTGATAGTCCAGTATTTTGAGGCTTCACAGGTTGGAAAGGTTAATAGCTTCTTTATCTCAGACAATAAAGTGTGATCTCAGCCTTCCTAAAGTGTTCATTAAGTCTTTTTGGCCAGATAACAGAGCCAATTTAGTAGCCAGACTAAAGGTGTTGGTTTTGAATGGAAGCTTGTTCTTCCAATGGCATTGCCAACGGCCAGGTATAGAGATCAGCATCTGATATGTAGAAAGGCTCAATATTGTTATTGTTACTGTTTTGTTTTAATCTTAAAAATAAGAGGTCTCTTATTCAATCCTGAGAATCTTGGGGCCTTTGTTAAAAGAAACACACACACACACACACACACACACACACACACACACACACACCTTAGTTTTAACCAACAATTATTTCAACAGTCTGTTATTTTAAGATCTGTGGGTGACAGACAAGAACTATGATACTGCTTTCTAGTTCCTAATTCAGTAAAGAAAACCAAATGATCACTAAACACATTTAACTTATGAAATCTTTGTCTTCAAACAGTTCGTGGACTTATTTAGGTAGACCAACATGTTATATATTGTTCTAGAATTTACTCTGGATGCTATCACAGAACTTCAAGAAGCATTAGGGAAGATGCATTAGTCTGCTATGACCACTGTAACAAAATATCAGACTGGGTAGCTTAAATAACAAATATTTATTTCTCACAGTTTTGAAGCTGGAAAGTCCAAGATGAGGTTTGGTTTCTCCTGAGATCTCAGGATGCTATCTTCCGTAGGTAGTCAATCCTTGGAGAAATGACTGATTCTAAGAAATCAGTCAAGAAAAATACAGGATGAACCTGGAACACTTTGTAGTGCCAGAAAGTAAGAAAGTGCTTAAAATAAATGCCCAAATAAATGGGATATGCCAAGGAGACATAAGAACTAATTGAAAGAGCTTCCAGTTGCCCAAAGTGCAACCATTTGAGCAAAATTAAGTAATATCAAATTATAATCCAAAGTATAAAATAAATACTCATAAATTTATACCGATATAAGTAAATGATTAAGTAAATAATTAAATGGAAGGGAACAGACCAATCTCCTATGTAGAATTCCAAATAACTTGTGCAGATCCTTTGCCCTGAAGGAGGTGGTCATACTCTACTCCCTAAGTGAGGACTGTACATAGATAGTGACTTCCATCCCAAGAGTACAGAGTAGGATGGGGAACAAAAGAGTAACTTTACAGTGAAGAACCTGACTCCACTACTTTATCCACTACTTTACTGTAGATAGTATGATGAATTATGTAGATATTGATATAATGTGATAAAAATGACACTTTAGCTCTGCAGTCTTTTTTTCTCCAAACCCATAACTAATCATAAGGAAAACATGAGAAAGATTCCAACTAAGAGATATTCAGTAGAGTACTTTACTTGTATTCCTTGAAATTGCCAAAGTCATCAAAAACAAAGAAAGTGTGAGAAACCGTTACAACCGAGAGGAATCTAATGAGACATGACAACTAACCAGAATGTGATATACTCAATGAGATCCAGGAACAGGAAAAGGACATTAGGCACAGACGCAGGAAATCCAAATAAAAATGTATTATATTGATTCATTAATTAGTACAAGTGTACCATATATAATCAAGAATCTTGACTTCGATGCTTGCTGATGACTTTTAAATCTTATCCCTCTACTTTCCATTTCTGCCCCATATCTGGGCAAGCTAATTAGAAACCTTGGGTGCTTCCTCCTTAGTGCTGGTGGGAGATTCAAACCACATAAGCTCCTGACCACACAAAGGAACTCTCACCCTGATCTAACCCTCTAACGACTGTGACAACCCGAAGGCAGGCTCCTTTCCCAGCTCTCTCAAGATGTTTGAAACTAAACCTAGAAAACCTGCTCTACTCTCTTCAAAAAGCCTCATTATATAAGTAATAAATTTTTCATAGCCTCTTGATATGTGTGGCATCATCAGTTATGACATCCAAACTGAATTTCAGGTAGGAAGTGTCTATCTGGTTTCTTCAGAGTTGCTGTAATATGATATTAATATAAAATGTTAAATTGGAAAAACTGAATTTGGAGTATATAGGAACTATCTTTGTATTTTTCCATCAATCAAAAACTATTTAAAAATAAGGTTGGTTTTTAAAAAAAGTCTTTGCACCATAGCTCTAGATGACTGAGATATAATCTAACTCTGTCTTTGGGTCTATTATGGACTGAATCTTGGTGTCCCCCAAGATTTCTATGTTGATGCTATAACACCAATGTGATGTATTAGAAGGCAGGGCCTTTGGGGGGCACTTAGGTTGAGATGAGGTCCTGAGAGTGGAGCAGCCACTGTAAGAAGAATAAGAGACACCAGAGCTTCCTCTCTGCACCATGTGAGGACACAATGAGAAAGTGGCTGTCTGCAAGGCAGGAAGAGGGTCCTCACCAAGGACCAAGTCTGTCAGCATCTTGATCTTGGACTTTCTACCTGCAGAACTCTGGGAAATAAATGTTTTGTTTAAACCATCCAGTATATGATATTTTGTTCTAATGGTCCACGCAGACTAAGACAAGGTGAGGCTTCTTCTGAAGAGACCACTTAGTGTTGCTAGAACATTCTTGTCCTAGGTACAAGTCAGAGTCATTTTAAGTCAAATTGGGTTTCCTTGTAATTTACTTTTATTAGATAATATTTTAAACAAACAATACAGGTAATAGATTTATCTTTTTCCTCAATCAGTCATAGAGATGGCAGTTTTAGCCAAATGGCAACCACTGGCATAGCTCTCATCAGGAATAGTAATAACCTCATGATTGCTACTCTGAATGATGCTTCTGTAAAGGGCATGTATGGCTCAGAGCAGAGGTCTAATCATCAGGCAGAATATATTGCCTTCAAAGCACATTACTTGTATTTCTATTAGCATTTGTTTATTTGCATCTTATGTAATGATAATGATGATAATCCTGCATACTAATCCCCAAAGACATGCTAAGCCTTTTCCATGGATTATCCCCCTTAATCCTCATTGTACCTAGAAAGGGAAGCATCCTGATTTCTAAATGAGAAATTAAAGCCCAGGAAAGGTTAAGCAGCTGCTTAAGGCTTTCCAGTTAATAAGTGGCAAAACTGGATTCAATCCCAGTTCCCTCTGACTACAGATCCTGAGCTTTTCCCACTAGATTATAGCACCTGTTATTTACATACCAGAGCCTCGCACATAGATTTGAATTCCTTGGGAGTGAGATTTGCATTTTATCCATTTTTTTGGATCCCCAAACACAACTTAGATCCATACCTGGAAAAGATGTTTACTCAACTTATTATTGATTTTCCCCCCTTTGGTTGCTTTACTTAATCACATTTAAGAAGAATCTTCGCAATTATTTTCAACTTCTTAAGTAATCATAATTTTTATGGGTAATTAATACTGCCAATAAGCCTGAGCTTATGGAATTACACAGGAAAAATAATCATTCCCACTAGAAACGAAATAGTGATAATAACTGCCACTAAAATTCAGCTGTGTTGTGCTTAGTATTCACTTTTCCCTGAGCTAGGAAAGCCATTTTTGTCCTGTTTCTTGAGGTTCGGGTAGAACAGAGGCTGTCAAGAGCTCTTGTGGTAGAGCAGGTGCAATTATTATTATTTGTATACAGATTCCGGATGATGACCTTGATGCCTAAAATCTCAAAGCCCATTCAAATTGTGATTCGATTCCAGGCAGCTCTCTGTTTTGAAGGAGAGGTATAGTGTGTGATAACAACTTTAAAACTTAAAGCATTTCTGTGTCAAAAGTCATCAGGTAAATGTAAATGAGAACTGTATGTCTGGTTTTATGGGTTTATTTGTACTGGTCCCTGATAAAATGAATCTGTTGCAAAGTACTATCTTCCTTTATCTGAAGGGGTGCTTTGTCATCACAGATATGATGAGGATGAGGTCCTGCTCTCCTATATAATCAAAGGAGGACAATTCCTTTGCTATAGTTACTAATGTTCTAAGTGATTTTGCACATCTTCAGATTTCTGAAGCACTTTTGGCTAAATCCAAAGCACGTTCTCTTGTCTATGGTTCTCTCTCTTTGGCCTGACAGCGTAGAAATTCATTGCAGCTCTTAGAACAAGTTGAAGTAAATTGCTTAGATCTTTGTAACCTATAAAAATCCTTGTGCAATTATAGTACTCAATATTTAGGACTCACATTGAGACCAGTACCTAAGTAGATGCTGGGTGGTAAGTGAGCTTTGCACAAAGAAAGCCCAAGTCCTAATTCCTCCATTTTGCTACTAAACAGCTCTATGATATCAGGAAAGGTTTGGGCCTACTTTTATGCAATATTCTAAGTGGGTGAATTCTGAATTTAATATTCTATAGTTCTAAAATTCTATTGTGGAAACACAGGCATGTAAGGTGCACCATAGTCTGAGAAGCTTTTACACTTTGATTTCATTAATAATACATTTGAATTTTCATAGTTCGTTTTGGAGGTAACTTAGTTGGTTGAAAATAATTTATACACTTAGGTTTAGATTTGACAAGGTTTCTATTCGGGAAAATGTGTAGGTTTGCTTATAATTTTTGTAGAAGTATGTAAGTAAAAAAGAGAAATTTGATAATAGGAAGCTATGTGGATCTATTGGGTTAAAAAACAACAAAAATCATTTTTGGCTCAATTAAGAACCTACCTAATTAGTTGACTTTCTGCTACTAAGAGGCCTTTTAAAAGCTTTTGCTCAAGTACTGTTTGAGAAAGTGCTTATTTTGAAGATGCATCCAGGGTTCTCTATCCCCCACTTAGAGAAACAAAAAGTAACTTATAGAAAGCACTAGAGAGCACCACAAGTTTGGGAAGGTCATAAAGCTAAGGAGAGTTGGGGAAATGGGTGGTCAGAAAGGATTTTGGAGGTGCTGATGGGATTTGGAAGTGTATTTTTACCCAAGACAAGTATCCTACTGTATGCGGGGGTAGGTAATACTCTGGGCAGGTAGAACTAGTTTGTAGCCTGAGGTATTCCAGAGCATTGTGACATGTCTGCCTAACTAAACACAAGTGTTCATGTCAATGGTAAAGAGGTAAAATCATTTTCCTGCTCTTCCAAGACATACAACATGCTTTGATGCCTTTGGAAAGCCGAGAAGCTGAATGCTGATACAAATGATAATATAATAATCATTGATATTTACTGAGAATTTTTTGAGTGCTGGAATTATACCATCTATTATAATGTCAGGACAATATAAAGCCACAGCAGACAACATGGTATTTGTGTTAGTAGAGACATAGAAGAGACAAAGAGACCAAAAACAGGACTCTACATGTAAGATCTATTGACTTTTAACAAACTCATTGACAAAAAAAACAAAAAAACACATACAAAAAACCCTTCATATTTTTAATAAATTATGCTGTAACAACTGAATATCCATACACAAAAATAAAATTAACCTCTACCTCATGCCATACATGAAATTTAATTGAAATAAATCATAGATCTAAACATGAGAGCTAAAACTATACAACTAAAAAACAGGAGACAATCCTTATGACCTTTGGGTAGGCAGACTTTTTGACAGGATATCAAAAACACTAAATATTAAAAATATATGTTGGGCTTATCAATATTGAAACCATCTACTCTTCAAAAAAAGCTGTTAAGGAAATAAAAAGTAAACTATGAACTAAAGGAAAATACTTTCAATCTGTTTACCTGACAAAAGCTTTGTATTCAAAAAACAACCTCCATAATGCCTTTAACTGTGACATAAGGAGGAATAAAATAATTTTAAATAAAGTGTGTGACAATGCCTAAGTGAAGTAATCAGATGTTTACAATTAGAGGTAAATCATTCTGATTGTGACAGCTGGGAATTCAGAATGACACCAGGAATAGGACTGGTGTCTATGGCATGATTTTCTGAAATGAAGAACTGTTGTAAATCTCTGAACAAAACCAAGGAATCTTTTATTTTTGTTTTCATGGTAGTTGAATTCCTGGAGATTTCAACGTGTACTAAAGTTATTCAAATAGACTTTCTGTTTATGTGTAAAATGTGGTTAGGGTCTCAGCTGGGACTATTAACAGATGTCCATCCATAAGAAAATCCTATAGTGTTTTAAAATTACACAAGTTACAATTCTTTGATATGTGAGACTGTGCAACTCATTGCAGACTCAAACTAATAAACACTATTGATGTTCCTTAATCATTGCGACAATAAAACAAAAAAAAATACAAAAAAACTGCCTCCCCCCTCCCCCAAATTCCAACACTGTCCCCTAGGGGGAGACACCATCCCTGAAGGAAAACACATCAGTGCAATCAAGAAAAAACCTATTTCCCAGATCAAGCAATACCTAAATGGGGAATTTTTCTCTGTTCCTATCGCCTAATTTCTCCCCCCACCCCCACCCCAGATAACTGCATAAAGGCCTACCAGTTTCTACAATTTGAAATATCTATTTACTTTAGAAGTAAGGATGTTTTAGCAAAACGATGGCCATCATCTCTGCGGAATTGTTCGGTGGCACATAGAAGGAAGCCAGCAGCTGCTGCCTTGGTTGGTTGCCTGTAAAAGCTGACAAATTGAATACTTTCAACCTTGACAGTGAATGGAACACATTTAGAGAGATGTCAGATTGAAAGCTGGTCCCTGCAAACAGCTTGGCAGAGATGAAAAGACCCTGCAGGCTAGAGCCCGAGTCCCCAGAGCTTGAGCTAACAGTGGCTGGGCCCAGCTCTCCCTCCTCCTTTGAATAAGCCCCAGAGCTTCTGCCGTTGGTAATGGCTGTGCACACAGGCTCTGCTTTCCAGAGTGACCTCTCCTGGACAGGGATCCAGAAACGGTGCTTCTCTTGGCTCCCCGCTTTTGTCAGTAGCATAAATTTCATGGTAATCATCTTGATGGTGCTACTAAAAACACCAGTTAAAAATGGCATCGCTTGCCTTGGCTGGAGTGGCTGAATTGGTTGGAATATCATTCCATGCACTGAAAGGCCGCAGTTCCCATTCCTGCTCAGGGCGCATACCTGGGTTGTGGTTTTGTCCCCAGTCCTGATGCATGGGGGAGGCATCTAATCAATGTCTCTCTCGGTTTCTGTCTCAGCCTCTTCCTCCCTCCCCCCACCCCACTTCCTTTCTTCCTTTCCCTTTCTCCCTCCCTCTCTCCCTCTCCTCTAAAAATAAAATAATAATAATAATAAATTGCATAGCTTTTTTTTTTTTTTAATCAGGCTTACAGATGCCTTCACACTTTTGCTACAAATGCACTTAAGCTTTAATCTCAATGGAATGAAGTCTCTCAGATGGATTTGGGAGAAAAGGAAATGCAGACAATTTCAGAAATATAATGTATAGCACCTGCTTTGAAAATACCACTTCTGATTGGGAACTTTGCTGGCAGCCTCTGTCATAAAAACGGTGACTCATGCCAAGATTGTGTTCTTGGGTTTTTGCAGACATTAAAGCCTCAGTCATGTCTGTCCCACAGAGTCAAGCTAGCAACAAAATGATCCAGGATGACGAGGAAAGCCCCTTTCATTTCATTCCATCTGGAACCAGGAAAGAGTGATCGGAAAATCCAGTGCATATGGCATTGATGAAGAGAGCATCTTCCTTTCCTCCTGCATGTTAAAAACATTTTCAAAGATGTGTTGAGAAGTCAGAGCAGGAGGGGTCCATATGGTGTCGCTTAGAGCAACACCTAATCTGATATTTACATCATCCTTGTAATCTATCATACAGACTAAAACCAACTCCTTGCTATTTGAAAATGTGTGACATTTATAAATATATGAGACTGCTGGAGACTCTGATAGGGGTAGAACCCAAACACCTGCCTTTTAAAAGTGTTCTCCCTCAAATATTAGAATAATTCTTCTCTGGTATCAACAATACCCTTGGCTTCTGATGTGATGTGGTTTCCAGACTTGATGGCAACATGCTTTTTTTCTTTGTATGGAAATCAGTTTGTGTAAGTCCTTCTAAAAAATGGACTTTCAGAACTAAGAATAGTTCTTCCAGATGCCTTCTGACTGATGAACAATAGATTGGATTTTTTAGGATTATCTCTTCTTGGTTAGACCAATATTCTTTCTTTTTAGTGTGGTTGGCAATTATTTATTGAAGAGACCCTCTTAATTAAAAACAAAAGCATAAAAAAGAAAATCCAACTTTGTAAAGCAGGCTCACAGCCAATCCCTGCCATTTCTTGCCTGAGTTTTCCCTACCAGAAGTGAGTAAGAGGGACTGTGAGGGAGATGCTAGCAATGGATTTCTTTAAAATGTCACCTTGACTGATATTCAGGTCTTTAATGGTCAGTCATTGTGTCAGCTAATGGGTACAAGAGCTGGAAGGTTAAAAATAATATCAAGATGTGCCAGTTTAGTGTAACTTTAGAAAATGTATTAAAACAATTTACCTCATCAAGAGAAATACAGAAAATATTTAATAAAATATTCAATAAAATTCAACACCCTCTCATTAAAAAAAAATAAATAAATAAACCTAAAACTTTCTGCAGATTAGAAGGAATTTCCCTAACTTGACCAATGGAATATACCAAAAACTTACAGGAAAACCCATATAGAATGCCAAACATTTAGAACAGGGGTCCTCAAACTTTTTAAAGTGGGGGCCAGATCACGGTCCCTCAGAGAGCTGGAGGGCCGGACTATATGAACTACTAATTCCTACTGTAACACCTTGGCTGCACTCACTGCCCAAAAAACCTGGCAGGCAGGATCAGACTCCCCTGGGGGCTGCATGTGGCCCGCGGGCCGTAGTTTGAAGACCCCTGATTTAGAACTATTTCGTTTAGAATTAGGTGAAAATGAAATTTCTCATTCCACTTTTATTCAACAATACAACGGAGTTCCTACCAATATAACAAGAAAAGGAAACAAATTATAAAAAAGAAAGATGAATGTGAAGAAACACACTGTTGCTTTTTGTAATTGGGTATGATTGTCTTGATAGAAATCCAAGAGAATCTATAAATTTTTAGAATTAATAAGAGCTCAGTACAATTCAATAATAATAGTAATAAATCTAGAAGGTCTTTGTCAATCCGAGTAAAGTATGGGCTTCTATTAATAATATATCAATGTTGGTTCATTGATTGTGATAAATATACTAATGTAAGTTGTCAATAATAGGGGAAAGTAGCTATGGAATATATAGACATTTTTTGTACTACCTTCTCATTTTTTCTGTAAATCTAAAACGGAACTAAAAATAATCTTAAAAATGGGAAACTTAAAAATAGGTTTTACACTGCAGGTTTTCTCAGAGGTATCCCCATACTAAGGCAGTGTTCCACAATTTTCAAGGAAAACAGCTTTGGAAATAGGGCTCAGCTTTCCTAGCTCAGTTGAGTCTTCATCAAAGTCAAGCCTGAGACATCCCTGTTCCCAAATTGGAATGCCCCATGCAGTGATGTCTGGAGACATGAAAGCATTTTGTCTTCTATATTTATGTCAAGAACTCTCCTCTAAGCCGTTCCCTTTGTTCTGGTACTTCCTCCTTTCCATGTAAAAAGTGAGAGGAAGTAGCTGAAAATAAATAAAAACTAGGCTAAACCAAGCGTTTACAGCCAAGTCTGGCTCACACACCTCAAAGGAGGTGCTTTAGGTGAACAAAAAGTAGCCACGGACAGTAGGAAGCTCTGTTAACGCCAGTCTGTGGGTCTCTTTGGGAAGGATTCCCCAAGGGAAGGTTTGCTTCAAACTGGCCTGATGGCCCTATTAGAAAAGTTATGTCTTTCAGCTCTTACCCTTCGCCCTGCCCTTCACCTTGTTTTTGTTTTTTTTTTTTCTTTTATATTTTTATTGATTTTAGAGAGGGAGAGAGAAAGAGAGATAGAAACATCAATGATGAGAGATGGAATCATTGATTGGCTGCCTCCTGCATGTCCCCTACTGGGGACCGAGCCTGCAACCTGGGCATGTGCCCTTGACCGGAATTGAACCCCAGGACCCTTGAGTCCACAGGCGACACTCCATACACTGAGCCAAACCACAAGTGTCCTTCACCTTGTTTTATTACTGATGTGTCCACAGTGTCTCCTATGCCCAGGAAGAACACTCCAGACAGCAGGGACAGGCTTAGCCACTCCCTCCTCAGCAGCTTTGCTCCTTGCTGGAGACACCCAGCTCCCTGGAACTCTTGCCCCAGGAAGGTCCTCCCAGGTTGCTGAATGAGAAACTGACAGCGGTGTGTGTGTGTGTGTGTGTGTGTAAGGAATGTTCATGTTCATTCCTCTGGTTGAAATGAAATCATCCCTGGATTTCTGACCTTACCACATTCTCTTTTCCATTTTCACCCTCGGACATGATTTAGCGGGCATGGCACAAATTCTGCGATTGTGTCAGGTTTGAAAGATGTCCTGGCCCAGGGAAAGCAGCAGCCAAGGAGAAGTCTGGCAAACAGGTTCTGCTTTTAGAGATGCTACTTAAGAATTAGATGACATTTATTGAGTACTTACTATGTTCCAAGCACCATATGAAGAACTTTGCATTTGTCATTTTATTTAATTTCACAACTATATGAGCTAACTTTATGTACCTTCCCTTTCAATGGATGAGAAGTAAATTAATCCAAGTCACACAGCTAGGAATTGCAGAGGCCAAGTTATAACTTAGGCAGTTTGTCTCCAGAGCGACATTCTTACCTATCATAGCTTTGTATGTCTCTCTGTACAATTTGGGCCTCATTTTCTCTTTTGCAAAATCACGCCATGGCTAAATAAATGAGATGCAGTCCTTAATTATTAGTGATTAATTCCTTGCTATCCCCAACAGGCATAACATTTTGAAGGAGGTGAGAGTTAAACTTTCTAAAAAAAAAAAAATCAGTGTATTCCCTTTGACTTTATGGAAAGATTTCACTACGGCTAAAAAAAAAAAAAAAAAAAAAAAAATCAACTCTCTACCAGACTAAAATGCTATTAGACATTCAACTACGTGTTAGCACTGTGCCTTAGTTGGAATATGTTACTCAAGAATTGAGATTTGCCATGAAAACCTGGAAAACATTATGTTCTCATATTTTAGCAAATATGATTTGGTTGGCATAACTGTGTCTAACCAGAGAAGACTGAGAGATGTGATTTGATTGGCATAACTGTCGTCTAACCAGACAAGATTGAGAGATGCAATTGGTAACATTTTAATCTAGATAATCTTGGAGTGAAGCAGTTTCTTACTGTTAACCAAAAAATTAAACAGCATACACCAAAGGACCAACTCTTGTAAAATAAACGACTTCAGGGGATTTGTACTACTGCTGGGGTGTAATTGGGTGAAAGTAGTTAATGGCTGAAGAATAGGATGAAAGCGAAAGCGGGACATTATTTGAAGTTGAAACTTGTGCTTCAGTTGGAGAAGGTGCAGATAAGTCAGAATTCAGGGACTTTTAGACATTTTTCAGAGGGGTCATACCCAGGGGTTCCTTACAGTGAGGGGTTTCTTCGTTTGCCATCGTGATTAAGGTCCTAGTGATGTAGGTGACCTACTCTGTATCATAATTACCAGTCCTGTGAGAAAACCATTTTAAATGCCATGTCCTCCTGTACCCGGATCAGTAGGTGAGTCAGTAGCTGGATCGGTAGTCTCCCTTAAGGAGAATAGTGTAGTTGAAGATTCTAATAAGGAATGAATCACAACCACATCTGTATTAGCCTCTGGGTTGTAGTTAAGGTACAAGGTAAAAAAAAAAATGTACTTCCAAACCACCTCCCCTAGGCAGCTGGTCCTGAGAGCTCATTGAATTTGAAGGTCTGGCCCAGCAGGCGAGAGACTTGTCACGGAAACCCCTTTGATTGATTGCTGAGGCTTTGCATATCCTGTTTGATTAAATGAGTGCATTCAGGTGCAATTGGCTAGAGCTTGAGAAGTCTGTCTTTTTTTTTTTTTTTTTTTTTTTTTTTTTTTTTTAATTGTTTCAGTGAATCTCTTTATTCTGCCACTCAGAATTCTCCCACTTAGAATCCTTTTTGGCTTATTTAATTATTTGCTAAGGCTGCATTTCCAACAGGGTTGTGGTCCTTCCTTCTGTGCCTTGATCACTGAGACACACACAAACAGCATCTGTGGCAGCTCAGACCTTAGTCCCTTTTTCTCCTAATGGCCTTCAATATTTAGTGGAAGAATCAGGCTTCTGCTAGATCAACTGAAACTTTCTAAAATCCTCTTTGGAAACAAATGATTTTAAACTCAGTCAATGTTGTTGGAATATTCCCTCAGGGATGTTAGGTAATGGGGTACAGCAGAGGGGCCAGCGAGCTTCCAGGGGTGCTGAGCAAGTAGCTGGCATTTTAATCTCTTCTGCCTCTTTCCACTATTTCCACCAGTTGTAATTCTGCCCATTATGCTCAGAATCGGCACTACTTCATCTTTTAATTCTCCTTTAATGAACTCCCATATTACTGTGCTTCATACACTTTGTGTACCCCTTTCTTGTAATTCTAGTCTGAAAGTTCTTGTCACTTTTCTGCCCTTGAGGCCCTTCAAGGGGAGGGAGCAGGTCTAATTCAAAGACCTTTGCACAAAGTTCCCACATTTACCGGAGGCCCGATGCACGAAATTCGCCTTCTGGATGGTCCGCAATTTTGCTGTTTGTTCTAATTAGCATATTAGCTCTTTATTAGATAGGATTTCCTTCAAGTTGCTTGATCTTACTGGCCTCAGCTATTGTCTTTAGTTCTAGAAGGTTGTGGTTTTTTTGGAAGGGGGGAGGAGGTGAGAGGTGGAGGGGTGGGGTGGAGAAGGCTTGGCTAACTGGATTCCCTCAATGTGAGAAGAAATAGCTATTTTCAATTGAACTTTTTGGTTGCAGAGAAGGAAAGAGGCTTCTTCAAGGTCATGTCCTTGAAGATGAAAGCACAATAAATAACCAGCTTTAAACCCATTATTTTGTAAGCTAAACAAAATAAGCCAGTCAGAGAAAGACAAGTATCACATGATCTCAGTCATATGTGGAATCTAATGAACAAAACAAACTGTTGAACAAAATAGATCCAGAGACATGGAAGCATGGAACAGGGTAACGAATCTCAGAGGGAAGGTGGAGAGGGGCTGGGTGGGAAGAGATCAACCAAAAAACTTGTATGCACATAAGCATCACCCATGAACACAGACAGTAGAGTGGTGAATGCCTAGGACAGGGGGGTGAGGGCAGGTTAGAAGGGATCAGTGGGGGAAAAGGGGGACATATGTAATATTTTCAACAATGAAGATTTAAAATACAAAAAATAAAATTAAAATAAATAAAAACATGTTTTAAAATGTCTACTTTAGGACCGAATTTTAATCAAATTCTATGTTGTTATTTTTCTTACAAGCTAAATTGGTATTTGATTCTAAATCAATACTGGTCATCATAGGTATAACAAAATAATTCACCGTTGGTCAACAACTTCTGAATTTGTAATGTAAAGTGGTACCAAAAACATGCTAAGGAAGAGCAAGGTTTCATTTATTTAGTAAATTTTACCTGGAATCACTGTTACACATTTAGGAAGATAAAGATACTAAACAACCAAAATGGTCTGCTTAAAATCAGAGCTTCTAACTTCCTCAGTGAGGCCGTTGACAGTTTTCATGTGTAATTATGAATCTTTCCGAGTCACTGCCAAAGCATTTATTCCTGCTTTATTTCTACTTCTGAATATTTTCAAGTAGGTGGGCATCAAAAATGTAGGAAAAGCATCTCATTCTCTATGGAGTTTATCTGATATCAGAAAGTATAAAGCATAAGTAATAAATTAAGTAAATGCTATAAGTAATCATTTTGAGTCCACCTTTAAAAAAATAACCTCCAAAAAGTACAACATATATTTTCCTCTTAGCACGTTCCATGTTCTTCATAAAACATTTTCTTTTGTTCACTCTCGCTGGCCTTTTTCACTCTTTTCTCATTTCTTTCTCTTTTCATGGGCCAACTGATACACTCATAGTTAGTAATCTCTGTACCATTTTTTACCTCAATACTAACCATTTCCATTAACATCAATTTTGAAACGCTCTTTTGCCATCATATCACAGATCACAGAACCTCAGACATCATTCAATCCAACCATGTCTTCACTGCAGAAATCTCTCCACATCATTGAATTCCATTTTCCTCTTCAGCCTTTTACTCCAAGACACAAGCCTTTCTACCCGTGAACAAATTTAGTTTCCCTTAATTATTTTTTTTTAAATAAATATATTTTTATTTACTTCAGAGAGAGGAAAGGAGAAGGGAGAGAGAGAAACATCAATGATGAGAGAGAAGGAATGCAGCCCAAAATCCGGGCATGTGTCCTGACCAGGAACCGTGACCTCCTGGTTCGTGAGTCGACGCTCAAACACTGAGCCACACAAGCCCAATTTCCTTAAGTTTTTTATGTTGAGTCCAAATGTTTTTGCCTTTCATTTACTCCTATTGCTCTTAGGTTTGCCGTCTGGAGCCACATGGAACCAGTCTAACCCTCCACAAAATTGCAGATGTTTGCCATGTCAAATCTTCCTTAAATCCTCCCTAGACTTTATATCCACAGTATTCTTAAATTGTTTCTATTTTTTTAAATTTTTACTTTTCAAGTACAGTTGACACACCATGTTATGTTATTTTCAGGTATACAACATAGTGATTAGACATCATAACTTATGAAGTGATCACTCTGGTAAGTCTAGTACCCATCTGGCACCATACGTACTTATTACAATATTATTGACTATATTCCTGGTGCTATTTTTTATATCCACATGATTCTAAATTGTTTTTATAACCTAGTTTTGAGATACTTTATCACCTGGTCATCATTTGCCAATGTCTCTCTAATACTGTTCAACACTCCAGGTGTTATTTAATCTGTGCCAAGCCCCATGGAATTGATCTGAAGTTTCTTAATCCTCCTTTCACACAACATTGCATTAAAATTCCCGTCAATTCTGTAATTACTCATAATAAACCTGTGTTCATCAAAACCACCAGGTCTTTTACACAAGAATTCTTTTTAGGTCTGACTTTCCTTATGTTTAGAAAACATAATTTTTGTAAAAGAGTTGAGGGCTTTTCCTTCGTTAATTGAAATTAATCATTCCGGCCAGTTAAAATGATTTTTAAATCATTTGTGATCCATTAGCAATTTTTAGACATTTATTTAAAAATAATTACCTGAAACCTGGATATGTGCCCTCTCTGGGAATTGAAACCACCACCTTTCGTTGCAGGGGATGACGCTCTAGCCAACTTAGCCACAATGTAGGGCTAAATCTTACTTACATTTAATATTATTTTTTCAGGTGTACAGCATAGTGGTTAGATAATCATATACTTTACAAAGTGCTCCTCCAATATTTCCAGTCCTCACCTGGCACCATACATTGTTATTATGATATTATTGGCTACATTCCCTAGGTTGTACTTTCTATACTCGTGACTATTTTGTGACTGCCATTTTGTACTTAATCCCTTCACCCTTTTCACCCACTTCCCCAACTCCCCTTAAAGCAATAAAATTACTAGCTATTGAGCTAAAGAACTTGGATAGCAAAGCAAGAAATATGTAATATCAACATTAATTAGAGTACACAAATTATTTTAAAAGCGATAATGAAATACCAACCCCCTATCATTAATGAAAATGAATAAAACATGACAAAAACTTGGGTCTGTTGCACATTGCAAGGGTGAAGAGGCCTGGCCTTATTTTCCCAAATCCTGCTTTTTAATTAATTTATCCTACTGATTTTCTGGAACATGCTCCTACTTTTTTTCTTTTTCAATCAAATTTAGATTCTGCTTTTAGTCTTCACAGTGATACTGTCCTGAATGTGTTTGG
This sequence comes from Pipistrellus hanaki, assembly GCF_964339955.1. NCBI lineage: Eukaryota > Metazoa > Chordata > Mammalia > Chiroptera > Vespertilionidae > Pipistrellus > Pipistrellus hanaki. Next base: position 31,902,451 of record NC_140516.1, on the reverse strand, counting down.
GCTGTGTTTGTCACAGCTGTTATCACTCCCATATGCTTTCTATCTTTCAAGGATTCTTCACCATTTCTTTCTTTCTTTCTTTTTAATATATTTTATTGATTTTGTACAGAGAGGAAGGGAGAGAGATAGAGAGTTAGAAACATTGATGAGAGAGAGTCATCGATCAGCTGCCTCCTGCACACCCCCCACCGGGGATATGCCCGCAACCAAGGTACATGCCTCTGACCAGAATCAAACCCAGGACCCTTCAGTCCCTAAGCCGACGCTCTATCCATTGAGCCAAACTGGTCTCGGCTCTTCACCATTTCTGTGTTCCTGCTCTGTTGTACTTTATCCATAACATCTACATCAGCATCTGTTAAGATCATCTATATCTGGTCCTATCTACAGCATCTATAAATCCCTTACAAGAAGGAAAGAGACCACCTTGCTCGTAATGCCGTGGCACAGACACATGGACTGCAGAGGTGACATATGTGAGGTTGAATTGCTTGTGTCAGTCTGTGAGTCAGCAGTGGCAGTTTGCAGTGATTCCTATTCTTCCTGACTTTCTGAACAGTGGCAATAACTTCCCTGACCCTTACTTTACCAGTCATCTCAATGGATTTGTAACTCCTTAATCTCTGATTATGTCTCTTTTTAGTTGTAATGCCTCAAGCAATTTCTGCTTTCTTGACTGAACTCTGACTGATGCATGGAGTTTCTATAACTTGTCCAAGGTCACATGGGTGACTAAGATTTAAACCCAGATCTGTCCAGCTTTACACAATGTGTATTTTGGTAAGTTCTTGGTCTTTTTCTCAATCTCTTCTGAAGTGCTCTACATCTCTCAATGGCGAATAATATATTTAGAGTTTTATAGAGGAATAAGATTATATGTATATCTATATATATAAAACCCTAATATGCAAGTAGACCGAACAACCAAATAGCCGGTAGCTGTGACATGACCTGACATGACTAGGGGGTATGCACGGAGCATGGTGGGTGTTGGCAGCAGGTGGCAGAGTGAGAAACATGGTAGAGCAGGTGAGAGGGGGCTTTAGACCTAGGAGGGTTGCCGGTCACTGTCATCAGGGCAAGCCTCTGGTGATTACTGAAAATTCTTTGTTTCTACATGCCACAGTCTCACTGGGCACTCTCAACTGCTGCTAGTGTGGCCCCACTCACACTAGCAGCCCAGTGCCAGCTCTGATTGCTCGGTGCCGTCAGCAGGTGCGAGTGGCAGCTGCTGGCCCCGATTACCCTTCAGGGTTTCTCTACCTCTCCCTGCTCTTGAGGGTGATAGGGGCCAGCAGCCTCTTCTCACAACTGCTGCTGGCACCAGCCCCCATCGCTCCATGCTGTCAGGTGCAAGCAGGCACAGGGGCAGCAGTGGGAGTGGGGCTGCCAGCACACAGGAGACCAGGGTCTGTGGCTGGAGGGGCTGGGCAGGGGTGCAGATATTGGGCAGAGACCTGCCCCTGTGCCCACTATAGCCCACAGTTCCTTTTAGGGTGCACGAATTCGTGCACTGGGCCCCTAGATTTGAATAAGACTTTAAAGCACTTTGAACTTTCTTAGATCCATTTGAAGGAGTTTGGGGTAAATTAAAATATATAACCACAAGCGAATAAGGAAGAGAATTATTTGGAGATTTGACTTAATCCTTTATTTATTATTTTTCATATAGTAGTCATGGACTAAAGAGAGAGGCTAGTAGAAACAAGAGATTTATTGTGATTTGAGATGCTGTGACTTCCTGACCTAGTTATAGCTAACCATCCCTATATTTGTATGTATATATGAGCATTAAAATATTTTTATTGAATTTATTGAGGTGACATCCTATCTAATAAAAGGGTAATATGCAAATTAACCACCACTCTGTCACAAAGATGACGGCATCCATAGCATAAGATGGCGGTGCCCAGTCCTCTCAGCCCTGTCAGAGTCCCCCAGTCCCAGGGGAGCGGGGGTTGGGGGGTGCTGAGAGCAGGCAGCGTAAGTGGCCTGGAGGAACCTATCACTGTGCCCCGCTCAGGCCATCCCCTTCTTTGCCCCCCTCTCCCCTCCCATTCCGGAACGAACACAAACAGGGACGGGGTGGGGGAGGGGGGGGGGCAAGCCTGCAGCCTCCTTGGCTGAGTGCAGGCCCAGAGAGGAGATGGCAGGCCTACCTCCCACAGAAGCAGCACGGGTTCCTCCCACCTCCTGTGGAATGAATGCAGTCTCTCCTGCCTCCTGTGGAAGCCTCACAGCTCCCGTGGAAGCAGCGGGCAGCCTACTGTGTGTCATATCACATGATAGGCTACTAGCTGGTTAATAAAGTTATATAGGATTGAGGTGTACCTTTCTACATCATCTGTATATTATATCGTGTATTCGCCATCCCGGTTGAGTCTCCTTCCATCACCATTTATCCTCCTATATTTTCTTCTACCTTTTCCCTCTGGTAATCACCATACTGTTTATCTGTGTCTATGAGACTTTTATTTTTTTATTTTCACTCAATTGTTGTCATTTCCATATTTGTTATATAAGCTGAATATTAACCAGATGGGACTGATTTAGTTTCAAGTTCATGTCTTTCCTTTGATTCAGGAAGAATAAATTTTTAAAATCTCATTGTTGTTACTATTAGTAATGACTTGCCATCATTCTCTAAAAGCATTTCAGAAGCAGTCTATTTTATTTTCTTGTAAATACCCAGTCTGCAACAGTGTTTTATTTTTCAATTCATCAGTGTGCTTTAAAATTTTCCTGAAAGGACAGAAATTGAAAGTTGGATTAACAATGAAGCAATAGATTTAATTGCAAAATAAATGCCTGTGGTATTGCTTTGAAAATTCATGACTGGGCAAAATATGAAGTGTAAAGGAAAAAAAAAATCTAGAGATGTACTTGTATTGCTATGGGGACAGGATTAATTTGAAAAAGAAAATTAATTTGCTTTGGATTTTGTGTGTGTATGTGCTGTTTCACTCTGTTTGTAAATAGTTGAATGTTATATGTTTAACAGCAACAACAAAAAAGATTGAAAATGGTTATTCTAGTATTTATAAGAATCTTTGTGATAAATCAGATACATCACACAGATGATTTGAGCTATGCCCAAGATAATCCAATCAACATAAATTGTGTGTGTGTGTGTGTGTGTGTGTGTTATATTTTTAAAGTATTCAGACAATTTCAGGTTTAAATTTCCTATACCGAGGAGCCAGGTTTTCAGCCTAGTCCCCTTCCCTCTACTGCCATACCCTTATGTCACATATTCACCAGAAAAATTGCTGAGAAAAATATTTTTTGGCAATATAATATGTCATCAAAGGATTGATGAAATAGCAAAGAATTACCTGATTCTTGAAAGGAACAGTGAAAACCCAGAAAGATAAACTTACCTAAAGCTTTTCTTGCCCAGAGGGAAATTGACTATTTGAATTTTGATGAACCAAACAGGAAAGAGAAAATAATATCAAATTCTAGGAGCCAGATACAGAATTTAATAGAAGACTCTCCCTACGTAAACCTGGGCCCAATTAGCTATGCATACAGAATAAGAGTGACCTGGAAGTAAGCCTGGCTTTCATCAACCTCCATATCCTAGGGCTGGCCTTATAATTGAGCAGAGCAGAGGGAAAAACTCCTGTAAACTTGTGGCCAATTGACCTGCCCTTGCATATATCATCAGGCCAGTTTACTGTGGTCATAGAAAACATAGTGTTTCTAGATTTAGACAAAACTACAATACTGGAGTAGTACACCTTCATTCTAGGCTCCCAGTTATTGTTATAAATATTTTCTCAAGGCCATTAAGTAGTAATAGTCATAGATAACCAAACAGAAAAAAAAAGTAAAAAAATAAAACCCCATGAGTGATCACAAGCAGAAATATGCAAGAATATACAAACCTAAAACATCCTATCTAATAGAGAGAATATGCTAATTGACTGCCCCACCCTCAAAGATGGTAGAGCCCACAGCCACAAGATGGTGGTGCTCAGTCCTCACAGCCCTGCCAGGGCCTTGCCAGACACCTGACTCCAGAATCCCTCAGTCCTTTCATCCCCCCAGCCACCCAGGGCTGGCCCAAGGCACAGGCAAGCCTTGGATGGTGGCTGCCCAGCTGTTCAGGGTCACCCGAGACTCTGGCCGAGGCTTGTGCTGCTGGCAGTGGCAGCAGCAGAGATGTGATGGGGACGTCGCCTTTCCCTGATCACCAGGTCACCTCCTGCCCCTGAGGGCTCCCGGACTGTGAGAGGGGGCAGACCAGGCTGAGACACCCCCCCCCCCCGAATCCAGTGCATGAATTTTCATGCACCAGGCCTATAGTTCAAATATAAGATTAATAGACACTTATCTTCCTAAGCCTACATAAATAAAAGGAAGGCTTAAAAATAGTCAAACCTGGGTTCGCCAACATTTCCCATCTCAAACAACTTGGTTCTGGACCATGTTATTCACAGAAAACTTGATTGTTGAACAAACTTCAGTTCTCAACCTGACAACCCTTTCATACTGATACTTCAACAGGATAAAAAGCATCTCTCAGGCCACAACAAAGGAAGGAATGTACCAGTATGAGTCAACTTACTGCTGAATCTCCTGTTGTTAATATCCCAAGAAACTAAGCTGTGAATATTTTTTTTTCTTATGAAATGGGTAATTAACATAACTCAACACCAACAGGAATCCCCAGTTTGGGGTAGGGTGAAGAATACTTTAGTGCAAACAGCTCAAGGGGAATACAGCGTGGGTGTGAACATCACCGCTCTGGAACAGCTCAATGGTGTTAGACCACAGCTATGAAAACAGCATGGCCATGAGGCTGCCCCCAAGTTCATGGCTGTGAGGCCAGGCCCCCTTCAGTTTGGCAGCTCTGCTCCACATGGGGAATCCACAACATCAATCTTCAGTCTTTCTTCTTCTGTGGAAAGTGCACTCCCTGAGCCACAGAGGGGCTGGCTTATAGAGATAGAAGTCCCTGTCCCTGGTCCCCAATTGGTCTGTCTTTATGCAAATGAGGATCTCACAGTTTGATTGGTCCAAAGGCACTGCCCTGATTAGTCAATATAGAGCCACTTGATTGGTCAGAGATGCACAACTCTGATTGGATGGGGAAACCTCAGTCCTATTGGTTGAAATAGGACTCCAGGAACTCCTTTATAAAGGCTGGCTAAGATGGCAGAAGCACCACGCAGGCAGGCAGGTTAGCACAGAGCTTCTCTGCAAAGTGTGGCTTGTGTGGAAGAAATGGCTGCTAGGCTCCTTTTTATTAAGCCCAGTTAGCCACGAAGAGCCCTTCTTGGTACTCAGAGCTCACATCAGGAAAACCTAAAGTAAGGGAAGTAAATGTATTGCAAAATAACTATTTACAATATTATAAAAATAATATTTTAATGCATTGAGATAGAATAATATATATCCCTAAAGCAAATATCACTCATATATTAATTTTACTTAGCAGTTATAAAACAAAATAACTTCCACAAATCATAGTACCATTAAGTCTATCTTTTAAAAACATAAATATGTTCATGATATTACATTGCTTAAGTTCTATACCTATTGGCCACTGAATGCAATTCAAACTTTTAATCTTAATAATACTCCATTTTGATTTGAGAATTCAGTCTCTCATTTCCACTCATAATCAGGGAGATTATACTGGATTATTTGGGTGGGCCCAAGGTAATCTCTGTTTTATGCCTTTGTTCCTTCTACTTGGAATGACCTCCCTAAACTTCACTCCCAAACCCCTTGTCCACTGCTTCCCCTTTTGCTTAAACTGCAAAATCTTCTGAAATTATTAAATAATAAAAAATATGGCAACACAGAAACACTTCAAGGTCTTAGATATCTGGAATAATCCAAGCATGAACTATGCACCTACTAGCCTAAATCAGCCCAAGATGCCAGATGAAGATGCAAGGGAAGAATGTTTAACTTCTACCAGAGAATAGAGCTTTCATAACAGGCTGGACTGAAGTCGGCATTTTATATTAAAAGAGACTCTTCACTGATATGTGACAGTGACAGGAAAAGCTATTTTATGTGTTTGAGATTTCATGCAGAGGCAAGACAGTGATTGACAAAAGTTGTTGGAAAGCAGTAGCATAGAACAGAAAAAGCTAATATATAATTTCACTCCTACTGAGTACAAATAACCTCTCTCTCTCTCTCTCTCTCTCTCTCTCTCTCTCTCTCTCTCTCTCACACACACACACACACACACACACACACACACACACACACACACATAGTTCTGTTATGTTTTGTGTGTGCAAATAAAGGTATCTTTCTTTGTCTCAACTTCTGCCTGATAGACAAGCATAGAGTCTTCCCTTTGGTAACCAAAAGTCCATGTACTTGTTTATTTTGATTTTTAAATAAAAGGGCATGTCCCTCTTCCCATAGGAATTTTAATTGAATTCATGCATGAACTGCGACAGATGTCTTTCTCTGCCGACTGACTATACATCGTTTTGTTCCTTCCTGCTACCCATCCACTAAATACTACATATGTGAACATGGGCACTGGATCTCCTGGGAACATGTCTCCATGATCCTTGACCTAAACCTCCATAAAACTTTGATGTGTATTAGATTGTGGTACAGGCCTCAGGCTGTCTGCTAACCTGGAATTCTATACATGATGCGAATTCAGCATTCACCATGGCCAAACACTCAACACCTTTTCATAAAGGACGCCCCTTTCCCTTATAACACAAACTAAGTCTCCAAAGTTGGAAGAAACCCTCTCAGACAAAGTTCAGCAGAAACATGACATTGCCACTGTCTTTGCCCATGTCCTCGGAATTTGTGCTAGAATGTCACGGCTGTGTCTTTCACAAATGTATGGGCCCTCAATCCTTGCAGATTACTTAGCTGGCTTTTGTGTGCTTTCAAGCCAGAGAACACTTCTGAGCCTGCTGCGAACAGGGTCACCATCTTTCTATTTATTTATGTATTTATTTTTTTGTGCCATGTCAGCTTCCTTCCTAATGTATTTCTTCCAATTAGTCCTCGGTGGGTCTCTCAGCTAACACAGGCCTCCAAACCTTCTTTTTAGCATACTCTTGTATTTTGTCCTTTTATAGATTGGTGTCAATGTCTAATTGGCTGCAGAGTGTACGTGGCCATTTTAACAGCAAGCATCTCCCTTTGTTATGGCAAAAGAGGCTCTTTGAGAACAGAGCAAATATTTGGTTTGAAGCAAAGGTTGCAAATGGGCATGAATCAGAGACATCTTTTATTTCTCCCACACAGTAATTACATGTAGTTTTTAAATTTTTTGAATGCCTTACGGTGTTATTCACTCTTCAGTTCACATCCCTTTCCTGTTTTATTCATTTATATTACCTGCTTATCTTGCGGGGACATGTGAGTTTATAGCTTCTGAAATAAAGTCTCCATTGGCAAATCTGTCCATGCAAGACAGCTTAATGCCCCCACCCCAAAAAAGATGCCCACATGCTAATCCTCAGAACCTGTGAACATGTCATTGTACCTGGCAGAAGGGACTTTGCAGGTGTGATTAAATGAAGGATCCTGAGATGGAAGATTATACTGGGTTATCTGGGTGGGCCCAAGGTAATCGCAAGGGTCCTCAGAGAGGGAAACAAGGTCTAAGATAGGAAAAGGATATAAAGGAGATGTGACAACAGAAACAGAGGCTGGAGTGATGCATTTTAAAGACAGAAATGGAGCCACAAGTCAGGGAATGCAGGTGGTTCCTAGAAGCTGGAAAAGACAAGGAAGCAGACTCTCCCCTGGAGTCTCCAGGAGGAGACTTAGCATGAGCCTCAGAAGACTCATTTCAGGCCTCTAGAACTATGTGGTAACAAATGTGTGTTGTTTTAAGCCACTAGGTTGGTGGTAATTTGTTACAACAGCAATAGGAAATGTATATACTATCGCAGAGTTAAAAACAACCTTCTAATCCTCGTTGATACCAGCATCTCTGTTTGGTCTTAGTGGCCATTTCGATGTAGCCCTAGAGACAAAAGAACTGACTCTGTGTAGTGAGATTCAATGGTTAGGAATTTGCTCATTTTCTAAAACTACAGCATATGGCAATAATTTCTCTCTCCCGTCTACTGCATAAATCATGACTCATTAAAGTTCAATAAAATAAGGGCTCCACAGACGTTAGACTCCTTTATGATTAGGACTCTTCCACTCCAGCGCTTAGCTCCAGAAATGAGCTAAGGCACATCTTTTTCTTTCTTGTTATAAGACTTCTGATGCTCACTCCCTAGTTATTTCTCCATGTCCTACATATGGACAGATGATCATTTCATCCTGTATTTTCCATATCTCCTCTCCCTACCTATTATTTCTTGTTCATCCCTCCTTCAATAATCAGTGTTTCAAGGACACTTCAAACTCAGTCCTGCTTATGAAGACAGATTACATTTTAGTGACTGAGGTGTGGGCTCAGGAGAAGGAACCTTTAGTGCCACTTTCCATTTAGCAATGACATGGTAAGTCTAAATAAAGCAGATAGGCAGGCAGGTTGGATAATTTACTTTCCCAGTGGTGCCAAGGAAAATGTCTATGCATTGACTATTTATTTCTTTCGGTTGCACACTGTAAAATGTAATTTAATTTGACATATGGCAGCAAAGCCATGAGCCAGCAGAGACAAGTACAGTTTGGGTGTTCATCAACATTTGCAGCTCAACAACCGTGGATTTCAAGGGAGACCATGATAGCAGATGCCATCCTTGAAGGATCTTCAAGTCAATCAAGGATGATGACTAAGAAAGAGAAGTAAAATGGGAGTGGAGGATGAAGCACCTGTTGGTGTGACTTCCGTTGTGGGCTGTTAAAGAGTTTGACCTGAAATAACAACAGAGGGAGATAAAAACTGGGTCATTTCCCACAGCCAGTTATTTAAAGCATGTAGGAAGCAGACTGCTACATCTGGATAGAAATTTATCATTTCACTTTATTATGAAAAATATCTTCAATCATCAAGGATCTTACATAGCACAGACTCAAGCGCTTGCCACCTTCCTCTTTGCTTTATGTCATGTTGACCTGGTCTGACCAATCAATGGATCCCAAGGGATCCCAAAGCAGGGCCAAGTCAGTTTTAGAAAGTATTAGTTGGGCTAGTCTAACTTTTTTTTTTTTTTTTAAGTGTGGTTGCTTTTAGGTAAGGCAGATGCAGTGCATACCATTCCTCTAAGCTGTTTTGCATAGTTTTATTATTTGCCCATGATACAAAAAATTCCATGTTCAAAACCCCAAAACCTGTGAATATATCACCTTACCTTTGCAAGTGTGATTAACATAAGGATATTGCCATTGGGAGATTACCTGAGTGAGCCCAATGTACTCAAAAGTGAAAGAGATGAGAGAGGGAGGCTAGAGCCAGAATCAGAGAGATGTGACTCTCTGTAGCATCATTGGGTAATGCTATATGGCTGGCTTTGCAGATGGGGGAAGGAAACACATGTCAAGGAGTCCAAGAAACCCCCCGAATCTGGAAAATTCAAGGAAAAAGATCCTCCCCTAAAATCTCTAAGAGGACATGGACCTTGCTGACACATTGATTTTGAGTCCCATTTTGGACTTCTGATCCTGAAAACGTTAACATAATAGATTTATGTTGTTTTAAGCCCTTCATTTGTGATACCCTGTTATAGATATCACAGGAAACTAACACATTGCCTAACCCTGAAGTTTTTTAGTTTGGTAAAACTGAGAAAGAATTATAGCCATGTGATATTAGCACTAAGTTATATATTTGCATGTTGCTATGTACCAGACACTTTCTACATGTTAACTCATTTACTCCTCAACATAATTCTATGAGGCATGTACCAATCTGAGTCCCACTTTTCAGGTGGAGATTGACTGTTGACAAGAAAAAATAAAAAAATGGCCAAAAGTCAGGTAAAAGTGGTAGGATTTGAATTCAGGTGGTTGGGCTCTAAAACTCATGCCCAGGTCTACCACCTTCATTTTAATGGACATTAGAAGACCTGGGAAGGTTCTGGTCATTTGCCTCCTACTTGAGAATCACAACCTTTCTGAGCCTCAGATCTCTCACCTATAAATCAAGAGAGTTTAAACAGAAATTTCCCCCCCACCAAATAAAATCATTCATGGAACTCCATTATTAAACAAACAAATGGAAGACCTAAAGGGACTGCTGTTTGAGTTAAAGCAAGGGGGGAAGCTAGATTTTACTCTTTCAAGATTGGTCCCCAAGATATTGCATCAGAATTCAAGGGCACCAGGGTACACTATCAGAAAAGCAACCAACCACATGGTGTCAAAGACTAATAGTATCTGATTCTACACATGATACCCTAGAGAAAATTTTAGAAAGTTGTGTAAATATATCAACAAAAAATATAAATCAAGTTACATGGACTCTATGGACTGGTAAAATGAAGGGATGGGTCATTTTCTCTTTTATTTAATGTCCTATTTCCATTTTTTTTTCTATTATTCCTGTGACTTCGGGAGCCTCAGTATGCTGGACACATTCCCTATTCCCAGGCCTTTGGCACCATCCTGTTTTCCAGTGCTGAACTAGGCCCTGTGGTGGGCCAGTCGCCAGTATAAAGACAGAACAAAAAAATAAGAGAGCATTTGCATTTTATAAACTGATCCAGTGCAAAGCCCGAGTTGGTTCTTACCTTCACAGGAGGATGCAGATTTGCTTAATGTCATTTTCCTCACTCGGTTCTTACTCGCCTCTTTGTGTTTATGAAATCTAGTCAACTGGTGTGGCTGATAAGTGACCTGAAATAACTCATCAATAATAACACACATTTGCCTTGGCCCTGGGAAAAGGCACATACAACAGAACTAAAAAGGTCTTTGGAGGTGATTAAGGCAAAACCCACCATTGCATTTCCCTCTGTTCTTCTATTTTACTCCTGCCCCCACTGAAGAAAATCTCAGAAAACAGCCTTTAAGGAACTTAACTGAGAGTCAGGATTCAGACATCAAATTTCTAAGGCAACTCAGATGATTGGGATAGCAGGTGGTAGTGCAGGAAAGGTGTTGAAGTAAAAATAATCCCTTATTTATTCAAGTCAACCTTACTTATATTTTCATATATACATTTACTCATTCAAGCCAATTTATTAAAAATACTTCTGCCCCAATGTGTCAGGCACTGTCCTAAATGACAAATATGCTAAGATATATGAACAAAGATCCTAACTTCAAAGAATACATAACCTTGGAAGGAGACAGATGTATAAAAATATTACCAAAAGACAAGTATAGTAAAGATATTAAATATATTCAATGCATAGAAGAAAAGGAGATTCTAAGAACTAAGGAAAGTTTATACAGCATATATGATCTGAGTTTAGACTGGAGTAAGTGAGAGCTTGATGGATGGAACAAGAAGGGGTCAAGATTCTACAAAAACAAACAAACAAACAAAAAAACAAAAACAAACCAACAACCCAGGTGTGCACTGGCCTGGAGATATGAGTGAAGGAAGGTGTCTTCTGAGAACTAAAAAATAAAATGTTCAGGGGCATTTAGGCAAAAGGTTAAGACAGATGGGAAAAGAGGCAGGAAGCTAGATTAAAAGGGGTTTTGTAAACCCGGCCAATAAGTTTAGATTATATTTATAATGATAAGGAGCCACTAAAGAACTTTGAAATGGTAGTGATATCATCAGATTTATGAATTAGAAAGATAAATTCCATGACAGCACAGCACACAGGCTCCCAGGCCATTATGACTGTCTGGATGGGCTAGAGAAAAAGCAGCATTTAGAGAAACTATTATAAATTGTTCAGATGAGATATGATGAGGACCTAACTGGGGCAGCAGAGTTGGCAATGAAGAAGCAAGAAGGGTTCTAGACAAATTTAGGTGGAAAAATTAAAGAACTTGATAAGACTACCCTGTTTCCCCGAAAATAAGACGGTGTCTTATATTAATTTTTTCTCCCAAAGTTGCGCTAGGTCTTATTTTCTGAGGATGTTTTATTTTCGGAGAAACACAGTAGGCAGGGAAAAAGAAAGACTAGGAGAATCTCTTGGCATCTGGTTTGACATACTGGATGCCCATTCAAAGAAGCAGACAGTATAAATAGAAAAATGATTTTATTGAAGATGGCATGTCTATTTCAGACATGTTGATTTTGAGGCATCTGCAGGATAACTGAAAAAATTAATTGATTAGTTTCTTATATTCTGGGGCTGAGAAGAAAAATTTGTCAAAAGCTGTAGTTTGTTTTGAAGTCACAGACAGATTAGTGTTAGCCATGGACATGGATAAAATGGTCTAATTCCTGGAAGACCTTAAATAATAGGCTAAAAACATGGACCATTTACTTTATGTACATGAGGCCCAGTGAAAGTCTTTTGGGAGTGATAGAATAGGGCAGTAGTGGTGAAATGGGCTAAGATTTTTTTTTAATAAAGTAATTTTGTCAACAGCATGCTTGATAAATATTGAAAGTCCTGCAAAGCAGAGTATTTTTCTTAACAAACAAAAATTTGTTGAAGTAGAAGAGGTGCCTCAGGATTAGTCAGTGATTCCTCAAGGGAGTCCACATGGAGTTGTACTTTGTACCTCATAGATGCTCAATCAGGATTTGTGTTAGTGTTTTCATTGAGAAGAGCATAACATTTAACAATGCAAGTAATTCTGCACCACAGAGGTCTCAGAGGTGCTATTCTGAAAACTGCCTAGCATCTGTTTAATTAATACCAGGGAACACTATAATTGGGAATTTTCACTTCATAGAATCTGCTAAATTCCTCATTTCCCTGTATCAGAAAACTGTCATTATGAATCAATCTGAGAGTTGAACTATTCACTCTTCACATTATTGTATTTTTGTATTTGCAACAGAGCTGTCAGTGAAGGATGTGTTGAGGTTAAAAAAAAAAAAAAAAAAAAAAGGAATTCTTTCACTGAAGGGCAAGGACATTTACCGAGGCCCTCAAAAAAAAGTTAGCAAACCATGTTGTTGTCGCTTGCTTTCTTTGTTTGAATGTTGACTCATTCAAATGTCTGCAAGATTTCATTGGCTGTATGTGTCCAGATGGATGGAAAAGACAAGCCACATAAGACCAAGTCCAGTCTCTAAAACTAATGCTATTCCTGGAGCCTTCGCTGGTACTATTGACTGTTCTCCCAATGACCCAGGTTCACATATGTTTATTTTTAAAGATTATTTCTGAGTATGGGTATAGTTCATTTTTGTAAAAATGTGGGGCTACATATAAAAGAATAAATAAAAATCACCTATGCCTTAGCAGTATAATTATTGTTTAGAGACTAAATAATAGGGATCATCACTGACTTGGAATATTGTTTATTTTTTCTTTCTATGCAGAGCTAAATACTACTTATTTAAATTAAGTGTGTCTTAGTTAATTACTCCATTTTTCTCCTTAAAAATCTGGCTCCTCTTGCTAGCATTAGTATTTTCCAAGAAAGCTGGTATACTCAACGGAGAAGATGGAAGGGAGGTGGAGTGCTACCCCAGGCAAGCTACATTATTTGTGGAATGTCTAATAAACAACAGGCAGGGTTTTAAAATATGTGGTTGGACACACTGGTTTTAGCTAAATAGTGAGATCAGGCCTGGCGATAAGGCTCCTGATCTGTATAAAATTACCAAATGTGAGAAAGTAGGTAGAGGAGACCGTGGGGCTGAGCAACATTGAGATGTTAAATAGAGGCTAAGCCCACATAGAAGATTTAAAAATGATTGCAGGTGATATAATGAAATCCAAGCAAGAGGATGTACCCATTTTGTTGAGTTTCCAGAGAAGTCAAGAGAGTTGGAAACGGAGAAAAATTTCCTTATCTGAAATTATTTTCCTCCTCCTTTTCATGGCTAACTCTTAACTCGTCTACTTGACTAATCTCCTTAACAACTAAGTTTCTCCCTATACCTCTACTTTCTCTAAAATAATCTTGCAATTTAGCTATTGCTAGGCTAAAGATCTGTTTCCTTTAATGGGTCATATGCTCCTGAAGGACTAAGGTCATTGTCTTTCTTGTTGATCATATTTCTAAGACTCAACACTGCAAATACCAGATAGTAGATGCTAAGAAATATTTGTTGAAGGAATAAATAAATGCATGAACCAGACCCTTCTTACATTTTTGTTTTGTTCCCAAGTCAAGAAAGTCTATAAAACTGTCTTCTCCTCTTCCACAGTTAATGCTCTGTTGTTATTTTGAAGAATTAGTACCAAGTGTTCCTTTTGCCTAGGATGGTTTGCATTGGCCATCTTCCCCCCTTTTCTATTCCCCCTTTTCAGGAAGCTTACTTTGATTAGTTCTATACATGTCTCTCTATTCTGATTTTTTATTGTTCATATGTTACTCCAATACATTTAATTAAAAAAAAGATTTGATAAACTATTATGCTTTATAAAGTTTTGTTTGGAGGCACTGTTGTCTTCTTTCCTTGATGCTCTTCTTTCTTCAAAGGAATGAACCAAGCAAGGCTCTGACACCGTGGTAGACTTGGGAAAGCAGAGTTGGGTGGTGACGGAGTGGAAAGACTGGAGGATAAACAACAATGTCCTGGGAAGCACTGAAACTCAGAAATAGAAAAGTGGACCACTTATCGCGAGAGGAACAAAGCCAAGAACACTCAGAGCCAGTTTTACATTGGAATTGAGAGAGAAGGAAAAAACAAAGGGGAAAGGCCAAGAAAATTCACAGGACTGGAGTTGAGAGGACTAATACTTTTTCACTAACTGTTGAAAAATTTAAAGGCTCAGATCTAAATTCTATATGACTTTAAATGCGCTCCTGGAGAAAACTTCAAACTTCTCCAAATGTAACTGTGTGACTGTGTATATGTGTATGTAGGTATTACAACATATAGGTACATTCATATGCACATGTGTGTTAGGGAAGAGGGCAGTGGTGGTAGAGGATATACAAGACTGAGTGAAACAATTTTATTGGGGGAACTTTAATTTCAACCAGTCTATCCAGCAGGATTATAAATAAGAGAGATTTTTAAGTTCTTACTGGTTGGTTACTTGTATTTAGAAAGTAGGGTCATATCAATTATAAAAAAGTAACAATTTTAAGTCTAGGATTTGTTTAATTATAAGATGACATAATAGTCAAATATACAAAGACTTTGTAAGCAGATCACAGCCTATCTTTGCACCATAATTAGTTGCATAAAAATAGGCAGCTATATAATGGCCAATCTTCAAAATTATAACCTCTAACATGATAAAAAAAAAAATAGAAAAGAAGCAATTAAGCCAAAAAAATCATAAAGATTGAATACTTATATAGAAATTGTGGGTGATTACTTAGGTTGAAGTCATTTCAATGCCAATTCATTTAACAATGGTTCAAAAATTAAGCAATTTGTAGTATGTAGAAAATGTCCGGGGAAAATGTAATCTTTTTTACTGATTGAAGCATTATAGAAATTTCTAATTTAGGATTTGAGATTCAGAGACTTAAGCAGTTACTAATAATTATATTTGTAAAACAAATCATTCCGTTATGAAGCAGTTAAAAATATTACAAAATAAAAGTTTCCCCTAATATCTTTACATTTGCAATTGTAGTGGTCAGAGCACTTGTTCAGCACACATTCAGATTAGCATTCTGACTCTTCCATTCACTAGCTCTGCTTCTTTGCAGCCCTTCATCCATTTTTGTCTGTTTCCTCCTGTATTAAATTGGAACAAAACCATTTCTAGTCTATGGGGCTATTATGAAATTTGAAAAAATACTGTGAACATGCTTAAAAATCAGCAATTGTTAAATACATAGAAAGCACACTTCTCATTCTAACAGACTTACATACAACAGGTCTACAAGCTCTTCCACATTCACAGTATGTCTTCCTTTTAGTAAGCCAATGGTCATAAGATTGTGTTCTAACGGCTCATAAATCACCTAACACATAGCAGTTTCATGATTCAGCTGTGGTTTAATTATAAGCTCACAAAAGCTGTAATTTGCAGAATTTTGCCCTTTTTTTCTCTTTAAAATTCAAGTATTATTGTCATTGTCAATCCTTTAAAGTATTATTGCCATCTGGCAGTGCCTCCATTCAAGAGTATAAACTTTCAATTATCAGATGAATAAATTCTGGGAATCTAATGTCCAGTATGGTGATTATAGTTAACAATACTATACTATATACTTAAAATTTGCTAAGTAGGTCTTAAGTGTTACGAGCACACACACACACACACACTCACACACACAAATGGTAACTATATAAGGTGATAAAGGTTTTAATTAGCTTGATGTGTTAATCATTTCACAGTGTGTGTGTGTGTGTGTGTGTGTGTGTGTCTGTGTGTCTGTGTGTCTGTGTGTATATAATCACATGTGCATATTTAATGATACCCCAATAAAGTTGAGGAGGGGTAAGTGGCTCTACCATCACATCCACTATTTGACAATAAAAAGAATCAAAACTCCTATTTTATGCATTTGGGATTTTAGAGTCTTTTTAAAGCCAAAGTTTAATTTAGTGGGAAGGTACAAGAGAGGTCCCACCTTTAAATAATTTCAAATCTTTCTCTTGTGTGAAAATTGTCCATTTAGAGTGGGACAGAAATAAAATAGGGGGTCATGTTGCTCTACCTTCTCTGTGACTTCTGAGAACTTCTTGGCACTCATAAACTATGGGTTAAGTGTAACATTTTAAAAATAAGGTTCACAAAGTGCTTATCTTATTCGTATCACTCCCCTGGAATCTTTAGTCTGATATTCTTTATTATGTAGAGAAATGGCTAGTATCTCCCAGGGTCCAGGGGCCAGTGATAGTATCTGACATTATATCTAGAGGTGTGGCTGCTTTTGTCACTAATATGTTTTGGTCCTAGTTTGTGTTAGTGCAGTTACTCTTCCCAAGGCAGGGAAAAGTGAACAGAACTGGTCTAATATGTAGGTAGATGAGACAGTTGATTACATAAGTTATCATAACATATACGGGTGTATTGAAGGGCATTAATTATGGCTATACATGCATGAATGCAATCTATATATATAAAAGGCTAAGCGACCATCTGACCGTCCAATGAGTAGCTATGATGTGAAATGACCACCAGGGGCAGACACTCCAACTGGTAGCTACGATGTGCACTGACCATCAGGGGAGAGATGCTCAATGCAGGAGCTGCTGAGCTGCAGTGACTTGGCAGTGGTGGTTCTTAGGTGACCCACCTGGGAACCAGAGAGGAGGGATCCCAATTCCATCTGTGTCATCTGAGAACTGCCCTCTCACAATCCAGGACCCTTTGGATGATGCTGGAGAGCCAGTTTCTGCCAGAACCCTGCAGGACAGACTGAGGGACCCCACCTGCCAGAGGGACCCTGCAGATGCCCTTTGAACCACAGCCCACTCATTCCACAGATACCCTTAAAATCATGACACCGCCCCAGGTGCAGCTGGCTGGGGAGGGACCACAGGAGGTTGGCTCCAGGCGTGTCCAGCCCGTCTCACCCAGTCCCACCCTGCTGGCCACCTTCTAATTAATTTCATTTCAATGTGCACAAATCTGTGCACCAGGGCATTAATATTTTATAAATACTTAATTCTTTATATGAAGATAAATTATTATAGTATCTGATTGTTTGACAGAGAAACTGAGACCCGGAGAAATTAAGAGACCTTGGCTGAACAAGGAAGTGGAAGATCTGAGTCTCAAACTCAGGTCTTAGGACATCCAAATCTCCAACTCATCCAACACCACTGATTTCTTAAACACCTCTGGCACTGTGACGTAGTTCACAATTGTTAGTTTTAAAATGTACAGTATTATTTAGCTCTTATTGATAGCTTCACAAACTATATTATAAAAACCATGCTTAAAATATTTAATGTAATCTTACAGTCATACTATTTAGAGCTCTGAGATGTGAACAAAAATTATAGAGGAGCAAAATAACCCCAATTAATTGTTTATAAGCCATATATATATATATATATATATATATATATATATATGGCTTATAAACAATTAATATATATATTATCTCTTTTTGAGATAATATATATATTAAACCATTTGTGTTTTAGGTTTAATATATATAATTTATATATATATTAAACCTAAAACACAAATGGTTTAGCACCACTGGATTTTTGGGAAAATAATTGTTTTATTCAGTGTTTAAAGACCTAACTTGTAGACAAAGTTTATATTCAAGGAACCAGCAAAGCAAGGGCAAACAAAATGAATGAGAAACATTATCTTTTCATAATTTAATATTAGATATCTCAATGAAAGGAAAAACAATCATGATGGATCAACTGAAAGCTTTGTTGGATCTCATCACATTTAATCGTATAATTTAGAATCTTTTTGCTTTGTATGACCAATGGTGGGGACACAAAAAGGCTTCATTCGCCCAGCCATGCTACCTAGTGGTACCCTGAGAGGTAGAGTGTCCATCTGGTTTTTAAAACATTGGTTTATTTGAGGTATGGATGACTTCCTTGTCTCTCCTTGTAGTTATTGGATATTTTATTCAAACATTTTCACTACATAGGCTAGCAGATATGGGCAAAGAAGAGATATCCAAAATGCCCAATTTTGAAATTTGCTGGCCAGAATTTTGTGGCAGGGGCTGCTCAAACGAGGCATCCATTGTCCTCTCTCCTATATTCATACAAGCAGTGAAGACTTGGTCTTATATTCAAAATTCATTGGGAAACTATTAGAAACATTTTCTTAGAATTTCTATCAGTGTCTTCAGGCTCCCATTTCAAAATGTTTTCAAAAGTCTCATTCTTTGACAAGGTTTGTTGATATTCTGTTGGAAAGGTTAAAATCTGCAAGCTTGATGACTTATATACATTTGAAAAATCAATTTAAAACAGGCACCTCCTGCCAGCCACTGGAACTGCAGATGAGTTGAAATCCTTTCAATTTCTCTTGCTATTCAAAATGGGCCTCTGGTGCTTTTGCACTTTAGCCAAAAGCTTTTAGGCTTAGTACAAAGCCCTCTGAGTGGCAAGATAAAATGTATGTGCATTTTCCCATTGCATATCTTCAATCCAGATTTTCCGTGTTTAAAAAGAAAATAATAGAAATGAAGGCCCTGGTCACATGCAGTCAAAAATTGCATTTTACTAAATTAATATTCTCTAAAGTGGATATATGACTTAATGTGCATTATCTAAGTAGCTTGTTATTTATAGCACAGAAGAGATTTGATGGTTGACATTAGCTTGAACATGCTTTTAAGAAAATACACAGAGTTATAAGAAAATACCTAGGAATGTGGGCATTTTAAAGATGTAAACCCGTTGTATTCCATATTACTCTTTTTTGCACGATGATGCTTAACTCAGTGTTTTCCAAAGGAAGCTGGCGATGCTTAACCAAGTCTGTCTCTGGGTATCAATGGGGCTGAGCAGTGGGGTGGGGGGCGTGGAAGGTTTGTAGGAGCGAGCAATAGCTGTCACTCCCAAAGTCAGGTGGCACCAAGCAGATGTTGCATATCTTGTCCTATTTAACCTTCATAGCAGCCTTACAAATGGGGCTTTACTACTCTTGGTTTACAAAGGAAAGGACTGAGGCTTAGAAAAGTTAAGTGACTTGCAAAGATCATGTAGCAAACACATAGCTACGGATTTAGCTCCAGATTTAGTCTACTCAGAAGCCTATATGCTCCCATGATGCTTTTTGACATCTGCCTGTCCCTCACTGAATGACCATATTATTATATATTATCCTGATAGTTTAATGGAAAACATTGAACTTGGTTCTAAGTCTGGGCCTTGACCCCACTACTGACCAACCATATGAACTTGTCCAGGTAGAACTTCTCATCTGCTTAGTTCAGTGCTGGGTGTAGAGAAGGTGAGGTCAGATGTCATGCTGCCTCCATGCATCTAACAATGAAGCCTGTTCCTTTTCTTAAGTTTTAATATTAGGACTTGCCCACTCAAAGGTTGTTTCAGGGTCAAACTAGCCTATAGACTCTGGAAAAGGACTTTGTAAACTAGAAAGCATTGTGTTGCTCTAAGGATTTTTTTTTTAACTGAAAATTTCATATTCCTTGGTTTAAGGCACTGAAGACATTTATTTAGATTAAAATGGTAAATGGGAGTGGTAAACATTGAGACACTGGAGAACATTAACAATTGAGTACAATTCATCACTAGAATAGCTTTCTGGTCACCTAATTCAAGCTCAAAGAGAAATATTAGGGCACAGCACAGGTTTTAGTTATTATTTTTTAATAGTTTTGCATTAGGAAGAATAAAGACTCATGAAAAATTCTAGAAATAAAATGAAATAAAAAATAAACTGCTATTTGTCATCCAAAAATAAGTACTGCTAATCAATTGTATATTTCACAGAAGCCTTCCCCCCCACCCCCCCACCCCTTTTCCTTTCCTCTCTCTGGAAAGTAGTTGTGCCTGAGAGTGTTTGTAGGAGTAATATTGTGGTCATTCAATACACAGAGCTTTATATTCTGCTAGTTTCACTTTGTGCCATTTAACTGTTCTATGCTGTGATTAGTTCTTTACATATCCTTTAATAGCTACGTAAAAGTTCCCTAATTTTGGACATTAGGTCATTTTAATTTTTTACAATCCTAAAGCATGTCTTAGCAAATACTTTTGATTTTTGTGATTACCTATAATTTTGATTATTTTTTTAGGAAAATAATTTCTTGGAATTGGTCAAAACATACAGTATAAGCTTTTGAAAGGCTCCTGATGCATAATGCCTAGTTTTACTCTATAAGGTTTATATTAATTAGAATTTTCACCAGCAATTTCTGGAAGTATCAGAATCACTTTATCCTCATCTACATTGTATTTCTTACAAGCCTAAATTTTAAAATAGATTAAATTAATATAAAATTACATTCCAATAAATATAAACAGAACAAACAACATATGCTATAAGGAAATAGTTATAAAAGCTGCCCATTATTCACTGATAGTCTGCATGTAAGTGATTAATATGGGCAATCCCTATTACACTCCCAACATTTTGTCATTCCACTGTGATAACAACGAAACAAAAACTAAACAAACAGAAATGAAATAGCAATTCCACACAGTAAATGCTATACAAAACTATCTATATTGAATTTTATCATTGTTAAATAATAGCTGAATTGGTGCATAATAGGTTGCTGTTTGTCTTATTTGGTTTGTAGTTCTTTGATTAATAGAGATACAAGCATTTTATATAGATTTACTAGAGTCCTGATGCATGGATTTGTTCACTGGTGGGGTCCCTCAGCCTGGCCTTTGCCTTCTCTCAATCCAGGACCCCTCAGGGGATGTTGGATTGCTGGTTTTGGCCCGATCCCCACAGGCCAGGCCAAGGGACCCCACCAGTGCACGAATCCATACACTGGGCCTCTAGTGTGCATATAAGATCTTTGGTTAATCTCTTCCCACCTTCCCCCCTACTCCTTTCCCTGTGAGATTCATCAGTATGTTCCATGTTTCCATGCCTGTGCATTGAGCATATGCCCCCCTGGTAGTCAGTGCACATCATAGCTACTGGTGGAACAGTCCAACCATGGAAAGGTCAGACGGTTGCTTGGGCTTTCATTTCTTCTTGAGAGACAGTATTGTTTAGTGATTGAGAGTATGGTCTTAGGAGGCAGTCAGTCTGATTTGAATGCAGGTTCTGACAGCAGATATTTGACCTGTATAAAGTTGTTTAAACTTTCTATACTATAGTTTCCTCACCTAACAAATGAAGGTGATATTAACACCTTCATAAAAATTGTCATATGAGTAACCAGTGTATTAGCCTAAGTACATATAAGAATGTTTGGCACATATAACATATAAGAATGTATAGAATCCTTAACAGATGTTAATTTTACTTTATTCACTTATTCATTTGTTTGTTCATTTTGTATATAGATTAATTGATGTCCTGTTTCTTATTACAGTGTTCTTTTCTCCTATTGATTAATACAAATGTTAAAAGCATTAGCTTAACAGTTCGCTGTTTTTCTTCTTTGGGTGAGTGCATGATAACAGTAACAGATCAGAAGGAAAATGGCACAAAAAATAAATGTCTTCTTTATCGTTAGCCAAGGCTAAACTAGATATCACCCTTCATCACTAGTAACAAGTGCAATGGAAAGAGTTTGGGATAGCACAGGTAATCAAATCTGTATATATAATGAATTCAGCTATCCTAAAGATGCCCACTGTATTTCAGGGAACCCACAGTATTTGTATGCCCTTTTGATAAACCTCAACTTTTGTGTAGGCAAAGAATGAGGCTCATTCACAATTTAATAAGGTGATGAACTAATGCAAGTCAGACCGAAGGACTTAATGATTTTAGATTGTCAGTTCACTTCCGAGATTGGGCTCTAGTATGTCATAATGCTGTGAAATTCCCATGGGGAGTGGTTGCTGGGCAACCAGACTGTGATTTGGTAGAAATAGTAGGCAATTCTTTGAATCATGATCCCACTTGACCATTTTCACTAACATATTTACTGTGCATCATAATTCCCTTCCATTTGGTTTCCTGACAGTATAATGCCAATGTTCTCCAAATAAAAATACTTTCAAGTTTAATGAGATTTCCATTTCTCACTCTGTTCATTCACGTCAACAAAACTACTAATGGGTTGCCAAGGCATGTTTTTTTCTGTCACTGAGGTTATAACCATAATTTTACTTATACTCTGAACTAGAAATAGAAACTCATGATGATCTAGAGATGCCAGACTTTACAGCCATAAATCCCAATGTCTGTAAATGCCTCTGAGGCATCCATTTATAAGTTTTTGTTGTGGTGTTTCTAGAGGCAATGGTGCAATGAAGTAGAATATCAGTAGTCCTTTGATTAGTTTCATACAAGTAGCCTCATTCATTCAGTCACCATTCCACATATATTTTCCAAGTGTATACTGTGTAAAGCCTTTGCCTTCAATTTGCTTGTTGTTAAGTGGAAGAACCAGACGAGGAGAGAAAATTTTACCAAATCAGAGGGAGCGGTGCTATGTGAGCACAAGGGAGGGGCATAGAACCAAGACCTAGGAGGTTAGGGAAGGTTTCCTAAACAGAGTGACAATATGAAACATGAAGTATGAGTTAAGGAGATTAGGGAAAGGGAGCAAGATAAAGAATTCAAGGCAAAGGGAGCAAGATGTACAAAGACTGAGAAAGAATTCACAGCAGGGTTGGAGATGTGGTTGAGTGTGGCTGGGTGTGACTGGAGGATGAGGCACTTCAGACTGAGTGTGCCTGTGTTTGGAGGAGGGGTATTAGACATATTCTCTAAGCTACTATCTCATGACTTCAGTTTTCCATCCCAGACAAAAGGTTTGTGACCCTTGGCTACTGCCTTAAAATTTTAGGAACTGTATTCCATAGATAATAGGTTACCATAGTCATATAATCCAAGCTTTTCCATATATAGTTCTTATATTTAAGAGGGCAGCTTTCTACCTGAGGTTTAAATATAGATTGTCCACATTTTATTCATATAAAATGTAATAAAACACTGTACTTTCAGTTAATCACCTTCCAGCAGCTGCTTACCCAATTGTGCACCCAAGGCATTAGTTATACCCTAGGTCCGTAGTTGGCAAACTGCGGCTCTTTGGCCCCTTGAGTGTGGCTCTTCCACAAAATACCATGGCCTGGGCAAGCCTATTTTGAAGAAGTGACATTAGAAGATGTTTAAGTTTAAAAAATTTCTCTCTCAAAAGTAATTTCAGTCGTTGTACTGTTGATATTTGACTTGGTTGACTAATGAGTTTGCCGACCACTGCACTAGGTCTTGACTCTATTTCCTGCAGGACTCCATCTTCTAGGTAGACTGAGCACCACAAATGATCTTAAGTGAATGTAATTGCCCACAGAACATATGGATGTTCCCAGAGCAGCTGACAGTAGCCAGAAACAAATGACTGTCGTTCGGATTATCAATTTGTACTCTTAAGAGCAGCTGACAAAGAGAAATTCTCGTAGAAATTCTCAGCTTTCTAACTGGGGAGAAAAATAACAGTTGTATTCAAATGAGCACCATACTTTTGAATGGGATTATCACTGCAGAATTGAGAAAAACATTGTGTATTCAGACTTCCTCTGCCTGCACCAGGCTCGCCCGAATTATAGATTCCAGTAATTCGGGTAGAAGCATACAAGAGGTGCTTTCTTTCCTACGAGGTGTTGTTTGGAAGACAAGGTATAATCTACCAAACAACAAGGTTCAAGCGAGTTCTCTAAAATCCAATGTTTTGGAGTAGCATCTTAGCTGGAGCAATAATTTCTCCTTCACTTATCCCCAAAGCTTTCTCCAATACCCTTGAGTTAAAGAGCAGAAGGGAATTCACAGAGGGGGAAACAGATGCTATTAAATGACTCATTCAGGATAGCACAAAAGTGGGGTTGGAACTGAAAATAGAGCAAACTCCCCAGGAATGCCAATTGAACAGCAATTATATTTGACCAGAAGTTGGTACTTTGTACTCTGATTTGCTATCTGCAAATACTCCCAGAAAATGGACAGTTTCCCTTTGGCTGAAGCAACCAACTGTCTCAAAGGATAAAATTCCTATAATAATACTGGTTAATAATACATTATTTGTTTTATGCTAGACACTGTGTTCAGTTCTTTACATGTGCTATATCATTTAATTTTCACCATTTAAAATCTATAGAGCTAGATTGTAAATTATCCTTATTTGACAAATGAACTGGTTGTTTACAATTATCCTTATTTTACAGATGTATTGTAGTCTAGAATGGTTAAGTAACTTTGCTAAGTTTACACAGCTAATAAGTATTGTGTCCAGAAGTACAAAGACATACCCACTTTTATATAGATATATCCCTAGTGTTTAGCACATAGTAGGCATTGTTTAAATAGATGTTAATAAGTAGCCAGGAGCTATTGTATTGTAATTAGAGCTAATTTTGGTGTAATTAGCAGGTTTATGTCATTCCATTAGCCTCATTCTAGAGTCTGTACCAAACCTATCCTGTCCCATCTTTTCTGCACAAACACATGGACCATTGGCACACTATTTTCCTCTTTCTGTTCAGTCCCTCACCTTTCTCTTTCTGATGACTGTTTTCATTGTCACTCTGCCTACCTTTGGGCAGCTCATGTTATGATTATTATTTTCTTTACTCAACTTACTATCTTTTAAAAAAAAAATCTGCCATGTTCTTTTTCCTGCCTGACCTCTATTGTGTTCTGGTTTCCCTTCCCCAAGATAATATCTCAAGATCATTTTTGATTTGTCTCATTTTCTTCATCTATTAGAACATAGATGTTAGAGGCACAGTTCTGGGTTCAAATACCAACCTAATTGTATTCTAGTTGTATAACTCGGAGGAAGTTGTTTAACCTGTTTTAAATAACTTGCCTAAACATCTAGTATAACTAATTCACAAGTACAAAATCTGAAAACCTCTGAACAAATACATTTTTAAATGAATGGCAAGATTATTGATGACTTCTGATGAACCAACTTTAGTGTGTTATTTTTAATCCCACTTAGCATGATTACTTACATATTTCATGCAAATATTACCTTATTTGCCTCTAAAATGCTGTACCAAACCTCTGGTGGTTGAGAACATGTGATATATGCACCTTATTTTTTCTTAAAATCAAAACAGTTCTGAATTTTGAATATACACAGCTATAAGGATTTTGGATGAGTGATTGTGTATCTGTAATACCTTTTTCTTTAAGTTGAGAGGATTAGAAATAAGCTATATAACTTGTTCAAGACATCGGTACACAGTAGGCACTTGGTAAATTATGGCACTTAATTCCAAAATGTCTCTTTTAAATTTATACTTCTGTGTTCAGTACAGGAGGAAAAACCTAAAAAGGATTGTGAGAGTGCAATGAAGCAAAGTGAGACAAAAGACCTAAATTGCGGCTTTAAAAATAATCATTATTCTACAAATTATTTTTAGTTCATTCATGACTATCACTATGCTTCAGGAAGCTGCTGTCTTTATGAATGCCCAACCAAAACCTAAAAATTATTTCCAGGCTTGGTTTTGTACCTGCCTACCCGCTTAAAGAACCATTTGGTCACAAAGAATATCTTGAAGGGGAAGCGATGTGCTTAATTGGACTTGAATTCTGTGCTCCAGGAAATCACTCTATGGAGGCTGGCTTTGCTTTAAACATAACTCCGTGTTTTGAAGTGCTGGTAGGAAGTTAAGTGCTGCAGCTCATCTGGAAGAAATTACACATAATGGCATCAAGTTCAGCAGCACTGATAGGAAGCATGGTGCCCTCCGGAGGGTGACAAAATGGTATAAATGCAAGACCATGCTGCCTCCCGGAATAATTGCCAGGGCTATGCATTATGCATTGTGAAGTGACAAAAGAGGAAAAAAGAAGTACATTTCTTTATTGTTGGTATTAAAGGAGTGGAAACTAAAAGGAACGGCTGCATAAAGTATCACTGCTCTGTGTGACAAAATGTGCTTCAAAAGGGCCTGACATTTCTTTCTGGAATTAGGTAAAACTCTCCTTGGAGGAGCAAACTTATTCTGTTCCCCAAAGATAATTGCTGTAATAACCCTTTCAATATTTGTGTGCATTATCTTCCCAAGTGGTCCTAAATCTCGGATCGAAGGATGCCTCCTGGCAGTGAAACAACTAGAACACACACCGAATGCTGCTTTGGTACCCGGCTTTGTGCTGGAAACTGCAGCAAGACATTTGCCAAAGAAGAAAACTCATCAGCAGGACAATTTCCACCTCTGATGAAAACCCAAGCTCAATTACTACCCGGGCAGTGTTTCCTTCATGTAAAACCTGCAGTCAGTCTGTTTGCCAATCACACAGTTGTAACTCAATTTCCCGCGACTGTAGAAGGGCAACTTCTGTGAACATCTTAATAATCAAGATATTTTGCTTGAAGCAGACCATTAGAGCCAGCACTCAAAGCTGTAGTGTTTGGAGGAAAAATGCTTTATCAGTTCTCCTGACATTTAATCAATCAAAAGAAAAAAATTAAGTAGAATACTTCCTATTAATGTGTCTATTCCAATCACAGCAGCAATGTTTTCATCTAATTTTTGTTTTAGCCCCCAAACACTGCTATCTAAAAAGAGCTCGTGATAAAAGACTGACTAGAAAGAACTCTGATTTAAAAAAAAAAAGTTAAATTGATTTTGACATCTCTGTTATTCTTAATATGAGGTAAACTAGCTAGGGACAAGCAAAAGATAAATTTTGTTGGTTGGTTTCTAATGATATCTTGGAAAACAAAAATTGCCTTTTTCAACACCTTGTTAGAAATTATCTGGGTTTTTTTTTGTTTGTTTGTTTTTCCTGAGGTCTTTCCTTTTATAACTTATGATCTCTGCTGTGGAGAAAATTATGTTCTCCCAAATTAATATTTTGAAACCTTAAACTCCAATGCGATGGTATTAGGAGATAGGGCCTTTGGTAGATGATTAAATTTAGATGAGGTCACTAAGGTGAATCCCACATGATGGGATTAGTGCGCTCGCTCTCGCTCGCTCTCTCTCTCTCTCTCTCTCTCTCTCTCTCTCTCTCTCTCTCTCTCTCTCTGGTTTCTAGCCTCCAGAACTGTGAGAAAACATATTTCTCTTGTTTAGGCCACCCTATCTATGCTATTTTGTTCTGACAGCCTGAGCAGATGAAGACAAGCTGCAAATCAGATCAAACCTGAATTTTAGCTCACTCAGACATTAAGACAAGGCCTATTGGATTGTTATTTAAAGTTTTAAGGTAAATCGTTAAACAAGTGAACAAATATTATACAAGCGATGAATTTGTTGTACAGAGAGAAACAACACTATGTTAAATCAAACCGATTGTCTTATTCTCTCAGAAATCTAGCAGCTGACATACATTTACTCTGAAGATCCTCAATAGGTAATGACATCTTAAAATGGGAGTAATGGTGGTGTCATGCACATAAACCTGAAGAGCAGGAACAAGGATAAATTAAATCACACAATCATAGAATTTCGGAATTATAAAGAATGTTTTTTAAAATTTTTTTAAGTTTTATTTTTTAAATGTATCTTTATTGTTGAATTACAGATATTTGTTCCCCAGCCCCCCCCCCCCCCCCAATTTACCCCTTGTAATCTACACCTGTCTCCCACTCAGGCCTTCACCACACTATTGTCTGTGTCGTGTATATATGCATATACATTATTTTGGTTAAGAACCTCTATATTTGTCTACCATAAAGGCTTTCAACCTACCTTGAAGTTTTGATCTCTTGGGAAGAGATGTGAGCATTTCTTGGGAAGAGATATGGGGTTAATCTTGTGAACTGAGACTCCCCCATTTTAGCTTTTATCAGAGTGTCCATGGATTAGTTTGGTTTACATAATGGGGCTCCACATTTGAAGAAAGCTTTTCTCAAATCTTTTGGTTTACTTCAGCCTTTCACTTGCAAATAAGAAGAAAGAATTCCTGAAATAAATGGAGTCATCTCCTTCCCCTCTAGTTCAGGCAAAATTTATATAGTTTCCATTTAGGATCTCTGAAGAAATGGACCTTGCTATGGGCTTTAGCATCACTACAATGCTATGACCTACCTTTTCCCTTTGGTTTTATTCTCTCTTCTCCAAGAACCTATTGTCTTGTGACTGACATTAACTTAAACCTCTTTTGCTCACACATGAGGCAAAAAATATAGCTTAAGGCACAGGTTAACAAAGTATAACTATAAGCTAAATCTGACTCACCACTTATATTTTGTAAATAAACTTTTATTAAAACACTAGAGGCCTTGCCCTAACCAATTTGGCTCAGTGGCTAGAGTGTTGGCCTGTAGACTCAAGGGTCCCAGGTTTGATTCTGGTCAAGGGCATGTACCTTGGTTGCGGGCATATACTCAGTAGGGAGTGTTCAGGAGACAGCTGATGTTTCTCTCCCATTGATGTTTCTAACTCTCTATCCCTCTCTCTTTCTCTCTGTAAAAAAATTAATAAAATATATTAATACACAGAAACACCAGAGGCCCGAAATTCGTGCAAGGGTAGACCTTCCTTCCCCCAGCTGCCCGCACCAGCTTCCCTCTAGCACCAGAACCCAGGCTTCCCTCTGGCCACCAGCAGGGACCCGGGCTTACCTTGCAGTCCCAGCTTCCTCTGGAAGGACGTCAGGTCTAATTAGCATATTATGCTTTTATTATTATAAATAACCACCTCCATTTGTTTTGTATTGTCTATGTCTGCTCTCATGCTATAATGGCAGTTTCCATTGTGACAATATGTCTTGCAAAGCTGAAAATATTCACTATCTGGCCCTTTACAGGAGAAGTTTGCCAACTATACTGAAGGCTGTCCAGTCTACTGATTAATGAGGGTTGAAAGCTACAGTTTTTGGATGAATTTGGCTCTATTATTTTCTTATTGCTTTGCCAAGTGCCTGTTAGCTGATCTTCAATTAAACTCTTCACCAATAAACAGTCATCCTATCTTAGCAATACTTAGAAGCCTCTAGAAAACACCAAAAACATACGAAAGTTACATGTTTTTTATATCTTATTTCTTTGATTTATAGACAACCATTCAATATTTGGATAATTAGTTTCCAAGTGTTATTGTCATCTCTATTTTCTGGGCTATATTCAGTGTGACAGATGGTCTAAAAGGGATATTTGACATCATGATGATGAGTTCATATACGACTTTTTTTGTTAGTTTGTTGTGAATGAGATTGAGTTGCACCAGCTTTGTGCCTAGATTTCACTATGCTTTGTAGAAACAAATTTATTTCTTGATACTAACAAGCTTAAGTCTCCAATTTAACCAACAAGGAGAATGAGTGACACAGAGGAAGAAAGAGGTAGGAGGAAGTAGTACTATGGCCAAGGGGTTTAGAATCACGTAGACATAATTAGAATTCCAGCATGGACATTCATTAGTTGTGTATTTGGTGCAAATTATTTAGCCTCCTGAAACCTTAGTTCCTTCACCTATAAAACCAGAATTATAGCTCCCAACTCACTGCGGGACTGTAGGGATTAAATGTAATTCTGGATGTGAAGTTCCTCTCCCACATTTGGCACAGAGATGTTCAAAACATTTTAATTGCCTTCTTTTCTTTACTTCCTCTCCCTTCTATCTATTGGGGCTGTTTAATTAACTCACTTACATTTTAAAATACAGAAATTCATCAATAATTGGAGATGGCAAATATGTGAAATAGTTGTTGGTGAAAAGAATGGATTTATCTAGCTTGGGATAAAATAGACTGTCCATCCGTTAAGCTCTTTTTATTAATGTGACAAAGCTTAGAGTTTTCAGGTCAGCTAACAGGTGGGTCTGGTTGTGAAGTACCATGGTACAAGTCACATTCCTTGCAAATGATAATTCGGGGAGTATTTCACATGTGTAAATTAAGCTGGAGAATTGAGACAGTGTTCTTGAACGGGACCAAATATGCAGTTTATTGCTTCAATATTTCAAGGGAATTTTTTCCCTATAGATGTCTCAGAATAATTAAGTTATTATTATTTTAATTTAAATTCTGTATTGTTTAAAGTATTACATGGGTCTCCTTTTCCCCCCATTGACCTCTCCCTGGCTGCTTCCTGCCGCCCCCTTCCTCCAAACACATACCCTCACTCCCCTACTGTCTGTGTCCATTGTTTATGCTCATATGCATGCATACAAGTCTTTTGGTTGATCTCTTACCCCCTTACCACCCACCTTCCCTCATCAGTTGGACAGTCTGTTTGATACTTCTATATCTCCAGTTCTATTTTTGTTCATCATATTTTTATGTTCATTGGGGTACACGTAGTCATCATGGCTTACTTGATTGAATAATTGGTAATTAGATATAATTTGAGCTTACTATTTGTGGCTTACTTAGGAGTCACACACATGGGCTTTATGACTTTTATTATCAGCACCAGAATTACCACTTTCATCCTCTGTAAAAATTCCCATTTATTATGAGCTATTTCTGATAGAGGAGAGAGAGAGAGAGAGAGAGAGAGAGAGAGAGAGAGAGAGAGAGAGGGAGTCAAAACAATCTCTACTGGCACTGGTTCAATTCTGAAAGCAACCTTTCCCTATTGCTGTTCTAATGGAGGGTATGTGGCTTCTACAGTGATTCACCAGCAACTAAACAATTTAGCTATACTTTAGTGACCTGGGTCTTAGAATAGAAGTAGTAAAATAGTTTAAGTGGCACAATAAGAGCTAGTGCCCTTGCAGGTTAGATAAATATTGCTTTATGCTCCTGAGTTACATTTGCTATAAGAAACCAGTAAAAGGGTGCTTTATTATTTCTCCAAACTGATATGCAGCCAAAAGCTCAACAGGCTTTAATATTTGACAATAGAAATTAAGAAATAAAGTTAAAAAAATAGATGTAAGAACTTTCCTAAAATTCTCTACCTAATTTACTTTGCAATTTATCTTTATGTCTTCTGTGTCCTGAGTTAAATATATTTTGTCTGGTTTTTGGCACACACACACTTCTTTTTAGATCGTTGGGTTTGTTTGTTTTTTAGTATGTTTTTATTGATTTTAGAGAGGAAAGAAGAGGGAGAGAGAAATAGAAACATCAATGATGAGAGAGAATCATTGATTGGCTGCATCCTGCATGCCCCCAACTGGGGATCGAGCCCACAGCCCAGGCATATGCCCTGACCCCGAGTCAAATCATGACCTCTTGGTTTCTATGTCGACACTCAACCATTGGCCACACTGGCCAGGCTAGATGGATTTTGATAGAAAAATCTCACTTAGTTGTATGTGGGATCATAGAACTTTTGTGTGACTAGGAGAATGTCTGGGGCCAATTGTCAATTATGGTACCCCCGTGCCCTATCATATACGTTAACACAGCTGTATACATGTTATTCAAATAGATTACATCTCAGCAGCACTGGGGGTGAGCTGCTGGATAGTTAAACTCTAAACAGAGATAATCAAATTACGTGGATAGAGGGAAATTCACTCTCTCTAGAAGATGCTTGGGACACACCTTCACTATATCTTGTACCAGTTAAATTGAGATTCATTTTTCAAAATCCATTAGAGAGTTGTTATTTTATGACAGTGTTTCCTTTATTGAACTTGGGGATAAGACAATAAAATCTCAAGGAGACACAGAGATTCAGAGATTGCCTGACTATATGAAATCACATTATCCTTTTCTCTCTTCCTGGGTGTGTGGGATGTAGAGGAGGTGGGTTTATTAGGTAGGTAAGTACCTTAGCTAGGTAATTGGTACAGTTTCAAGCACCCACAGATTGCATATGTGCAGTTGAAAGGGAATCGGTTGGAATAGAGTTTTGTGGAGTTCCCTGTTCAGTACCAAGGTAGTTAGTCAGTCTGGAGCTCAGTAACTTCTACTTAGGTTAATGATAGCTGCCTTAACAAGCTCCCAAAATTGACTTAACACAATATAATGTTTATTTCTCAGGTGGTCTTCTAGGCACTCACTCAAGAACCCAGGCTGGCTCCGTGCTCTCTTTTGTTTTTCCCTTTTCTTTCAGCCAGTACACAGGGAAAGAAACCTGTTCCACCCTGAGTTTGATACACACAACTCCTCCTTACATTCCACTGGAAGGAACTAGTTATAGGGTTCTACCTACATGCAGGGAGCCTCAGCACTGGCTGGATAGTTTTTTTCTTAACAACAGCTCCTCATGCAGAAGGCAGGCATGAATCTTTGATTGATGGTTACCCATCTTTGCCACAAGAACAGGTTTGAGTAAGGCTGTGTCTGAGAGGGAACCAAGGTGGAGAAGATGTACAAGGAGAAACTTCTGAGGTCAGAGTTCAGGTATTTGCAACAAGGTTTATTCCATTTCTGAAATCTTTAAGAATGCATTTTGAACCATTAATGAGTAAATGTAAGAATTCAAAAAAATATTCTTTCCCCGTTTATGTGTTGGCTTAAAGTATGTATCTTCTTTCCACTCCCCATTCGTTAGTTCTCTGGAAGTTAAAGCTTTTGCAGAGTCATCTCTTCCTCATCATTATGCGCATTTATTTTTATTATTTTTTTTTAATGCGCATTTATTTATAGAGTGTCTGGCTCAGAGAAACTGATAGGCCTAGGTTCTTCCGTCCAAATTGTTACCATTATTGACTGCTATGTGTCAGCTTTTTGTTAATATTATCCCATTCCATCCTCCTAAAGACCTAATGAGGTACACATTTTAACTTCAACATTAAAATGTGCTCTAAATATATCTTATATGGACCAAATGGCATCCTTAGACTTTGCTTATAAACCCAAATCTAAAACACAGTGAAGGGATAAGAAGATTCTCTCAGTTCAGAATTAACATTGAAAATGATGATCTTACTGAAACACAATAAACAGAATATACCTAACAAAGGTAGTAATAAAAGGTTAAACTCAGAAGAAAAATTGTTGATTTATTGTATCTTTTCCCTTTAAAAACACTCATAATGACTGTCATAACTATTCCATCCAGTTAAGCAGAGAAAATATACTGTGCCTTCCTTTCTTGGGGTTTCACTTATTATTAAACCATTACTGTGGCAGTGGCAGAAATTTTACAAGGAATAACCAAATCACCACAGGCCCACTTTGCTATGCTATGCTATGACCCAAGAGATTTTTACAATGACCCCCTTCAAGTCTTATGTCCACCTGTCTGCAAGTGAGGAGTAAACCATCTTGGCATGCACTTCTCAAAGCAACATGTCCTGTTTTACTTCCCCTTAAGTAA
This sequence comes from Pipistrellus hanaki, assembly GCF_964339955.1. Classification (NCBI taxonomy): domain Eukaryota; kingdom Metazoa; phylum Chordata; class Mammalia; order Chiroptera; family Vespertilionidae; genus Pipistrellus; species Pipistrellus hanaki. The sequence goes on along the minus strand of NC_140516.1, from coordinate 31,868,827 downwards.
TTGCTAAAATGTTCACAACCAAATGTGAAAATTTAAAATGCAGAATATTAAGTACATCTACTAGTATATAGGAATTTTGAAAAATAAAAAAGGCTAACCTGTTAAAAGTAGTTATTTATGAATAGTAAAATCATACTTAAATTTATTTTACTTCTCTCCTGGGTTTTACACACTTTACCAATGGCTATCAATTACATTTTAAATAAAAAGTATAAATATTATCTATAAGATCATAGACCTGCTATTTTTTTTGTTTGTTTGTTTTGAACTCTGAAGGAAATTACTCTTTTCCAAAATTAGGTAGTTGAATTTCAAGAGAACTAAAGAAATGCATTCATTTAAAACTTTTATTATTTACTAAATTCAAGGTTTTTAAAAAATTTTTAGTTGAAATGGTTTAAATAATTTTAGTTAAATAATTTAGAGTGAGGTCCATAATTGCATGTTCAATCTGGTAGAGAGATAGGAGTGTGGTAGGCCAGCTCTAAGACAACCTCTAATTATGCCTACCTCCTGGTTTTTATGTCCTACTATACTTATAATCTTCTACCCTTGAATAAGGATTGGACCTAATGACTTACCTCTAACAAGTAAAATACAGCAGTTAGTGACATATCAATTCTGAGATTTGGTTACAGTGAGGCTGTGGTTTCCTCTCTCTCTTTTTTTTTCTTTCCCTCTCTCTCTCATGACTAGCTCCAAAGGAGGTTTAAAACCCTGTTGTGAGCTCTCCTATGGAGAGGACATGAGATAAAGCCTTCATGTCTCCCAGCATTAGCCAACAAAGAGGTAATATAATCTTGGCAGCTATAGGAGTTATCTTGGAAGCAGATTCTACCAATTGAACTTTGATCTGGAACCAAGGCACCCCAGCTAATCCATGCTTGTATTCATAAACAGGAAATTATACGATAATAAATATTTGTTGATGTAGGTTACTAAACTTTAGGGTAATTTGAACACAGCAATAGATAATCATTAGAAATGAGTATTGACTATTGGGAGTAGGGTGCCACAAAGTATTTTGAGGCTTCGTCTACTCCTTAGGAAAATTTAGTCCATCAATTATAATTGTCTTCTCTGACACAGGATGGGAGGAATGGTGATATATATGCTATTTTTTTACATTCATTCTCTAGTTGGTTTTGATTATAATGAACAGAATGGTAGCCAACAGAATGAACTCATTTGGGAGTCTGGGAAATGCTTTGGTGTTAGTACAATCTATTAGTCTACTATCAATCTTTAACATTATGACATATTAATTGGCCAGGTTGATCTGTATAGGTCTTGATTTGGCTCAGTCTCCTCAAGTATACTGATTATATGATTCAAGAAGAGATCTGAGGCAAGATTCTGGGCTGCCCAAACCAGCCCAGGGATGCTGGTGTTTCCTAGAGTAAGCCCCGGAACATTTCATTGATATAGACAATAAAAAAGAGTGGAGGGAGAATGAAAGAAAATTGCTCCGTATTGCACAATTTGTCTTATGTCAGACCCAACTTCTGGGAGGCTTAAGAGCTTAAGAGCTTATGAGGACAAACATAGTGGCCTAGAAAACACATCATTTCAGCTCTTAAGTGTCTTGGAAGGATGACTGGTTCTGAGAAACTACTTCCTTGCAGATATCATCACTGAAGTATTCCCAGAAGGCCTACAAACTCGATGCTCATCAACACAGGTGCTGGAGCACTGTTAAAATGAGAAAATGTTCCCTTATCCATGGGGGATTCCAATAACTCTCTGATGAATATTGGCCTGTGATCCAAAGGAGTTATAAATCTTAAGAAAGAAAATTATATTGAAGGAAACTTCCTGATTTGTATGACCCGTTCCATAGAGAAATCAAAGTTCAGACATGATTCTTTTCATGGGTGGGACTATACTTTGGACAACCAAATGCCATATTTTTGAAAGTCTGAAAGAAAGTTGTTTGCAATTCCTTAGGAATTAAGATAAAAATGAGCTTTCTGGGAGACACGCCTGAGAATTTCTGAGGCTATGCCTACCTAGATAAAACATAAACTATGTTAAGAAAATGTTATAGTAGATGAAGTATACTTAGCCTATTTTTAATGTCTAATTTGAAGACTGTACTAGAACCTAAATTACCTTAATAAGATACTTAGTGTATTTTCATGGGTATTATATAGATAAAAATAAATGTATGTGTTTCTTTAACCCAGAAAGATTATACTTGCTCCTTATTGAGTTATTCATGGTTCCTGAAGAACCAACTCTAACAGAAGCTTACATATTCTTATATTTAAAGCAATCTAGAAAATGATAAGAAACTGTGTGAGACTTCAGTAGTGTTTATATTCTGCTTTCTTATATTATTAAACTATGTTGAATATCAATATGAATTTTGTGAAGGACCCCCATATGAGATCTCTGCCCATGACTGGAACATTCATTTATTTCTCTCTATTTAAATCCTCTCATTTATTCAAACTCAGAAACCTTTCCACATGAGGGAAATACTTCTCTATTCAATTTTTTCTTGACCTCTTTGGACATTCCTGAAAGGCTTTTTGTCTTGCAAACCCATTGGGACACATGCATATAAAAACATGCACATAAGCCTAAAGGAAAATCTTACTTATATGAAGTTGAGAAGGAAAACATAATAATCTTTTTAGCTTTGTCCAGCGAAAAGAACCTACTTGGTAAATGAGTACTTGTAGTAGAGAGAGTAGCCTCTGGCTTGGCCTTGACACATTAACTTATTCATCCCTTAGGAAGCTGATGGTTTTCTTTGTTTTACTAAAAGGAGAGGTAAAATATGCTTCCTCTAACAGTTTCAAAGCACTGGATGCTTTTAAGCACAAGAATAACATATTTAATTGCTTGCCTTTTTTTTTTTTTTTTTTTTTTTTATCCATTTGGCTCCTGGACAGACACAAATGCTGGCTGGTTTGGATCAAAAGAGAATGCTTCCTCCTCCTCCCATGTTGCTCCTGTCCAACCCTCTTGTTCCTTTGCCACCATTTTGATCACCTCTCCCTTCACAATAGAGTCTGTGATTGGAAATTGGATTCAAATTTGTTTTACCTTGAAGTATTTGCTTCACAAGAATTAGTGGAATTGATGATGATTAAAATAATTCACTCATTCCCTGGCCAGTTAAGCAATCCCCATACATAGTGAAATGATTACTACATTCAAGCTAATTAATACATCTCCCTCCTATAGATACCTTTGTGTGTGTGTGTGTGTGTGTGTGTGTGTGTGTGAGAGAGAGAGAGAGAGAGAGAGAGAGAGAGAGAGAGAGAGAGAGAGAGAGAGAAAACACCTGAAATCTATGTTCTCAGAAAATTTCCAGTATTCCATGCAGTGTTATTAATTGTAGTCCCATTCAGTCCACACAACAGCCCCAGAATCTTCTAAAATGCAAATCTAATCATCACTATTCTGTTTTAGGTTCTTAGAATCAATTGGTGTGTCTGATACTTAGTGACCATTCAGTAAAAGAATGACTGAGTAAATTAACATATTTTGGCTAATCATAGACTGTGGTCTAGATAAATAACATAATTTTTTTTTGAGTTTTTGATTAAAGAATATGTATATTTCCCCAAAGGGCTTTTTGGCTCTAACCTATATAAAAACTGCCCAAACACCATCAAAATCATTATTTTTCTCAATTACTGTAACAAATTATTTTGCAAAGTATACTAGTCTCTATACAGTGAAACACATTGTTGTGTATGTTATAGCCCTCTTATTTATACGGGGGGAGTAGAAAAAGAATAGTCTCAATAGTTTATATATCAAGAGTGTCTTTAAATGTTTTTGACAAGAATAATAAAACATGCTTGTTATTTCTTTTGTTATTCCTCTTCTCTTCTTTCCGTTCTTCAGAAGCAACCTCTTTTTTTTTTTCCCAAGTAATTTTAAAGCTATCTTTATGTAGTTGATATGCTTATACTGATATTTATTAGTTTTAAAATTTTTTTCTAGAGCCAAAACTGGTTTGGCTCAGTGGATAGAGCATCGGCCTATGGACTGAAAGGTCCCAGATTCAATTCTGGTCAAGGGCATGCACCTTGGTTGCGGGCACATCCCCAGTAGGGGGTGTGCAGGAGGCAGCTGATCCTCTCACATTGATGTTTCCAACTCTCTATCCCTCTCTTTTCTTCTCTGTAAAAAATCAATAAAATATATTTTTTAAATGAAAATAAATAAAAATAATTTTTTTCTAGATTATTTCTTGATAGAGAAAAATCATATATTTAACCCTCCTTTTACAACCACTTTCAATCCCTCCTTCATTGACTCAATACAAATATATCAGAATTTTTTGTTAAATCAATATTCAGTGTTTACATCTTCATGGCTATTGAAATTACTATTTCTAGCTGAGTCACCTAATATATTATGATCACTTTTTCTTTCTTGCCTACTTCCTAGAGTTAATAATTGCATTTCCCCCCCACGTGTTTATCACTGCTACCTCATATTCTCTGACAAAGTTGGTCACCTGGTCTCACGATGATCAAACACACGAGCTGACCTTGAGCAGTTTCATTTGTTACATTTTCTCCCCATTTGGAAGCAATCTATTTTCCTGCCTGATCTGAAATATTTGGTTTCTAGACCCATTGCACAGCTTTAATCCCAGGCTTTTCATATATTGTTATTCTAGAAATAACTTTCAATTCTCTCTTCTTTTTCTTTTTATTTCCTTTCCCTTGTTTTTGGGTGCAATAACCCTTGCTGTGAAGGAATACATTGTGATAGCTTCCTGTCTTGATTCTACCCTTAAACATCAAGTATGGTTTCACTGAGTATGTGATTCCAGACTGAAATCATTTTTCCTAGAAGTTTAAATGCATGACTTGGTTGTTTTCTGGCTTCCACTATTGTAGGTGAGAAATCTGATTATTCTTAGTTCTGATTATTTCTAAGTGACCCATATTCTCTGGACCTCTTATTTTACTGCACTGACCTACTTATTTCCTTCAGAGCATTGTTATTAGTATGTAATTGCATTGCTTAGTTATGTGTTAACTTTTTGTTAATCATCTGTTTACCAATCCACTAGGGGTTACTCTTTAAGAAATAAGAGACCTTGTCTTTTGTAGTTTCTATTATAACTCTGATGCCTTGCAGAGTGCTTGGCACATAATAAACACTCAGTAAATATTTGTAAAATAAAAGAAGAAATGGATAAGTGAGTATTTGAAATGCCTTTCCTCATTTTTGTTACATTGCTTCCTAAATGTTAAGTGGATTCCTAAGAACCTCTTTAACCAAATTTCTTTTGTTGTTTTTATTCTACATGCTTCTTTATTTCTGTAAATATTTACCTGGCTATTCTATAAGCTCCACCAGGTCTCTGTCTTTAAACATTTTACTCTTGATGTCTTAACAATAGTAGGTGCTCAATAAATATTTTTTAAATGTCTGTAGGATGAGGAAAGGTAAATAAGGGAGTAAAAGGTAAATGGTGGCACTGTCTCTTGCATGGAAGGCAGGAGATTTATCTCTAATCTTCCATTAAACATTTAATACATTATTTTTAGCATTATTGTTGATGTGTACATTGTTAATCCTTGTCCTGGCTCTACTGGTAAGGAGGTCTTTGACCTTGGGGCATACTCATTTATATTTCTGAATTTGAATTTTTTCATCTGCTTCCAGTGTGAGCTATGGCTCTCTTACACCAGGATTCCCTGGGTTGTACATAAAACATAGATTTTCATGGTCTCTGCATGAATTTCCACCTGGCAAGCATCTTTGAGACTGAGGTGTGGGGATCTGAATTTTTAACAAGCTCATTCAGTGAGACTTATAAAATCTGAGAAACACTCATGAGGGGTTTTATTAAATGCCCTTCTTCTATAATTCTGAATTCTCCCATGTAACTGCAGTAGTGTATATTGGCCATCTGGTAAGAGAAAGAGCTATATTCTTTAGTTATTGCTCATGTAGATTGCTGCTGCTGGAAGTTTCCTAGTAATTCTTGTCAGCTGCTAAGTAATGTGCTGTTTCTTGTAAGTAATGGTCTATTCTTTGCATTCTATTGTATTAAATTACATTATTTCTCATGCCTTGTGTCTCAGGGAAAAATAAAACCGTGTTGTGGTAATTTCTCATAGGAAATGTTTCCACTTACATAGATCACATAGTTCATGAGTTAGATTCTTCAAATATATAACTTTTGGAGACTAACCCATGTATTTTGAGAAGTTGCAATGACTTTTTCCAGCTATCGGTTCAACGTGGCACACTCATGCTGTTTTTTTCTGTAACATGATTACAACAAAGGACTGTGGGAATTTGGTGGTCAGTGAGAATCACTGACAACCAAGTCAGGCCCTAACCAGTTTGGCTCAGTGGATAGAGCGTCAGCCTGTGGACAGAAAGGTCCCAGGTTAGATTTTCCAGTCAAGGGCATGTACCTTAATTGCAGGCACATCCCCAGTAGGAGGTATGCAGGAGGCAGTTGATGAATGATTCTCTCCCATCGATGTTTCTAACTCTCTATCCCTCTCCCTTCCTCTCTGTAAAAAATCAATAAAACATTTAAAAAAAATACAAGTCAGGAACAGTGACTCTATCAAGGCAGAATATGTGGTATGCAGAACATAAAATGATAATTGCAAAAATTCCAACAAGAAATAAATTTCCTTTCTCTGGCAAATTTAGAGGTCTTGAGGAGAGGATAACTTTGGTGAGCAATGGCAGGTGACAATGTTTCCATAGAAGGAAGGGAGTAAAAAGACTGCCAACCAAACAGGTCACTGGTGCAAGAAAGGGATGGGAGTGAGTTCAAAAAAATAAAGGAGACCCAGCTCAAAGGGAATTAATTTCAGTCTGTCTCATGATGTCTCAGCTTTGATAGTTCTGGAAAATGTTCATTCACTGAAAATGGAAGCAAAGCCACTGCTCTCCCTCCTCCAAGAACTTACATGAACAGTTGAGGAAAAGATGACTTTAACAAGGATTTGGTATGAGGAAACTATTTTTCATTCTCAGTATTTCAGACTGACTGTCCAGGAATTTAATGCCTATATGCCACTTAATGTTTGACACACACACACTAGTTTCTATTAATTCAACTTTTTAATAACTTGGCTGAGAACTCTTGTATTGTATGTCAGATATTCCCAGAAATGCTGAGAAGAATCACTCAACAATAGCTCTAAAATTAATTATATTGGGGAACTCATAAAAGCTTCAATTTATACAAAAATTAAATAATTATTACTAAAAATGGCAATGACAGTGTTGATGCTACAATTTTACAATTTGTAAAGAATTTATAATTTATTCTTATAATTCACAGTTCTAGCATCTTCTTTTACTCCTCGCCACAGTCTAGTGAGGCAGGTCTTTTCTCCCAACATTCAGAAGGTATATTCAAGTAGTTTTCCCAAAGTGAAAATACAAGAGATCTCATAGACTCATGAACTATGAGATCTATGTAAGTGGAAACATTTCCCAAGAGAAATTACCACACCACGGTTTTATTTTTCCCTGAGACACAAGGCATGAGAAATAATGTAATTTAATACAATAGAATGCAAAGAATAGACCATTACTTACAAGCCAAGTTATATTATTAAGAAGTTGAATTAATAGAAACTAGTGTGTGTGTGTGTGTGTGTGTGTGTGTGTGTGTATCTCAAACATTAAGTGGGTAAAGGGCATATAGGCATATTCATCCCTTTACATGAATAAGGAAATGGACAGCTGGATGGACCCCTGACATGGCCATTGGCACAATGATACTCAGTGTCCTGATCAGAGAACCAGCCTCAGCACCACTTTTTCAGCCACAACTTGTCTGGAAAGACTGCCACTCTGCTATGAGATGCTCGACTATTTCTGCACTTAGGTCACACAGGTGCTAATTTTCCAGTCCATGTTATATGTAATACTGAAAGACTCTGGACACTCATGAGCCTAAGGGGATCACAAGATAGCTCATGGAAATGGGGGTGAGGGGGTGAGTTTTGTTCCCATTTGCTACTATCATGTGCTGAGGGCAGAGCTTGAGTCCCCACATACTAGCAAAGAAACAGCACACAGTGTGAATTCCTAGCTGGGAAAGGGAGGATGTTTGTGCAAAGATACTGGGGAGGGATATCATCAGCCACCAGGGGAGGACTAAGAGTAAAGACAGGCAAAATGGAGCCGCTACAAGGGGGGAAATCTAAGCAGTTGATTTGGAATGGCAACCGCAAGTTACAGTGTATTTATGATTATGGACTTCCAGAAAATTAAGCCACTAAGTGAACAGCAGACAGTAAATCACTGGAGAAGCCAGAAGAGGAATCTCCAGCCCAGAGTTCTTCCCCGATTTCTACTGTCTCCCAAAATGAGCCGTTCATCCTTGGCCAGCATCTGAGGAACCAGTCTGCCCAGCTTAACAGAGAAGCCCCAGCATGCTGCCCTGCGTCTTTCCAGTTCAGGAAGACATCTTAATGAGAGACATTCCACTAGCCATTCCACTGGAAGCCCCGATTTCCCATTTTGATGCAGAGAGCAGAGTGCATTTCTACAACTGCACTGCCATGAGGAAATACATGAGCTGTGAAAAGGGAGTTCTCTGTAGATTGTGCATGCTCCTCTTCAATGTGCACAGGTCATCGGTGTGGGGGGGGAAAAAATCAGAGCTCCAGAAAGTCATCTCTTCCTGCAGCCTGCTTCCCCTGTGGAAGCCTAATCACCTCTGCCAGAGTGAATCTAGGTCCTTGGCAACGACTTATGGGACTTGGATCTCCAAGTGCTGCAACGCCCAGCAGGAGCAGATGGACTTCTAAGCAACCAGACAATAATTTTCTAATGCGAGTGCCGGGAGCTGGAGCCAAGCACGTTTCATTTCTTACCCTCCCTACGGTGCAGAGATTAATGAACAGAGCATGAGGTTTTCCAAGATAACGTATGCAAGCAACCTATTTACCAGCAGGCTTTTCTCAAGTGTCACCACCCCTCTCTACTTGGCAATTGGAGCCAGCCATTAGTAAGGCGACCCACCGTGACCCACAGGTGGGTGGGAAGATGGAGGGGTTAAAGCCTCTGAGGACAGCACAGAAAATAGTTTAAATGCACAATGCATGCCCTCCTTTTCCTTGGGTTTCGTCTGAATAACGCGTGGGACTTTATCTGCACTTACATTTAAGTCAGGCAACACCTGTAAACGCACATAAGAAAGTGGCTGGCCCACAGCAGCACTGCTATAATGACCGTTGCTACTAGTAAAATCAGATTATGAAGAGAATTAGGGTTAGTACTGCTATTATAATTTAATAATTATTTGTTATTATTATAGTCACAATGACTGTTGTCAGATTTGTTGACTAAGAGATCACAATGAGTAGAAGAAAGAGTAGGGATGACCCATCCAAGATTAAAAGAGGCTGGACCTATAAAAATCAATTCATTTTTTATCTTCATTGAAGTATGAATATAAAAATCATATATATTTAAAGTATACAATGCACGGTTTTGATATAAGTATATGTTATGAAATAATTACCACAATAAAGTTAATACACATAGCTATCACCCCATATAGTTGCCTTTTTTTTGTGGTTAGAACACTCGAGATTAACTCTCTTAGCAAATTTCATAAATTCAATACATTAACTAGAGTCACCATACCGTGTAGCAGGTCTTCAGAACTTATTGATCTTAAAACTGAATGTTTTTATTCTTTGACAAACATTTTCCATTTCCTCCACCCCTCAGGACCCAGTGACCACTCCTCCACTCTGTTTCCATTAGTTCAGTTATTATTATTTTTTTTCATATACGAGTGAGATTATATGGTATTTGTCTTTCTCTGTCGGCTAACTTTATTTTGCACAATGTCCTGTAGGTTCATGTGAATGGCAGAATGTCCTTCTCTTTTTTTTTATGGCTGAGTAATATAGCTAAATATCCATATATACGAAATCACATTTTTTATCTATTAATCTGTAAATGGACAAATAGATTATTTGTATATCTTGGCTATTGTAAATAATGCTACACTGAACGTGAGAATTGCAGGTATCTCTTCAAGATACTGATTTTTGTTTCCTTTGTATATTTACCCAGAAATGGGATTGCTGAGTCATGTGGTAGTTTTATTTTTATTTTTGGAGGAACCGCCATACTCTGTTTCATAGCTACACCAAGTTACATTCCCACCAACAGTATGCAAGGGTTCTCTTTTCTTCAAATCCTCACCAACATGTACTATCTTTGACTTTACATGTCCCACTTGTTAGTTAACTAACAAGTGGGACATGATACTCATTGTGGTTTTGATTTGCATTCCCCTGATGATTAGTGATGTTGGGCATCTTTTCATATACTCATTGGCCATTTGTATTTCTTCTCTGGAAAAATGTCTATTCAGGTATGTTATCCATCTTTAATTGAATTGTCATTTTTTTTACAATTAAATTGTATGAGTTCCATTGAATATTAGATATACTAGTGGTCCAGTTCATGAATTTGTGCACCTTGAAAGGAACTGTGGGCTGTGAAGCTGTGATGGGCACAGGGGCTGGTCTTGGCCCATTCACCACACCACCCAGCCACTTCCACCACAGCTCCCGCTCCTACTGTTCCCACACACTGATGGCACCAGCCCCACTTGCACCTGCTGACAGCATGGAGTGATTGGTGCCGGTGCCAGCAGCAGGTGCAAGCAAGACCCAAACCATCAATGGGTGTGAGTGGCTCAGGAGCAGTTGGAGGTGGGGAAGCCCTTAGTGGCAATTGAGATTGGCAGTCACCGCTTGCACCTGCTGACGGCACTTGGTGCTGGCTGTGGGTGCTAGTGGGACTGGCACCAGCAGTGGGTGCAAGTGGCAGCTCCAGCGCCAGCAGCAGGTGCAAGCAGAATCGTTGCTGGCAGCAGATGTGAGAGGCGGCTGCCAGCCCCTGATTGTCCCTCAGGAGCAGGGGGAGGTGGAGAAGCCCTGGGGGGCGATTGGGGCTGGCAGCAACTGCTCACATCTGCTGATGGCGCTGAGTGATCAGTGCCGGTGCCAAGCACCAACAGACAGATGTGCTAGCAGGGCCAGCACAAACAGCAGGTGCGAGTGCCCTGTGGGCCCACGGTGTGTGGGAGCAAAGAATTTTCAGTAACCATCAGAGGCTTGCCCCGATGGCAGCAACTGTCACCCCACCTTGGTCTGGCATCCCTGCTCACCTCCACCATCCCACTGCAGCCAACACCTGCCATGCTCCATGTGTGCCCCCTGGTGGATGCATATATTAGCGACCAATTGTTTGGTTGTTCCACCATTCGGTCTATTTGCATATTAGCCTTTTATTATATAGGATGATTTGGAAATATTTTGAATATTAATTCCTTATTTGGAAATATTTTCTCCCATTTGGTAGGTTGCTTTCTCAGTTTTTAAAATTGTTTCCTCTGCAGTGCAGAAACTTTTTAGTTTGATGTAGTCCTACTTAGTTATTTTTGCTTCTGTTGCCTGTGTTTATATCCAAAATATCATTGTTAAGAACAATGTCAAAGAGCTTCTTCCCCATGTTTTCTTCTAGGAGTTGTATGTTTTCAGGTCTTAACGTTTCAGTCTTTAATCCATTTCGAGTTGATTTTTGTGTATGATATGAGAAAAGGGTCCAATTTCATTCTTTTGCATGTAAATAGCCCTCCTCCCAACCATAGATGCATCTGCAGAACCTGAAGTGGCCCTGTGGCCCAGCTCCAGCCCCTTCCTGTTGCCAGTCCAGAGTCAATCCTGCCCTCACAGGGAGAGACCCAGCAGCAGACACACCAGTTCACTCCATCTGAGGAGTGTTGCTGGCCACTGCAGATCCTGAAGCAGCTCTGTCACTCAGCTCGTCCTGCTCTCAGTGCTGCCTGCCCAAGGACCCTGTAGGAGCCACACCCATCCCTGTTCCTGGTAACAGGCCTGCCAACAATGGAGCCAACTGAGAATGGGCAGTAGCCATGTGACCAGGACCCAGCCTCCCCTGACTGAGATTAGTCAAGCCCATCCATTAGGAGACCAGGCAAAAGAAAGTCTTTACCTACTGAAACCAATCTGGGTCAACAGGAAAAGGTATTTGCTTCTTTGGATACCTACCCAGCAATGCAAGGCTATAAAATCACACAGAATCAGGCAAACATGCACTCTTAAAGGCAATAAATAAAGCTCCAGTCCTGGCTCTTAAAAAAATGAACATTGCCTGACAAAGAATTCAAAATAATGATTTAAGCTCAGCGAGCTACTAAAGAACGCAGATAGACAACACAACTAGGAAAAAATCAATTCCTAAAACACCGACACCTGTGTTTTTGCTCTTTCGAGAAGAATGTTGGCAATGCAATGTAAAAATTCTGGATATCTACGTTTCCCGAGAAAGTCCCATTCAATGATGGAATTTCTAAAATTGTAGCAGCTTTAAGCAATAGATATTTTTAGCAAATAAGTCATTTCCCATATCCCTCCAATCCTGTGAAATGTGGGCTGTCTCTCTCACTCTGTCACCTTCATGCCCGGAGAGCATGGGAAGCTCCTGCAGGACCTGACTTCATGTAGAGTGGGTGCGAACACTTGCCTGTAAAACTGCCAGTGAGCTGGAAAACAACATGGAGCCGAAACCAGTTTGGCTCAGTGGATAGAGCGTTGGCCTGCGGACTGAAAGGTCCCAGGTTCGATTCAGGTCAAGGGCATGTTCCTTGGTTGCAGGCACATCCCCAGTATGGGGTGTGCAGGAGGCAGCTGGTTGATGTTTCTCTCTCATCGAAGTTTCTAGCTCTCTATCTCTCTTCTGTCCTCTCTGTGGAAAATCAATAAAATATATTAAAAAAAAAAAAGCAGCATGGCGTGGTGCTCTGGTTCACAAGTTCTAACTACGATCCGGGAGCTGGGTGACTTTGAGAGGCTCCTAAAAGCTGCTGTGCTCCCATTTCTTCCTGTGAAAAGTGGGGGTTAACAGCAACTTCTCAGGGATGCTGAGGAAATAAAATGAGAAATTGGTGTAGGCAAAGCATCTCAGGTAAAGCAGTAGCTCAACAGTGGTATTTTCTTTCTCTGCTATTTGTCCCTAATCAGCCCTCCTAATTAGCCCCCCTCCAAAAAAATTTAAAAATTAAAAAAAATCCCCAACTCCTACCTCCCTGTTCTTAATACTATTCCTGTTCAACTCTGGCTTAAATGTTTAAATGCTGAAAAGGCTAGTAATGAAAAATTTCTGAGTAGAAATCTAGGTCAAACATAGCAAATGTGGAAAAGATCAAAACCTGCAACTCCAACAGCCAATAAATATATGAGAAGTCTCCCTATTTTTCTAATGGCCAGGGAAATGCAAATTGATGTAAGATAGCAAACTGTGATCATCAGATTGGCAAAAGTATATATAAAAACTGCTAGCAGCTGGGATGTCCAGTTCTTTATTGAAAGAACCCAGGCAGTGCAACTCATTGCTTTCCTAGAATGGCCCTACTCATGGGTTTGTAAGAAAAAGGGCACACTAAAATGTTAATTGGGAAGAAGTGAATTTTTACATCATTTTTTTTTGGGGGGGGGGAAATCTCATATATATTAGTAGTAATTTATGTTATATCAAGGTTTTACTACCCGTGTTATGAAAACTATCCTGGTATTAGTGCTACTATTTCTAAGAGATAGATTGCCAGAAATGGGATGTGAGAATACTGTGGCAAGAGATATGTCAACCCTGGAGTGTTAAAAACATAGAGACAACGTAGATATCCATAAAACACATTAAAAGTTTAATTAAAAATTAATAAAATTTTAATTTAAAAATATGGTTCAGATAGTTGGTTATTTGGTGGAATATAATGCAACAAGATGAATCTGTACCACTTTACTTGAAGAGATTTCCATAATACGTTAAGTGAAAATATCAAGATACAGAAGAATAAATTATTCCAATTTTGAAAAGCAGTGGCAAAAACTCTGGATTCCATGTGCATGTGTGAATTATTATATGAGCATGGAGAAGTCCATATAAGGAGACCCACTGAGTAATGTTATTTATCTGTGGTGTGTCTAGGGGTTGCAGAGAAAAGGAGGGAGAAAGGGGAATGAAAAATTGGGCAAAACCAAAGATTGCATAAGGTTGGTGTTGGTCTGTGCATTGGCATATGTGGGGTCTATGATTTCAAAGAAACTGCATTTATGTTGTGTTCCAAATTTTCATAAAAGTGATGTATGTATATATACACAAAGAGATGCATGAAAGGAGGCATAAAGGCAATTATCATAACACTCACATAACTTTTCTGTTTAGTTTTATGTTTCATTAAAGTACCTTCATGTTTATATAATCGGGGAAGAGCTATTTTCACTGTACAAAACAGGAGAGGGAACGATGCCCGGGCTGGCTGTAATTCCACAAGGTGATTCCTGAAAGAAAGAAGGAAACTTTGGAAATCTTTTTGAGTTTGTTTCAAGTGTTGGAAAATCTTGGGATGTGTCATAGGTTGGCAACTCAAGAAGCAGACTCTGAGATGGAGTTTATGTGCAGCACGGCTGTTAGGGCAAGTGCTTGTGATCCACACCCGGGGAAGGGAGGAGGAGGCACGATTGGGTAGAGGTAAGGTTGAGCTATGATACTGGTCTAATGACAGCCTTGCCCAACCCCACAGGGAGCTCTGGAGCTGGAGTGGCCCTTCAGCATTGGCCTGGGTTAAGCTGAGATGGCCAGGCCTTCATAACACCCATTCCCACATAAATCAGTCATAGATCTTCCTGGAGGTAGGGCAGCCAAGGCCATCCCCAAAAAGGATGAAGCTAAGGATGGTCTGAAGACACTGCCAGTAGCTGGGACGCCCAGTTCTTGATTGAGATAACGCGGGCAGTGCAACTCATTGCTTTCCTAAAATGGCCCCGATGATCCCAATGGGCCAGAAATGCTGGTTGGCCTGGCAAAATCTAGGCTTCTGCTGTGGGATCAAATCCCAAGTTAGTTAAATGAGGCAATTCCACAGGATAACTGATTTTTCATGAGGGGAAGTGTGTGTGTGTTTTAATGGAACCATTTGACACTCAGAGCAGTAATTTGTGCATTGTATTAACCAGGGACAAGTACATACTAACCTCCTACCAATGGCCAGGCACCGAGCTGGGTTCTGTGGAAAAGACATAGCTACATGTGGCCAGTCACGACCCTGCCCCAAGGAGTTCAAAGGGGAGAGAAAGCAAGTTACTCAGTTCTACCTCTGCAAGACTGAGTGATAAGCTGCCAGACGAGCCCAACTAAGTGCTAGAGGAAGGTGGCAGGGAGGGAGCATCTTCATATGAAGACATGAGTGTCATGAAGTGTGCAAGTGAGATGACTTTGGAAGCCACTTTCACACTTCTGGAGGGAGCAGGGCCAGTTTGTAAGCAGCAGGCAGCTGACATCATGGGAGAGCAGGAAGCTAGAATTCAGAATGCCTGGGTTCCAATTATATTTCTGCTCCCATTTGCTCATGGATTTGGGGGCAATTGTTTATAGCTGTATAAGCTTCAATGTTCCCGTATGTCAAAGGGAAATAAAGCATATTTTCCGCGTTGTGTTTAGGCTAACATTAGGTGATGCCAGACTAGATGCTAGGAGGGTGACAGAGAATTAGGTTGCTTTGATAAGAGTTAAAGGCCACGCAAACACGAGAAGTTAATGTTGTTATGTGACTAAGTGGTAGTTAATCCATCCATGAGGTTTATAATGAGTTTCCACAGATAATCAATTTTCCGGGATATTGCTGAGTGACATACCACTCTCCAGTGGCTTCCCAGGGAACTCTTGGGAATGTCTGAAACCTAAGACAAGAGCTCTCTGTACAGTGTTCTACTAGACGGGTAATTAATGAAATTATGTAATAAATATGTCAGACATTGCGGGGGGGGGGGGGGGGGCGGGGAGACTTGTTTACTGATAAGTCCAGAGCAGACTCGGGCATCTTGATGTCTTTCCTTGTCCTCTGTCTTGTTGTTCAATCCTTTTCTCAAGCAAGCACACAATCTTATGGCTGCTGTTGCTTTTGTGATCAGCATCTCAACATTTACTAGGGCTCTATTAAATATGATGAATCTTTGAAGCAGGCAGGAATTTCCTTATAGCTAGGACTGCAGCAAGAGTTCATTCTTCTTCCCCTAGCTCCTGCCACACTTTATCTATTGCTTAAGCACCGACAGGAGCAGGAAATGTTCACCCACCAGACGGTACTCTGAGTGTTATTGTTATTTAGCATCCCTGATTTAGAAGTCAATTTTGTGACTTCTTCCCTGCATCCCTTGCTTTTCCTCCTTACTTCCGTCAATAAAAGTAAGGTGATGCCAAGAGTGTGTTAAAAATAGGATGAGTCCCCATTTAACCTCCCAATTCTAAAATATCCACCAACTGCCCCACTCTCAGGGCATTCCTAAGAGGCTTATTATTTGAGATGGACAGCTGTCATTTTCCAAATCTAAATGTGTGAATAAAAGCAGCTTTGCTATTTTATTTATCTGTAATATAAACAAGTGCATGCTTGCTCAGCAAATGTTGCAAAACAAGTCCATAGGCTCTCCTTTCCAACCAGGTCACTGCTTCTAGGCTCCTGCTGCAGAGACAAGTTATAGTACCACCGCCTGAAGGTAACTGTTTAATATTTCTCACTTCCTATTCCCACACTTCTCCCTTCTGGCTACACTGAGACCAAGAATCACCGTCTGTTGTCATGGCCTGCTGAGACTTGCTAGTGCTGTTAAGAGAAACTAACCCTGTTACTCAGTTTGTTTCCTCAAATCAGTCTACAGATTCAGGTAAGACAGAGGGACTAATCATGGCAGGGAACACAGTCCCAGGGCAGAGGCAGGAAATACAGATGCAGAGCAAGAAAATCAGAGAAATCAAGAGCTGCCATGTCACAAAGCCATTCCTATTAATTACTCAAATGGCAGCCAACATGTTACAGAACATATTGGAGGGAATGCTTCCCCTATAATTGTATTCGATTCTCCTTTTTCTTTGCTAACAGAATTCCACACTTAACCATGTATCTATTACTATATCAGAAATCCAGGTGCTTCCAGTAAATCTCATGATTCATTGGTTGGGTCCTGATTAGTCTTTGCTAGCAATTCTGTTTTGGTCTCAGAAACTCTTTACACTCTAAAACAGTGTGGTCAGCAAACTCATTAGTCAACAGAGCCAAATATCAACAGTACAACTATTGAAATTTCTTTTGAAAGCTAAATTTTTTAAACTTAACTTTTTCTAACATCACTTCAAAATAGACTCTCCCAGGCCATGGTATTTTGTGGAAGAGCCACTCAAGAGGCCAAAGAGCTGCATATGGCCTGCGAGCCGCAGTTTTCCGACCACTGCTCGAAGCCAATAGAGGATCCTAAAGAGCTTCTGTTTTGTATAATAAATATATAAATTAAAGTTTGGAAGTATTTAAAAATATTTATTTATAATGTATTTTTTTCTTCAACTTTTTATAAAAAAAATTCAAACCTACAAGAAAATTGAAGAAATAGTGCCAGGAATATCAAAATGTATTTTTAAATAAGCATAAACCTACTACATGTTTACAAGAGTTAAGTTTCAATAAAAATGACTATAGTCTTCCAAACAAATAAAATGAGAGTAAGAGTGGAGTGATTTTCATTTTTGCAAATGTCTTTAACATTTGGTGCAATAGCTTTTCATATTAGTTTCTGTGTTCCTTCTGTTGCAATGTTATTTTATTAAAGTATATGAAGAAAATTTATCCTCTCACAGATATGTAGTTGGAAAAGGGAGAAATATTTAAATAAACAAATTTTTAGGTAATTATGGCTATTCCTCTTTGCTACTGCACTAAAACTTGACAAGTGGTCATTTTTTTTAATAAAGTATATTTTTATTGATTTCTGAAAGGAAGGGAGGGGGAGAGAGATAGAAACATCAATGATGAGAGAAAACCATTGATTGGCTGCCTTCTGCACACCCTCTTTCCCCAAATGGAGGGAGCTCACAACCTTGGCATATGCCCTGATTAGGAATCAAACCTTGACCTTCTTGTTTATAGGTCAACCCTCAACCACTGAGCCATGCTGCTTGGATAATAAGTGGTCATTTCTCAAAGGTTAGGTGCAAACCGTATTAATGGACATTTCATCTATCACATTAAAATTCATTGGCCTATCTTAAACATTAAATGGAACTTTTAATCATGTACAACTCCATAACTTCATAAATTAGTCATTAGAGGAACATTGGTTCACAGAGTTACGCATGTCTTCCTCAGACGCTGATATAAAAAATATCACAAAAATCGCATTCAGTAATATCACCAATGTTTCATAAGAAGAGTATTTAGGTATGAGGAAAGTGTCAAGCTCATAGTGGCAGAAATAAATTTTTCAGAATTCAAATTTTCCTCAAAAAGCTTAACATTTTTATTGGCAACAATTATAGTCAGTCTTTTTCTTTCCATCCCAGAGAAAATCTCTGTTACATATATCCAGGTCTGAATAACTTTAGGTTGTCTATTATTCTTTTTAGTGGTTATAAAAAACAATTATTCTTCCATTAAAAAGTGACTAGTTAAGCTTACAATTCAAACAAATGCACACATAGTGTGGTGTTTTGTTTTGTTTTTTTCTTGAGAAACTTCTATACTTGCATATAGCAGAAATATTTTTAAATGTTTTTATTGGTTTTAGAAAGGAAGTGAGAGGGAGAGGGAGAGAGAGAGAGGGAGAGGGAGAGGGGGAGGGGGAGAGAGAGAGAGAGAGAGAGAAACATGGATTGGCTGCCTCCTGCTGGGGATTGAGCCTGAAACTCAGGCATGTGCACTGATTAGGAATTGAACTGATGACTCTTGGTACTTGGGACAATGTTCAACCAACTAAGCAACACAGGCCAGGGCAGCAGAAATATTTTATGTGTGTACTTTCAATTCTATTACATAGAATATTAAAATATGTGGACTGAAAGGTCAAGATTTATTAAATTAATAATTTTTACTGCTTCGCCAAGAACATTCTTGAGTAAAATAATTGTGTTCTTTTTTTTTTTTTTTTACCTCATGTTCATGGCAATAGAGAGTGTCATGATCACCAATTTGTTAGAGATAAAAAATGAAGATTAAGATCAGATACACTTGGATATTCTTTAGTTTTCTAGATATACATACATTTTCCAAACTATAAATAGTTTTTATTACAAACCAGTTATTCTCCATAAATCCTATTGCCACTTTGATAGAGTTCCAAGCAAAATAATTTCTGTAGGCACCAATTTACATATAAATACTCATGACAGGAGCTCTAGTAAGCAAAATTAAAATAAAAAGCATCACCTTTCTAAAAGATTCTGTCTGAGATTGCTATTGTCAGGTAATACTATGATGAATTTTCATCACATACGTTGGAAGACCGTAGTTACCAAAGATGGAGGAAGAAGTTTTGTTTTGATCGTCAGTACTGGGCATGGCCATATTGTCAGAGGAAGTGGGTCTGGTGGGTTGCAGAAAGTGTTGTCTTGGATATTCCAAAGGCACTGTGTCTAGGAAGGTGGCATCGGTGCCCTAAGTTTGTAAAAGGTGTTGGCTCCTCCTTTCTGATTATGCTCTCATATTATTCAGAATATAGTAAGTTTTCCTATAATAACAAATAAACTTCCAAAGGCTCAGTGGTTTAGAACCACAACCTCATGTAAAGTCTAATGCGGGGTAGGGGACACTCCTATCTACTTAGAAGGGTTCCCCTGTGTTGTAGGCCACTATACAATATGACCTCTTCCTTTATTATTGCCCTGGGAGATAAGACCATAAAGATGACACTCACTTTAACATACTTTGGCCCAGAGGAGAGTCATCTCATTCCTCTCCTTTCACTGGCTAGAGCTAATATATGACTCCCCCTACCTGCAAAGTGACTGAGAATTTTAATCTTCCCAGGAAGGAGGGGAGAAAAAGGATATGGCTAAACACAAATAATCTCTATTTCGGTCTGCCTTTTGGATCACCAAATAATTGGTTTATTCTTCTGTCTACATGAAAAACATACTCAATCACGTTCTTAGGAAGACAAGTTACAGTCCCATCCAGGCACTACATCCTTCTCAGAGTAGAAGATCTATAGGGAGACATGGAAAGTCTCCTGCATCATGTCCAAAGTGGCATGCCTTGGCCTTGTGGCCTAGGAACTAAAGAGTCAAGTTTATCTAGCCTCTCGCCCTCCCACATTAGTGTGACAGGGACAGGGAAGTACAATAAACATTTTATTAACCCTGACTCCCTGCAATGGCCTTTAAAATACCATCTTCCAGTAAGTTGTCCAAGGAAGGAGAACAAAACTAATTGAGAATGTGCACTGGAAATCTCCACCACAGCTACTCAAATTCAAAGGAGCATTTTATTGCAATCCATAAAACTTACATTTATGTGATATTATAAGTTATTTTTAGATTTTCTTATTGTATAATTCTGGAGTATTCATCAAAGCCAGACTTCTTTTTATGTTTTATGCATTTTCTTTGCTTGTACCCCAAGCCCGTTCTACTAGATAACTCAGCTGAGGAAAGGGCATTAAGGAAGATTGATAAAATAAGTCATCTATTTTAGCAATTTGCCTAAAACCAGTGCTAGGAGGAGGCAGATGACCAAATCATTCCCATCTCAGGGAATTAGTCATCTCATCAACTATGAAGCTAGACCTGGAGGCATCTGTATCCTCAGAGCAATGCCATTTAGACATCTTAAACCCTTGTATAAGGAAGTGTGTCTTAAGTTATATAAATGTTTCCTAAAGAATAAAGCTTTATTAATCTTACATTAAAAATTACATGGAAGTTGGTGGTTCCAGGGGTAGTTCAGCTGCTTAATAATATCATGGAATTCTATTTCCCTCTTTCAGCTGTATTTTCCTCATTTCAATGATGCCTTTCCTCATATTGCCAAATGGCTAGAGCAGCTCTAAGTGTCATGTCCTTACAAGACAAAATCTAAAATCAGGAAGGAAGAGCCCTGACCGGTTTTGTTCAGTGGATAGAGCATCAGCCTATGAACTGAAGGATTCTAGGTTCAATTCCAGTCAAGGGCATGTGCCTTGGTTGCTGGCACATCCCCACTAGGGGGTGTGCAGAAGGCAGCTGATCAATGTTTCTGTCTCATCGATGTTTCTAACTCTCTATCCCTCTCCCTTCCTCTCTGCAAAAAATCAATAAAATATATTTAAAAATGAAATCAGGAAGGAAGAGGTGGCAGGTTCAGGTCATCATCTCTTTTTATCCCTCTGCCTTTTATCACAGAGAAAAGAAAATCCTAAAATACACAGCAGTCTTCCCCTTATGCTGTGTTGGTCAGGATGCAGTCACATGCTCACTCTATATGGAATCAAGAAAGAAAATTACTTTACTATGATTTCAACTCGACACATTACAGAAGTCCCAAATGGGGGTCTGTCAAAATCCAGAAAATAAAATGGCTGCTGGGAGCCAATCAGTAACTACCACACCCTTTCCCATCTTAGTGCCACTGTGCAGGGACTGCCGAGAGTAAAGAAATGAGCAGTAATCTTGCTTTATTCAGCTACCTGCTTGGCTGCCATTGGCTTCTTAGATTGAGGAGGCAGTTGCTGAGCTCTAGCAAATGCTTTCGAGAATAATTATAAATGACCTCCATAAAAATCATACCTTAAATTAGGGAGTCAATCTGACTTGTGGCACTCAAGCCTGAGATAGGAAAAGTCAAAATCAAACAATATGGAAGTACAGTGGAACCTCAGAAATCATCTGGCTCTATGCCCCCATTAACTAGTGAGGCAATTGTGGTTAAAGTCAGCTTCCCAAGCCACACATGGAGTTCAAAGAAGAATATAACTGGGCACTTCCAAACAATCACTAAGGGGGTTGGATTCCAGTTTAGGCAATTCATTTACTGATCTTAAAGATGCAAGAGGGCTGAAACCGGCTTGGCTCAGTAGATAGAGTTTCGGCCTGTGGACTGAAGGGTCCCAGGTTCGATCCCAGTCAAGGGCATGTATGTTGGTTGTGGGCACATCCCCATTGGGGTGTGTGCAGGAGGCAGCTGATCGATGTTTCTGGCTCTCTATCTCTCTCCCTTTCTCTCTGTAAAAAAATCAATAAAATATATATTTTTTTAAAAGATGCAAGAGGTTATATTATGGACTATAGGGACAGTTCCTTTCTACTCTGCTGGAAAAGAGGAACAAGCTGCTGCTTCCTTCGCTTTGGTCATTAGATTGTTCTGAATTTGAGCAACTTAAAGACTGTCCTTCCTGGCACATGTTAACAGAATCCAGCCTGATTCCTCCACATTGTATTTGCTCCTCAGAGCCCCTTTTCCTTATAAGGCAGGGAAGTCCTCAATATCTTCTGTGACATGCAAGGCTGAAAAATTGTAGATGTTTTGGTACTAAAAGTAAAGTTCTGGAAATGTTTATGTAGTTTTTTTCTTGATCTCCATATCTTCTTTTTCCCTCTCTTCCATTGGTAATATTTGGGCAAAGATAAAGAGGCATATTAGAAGTGATAAGATAAGAAAATATTTGGGTTGGAAGATAGAAAGGATACTTTCAACTTTTTTTCAATGTTTTTAAAAACATTTTATGTAGTTTTTTCTAAGGATATATATTTGGAGATTGAGTAAATCTCTTGCATAGGGGCTGCTTGTGACTCTGAAAAGCTAAGTACAATTGGTACAATCACTTTGGCTTTACCTCATAAAGTAAAGTGTCTTTCTTCTGGTCTGGGAAGTCTACCCTTAGCTATCTACCCTAGTAAAACCCTTGCAATGGGCACTGAACGGTTTATGTAATAAGACTTATAACAGGATTGTTTGTAATAGATCAAGCATGGAACAACTTAAATGTCCATCAAGAGCAGAATTGATACATAAATGTAGTTTATATGGTGAAATATTATGTCCATAGATAAATCATAGCTTCATACATTAACTGAAAAAAAAAAAATCACAAAAATTATATTGAACAAGTGAATCAAATGTAAACAAAACAGAACAAAACCAACGTACAATGCATTTTCATTTGTGTAAAAGTCAAACAGGCACCAAGCACTAGGTTGTTTGGAGATGTGCATGTAGATATAAAACTGCAAGGTGAAGGAAGAAAATGATTATCATAACAGTTAGCACACAGTCACCACTAAAAAACATGTAGCACAAGTCATCCTTGGGAGTAATGTTGGCATGATTATAGTTCTGTCAGATAAGATTTAGTTGAAGTACATTGCAAAGACAGCATTTTATTATGTACTTGAGCAATCTAAACAAAAAAAGGAGAATTAAAAAGTAATGTTAAGGGCATAGTCATGCTGAAAACATTGAACACCTAACAAATAATAGAATTCTGGAAATGGGATGTGGTTTCTGAACTGTTTGCAAGAACATATGTAAGCAATGGCTCCAAAATTTAGCATTTGACAAACCCTAAAATGCATGAAAGCAATTCATGGGGAAGAAAAGTGGAGAGGGAGATTGAGTACAGGCTGGAGGGAAAGGTTTGAATTATTTGATTTACCTGGTATAAAATAAAATGCTTAACATTAAAAAAAAAACACACAAAACAAACAAACAAAAAAACCAACCAGTGGATTTCTCTGAGAGCAGGGAAACATGACAACAATAAGGAAGGACCCTCTAAGGTACTGTTGATGTTCTACTTCTCAACTTGGGTGGAAAACATAAACTGGTGATAATTTTATATTATTATGTAAACCTATATTTATATATGCTCTAGTCTATATATATGATGTGTCAAAAAATTTTATTAAAATTTGTCATGGACTCACTAATGAGAAATGGTGGTACATGAGCCAGGTAGAAATCTTCACTCTTCAACATTGAGCTTTCCAGCTCATCAAAGTAGAAAAGAGTTAGAACTTGGGGGAGAAAAGGCATATTTAAAGATAGCTGTAATATGTTTGAGGGTTTCCTATGATCTGTCCCTTAGGAAACCCAAGCTTGGCAGTAGATGGCAAGCACTGAGTATTCCAGGGACAAAAGAGAGTGCACCCTCCAATATTGAGAGAGAAGCAAATATAATTTAAAGGTTTCAAGGAAGAAGTATCAATATATTGAGTGTTTATTGTGGGATATAGCATTCCTAACAAGCACTGTTGTGGATATATTAAATTGATTATTTTTTTATAAGCATACTTATTGAAGTAGCACATTTAAATTGGATTTTCAATGGGAATTCTCCAAGATAATCAGAGTTTGCCAGCAAGTCAATAGAGGATTGGGCGCATACTTGATTTCTTTTCTCCTATGCTTTTCTGCAGGGAAGGGAAGTATAGACAATCTTTTTCCTTGATTGGTACAAGGTGCCAGGAAAACACAGAACTTCCCAGCTGCCAATCGCCAGACATCTGCCTCATTTACTTATTTTTCTTCCCAATGGCCACAGATCTAAGATCTTTCTCCAGAGATTTTAATGTTTTGTTTCTATTTTCTAGCTGCATAGGCTCAGTAAGAGGATGCTGGGTAATACAGAGAATGAGAAATTAATAAAATCAGAATGTTAAAATATCTATTTTAAAACCTATGACTAGTCTAATACATGTTCTTTATAGATGACATTTCATTTTTAAAGCAGTTGTTTTTCATTTGTTTTTTAAAAATGTAGAGCTTTTAATGCTGCTACTTGGGTTGGAGGAGGGAGAGTACAATTCTTAAGGAAGTGCCCAGATTTGATATGGAAGATTTGTGGGTCAGAGATCTGCTGCATGAGTCTCACAGAGTTTTACCTATGGGTTTTTGGAGCTAGAGAACACATCATAAAGCTACTAGGAAGATGACTTTGAACTGCGAGTACTACAGAGGATGCTTAATAAGCCATTTTAAGCAAAAGGATACCCTAGTGTGGGCTCTGACACAATTTCAAGAAATGCTTCATCAATACTGAACTAGTAAATTGAATGCTAAAATACTTCTATGCTAACAGTGGGTGATCGACTAAGTAAAAATTGGTTCCTATGTTGAAAACAAAGCAGCAAAGCCCTTTTCTCTTCTTCCATCATTAAAATTAGGCTGAAGAGATGAGTTGGGAGATGGGAAAGAGTGCATTCAGGTGTGAGTCTCCTGACCCCTGCAATCACAGCCGTGACCCTTAGAATTACCAGAGTGATGAGAGCTGTGACCCTTAGAATTACCAGTGATGAGAGCTGTGGAGGTGTCTGCTGTTTTGTCAATGTGAGGACCTTTGGACTGGATTGCCCCTATGTAATCAAAGGATGGGCTGGCTACTAACTATGTGATTAGAGGGTTTAGAACTCCTAGGAGGTGAGTGGGGATGGAGATTAAGTTTAATCACTACCGACCATTGATTTAATCATCCATGTCTATGTAATGAAACCTCCATAAACACCCAAATGGGTGGGTTTTGGAGAACTTCAAAGTCAGTGAACACGTAGAGATTTGGGAATAGTGGTGTGTGCAGAGGTCATGAAAGTTCCACATCCTTTCCTTAGATTCCTCAGATCTTGCCCTATGTTCCTCTTCCATCTGATTGTGAGGTAAATGTTCCTCTGAGTTCTGCGAGCCATTCTGGCAAATTAATCCAACCCATGGAGGGCGTCACGGGAGCCTCCCATCTTTAGCTGGTTGGTCAGAAGCACAGATGACAACCTGGACATGCAATTGGCACCTAGAAAGGAGGGGCATCTGTAAAGCCTCAGTGGGTTGCCGAGGCTTTTATGTCTCTTCCTAACTGGCTTATTGGTCCTCACGCCATCCATGTCCTGGATGCGGGATTGCTGAGGATATTGCAGTGGTGACTTACTCAGGGCTTCTCCAGAGGAGAGCATTTTCCTGGACTGTTCCCTGGCATGGGCGATGAAGGGGTTCCCTTGCTTTAGTGGGAGATCTTCTTAGGATAGCCAGCGACTATGTGCAGCATTCATTCAGCCCGCAGGAGACTCCCCTGTGCTCCCATCTCAAGTCATGGGTGGTTTTCTTTCAGCTTCACCCTGTCTCCTAACCCCTTTCTTACTCTGGCAGCTCAAATAACCAGGTAACCTACTGGTTCAGTGACGGAAAGAAACTTTAAGTCTGTTACCAGTGATCCTATCTCATGGGGGAAGTTAAGGGGTTCCAAATCCAGTGTATCTCCTTCTCCCTTGGGGAGAGAAAGGGGAAGACATAACAAAGCATCACAGGCTGGATTTGGACAGCAGAAATTTATTTTCTCGTAGTCCTTAAAGCTGGAAGTCCAAGATCAAGGTAGTGGCAGGATTAGTTTCTTCTGAACCTTCTCTCCTTGCTTATAGACAACCATCTGTTTCCTGAGTCCTCACGTGGTCTTGCCTCTCTACTTGTCTGTGCCCTAATATCTTCTTATAAGGATACCAGTCATATTGGATGATGTCCATCTGAATGACCTAATTTCAATGTAATTGTCTCGTTATAGGCCTTGTCTCCAAAAACAGTAACACTCTGACATAGTGAGGTTTGATATTTCAACATATGAATTTTGGGGGATACAATTCAGTGCATGCATAATAGATAGGCTGTCATGTGGCTTCCCCAAAGTTACCATGGCATGACCTCAGCTTGGGGTCACTGCCTAGCCTCAGCCTTGTTTATGTAGACAGATTGGGTGGGATTTTCAGAATTGTGTTGTTGTTTTTTTGTGTTTTGTTTTTCTGAAACAAATCCTTTTTGTCAGCTCTGTGGTTATGTGGCAAGCACAATAGCAGTTGTGCCTCTGAATTTAGAGGGTAATATGACACAGAAAATTATTTTATTATTGTTAAATTGTTCTGTTTTATTTTTAAAAGATGTTGTTCAACTTCTGTAAGAACCTTTGTATCAAAATCCTTTAGAAAAAACACAAGTTGTAAAATGCTCTCTTGGAAAGCTTCATTATTTGCTTTTCAGAGTGAAATGCTAACATTTGCCAGGAAAGGGAGGTTCCTTTGTTGCTCCTCCATTCACTCATGTATGCATTGATCAATGGGCATGTCTCAGGGGATTCCTGGGTGGAAGGTATTGAGTTGTGCATTACCTGGGAAGTGTTTGCATGGAGACAGAGCTACCAGAGCGGTGAGGATATTTCTTTCACTGAAAGGGATTGTCAAACACACAGAAAGGATCCTGTTGCTGGAGTTTTTACCAGGTTGTGAAGCAATGCCAGCATTGGAATTGTAGAGATTAATTTCTGCCATTAGATACAGTCTAGTACTTTCCTGGAAGGACAGATGCTATAGTTCTGAAAGATGCTTTCCCCTAATTTGGGTTTACTGGGCCTTTAAATCAAACCCTATTTTTTTTTTTTATCAACTGTAATTTTTTTTTTTTTTTGTAAGCCAAGGAAATGTCAGTAGTAGATGTTGGTTCCAGAAAATCCTGTACCTATGTGCTCCCATACAACAGGATGCCTCAGAGGTCAAGGACAAAGGCAAGGTCCTCACTCACTCTGCCCCAACTGCTGCTATTGTCCACTTTTTCACTCCCCAGAGCCAACATCCCACCTATGTTCACTCCTGGCCTTAGCTAACTTGCTTGGATTGGCATCGTGACCCTTCCAGTTACATTCTAGAAGAGGGCTTCTGAGGCCTAACTTGACATAACAAGAGCAAACTGAGGGTGTCTGTCCTGTTGATGAAAAGCATTCTTGTGGAGAAGGGAGTTTAAAGTTCAACAGGAGAACAAAAGTGACACCTTATTTTTTTTAAAAAAATATATTTTATTGATTTTTTACAGAGAGGAAGGGAGAAGGATAGAGACCTAGAAACATCGACCAGCTGCCTCTTGCACACCCCCTACCGGGGATGTGCTCACAACCAACGTACATGCCCTTGACCAGAATCGAACCTGGGACCTTTCAGTCTGCAGACCGACGCTCTACTGCTGAGCCAAACCAGTTTTGACAAAAAGTGACATATTACCCAACACAAGTAGTTAATTAAGAGACCGCATAGGGGTGTGCTATTGTGTAGTTTTCTCATCTATGCCACAGTTGGGGGGGGGCTTCTGGTTGAAGACATCAAGTTCAAATCAGTACCCCAAATGGGAAGTTTAAATGTCCAAAGTTCAGCAAGGAGACATATCTGTCTGGAGAGTTGGGTTTCTTTCAGTTTTGCTCTATTTTGCACTTTATCTCTTAGAGAGAGTAGAAAATCAGACAAAAATAAAAAGTCTCTCAGCTTACATTTTGGTTGTTGTTGTTTTTTTTTTAATTTAAAATGACAGCAAAAAAAAATATTCAGGCCAATTCCTCACTTTACTTTGAATATAAAATTCATTTAAATGTACTCTGTGTGTCATAATACCAGATGACAAGAGACACCAATTTTTAAGGAGATAATGGATTCTCAAAACTTTAAATTTAATACTTTGTTTTGGAATTTCAAATTGAAACCTGATCAGTGGATATGACATTGTCACAATACAAGTAATATATGACTACTAGTAAGAAAATTACTAGTTTCAATAAATTATATTGATTTTCATGAGCAGAAAGATATGTGGGTATTTATCAATACAAGATTTTAATTTGCCAGTGGAATGAATTTTGTAACTCTATGAGAACTTATTCACCATTAAATTTAGCTAATCATTGCATCCTTCATTGAGAGAATTAAATGAGATTTTCCAACAAATATCTTTGAATGCCTATTATTGTACTATTCTAGAAGTTGGGGATGCAGCAGTGAACAAAACAGTGACCTGCCTTCACAGAGCTTATAGACTGGAGAACAGAGAGTAAGTTGAATAAATTATGACATTTTATAGCCCTTTAGAAGAGAATAAATGCAATGGAGAAGAATAAAGTAGATTGGGGGAGGATCAGAATAGGATCATTTAGGTGGGATGGATGGAGAAGGCCTCACTGAGAAGGCAGGGACTAGAACAAGGTGAGGGACTGAGCAGGGGGTTATTAGGCAAAGAACATTCCAGCAGATGCAAGGCTTTAAGGCATCACCTTCCAAGTGAGTTCAGGGAACAGCAGAGTTCAGGGAAGAGCAGAGTGGTCGAAGCAAGGGAGGGAGGATAGACAAAGGTGAGAGAGAGGATGCATCTCATCCCTATTCATATTATTTTATTTTAGTAACTTGGTATTACTCTCACTTGAGCTGAATGTAGAATATTTTTTAATGAATGTACATTAATTTTGAGTGAGGATTCGTGTTGCCTTTTCCTTAACAAACTCCTATCCTCACTGGCTGCCTTTTCAGAGCTTTAGCATGCCAAACTTTCCCCCCAGCCCAGGGCCTTAGCTCATGCTCTTGCTTCTCCCTGAAATGCTCTTCCTGCCACTTTTGCACCCACTCTTCTCACTCTTATTTCTCCTTTGCCTTCAGTGAACACTAGCTCCTGGAGAGGCCTCCACAAGTGCCCTATTTTCTCTTCTTCCAGAGACTATTTTATTATTTGCAAAAGAATGTTTATGGGATTTGTTGTTAATGTTTCTAATTATTAAGTTATTTACTTTGCATCTTCACAAAGAAGTCTGAATAGATTGTCAAATATCAGGTAAACAAAAAGACAAGCACTGAGTTAGCACTACTCCCTGGCCGCTCTGCCAGAACAAGGGTAGCTTCTCAATGATACCCCTAAACTTATTATTTTACAAAATAAAGACTTTGCTTTCAACTATTTTAATTTACTTAGGAATACATGATTTGGCATACTAGAGTTCAGAATGTCTAAAGCAAGACTGTGCTGACCATACTGGCCAGTCCAAAATTATCTCATCCACAGTATGTGGAAAATCAAAACACTCATTCTCTGAGTCCTGGCTATTAACATGGCTTATATTTCTCTTCTTCTAATGAAGGATATGGGATTATATTACTATTTTTCAGAAAGAATTCCTCAATATAAGGTTAATAACTGGTTTACTTTTTCTTATATAAACCAAGCTTAGATAACTATATATTAAAATAATATCTATCCCTACATCAAATAGTATATTCTATAATACTATAATAACTTATCAATAAGATGATATATATATATATTAATTTATATTTTATAATGAGAAACTAAGGCCAACAGACATAATTAGTATTAAACAGTAGAGTTCTAATTCAAGCGCAGGTCTGCCCAATTCTAGCTACCTGTTTTTTCTTTATATCAAGATTCTTCCATGATGGATAAATGAGTGTATGGATGTATAAAAGAGTGAGTAAATGAACACAGGAAGCAACTGTGTATACACACACACACACACACACACACACACCTCTAGGTCATAGCTGATTAGGTAGATATAGTCTTAGTACAAACCTAAAGAAACTGGGAGTACTTCATTTCATTTAGGTCATAGCTTGTGCATAGGAATTTTAATAATACTATATCTATTTAATAGAGCTGTATTCTTTTTTTAAAGTTTTTAAATTAAATTTATTGGAGTCACATTGATTAATAAGATTATATAGGTTGTAAGTGTATAATTCTATCATATAGCATCTATATATTGCATTGTGTATTTGCCACCTAAAGTCAAATCTCCTTTCATCACCATATATTTGAAGCCCTTTATCTTTTACAACTACCCCAACACCCCTTCTCCTCTGGCCACCACTATAATGTTGTCTGTGTCTATGAGTTTTTGTTTGTCTTATTTGTCCATTTGTTGTTTTCTGTTTTATATACAAGTGTGACTGAAATCATATGGTTCTTGACTTTTCCCATCTGATTTATTTTGCTCAGCATGATATTCTCAAGATATAACCATGTTGTCGCACATGGCAGTATTTCACTTTTCCTTATGGCTGAGTAGTATTCATTTAATGGAAATATACCAGAAAATAGCTGAAATCTTCCCACACAGTATGTACCATGCTATGAATTAATAAACTTTATTAAAATAAATTTAGAGATATATGTTGAATATAACAGTCATTTAGTTTGATCTAATAGAATCCTTCATGTGTAATTAGTGTGTAGGCTGTCATTTTCTGGTGGGGTTTTTTTTGTTCTGAAAATAAAATTTGTAAATCTGAATTTTCACCCACAGAATGTCAATATTTTTTCTATTCCAAGTAGGAATGCCATTGAAAATGGATGCTCTAATTACAGTATTTTGGGAGCTATTAGAGAGTCTACAAGTTTAAAATTACACATGGACAGAGCCTATTTTTCCCTGTATGCTATCTCATTGTGTCATCTACATGCACATGAGCTCCACATCCAGACTATAAGCCTCTTGGGGGCTTTTCTTTCATTTTATGGAGCACCCAGTGGATTGCTGGATGTGTACTGGAAGATTAATTGAACTTCTTGGGTAGATACAGCTCTCAAAGCTAAAGAGAACCCCTGGTGCAAGTAATGGACCATAATATTTCAGAGTAAGTAGGCACCTACTCAGAGATGGAAGTCAGCATAATATGGAAGTTGAAGGAGATACTACTTACGGGTGAAATAGAAGAGATCCTAAGATATGCTCTCTTTATAGGCATTACCCTATTTTGATTCCCAGTGCTGTGCAGCTAGCTCCCTTTCCCTTCATACTCATCCAACCAAGACCTAATCTGGTTCATAGTATGACATTATACAGTACTAGATGCCAGGACAACTGTGAAGTAGATACTGCCCAGCAACAATATTGATTAGAATGTATATATTTTCAGTTAAATTTTAATGCTAAATGTAGGTAAGTATTGCTATTAAGAAATATAAATAACTGGAAGCCAGATGCATGAAGATTTGTGCAAGAATGGGCCTTCCTTCCCGGTCTATCAGTACTGCCTTCGCTCTGGCTGGAGCTACTTTCCACTCCAGCTCGGAGCCACCTTTACACCTTCCCACACTGCCCAGAAGCCCAGAGCTGCTGGGGTAGTGTGGAACACCTGCATTGTCACTATGGCAACTATGAAAGTGTCCTGCCCTGTCCCTGGTCACTCGGCACCTGCATATGCAAATTAACCTACCATCTTTTTGGGGCTAGTTTGCATACTCACTCCTGATTGTCTGGTGAGCATCATGAAGGTACAGTCAATTAACATGTTACTCTTTTATTAGTGTAGATATATTCTTGTGTTTTTTTTAATCCTCACCCAAGAAAATGTTTTTTCATTCATGAAAAAGAGAGAGAGAGAAAGAAACATCCATGTGAGAAAGAAACATCAATCCCTTACTTCCCTTATGCACCCCAACCAGGAATTGAAACTGTGATCTTCAGCTCCAACCACTGAGCAACACTGGCCAGGGCCTGTCCTTTTCTCTCTCTCTCTCTCTCTCTCTCTCTCTCTCTCTCTCTCTCTCTCTCTCTCTCTCTCTCTCATTTTTATTAGCCATAGAGTGGCAAGATTTTAAAGCTGCCTCCTCTTGTGTAATAGTAAGAATAACTTATGCTGCATACCTTTTTGTCATATATGTTTCCTCTGAAACTTGCATAAACCTAACCACATAAGAAGAGTGGCATATCCCCTACCCCCATTTAGAAAAGAAAAATACTGAGGTTCTGACAGATTGTGTAACTTGCCCTAACAGGTCTGTACAGTGTAGAAGAAGCTCCTGACTCCTAGCACAGTGCTCTCCCCTACCTGCTTGCTGACTCTCTAACAATGATAGTTGTGGGGTGGTTATCGCTCACTGTGTGTAAGGAGGCAAACGTTAGGCACTCATTCCCGTGCCTTCCTCTGGCCTCTCTCCCCATCTGCCTTCTGCTGTTCTGCAGCCTGTTGTTTTCTCTGCATGGCAAAGCAATGAAGAGCAGTGTTCAAATTAAACCTTTGTGACATTTTTTAGCTGATTGTTGGAGCATGTGGCATCATAGTTGGAGAAGCTATTTATTTCACCATTTCACTATTACAGAGAGTGTTTGGGGGAAACACAGCTCTGGAGGATATGGATAGAAACCACTCAAGCCGTCTGTGTCAGATCAAAATCACCTTCATTAAGGCTGTTGAATATGAAGAGCAAATGGCTTCCCATGTGCGGCATTTGTCTTACTTCTGCTGTCCTCGTGGCAACAAAGAATTTTAGAGAAATTCCTAAAAAACGATAGGAAGATTGCAATGAATCTGATCCACAATATTGGGCAGCAGAACTTGTGAGGGAAGAGTTGTGGGGCTGGGCACTGAGGTTGGCTCTGTCAGGGGCTCCTCTAGGCCTGCCCTGCCCAACATAGTAGCCACTAACCAGGTGGGCTATTTAAATTTAAAATAAAAAATATTTTATTTTAAACTTACAGTAAAATATTTTTTATTTTAAATTTAAAATAAATTTATTTTAAATTTAAAGGGCCCATTTTAAATGCTCTACGTGGCTAGGGACAACTGTGTTGGATAGTCATAGTGCACATATAGAAGATGACTCTTGCTGCAGACATTAAACTCTACCACCTTGCTCTGGGCAGAATTACAAATTCCCTCATAGCATTTCAAAGCCATTTAAACATGAAAAGAACAATGAGCCATCCTAAGGATTTTATTCTTCCTCCCTCCCTTTCTTCCTTCCTCTCTCCATCCCTTTATCCTTTCCTCCCTTTCTTCCTTTCTTTCAACAAACATTTCATGAGTAACCACAATGAGCCTGGCACTCCTCGAAGGTTGGGGCTACAAAGATAAATAAGGAAGGATATGGCTCCTGCCCTCAGGCAAATGACAATCACTGAGGGATTCAGGCAAGTGGAACTGGCAATTATGACCTACTGTGATAGGTATTCTGTGACCCCTGACCTAGTGTTTGGACCTCAGGTTTACACAGAGAAGATGATGTTAGAAAGCTGAGACTCAGAGCATTAGTAGAAGATATCCAGGTACAGAAAGAACAGGGAGAAGGAAGGAAGAAGAGTGTTTCAGATATAGGGATAGGATGGAAGAAAGAGAAAACAGGATGTATTCCAGGAAAGAAATTAAAGATGACCAGAGGATACAGAGCAAGCAAAAAAGAAGAAAGAAGATAAGTTGCATTTTTGTTTGTTTAAAATGTGTAGTTTAACCCTTGGATCTGATTGCATTTGAGAAGGTTTTCTCCCTCATGAATGGTGGAGGAAAAGATATTATTTTGGAAGAGGGTTTTGCCATGGTAGATAATATTCCACCATGTATTCTGCTTTGTTCTAGAGTAGGTTCTACACCCCTTCTTGATTGTGGATATGGAAAAATATGCCCGCTTTCCTCAAACCAGAACTAACTCTATCAGTGGGAAAGATACACTACAACTCAATGCTGCCTAGGGGGAAAAATCATAAAGTATAAAAAGCATGGGTTCTAGAGTCAGATGGACTTGGTCTACAATCTCAGCTTTACTAATTCTATTGGTTTAGTCCATGCTACTGAAAGAAATCAGTCTATAACTATTATTTTAACGACTGGATGAACTCATTTGTCTGAGCCTCAGTTTTCTTGTCTGTCAAGAGAGAAAAAATAATAATAGAACTGTTGGGAAGATTAAATTGATCACAGAGCTATAGCACTTAGCACACAGTAGGTACTTGATAAATGGCTTCCCCTTTCTGTTCTCCAGTTATGCTCGCTCAAAGGAAAGGAAAAACATAAATGATGAGGAGAAAGGGAATAGAACCCAAGGGGAAAACTGAGTCCAGCCATCTCAATGTACTTCACTTCTTCACACCAGCATTCCTCCAACATCAATATAAAGCCCTAACTACAAAATCTTTGATGTTCTATGGATGCTGTTAACATTCTTGGCTAGGTTCAGCACAGAAAATGTGACCAGAATCTCTTGTTCAGTGAAGTAATTAACATGGCCATCCTTTCAAGTGTTGCAACGGTAGTTGCCATGGTGATGAAATGAAAATACAATTTGAGTAATTCATAATATATAACTCCTCCCAGAAAAAAACAAAAGAAGTACTTTTAGGATAACTGAATCCTTTTAGTGATGTCTCAGTGCAACCTGTTACTCACTTGAATGATTCAGACAAAAGGCTCTAATGAATAGAAGATTAGACTGTTTGCATTTGCAACTAAATGTACCAAATACATTCCTAATGTGTTAATTAACATTTTCTCCAAATGCAAAGGAAAACATTGCATCTGAGCAGACAGGTAAGAAATCTGATTGTAATGCAGACTCATCTGGCATTCAAAAAATAATCTTTGAAAAGATGAGTTAAGTAACTACAACATTCAAGAAAGAAAACTAAATTGCTAAGTTACAGACAAGATCATTTCTAGTAAACAATGAAATGAATAAAGAAAGAGTGGCCATTTTACAGGTATTTTAATATATTACATGCTTGTCTCCAAGATTTTGAAAATATCCCTTTGAAATGTTTTTTGTTTTATTAGAAAACAGTTTAAAATGTTAATGTTAGCACATTTGTGTAACCATAGGCAAAGGGGCAATTAAAATATTAGCTAGAGAAATGATAAATATAAAAATATAGCCCAGCCTGGCTGGTGTGCCTCAGTGGTAGAGCATTGCCCCGTTCGCCAAAGGGTCTTGGGTTTGGTTCCCAATCAAGGGCATGTACCTGGGTTGCAGGTTCTTTCCAAACCCTTGTTCAGGTGTGTTCAGGTTGATGTGTCTCTCTCACATCAATGTTACTCTCTTTCTCTCCCCTTCCCTCCCTTTCACTTTCTCTAAAAATCAGTAAAAAAAAAATCTCCCTCCCTCCCTCCATCCTTCCCTCCCTCCCTTTCCCTATTCCTTCCTTCTCTGAAATAAATAAAAATATATTAAAAAACAAAACACAATTTTTAAATTCTGTTTTAAAATAATGACATATTGAGGACTTACATATTTTGCCAACTCGAAAGGGTGTGTTGCTATTGTATAGATATTCCTTACCATCCTCTTATTTCCCATCAAGTAAAAAAATCCTGCACCATAAGGTACCTGCAGACTTTGTGGCTTCTCCAATGCCATTTAGACATGTTTCAGCCCCAAACATGAAAATGTTTGAGCCTTTTGGCTTATGTTCTCAGATGATACTAAAAGTAATATTGATTGGTCACAACTACATGGAGAAAGGACCACAAAAACTCAGATGTCTGGAATAAAATGAAAACACAGTAAAAAGTTTTTTTTAAAAAAAATTAAACTCAGCTCCTAAAAGATATAGCATAAATTCCTTTAGGACAGAAGCTGCACCACGTTAGTATCCTCATTACCTAGTGTTAAAAAAAAAAAAAAAAAAAAAAAAAAAGCATAGATTGATGGAAAAAAAAAATAAAATTTTCCCCCACATTCTATAAGGATATTTCAAATACTCTCTTGGTTTCTCAACAGACCTAATAGAAAAAGGTCAAGGTCATATGTACGTTGTATTACTTTCTCACTTACAGGACACTGTTGGAACCCTCAGTTTATTCCAGCTTCACATCTCTGTCTGGTCACAGGGGCATGTCCATTTTACAGAGTTGGAAAATAAAGAAAATGGGAAGATCTCTTCCAAATTTCAACAACTAAATGGGGGCTTCAAAATATAAAGTCTGACTTTTAAAAATATCTATTGTTAAGGAAACTTAGAAAAACACTCAAAGAAAGTAAAGTCTGCCACCATTAACAAAAATTTCAAAACTTAAAATTTATAATTAAGAAAAGAGAGTGTCCTCCTCCATCTGTCTTATTTGATAACCAGAGATAAGTATAGGAGACAATTTGGGCAATTTGGTTTGCTTTCAGACATTTCTCTATGCCCATACAGACATATCTATCTAAATGTGCCTGTGTGCATACATGGATTCTCTCATACATATACATGCAAACATAAACACATGCATACATGTTTTTAAAACCCAGATGGGATTATGCGCTGTTGTTCTATAACCTCTTTTTTGCTCCCCCCACCCTTGTATGATTTCACTGTACTCTGAAGCTTCTAATAATGAGGAAATTTGGTTGCTTAACTTTGTTCTCTTCATATTCTTACCACACTGTGGCTTTGGAATCTTGTTTTTTCTGCAGATCACCATTGTGGGCCTCACCATTGCTACAGGTGAAATGCTGGGCATTCCTGGTGCTACCACAGTGCCATCACCCCCTTATAAACAGCAGTGTTTGGCTTTCTGCCCCTTTTGGGTCCTCTGCTGTAGTCCATTTGATCCTACCCCGCTCCATCAGTCACATCCAACATCACAAAACTCTCTGAAGGACACTGTGTCTTTCCCAAACTAACCATAGCAGCTGATGCTCTGTTGTTCCTCAGCTTCCCAGAATACCTTCTGCTTCTGATGGACACCTGTTTTCAGAAGGGGTGTACTAGAAAAAGTCTACATGTTAGACTGTCTAGCCCCGTGGTCCGCAAACTATGGCTCGCAAGACACACACGGCTCTTTGGCCCCTTGAGTGTGGCTCTTCCACAAAATAACACGGCTTGGGCGAGTCTATTTTGAAGAACTGGTGTTAGAAGAAGTTTACGTTTAAAAAATGTGGCTCTCAAGAAAAATTTCATTCGTTGTGCTGTTGATATTTGGCCCTATTGACTGATGAGTTTGCCGACCACTGCTAGCCGATCTACTGTCAATGCGGGACTCAGCTGGTCTCATCCTCTTCAGCTGATGGCCTGCTCATGCTATCCTGTATTTCTTCTGAGGCTTAGCCAAGAAGTCCCACTGTGGATGATTAATATTGTTAGCTAACACTCAAAAATATCCATGATTCTAGCCAGCGAAACAAAGACCAAGTACCTTTAGCTACAATTCAATGTCCTGATTGGATGTTGGCTAAAAAGGCACTGTTGTGCTAAGGATTTGGCTTCTGGTGTAGTGTGATGAAGTGGGAAGTATATATGTTTATGGAGTCAGAAACACCCTTATTTCCATTTAGAGGTAGAATTGATACTTCTGATAAATTTCTAGAAAAATAAAGTCATTAAAAAACTTCTTAAAATACAGATATTTTCTGTTATGTAGAAAACAGAAATAAAGTATTTAGAAGTGTAGGGAATACACATGAAAGTGATATGCCTTTGTACCACATGACTAAAGTTGGCATGACTTTTTAAATTAAGAGAAAATAACAATATTTGTATGCTCTTTTATAAAACTTTTAATTAATGGAATATTTTAAGAGATACATAGTCTCTAGAGATTAAAATGTCTAAAAAGATAAAAATATTTGGGTTTACCTCTCGGTTCTGCTGTATTAGGTAAAGCTTGGTAAATTTATCACTCTAAATTCAGTTTCATTTTCTAAAAATCAAGTAGTTTAGATTTTTTTTGAGGAAACTTAATTAATTTCAGCCCCTTCAGTGTCTTTCTTTCTTTCTTTCTTTCTTCCTTCCTTCCTTTCTTTCTTTCTTTCTTTCTTTCTTTTTTTCTTTTTGGCTTTTATTCTTAAAAAAATGTTTTTTATTTTTTTAAAAATCAACCAATTAAAAAAATACAGAATCTCATGTGATTATCCCACTAGAGATAACTTGTGTCCGTGCTCCTAAGTTTCTTATTAGTCAATCAAAACAAAACAAAACAAAAAATACAGTCGATTTTACAATTTATGCTGCCTAATTTACATTTCCAACAGTAAAAGAAAAAAAACACAGAGCCTGTTAATTTTCCTGCACCCTCAATAACACTGTGTTCATGTTTTTAATCTTTTTAATATATTCAGTGCTTCTAGTTTTGTCTAGGGATTACTCAAACTCTCACTCTATTTATTTATTTATTTATTTATTTATTTATTTATTTATTTAGATTTACAGTAAAATCGAGAGCAATGTGCAGACATTTCTCATATATCTTCTTTTTATTTAATTTTAATTTTATTTTTTTGTTTAAATTTCTAGGTATCACATATTTGTCCTCATCCCCCCATTCCCATATCACACCCTTCCCCACTCATGCCCCCCCCCACCATGTCCTTGACCACTGATTAGGCTCATATGTATGCACACAAGTCCACAAGTCCTTTGGTTGATCTCTCCCCTTTATCCCCACCCTCTCTTCCCCTCCCTCTGCAGTTGGACAGTCTGATCCATGCCTCCTTGTCCCTGGGTCTGTTCTTGTTCATCAGTATCTGTTGTTCATCATTTCCCCTAAATGAGTGAGATCACTCCCTTTAAAGGATACAAATTTACTTACTTAGTTGTAGTTGGGGCTGTAGATCACATGACCAGATTTAGAGAGAATGAGTTGACATTCGCTCTTCAGTGCTACCTGTGAATACAGTTGTAGCCTACACTGGGCTTGAATACTAAAATAATTTTCAAAGGAGAATGATCACATACAGTCAAAATTATTCTTGAGAATACCTTAGGATTCTCACCAGAGCCTGGCATAATGTCTCAGTTATGTCCAACATGGTTAGTTTCCCCTGCAGCGATGGAACAGATTGAGTCCCAGATGAAGTGGCTAACTTTTGTTTAAAGGAAATGTTTTATGGAAAATACATCCCCTTAAATATGAGAAGCATACTCAGTGGGGATAGTTGGTCATGAATAAGATGTACTTGATGACTAAGACTCCAAGGAAACAGTCTCATGCACAGTCTGGAGTTTGCTATCATTGAATGCCCTGGCAGACGCAATAGCCTGAAATAACTAAATGGCCCTTTTCCTCACTTTGTTATTTTTAGCCAAGTGCATATAGTTTATCTAAGAAACATGTGCTTATTTTTGTGCCTGCACCAAACTGCTAATACTAGTTCAGCTCAGACCTCAGCATCACTTGACTAATTCTTACAATTACTGCCTAACCTCTACTCTCACTTTTGCTCTTTCTCTTCTCTCTCCTCTAACCATCCACTTTCCTGACACCACGAGGTGTTTTTTTGTTTTGTTTTGTTTTGTTTTTCCTCTAAATCAGGAACCTGTTTTGCATGAATTTCTCTCAATGGCTCTCCTATCTTTTGTAGCTTTTTCCAAACTGTGTTCTATAGAAAAGTAACTAAGGAATATACTTTATAACAGATTAAGGGTTTCATCGGTTATTTTTAAAGATAAAATTACAAGAGAGTGCAGTCTTTCTCTTCATAGATAATTCAAAATTCATATTAATATATTAAAGGCTATCAGAAATCCAGTGTTTTCTACTCACTTGACCATATCTTTTTCCCCCAATTTACCTAATGACATACATTGCAAAACAATATGACATCTTGGAAGCACCAACATAAGGGAAAATTTAAGCTCCTGATCATGGAATTCCATAAGCTGGCCCTAGATATCTTGAGTGCAACCCTTAGACTTGAGAAAGTTTCAGCCTTGTCCTAGGCTTATGTTACATGAAGCCTACAGTGGTTTGAAATTCCCTCCCATGTGCCTTTTCTCTCCCCAACTTCCCACAAACACTTTTATATTTACGTTCTCATCCCTGCCAGGCCTTCATGATTTTGCTGCCATTGGAGGGCTGAAGTTTATCATGGGAGTATGGCAAGGGGAACATAGTCACTCTGTCTTTCCAGATCTTCCACCACCACTCCTAGGACTAAGAGAATGGAAACCCATGAAAAACAACTTTCTGATGTTCCATTAGGCCCCTTCCTGCAATCTTTGTATTTAGGGAGTGGAGAGTTTCCTGCAGTAAAGGTTTCAGTTTTTCCCTCTCAAAGGTCTGTGACCTTGAGCTGGGGAGAAATAGGATGTATTTCCTACTTCCTCTACCTGTCATGAACAGAGGGATATGAGTTGTTTATCACTGTTCTAACTGAAGGCAGAGCTCTCTCTCTCTCTCTCACCAATCATTAAAATTGCAGACAATCTAGGCCTGGTTACTTACCCTGTTCCACCACACAATGAAAAAGGAGATACAAGTGAATGATTATAGCAACACAACCATATTAAAAGCAAGTCATGAAATTCAGTCTCCAACTGAAGCTCAGGGAATTGGGATAAAGCAGCTTTATTACTACAATTACCTAGGCCTTGCTTGAGAAGGGAAGATATTACTTCAAGAGACCTGGTTTCCTGCAGCATCCTGGCTGCCTGAGTCCTCTTGGCCATCACTGAGCACAGCTCCAGTATTCTGACTCATTCTGAAAGTACTGACAGGAAACTCACCTTCCATCCCTAAGCCCCGAGTAGCTTCACTTACAGATAATTCCAGGAACCCCTTTGGGTTACCATAAATTACAAAATTGCTGGAATCTGGACTCTAATGTGCTCCCTCTACTTGATCCAGCATTTTGGGGGATTTTGGATTTGGATTTGGACACTCAGAGCCTCATTTCATAGCTCTGATAGAGAATCACTGTAGGAGTTCTCTGCTCTTAACACCACCAACTGTAGCAGTTTTCCCCTGGCCACTGACATGGTCATAAGTTAGTCGTATCAGTCCCAGCCACTGTCTACCTTCTGCACCCTTGTTCTATGATGTGCCACAGTCTTCTGTGGGGACAGCTGACTCTGTGGCTGGGAACTGCCTTGCAGGTGTGTGGGCTCTCACTTTGGCATGAACATTTCTCAGCTTCTGAGGATTTGAATCCTGGCAACATATTATTAGTGTAAAAAAACCATGACTCTGATCTTTTCTCTGTTCTCTGGTGTTGTTCTTCCTGAAAATGTATTGTTTCTGGAGGAATAAAGTTCATACCCATAGATTGAAAACCTGTTTCACTGAAGTTGCATAGGAACAGCCCAGTCAGTCCATAGAGAACCTTGTCTCCACTGGGGCAGCGTTGCAGTAACTGGTGGCCATTCCAAGGGGGTCCCATGTTGATACCTTCTTGCTGCCCTCAATAGACTCTGGTAGCTTATGAAACCGAGGATCCATAGAGTTTAAAAACTAGACTTCTGCCCTGGCTGGTTTGGCTCAATGAATAGAGCGTTGGCCTGGGGACTGAAGGATTCCGGGTTTGAATCCAGTCAAGGGCACAGGCCTGGTTGTGGGCTCAATCCCAGTATGGGGTATGCAGGAGGCAGCTGATTATCTCTCATCATTGATGTTTTTATCTCTTTATCCCTCGCCTTTCCTCTCTGAAATTAATAAAAATATCTTTAAAAAAAAACACAACACAAAACTACAATCCTCCCAAGTTTGCAATTTCATATAATGCTGTGTGCATCTGTCTGCCTGCCGCATCCTGTCTTCAACTGTACATTCTCCCCAATGACTTTGTACTTTCCAAGACTATAACAACTCACATCTAATGAAGCCCTCCTCCCTTACACTCTGCATCCAGGGATCAGGCAGTCATGGTTTAAATGCACCCTTAGCATAGATCTGTTTGATTTTTTTCATCAGAAGTGTAGCTGCAAATGATAACTAAGTATAAAATCATGGATAAGAAATGCAATCCTAAAACAAAAATAAACAACAATAAAAAAAAAATTTAAGTCACGTGGCTCAGTTTCTATACAGCATTGCAGTCCAAACAACAATGAAAGAAACACTTTGACTCTCATGATAAGCTATAAAATTCTCCAAATGTTATTCTTTATAAACAACCAAACAAACAACCAAATGTAATTAAAGAGGAAGTCAATGTTGGTTAAATATCTTAAAAATACAATTTGTAATCTACAGCAATGCTTTCCTTTTTCTCTTTCCCCAATTCCCCCAGCTTTGGCACTACAGAGCTGCTCTCACTCCGTTTTGCTAAATACCGCTACTTTTATTCTCACCTTAGTCCATACTGCCTCAGCCTGTCTTCCACCTTCTGTCCATCTTCCCCTTTACTCATACCATTGTACCAGCAGTTGGTCCCAGCAACAGGTCTCCAGGACTTCTGGGTCCTGCTATAGTCACACCAGGCCACACAGATGGATAACTGAAGGACTCTGTGACTTCAGGTACCAAGTTTTCTCTCACTGTGGATGCAAATACCCATAGTTCATACTATAGTTAAACATAGGAAGTTTAACCTTTACTCTCTCTAACTGAGCAATTCATATGGATCATTTTTGGAGAATAAAATTTCCAAATTTTATTTTATAAAGAATAACATTTGCAGAAACCGGTTTGGCTCAGTGGTAGAGCATCGGTCTGCAGACTGAAAGGTCCCAGGTTCAATTCTGGTCAAGAGCATGTACATTGGTTGTGGGCACATCCCCAGTGGGGGGGCGGGGGGGGGTGCAGGAGGCAGCTGGTCGATGTTTCTCTCTCAAATACGTTTCTAGCTCTCTATCTCTCTCCCTTCCTCTCTGTAAAAAAATCAATAAAATATATACTAAAAAAAAAAGAATAACATTTGGAGAATTTTATAGTTTATCATGAGAGTCAAAGTGTTTTTTTCATTGTCCATAAGAATAATTTAAAAAGCATAGAAGATATTAGTAAGAGAGAGAGTGAAGAGCTACAATTGGACAAACTGATGCCAAGGATGTGAAGCAGGCAGGCAGAAGTGCCAACATACTGGGCTTCGAACACAAAATATCTGCTAGCAAGAGACAGGACAAAGGCAGCAATAGTAGTTCTGAAAGAGACCTGTACCTGACTCTCCATTTCCAGAAAGGGTCAAAACAACAAAAAGTGCAAGAAAGAAAAAGAAGAAAGTCTGTGAGAGTGAGAAGAGGCTATTTACAGAACATCCTCAAGTGGAGATGGGCCCTGAGCATCTGCTTCACAGGCTCTGAGAGCAGCTCTTCAGCCACAGAGGTTGCTGGGG
This sequence comes from Pipistrellus hanaki, assembly GCF_964339955.1. Classification (NCBI taxonomy): domain Eukaryota; kingdom Metazoa; phylum Chordata; class Mammalia; order Chiroptera; family Vespertilionidae; genus Pipistrellus; species Pipistrellus hanaki. Next base: position 31,825,479 of record NC_140516.1, on the reverse strand, counting down.
AGACTCCTATGGATAGAGACCACATAGTTCTGCTGAGCAAATTAAGGTGGAAGGAACCGTAACTACATACTGGAAACTGATTAAAGCGATGCTTTGAGTCTCAGAGGGCTCGGCAAATATGCTCGTTGGAGTTTGGACTGAGAAGTATAACTACAAAATTCTGGAATGTAGGGGGGAAAAAAACAAAAACCCTCTGCCTGGAATATTTCATGACAGTATAGAATGGTTAGCATTGGTAGAGGAACTAGTCAGAGAGAAGTTGTATTGTACCATGAGAAGTAAAGGAAAAAGGGTGTAAAGTCCCTTCCTCCCTCTCTCCTTCCCTCCTTCCCTCCCTCTCTCCACACAACAAGCATTTACTGAGAATTCACTATCTGTCAGCCATTGTGTTAGGTGCTGGAGTTGTATCAGTGAACAAAACACCAACCCATGGTCTGGTGCAGGAGACAGCCACTTGACAAAAATATATATAAGTAATTTAATTTGAATAAATGTGTCTCAAAAAAAGCATAGAATACACTGAATACATACAGTGATAAACTGGGAAATCACAGTACATTTCCTGACATCTAAATTGAGATATAAAAGATGAATAAAAATTGATCAAGCAAACAGGAAAGGGGAAGAAATTTCAGCCTAAAGGATGAGCATGCAGGAAGACTCAGAGCCCAGAAATAAACTAGTGTTTAAGGGAAACTGAAAGATAACCCTGAGAGCAGAGTTAGAGGAGAATGAGCAAGCAGGTGAATAATTTAAAAAATAATAATAATGGGAAGTATGAAGGAGTGAGACCATAGTGGTTAAACTTCCTGGAGGGCTCTGGGTATTTGTATCCACAGAGAGAGCAAACAATAAATATGAACTTTGTAACATTGTGGGGGAAAGGGGGCAAAGTTAAGAATATTTCCCTACATCCTTTATTCTAAAACAAAGGAGTCACACTCAGCCCCATCACGTGGTCAAGGAAGACAGGCAGAGAGAGCAGCCCAGGCTAAGAGCATCTGCCCAGATGAGCATAGAGAAGATGCTCAGATGGAAATAAAACAGAATAGAGGAGGTTGGGGCTTTCCATAGAAATAGAGATGAAAAGCCCCTTGGCTTTGGGAAGAAATGATGGAGAACAGCAAAATGAGAATTGGAAACGAGGAACAAAGAATAAGGAGATGCACCGATAGCTTAAAGAGTTATCTCAAGAGGACAGCTGTCAATGTCATCAAATTTCTAGAGGCGAAGCAGGCCAATTTTTCTCACACTGGTATCCTTAGAAGTAGAAAGGAAAAAGATAAAATACCAAGAAAAATAGTAAGTGAAGAACTTCACTTTACAAGGATCTCAAGCCATAATGAGGTAATAATGGCTAACATTTTGACCTCTTACTGTAGGCAACAAGTATAACCCATTTTGTTTCACTTAATTTTGTCTAGCAACCCATAATTAGGTTCTGCCACTGCTCCTTTCTTAGACATTGAGTCATAGGGAGATGAAATAACTTGTTCAAGATCATGTAGGTATTGAGTGGATCAGCTGGGACTTAAACTAGTTCTGACTCTAAAACTTGATAAACAGTACTTTGCTGTTTTTCCATCTTTGCCTTCCCAGGGGACAAGGAAACAGTATTGAGTAGGTGATAGATTGAAGAGCATCCAGTAGTAAGGAGTCAGAGAAGAAAGGAATAGAGAAGGGTGGTTGGCAGATGCCAGCCGCTCCTCATACAAATGTCACAGATTATTTCTAGTTGAATGACCCAGGACACACAAATTGATATTTTCAATGCTAATGTGTTTGTTTTTTTAAATATATTTTATTTTTCACAGAGAGGAAGGGAGAGGGATAGAGCTAGAAGCATCGATGAGAGAAACATCGACCAGCTGCCTCCTGAACACTCCCGATTGGGGATGTGCCTGCAACCAATGTACATGTCCTTGACCAGAATCGAACCTGGGACATTTTCAGTTAGCAGACCGACGCTCTATCCACTGAGCCAAACCAGTTTCGGCAATGCTAATGTTTTTTTAAATGCAAAGTTCACACATTTGTGGGAACCAATTAGTCCAGGTCTCCTTTTCTAGATCAGCACAGTGCAAAACATACCAGCTGGATTTACAGAAAGAAAGAAGAAAAAAAATACATACTCCCATGGCTGCCCAAATGATGAACCCCAGGCAATGGACTGCTCTTCCTGAGAGCTGACCTTCGCATCCTCCATGCCAGGTGTCTCGCCAACTGCTTGGAGAACAGAACTAAGTTATTTTCAATTATTTTTTTTCTCTGTGTGTTAATAAGAGTTGTAATGCTTTCTGGCTTTTCTTGCAAGATCAACTAACTGAGAGGAAAATGAAAGCTTGGGTAATCTGACCTGTATTAATAAGAATATGAAAGTAACATAGATGTGTCTTGAAAAATATCTAGAAGCAAGGATTGGTATTTTTTTATGTTCCTAAATTTTCTTGCAATAAACTCTTTTCTCTTTTTTTATATGTTGACATTTGAGGGCAATGCTAAATCTCAGGTACAGAAGTCTACAGTAGCATTAAAATGTGATTGCTTTTATTGATTCAGACAAAGAGACTTGAGACTGACTTGGCCAGTGTCAAGCCAGTAATTTTAAATCAAAAAAATAAAAAGCACAAATGAGTTCTCTAGTTTTTGATATCCCGATACAGATGAGCACACCTGGGTGGGTGCTAAAGACAGTTAAGGCTTTCATTTCATATGAGTTCTGAAAGGCAACATATTATTCACTATTTTTTTCAGTTTCTCGCCATTCAGCAGATTCTTTGCATGCATTTGTTCATTCATGCAGCATGCTGGTGTGCACCATTGCAATGAGACTCTAACAGCCTGAGGGGAGATCTTAAAATATCATAATATTTTTAAAAATAAGTAAACATTTTCATAAAAACTATATTACTGTCGCATACATTTTCAGAATTCATCTTTTGCCTGAAAATGATATATGAATCTATTGTTTCTTTAGGAACAAACACATCTAGAGAGGTGGGCAGGTTGGTGTCTTAATCTGCTCAGATTTCCGTAACCAAAGACCATGGACTTGGTGGGTTAAACAGCAGAAATTTACTTTCTCACAGTTCTGGAGACTGGAGGTCTAAGACAGCAAAGTTGGATGGTTGGCAGTTATTCATCTTTTATATCTCAATTTAGATGTCAGGAAATGTACTGTGATTTCCTCCTGGCTTACAGATGGTTACCTTCTATGTCCTCACATGGGTGGGTGTGTGTGTGTGTGGGGGGGGGGGGGGGAGAGAGAGAGAGAGACAGAGGGGGGGAGAGAGAGATCTTTCTCTTTATTGTCCTATGTGATTATAGCTCTACCATCATGACTTTATTTAACCGAATTACTCCCAAAAGACCCTATCTCCAGAGCTAGTCACATTGAAGATTAGAGCAGCAATATACGAATTTGGGGGACCCGATTCAATTTATGGCAGTTGGGAACACTATAAAAGCATTTGGTCAATTTTCTACTTCAATAAACAAAGACAGTCTGTGTTGCTTGGCCAGCAAGGCTCAGTGGTTGAGTGTAGACCTATGAACCAGAGGTCACGGTTCGATTACCAGTCAGGGCACGTGCCTGGGTTGCGGGCTCGATCCCCAGTGTGGGGCATGCAGGAGGCAGCCGATTGATGATTCTCTCTCAACATTGATGTTTCTATCTCCATCTCTCTCTCCCTTCCTATCTGAAATCAATAAAGAAAAAAGTGTTTAAATCTTTCAAATCTTACAATAGATTAACACAAACTTTGTACTAAACAGGAAGGAAGATCACCCTCTTAAAAAATGAAAACTCATTCCCTGAATGTTTCTAAAGAATGCTCTTGATCCCTGTGTTTCTCTATTATCTTTTATTCTACACAAGTAAAAGTAGCAAATACTTTAATGTCCTTAAAAAGTCCTTCACTACCTGAAGAAAAAGACTAAAATCACCTTGCAAAGACTATTTTTAAAGATAGGACATTTTCTAATGTTTTTTAGATCTATTTCTCAACTGGGTGAAGAAAATGTGGTATTTAATGCCTGTTCTGTGGCTTTACTTTCCCTTTCACTCCATGGGACAAGAAACAATACTAGCTAACCACTATTAATGATGCACTATCCAGGAACTGTAGTCCCCACTGTGCTGTCATTACAAGTAGTCAGAAGAAAGTCATTGTGACTTAAAGTGAGCACTGCAGGTGAAGCAGGTTGGATCCATGAGTCAGTGATGATTCATCCTCAGATCATTCTGCCATGGGAAGCTCAGCAGTATTTGGTATCACAGGATGGAATCCTAACACCTCAAAACTCAAGACATGCCAAGGTGTTCAAAATTGCTTCATCTATAGTAACTCTGGTATTCAAAGCTAACTAAAGTTTATTGATGGTTTATCATACGGGAATTCATCTCAGTCAACAAACCCTTAGTTAGTGCCATCTCTGTGCAGGGGAGGCCACTGGGGATATAATGCAAATATGATACCCAGTGACTTCTACAGGAGTGAGGAAGGATACCTGGGAGCCCTGGCAAGTCCAGATAAGATCTCACCTTCTTTTCCGCTCCACATCAACACACCAGTCACCTGTCCTTCCCCCCTCATGGATACAAAGTCATGGCTACTACCTGCCTCAACACCATCAGGACTTAGCTCATCATGCCACTTATTTCTGCTTCCAATCACCCAAAGCAGTCTGTGACTCCAAAGCCATCCTGTCTCAACCCCATATCACTCCATACAGACCCCTCCTAACCCATCACTCACCCTACCTCAGGTCCTTAAACTCTTCCATTGTGCATTCTAAAACTCAAGGTCAGTCATGAGCAAACTATGCAGAATCTTCAATATCATCGCTAAAGGCTCTTTTTGCTGTCTTTCTCTAACTAAAAAGTGGGTCTCTCCAAATGCTCTGCTTCCCCTACAGAACCTCTAAGTGCTGGATATTTTTTCTCCCAAGCCTTCTACCATTGGTTCTGGGAAAGGTTGATGTATTTCTTGCTCCTCGTTGACACTTCAGACCTTTTCCTTTATCTTTTCCCTAGTCTCCCTTCCCTGCCATACACACACAGCATTACAACAGATGTTACCAGATTCTACCATCCACTCTCCTTGCTGTGGTCATCTACAAACCCCAGATCACTCCTCACTGCCTTAAACTTTCAACTCCTGGCTCAGTTAACTCTTTTTAATTCTATTCTTACTACCATTTTCGGTGATTTTAAGATCCATGATGATCCTTTCAATAACTTAGTCTCTTTTTTCCTTGACACTATTCTGCTTCAATGATCTATTTCTCAACTCTCATATACCCATTGAACCTCAAAGTCATACTTCTGACTTATTTACTACCATAAGCTACAGTGCATCCACATAATCTCAGTTCCAAGCATCCCCTTGTCTATGATCTACTGAAACGTCCACATTTTTTTGGATGTTTCTCTGAAACATTTTTTGGATGTTTCTCTGAAACATTTTCACTTTCCAGTGCTACCTCTGCATTCCTATGTCCCTTCTCATGTAGATTAAAATTTCTAGTGTGTCATAGTCTCTTACTGTATTGTCCTCTAACTCCCTTGCCACCATCTCCCTTTATCGCATGCATCTGGCAAACTCCCAATTCTAGTTAAATCTAATTTTCTATCTACTCTTTTCTGCTCCCACACATTAGAATGGACTGGGGAAAAGTGCATATTCTTGCTGACTTGTGTCACCTTAATTTCATAAAAACCATATTCATGTCTGTACCTTAGCACAACTTAGCAATATGTACCCAGCTACAGTACACATAGAAACTCATTTATTTTCCCAGTCTATTCTAGGCAACTATTTTTGAACTGTTAAAATATAAACTGAGGCATATTTAAAAATTTAAGAGTTTGAGCAAAAATTGATTTAAATAGGGCAGCAGCCAATCTGGCAGATAGAAAGTAGCTCCAAGGAGTTGTGTAAAACTGTACAAAAGCTGAAAGACTTTTATAGGCAGAAGGGAGTGGAAACCAAGAAGTTATACTGGGGGAAAAAGTGAGTTGGTTATTGCAAGGGATTTTCCTTTAGGGGATGGCAGGGGACTATCAGATTACCTAAATTTTGCTGATCAGGTGACTCCTAACTGACTGGCTTCTGGAAGAGCTGAAATTATAGCTAAATTATATTTTAGTTTGGAGATGTGGGTCTTAGTATAAGTGACTCCATCTTGGGTCTGCTGTTTTGTTTTTAACAATATGTTCACCTCTATTCCTAAACTTTGATTTTGGCTGTTGGCATTGGTTCCAATTTTGCTTAAAAAATAAGAGTATCTTGCAGATTATTTGTATAAGATTACACCATCATATTTGTCATCCTGCCTAAACCAGTGCTGCCTCTTGTAATCCCACATTCCCTTTTGTAACTGAACTACCCATGCTCCTGTCAGGCTACTAGTTCACTTGGAAATGGGTTTTATCCCATTTCCTCTTGATCTCACTCTAATCAATATTATAATCCTACCATTCAATCAAAATTGCTTTTGTCTAGATTTTAGATCAACAATGATCTCATATGGCTAAGCTAAATCTAATTTCTAATCTAATTTTATTAGTTGGTTTATCCCTCTTCCTTACAATATTTTTTTCTCCTTGACTTTCCACACTCTTGGTTTTTCATTTGCTCTGATGACTGGTCTTTACCAGTCTCCTTTTCTGGTTTCTTCTCATCTCCCTGGCCTGTAAACATTGTTCTTTGCCTCTGTTGTTACTCATCTGATGATTGTATCTAGTCTCATGGCTTTAAAGCATTTATATTCTAATGACTCTCAGATTTTTATCTTCAGCTACACCTCCTCTCTGAACTAAAAACTTATATCTTATTTCCTACTTGAAATTATCATTTTAATGTCTGATACTCATTTTAATATCAATTTTCCTTAAAATAAATCCTCATTTTTCTCTCCCATCTTTCCCTCTGATAGTCTTTCTTATCTTTGTAAATACTAGTACAACACTATCTCTCTGGTTGTTCTAGTTGAAACTTGAGCCTTTCTTAATGTCTCCCTTTCTCTTATACCCAATGTCCAATCCTTCAGCAAATTATGTCTACCTTCAAAATACACTGAGAAAGATCCACTTTTCACTGTCTTCACCACTCCCACCTTGTTGCAAGCTATTATTTTCTCTTAATAAATTATTGTAATATCTTTCCAATTGATCTTTCTGTTTCTCCCTTTGTAAACAAAACCAGAGTGATCTTCTAAACTTTAACATTAGATGATGTCATTCCTATGCCAGAAACCGCCAGTGACCTCCTATCTTAAAGAAAAAGTCAAAATATTTACAATGTATTGTAAATATATACTTATGATACAATTTAATTTCTAAATTATCCTCCCTCTGTTTATCATTCTGATCTAATTTCTTTCTTTTATCCTACTTATTAATTTAGCTTCAGCCACACTGGCTGCTTACCTTTTCTCAGATTTTGCTGGTACTCTCCCACTTCAAGACTCTGCACTTACTAGTATTGTTTCCTCTGCTTGGAGCACTCTTACCCAGAATTCATGGTTTGCTTCCTCGCTATAATCTGGTCATTGTTCAAGAGTCATCTTCTTCCCTGACCATTCTATTAAATTGCAATTCCCACTACCACCCTCTTCCCCTTGGATTTCTCATTCCCTTTATTTTTTTTTCTATAGAATGTAGTAGCATCTGACTCTCCATCTATTTTTTCTTATATATGCCGATGGAAAAAATAATTATGTTTATTGCACTAGAAAAGAAGATCTGCGTTAACATGAAGCTTTCATTTCTTTTAAAATGTATATCCCTTGCACTTTAAATAGTTCTTGGCATATAATGGGTACACAATAAATACTGTTGAGTTACCAGCAAAGTGGTTGGCAGTCTACTTGGGAGAAATGAATTGAAATAATGAGCTATGCATTACACAGTTTGCAGAGTGCACCTCCTTGACAATCCATTTTACAAACTAAGTCTTTCTCTTTATTCACCTGAAAGAATCAGAAGCTTTAGATAAGATGAACCTCATATCCATCATTCTCAATGTCCTTTGGTAAGAAGTGTGCATCTTTAGCCTTCATTTGAAGACTGTTCTTGGAAAAGTAGCAGTTTTCATTATCCTGTAGACATAGTCTCCTGCTAATGGCTTTTTGTTTAGATTGTGTTGGTATATTTCTGATGTTGGTCCCAATCTCCTTGGCTCAGTCCTGCAAAGTATCAACTATGTGTAGACAACTAAGATACTGGATGGTTGATGTCTAGCAATCATAACTCCCAATAATTGTCTGGGAGGAATCTCAAGGAAGGAGGAAATGAATGGATAACATTCATTCATTCTCCTCCCACCCCCCCCCCTTTTTTTTTCATTTACTCACTTGCTCATTATATTAGTTTTTAGGGCCTACTGTGTTCATTCACTCTTAGAGTGTGCTAGGTCTAATAGTACTGCATTTAAGGATCACAAAAACTCAGTTTTAATTCCCATTCTAATACTTTCTCTCTGCACATATTCTTGGTCCCAGTTTTTTTTCCTATTTCTTTTAAGAGGATTATATGCCCTTTACTTCTAAAAACAGGCTTGAGAGTGTCGCTTGGTTTGGCCAATTAAATATGAGCCAAGAGTTGTATGCTAAGTCCCACTAAAGCTTTCAGAGCTATATGTGGCTCTACCATGGCCCCTTTATCTTAGCCATGCAAATGAGACAGGGCTGCTTCTTCAGCCTGGGTCCTAAAACTAATATTTCAATGGAAATAGGATACTTGAAATAGTTTGCATGGACACATTGGACTTTCCTCATTCTTATTTATTTATTATTTTTTAATAAAATATATTTTAATGATTTTTTTACAGAGAGGAAAGGAGAGGGATAGAGAGCCAGAAACATAGATGAGTAAGAAACATCAACCAGCTGCCTCCTGCACACCCCCCACCAGGGATGTGCCCGCAACCAATGCACATGCCCTTCACCGGAATCGAACCTGGGACCTTTCAGGCTGCAGGCCGACCCTCTATCCACTGAGCCAAACCAGCTTCAGCCATTCTTATTTATTTTTAAAAATAGACAATCACTGAAGGATATAGAGTGACATAAAAGGCATCTTCTAAAGACTGTATTCCTTTAAGATGACGCCTGCCTCCCCTCTCTACCCACACACATTTATTATATAAATCTCACATATGTTTTCTCTTTCCCCCACCATTGCATTACAACATTGTTTTTACAGGGTTTCCAGTTTGTGTCTGAAGTCTTAGAACTCTGAGTTAACTTGATAGGGATCCCGAAGGAGCACGTGTCAGTGGGCGTGAGTGGCAGAGGCTGTCCGATGCTGAGGTAGGCAGGGCACAAGGTTAAGTGCAGCTTCAGAGTTTGCCCCCACATCCCAACAGAGGAAAGGTACAGAGCGAGGAAATGTAGCCCCCTGAGGCCAGCGGGCTGTTGTGAGAGAGAGTTATGTCTTACCTCATTCATCTTCACAACAACCTTATCATGTTCATGCTGCTAGTTCCATTTTGCAAATGGGACAACAGGCTCAGCGTGGTGATGTGTCTTTACAAATTGGTGCAAGTCAAAAGTATTCCACAACCCAAAGCTTTCCACTCCGGATTCCTCAGTCTTTTTCAGTACATGCTTTATCTGGACCCGTCAGTGTGTGTGTTGGTATCCTGGGAGGTACTAACCGAAGTGTTAATTTTGGCCACAGTGCTTAAACACATTAGTTTTAGCATGTAAAGGAACCCAGCTTTAGTGAGAACTGCTGGATTTTGTTTTGTGGCAGGGGATTTGAGGAGCAGGCAGAGAAGGTTGGATGGTCATTATGATTCCAGTTAATGGTTTTAAAATGTGAAATGGAAGTTTCATCAGATATGAGAAAGAGCCTAAATTTGTTTACATGGCACAACTGAAATGGGACTGATGTGAAAGTAGAAAAGATCATGAGGTACTGAACTTCTCAAAGGTTAATCCTGGAGAATACAGAAAATAGTGCAGGTAGTAAGAATAGGATCAGTGGTTTCCATAAGGGAAGATGACATTGTTATTATTTTCTGACTTGGTTCTTTATCAATATTTATTGGTCTCCATGGGAGATTATTCGCATCTTCTCATCATGTGGCTTGTGTGTACCAGTAATCCAGGTGATAAGTCTCAATGGTTATGGTAAAAAGAAAAGTCGGCAACTTCTCCTGCTTTGTATATTAGCTTTGAAGTTAACTTGAAGATTGGCTGAGGAGGCTTTGGGCAGACCAGCATCCCCCAAATAGAAATCCCAAAAGACAAAAGCTTTAGACAGAAGGAAAGAGTTTGATTTCAATGCTTTTAACTAATATGAAAATACTAAATTTTGCTGTAAGTCAGGACATAACTTTTTTTTTTTTTTTTTGGCTGGAAGATAACATGATGCAGTGAAAAAAAAAGCTTTAGAGCTGAAAAGATGAGTTCAAAGCCAGCCTCTCCCGTGTGCTAACTTCCAGATCTCAGAATCATGTAATTCCTTTTATCCTCTTTATTAGTTAATGTGTGAAAGGTACTTAGAACTTTGGTATACAATAAGCACATAGCAAATGCTACTTATTATATTATCATTATTATTTGAATAATATAATTATTAACATCTACTTTATAGGGTTGTTGAGAGTATTAAAGGCCTTTTAAGTAAAATAACTGCTCAGCTGGTGTGGCTCAGTGGTTGAGTGTTGATCTATGAACCAGAGGTCACAGTTCCACTCCTGATCAGGGTACATGCCTGGGATGGGCAAGAGACAGTCATTCGATGGTTCTCTCTCATCATTGATTTTTCTATCTCTCTATCACTTTCCTTTCCTCTCTGAAATCAATTTTTTAAAATTAAAAATAAATAAATAAGTAAAGTGACTAATAGAGCACTGAGCTGTGCTCAATGCAGTGTGTAGGCTATTTCTGTGTCTGATTCCTTAGTTCTGTTACTTCAAGATCAGAAGCCTGATCTTCTTTTAAATTACCCAAGTGATTCTACCATATATAGGTCTGTGAATGACTAACCTAATGCACTGAAATCTGCATTAGAAACATTGGCTATTATATTAATTCAGCAGTTACCATATTCCAGGGCTAGTGCTAAGTGATAAAGAAAAATGTAAAAACAAAGAGAAATCGTGTTTGTACTCAAGAATTTTCCCCTATACTTCTCATATAGGGGAAAATGAAACATACATATTAAAAGATACTTAACAAAATAAAACAATGAAGTGATTTATAGGTTGTGTAGATCAGACACTAAAACGTTCTATAGAGATTGGAAAAGTTAGATGGTTTGTCCTAGATGCAAACGAAAAGGTAAATTGGAGTGGCATCCTGGACCGGCCCTGGAATTGCGCATTGCTTTTTTTTTATCCTAAAATTTGTCATTCAACCCTTTTATGGTCTTAGACAAAGGATTGGCTTAACCATTTTGAAGATTATTCTCTTATTCTCCAGGAATAGCGATAATTTCCCATAGAAAATTCATTCTAATTTAAAATATATTTATTTTAACCTTACATATTAATAAAGTGATTAATAAATAATTCTCAAAAAAAGATTGCAATTGCCATTTTTAACTAAGGAATTTTTAAATATTTCATATTCCTTACAAGTCCCTGTCAACAGATGTTATTGATTCTTGGTGTTAGGCTAAAGAGAAATTTGGATTTGACTCATGGTATTTCTTTAATGTATTTTAAATTTTAATTGATAAAAGGAAACATATTAAGAATAGAGAAATATAGACTATTAAACTTAAATGGGAAGACTCATGTCATTAAGCCTTATTCTGAGTGAACAGAACTCAATCAGCACATCTTCAGAAAGGAAAGTATTTCTTTGATCTACTATGATTAAAATAAGAGGCTTTTGATCTACTTATCTGACAAAGATGCAACCCACATCTCTGGGGAACTGCTTATAAACACCAGTGATCAGAGAGCTTATTGTGTTCTTGAAACCTTTTCTTTGAATTTATAGTCCAAATCATAAGAGCTGGTTATAAACCCCAAGGAAAAGTTGAGTCGTGGAAAGTAAGAGTCAAAAGTCTGCATTTTCTTATTATGAGATCATTTTAAAAGAATCAAAACAGAAAAAAAAATAGTAGTGAGAGGAACTGACTTCTTGATCTGACATATTTTTTTCCTACTATGGCACCCTGCTGAAGCAAGATTAATGATGGGATAATAGCCTTCCTTCATCTAGGAAAGTCATCCCCTATACATTTTATACATTTGGGGGAACACACTTGGAGTGAGGAAGGATGGAGGGAAACACATCTTTCCAGCCAGAGAAACAGACTCAATCCTGCTGAACAATGAGGTGACAGATGGCCCTTTTAGGGTGATGCCACTTTTTGTAATGACAAAAATCTAGGATGTGGCCATGTGAATAGGTAGTAAAGAAATGGTGAGGCATGTTACTGACTGAATATATTGGTATCTAAAATTCACTCTGTTTCTCTGTCCCTCTGTCTTTATCAGTTTTTTTTTCTTTCTATACACACACACACACACACACACACACACACACACACAAAACCATGAATATAGTGTCCATATGCATAAAATAGATTTAAACTCATAATTTGCATACCAATTTTAAACTTGATTTATAGAAATTCACATACAATAATTTCCCAGTTCCAAGTATTCCGAAACATGATATTCAGGCTATGTTGTTTATCACCATCTATGTGCAATGGCATACTTTATCACCAATTCTCCTAATGATTGACATTTTCTTTATAGAACAGGGTTGTTTCTAATCTCCCCCTATTATAAAAGTGCAGCAATGAATATTCTTTTCATGTAAAACTTTGTGTACAGTTCTCATGATTTCTTTAGAATACAGTAATCCCTGAAAGTGGGATTGCTGAATTAAAAAGAATATACTTTTTAGACTTTTTTGATACTTAGTTCCAAACTACCCTCCAGAACACGAGTGATAACTTATACCACATGAACAAACATGTGACAGTGCCATGCTTCTCCTCATTTGCATCACGTCACTTGTGAGGACCACTGATGATAATCTCTGACAAATTCTAACTAGCCAAACATGCCATGGAATATCTAGAGTAGCTGCATCATTAGAAAGCTGATGGACTTTCATTCAGCTTTGGCAGTTTACTTGGATGACTAATCACAGCAGCACCTTATCCAATTTATTGACATTTTTACCCCCTTAACAGAAATCTGTTTGATTAGATGCTGTAATGCAAAGTATATCTATTTTTAGAATGTCCCTTAATCTTTTTTTTCTTCTGGAATTGGAAATTTAGATATCTATTGTTTCAAGATATTCTTAATAAGATTGTCAATCATTGGGACTGACTGGCCCCAAATAAAAACTTCATGAGTAAAACCTGTAGGGGTAATATAAAAATGAATAATTGACTAAATATGCTGATTCGTTAATTATCTTTAAGAAGCTATATTAATAATAACATGTTTTCATCTCTCATATGATTGTGAGAAACTTGAAAATAAAATCCTGGTATACGGCCCATTAGAAAACATGGAAAAGTGCCAACTCCTAAAATATCTTTAGCTTATTCAGATCCAGATTGGATCAGTAATAACTACTGAAAGAAAGATCATTAAAAAAAAAATGATCATGTTTTTATATTGAAAGATGGAAAAGTCACTGCCTACCAAAGGAATAGTTTGCATTGATCTCTCAGATTTCAAACAGTTTGCAGAAGTTCTGAGTCTTACCAAGAATTCAGCTAAGAAAACTTACTGAAAATGATTCTCTAAATAGGACAGCTCATCATCTTATTATAGACTGTTTTTGGATATTTGTCATGAGGATTGTTATGGCAGTTTATGGACTCAAAGAGTCCTTGGAGATAATAAAATAATGGTTTCAAATCTTCCATAAAATGAAAATTTAAACAGATGTATTCCAATCTTAAAAGGCAAGATGAAGAAGATTCTAGGAAAATGGGGACAGTAGAGGAAGTATTGTTTAAGTAACTTTCTGATTCCAATAAGATTACAGCTTGCTTTATTGTGATACTAATTTATTGCAATAGTATGAAACCAAACCTGTAATATTTGTGAGGTTTGTCTATAGAAAATTATTGTTTTAAACAGTTTTATGGGTATGCCCATTTGGTATGCTTTATTGCCTATAGGAATTATATTTGGCTTCTCTCTCTCTCTCTCTCTCTCTCTCTCTCTCTCTCTCTATCTCTCTCTCTCTCTCATTTTATGTGAGAATTAATTTTCTTGGACTTTTAGAAGATATAATGCAGGACAGCTTTTCTAATTTAACAGAATCCCCTTTGTTATTTTCACATAGTGTACAAGGTTATGGTGATTTGTTTTCTGAAGTTTCTTTCTAGCTCTATTTTCCTCTGTTTTTAATCTTGATACTAGTGGCCTGGTGCACAAAATTCATGCACGGGGGAGGGGTTCCCTTAGCCCAGCCTACACCCTCTCCAGTTGGACATCCCTCCCACAATCTGGGACCACTGGCTCCTAACTGCTCACCTGCCTGCTTGCCTGATCCCCCTAACTGCTCTCCCCTGCCAGCCTGATCTCGCCCCTAACTGCCTCTGCCCACCTAATTACCCCCAATGGCCTCTGCCTCAGCCCCCACCACCATAGCTTTGTTTAGAAGAAAGTCAGACATCTGAAATATGGCCAGTAGACCCAGTCTAATTAGCATATTACCATTTTAGTAGTATAGATAGATTATATAGGATAGGATTGCTTAAATGGGGGTAAATGCCTTTTTCATCAGGAGGAGATGCTCTTGGCAGCCCTCCAAAGTCCCTCCTCAGCCCTGATCATGCACTGGTTGGGTCCATTAGCCTGGCTCTCTTGCAATCCAGGACCCCTTCGGGGATGTCGGAGAGCCGGTTTTGGACCAATCCTGCAGGTCAGGCTGAGAGACTCCACTGGTGCACAAATTTGTGCACTGGGACTCTGGTATGATGTAACCACAAAAAAATTTAGAGGAAATGGAAAGAACAAAAAAAGTTTTTTGCAGCAGTCATAATTGGTGGTATTATTACTGCTATTATATGTGTAATATGAGGTAAAATAAATAAATAAATAATTATGAGACTATTCTTATCCTATCATCTCTCCTATACTTGAATACTAGAATTCTTGGTGAGTAGTGTGGTATTTTAAATGTAATATAGAAAAGGTTAAATAAGAAAGATGATGTAATTATTGAGTCCACACTTATTTCTATTTAAAACTCAGTGCCCTCTCTACAGAGAGAAAGCTTTTCTCAAAGGAAGGCTCTTCCTCCAGCAATAGGCATGGCTACTTCCCACACTTAATTCAAATCTTCGTACATATATTACTGTCTCAGTGGGCTACCTCTAACCCTATTCCATGCCCCACATCCCAATCTCTCATCTCCTGCTGTACTTTTTCCTTCATCTGTGGCATATATCCATTTCTAACGTACTATGTAATTTATGTAGATATTATATTTATTATTTATTGCTTGTCTTCACTGCTGAAATGTGAGCTTCAGGAGTACAGGAATCTCTCTATAATTTACTGATGTAGCCCAAATATCTAGAATAGTTAGACGGCACTGAAAATAGTTGTTGGGTGAGTTGTTCAATTTCATTAAACCACTAAGAACTAACAATTTATTTGTTTAAGTAGCATAAGTTATCTCAACTAATATGGGTACTACCTGATTCATACTAGTATAATAAAGAAAGCCATTTCCAAATTCATTTGAAAGCTTTTGGAAATATTTTTACCAATTTCAATTTATGCATTTCCATCTAAACAAAGATAACTAGAATGTGTAGATGCTCCTTTAGTATCATAAGTGTATAATTAAAAGAGCAGTCAAGTGAATAAAATAAGCTCTTACATTTTAGATTATTACTTGCAAAGGCCAAGAGCAAACAGTAAAATAAAAACAAATTATAAAAGAATCTTAACAGAATAGTGAGAATAAATATACCTTCCCACTCTGTACTGTTTCTATGAAATTATTTTTAAAATACTGATTCCCTAAGGACTCTTTTTTAAGGCAACAGAAATGCTATTTGAAATTGGTATTGCTAAAATGTTCTATTTTTGTAATCTAGTTTTGAGAATACGTTGTTTTGTAAAGCATGTTCCCAGTAGAAAGATAATTTATGCACTTGAATCAAAAGAGAGATTATACAGTGTTTAAAATTGGACTTTTTATAACGGTGTAAAGTAAGTTTTCCATTTCCCATTTTCAATAGTGTGTTTTCCCATGTATGCGTATTGGAAATATTTAATGAAGATTTACTAATTGTAGACATTTGTCAATTTTATGGCCACTGAGCATCAGAACCTCTGCACCAAATATCTTTGGTTCATCCCTTCAGATATAAGCTCTACTCTCCTCACCTGCTATCTGTGCTGGCAGTCTGGCCATCCTATATAATAAAACCCTCATATGCAAATCGACCAAATGGTGGAGGCAGAACGACTGGCCGCTATGATGGCACTGACCACCAATGGGTAGACACTCAATGCAGGAGGTTGAGTTCCTGCGTGGGGATCTGCCCACCAAGAGGGAGGTCACAAGCAGCAGCAATAGGAGGGCGGGGCCAGCCACAGACGGTGTCAGGCCTCCGGCCAAGGCAGGTGCCAGCGGTGGCTCCCCTGATTGCCCCACAGATGGCCCTGGTAACTGGCCAGGCCTAGGGACCCTACCCTGTATATTGGGAACAGTCTCTTAGATTTAAAAATTAAAACCTTGCAAGGCTACACTAACACTGAAAAAAAAAAAAAACAGGATGATGCAGCGATGACAAGCATGGACTCTGGCTTGCACATTTTTGTGATCAGTCCTGATTCTGACACTTATAACTGTGTGAAAAAGCCAATTAACTTTTCTCTACTTCAGTTTTTCCACCTAGAGATGGGGGAAATGGTACTACTACCTCAGAAGGATCATGTTATGTACTAATTTTTTTATAATCGGGGCAAAAAAATGTAGCTGCCCATTCAATAGCAAGATGCCTTTCACATGTATGAAAAATATGGTCACTGATGCATGCAGTGTCCTGGATTACAAGAGGGATGTCTGACTGCCGGTTTAGGCCCTACATCCCCCAAAGGGTCCTGGATTGTAAGAGGATGCAGATCGAGCTGAGGGTCTTCCCCTTCCCCCGTGCACAAATTTCATGTGCTAGGTCTCTAGTTTGGACTATAGCAATAGATTCATATTCCTCTAGTTTGTAGTTAGATTCAGCCAATAGCAAGCCCTAGCAGGAGATCAGAATGAAGTGCATGAAAGAGAGCCTAGGCTGTCTCTCAAATGTCTTGAGCTGGCTGCCTTCATCAATGCTCCTCTCAAGGGTGCTGACTCTACCAAAATAGCTTATGTGAAATTGCATTTTATTGAATTTCCTAGTGTTGTTTAATTTGTATTCCCAGCAAATTTGACCGTAGTTTCACATTCTTGTTCCTTTGTTTCATTTCTTTCTCCTGGGTTAGTCAATTGTAGAGTTGCCCTAAAAATTCAGAATAACAGCCGAAACCGGTTTGGCTCAGCAGTAGAGCGTCGGTCTGCGGACTGAAAAGTCCCAGGTTCGATTCCGGTCGGGGGCATGTACATTGGTTGCGGGCACATCCCCGTTAGGCAAGAGGCAGCTGGTCGATGTTTCTCTCTCATCGACGTTTCTAGCTCGCTCTCTCTCTCCCTTCCTCTCTGTAAAAAATCAATAAAATATATTTTAAAAAAATTCAGAATAGCAAATTTTTGTTGTTGCACACATTGCAAATTATTTCTTTTAGTCTTTTTGGTAATAGTGAAATTTTAATTTTAATGCAATAAAGTTACCGATCTATTCCTTATGATTTGTCCTTTTTTGAGTTTTATTTAGAGGCTTCTTTCCTATTTGTGTGTAAAATTGTTTCCTATATTTTTCTCTTAAATTGTTAAAATTTGTTTTTGACATTTGGGACTTTATTTTTTTTTAATTTTTTTTTATTGATTAAGGTATCACATATTTGTCCTCAACCCTCATTCTTATACCAACCCCCCCCCCCATGTATGCCCCCACCCCTCCTGTTGTCCATGACCACTGGTTAGGCTTATATGCATGCACACAAGTCCTTTGGTTGATCTCTCCCCTTTGCCCCCACCCTCCCCTACCTTCCCTCTGAGGTTTGACAGTCCGATCGATGCTTCCCTGTCTCCTGGTCTGTTTTTGTTCATCAGTTTTTGTTGTTCATTTTTTCCCCTAGATGAGTGAGATCATGTGATACTAGAAATATACTTATAAGAACCGAAAATGAGACAAGCAATAATGGTTATGCTGAGAGGCAAATGAATCAGTCTGTAGTGAGTTTGTTTCTGGGCCAACTGTTCTTTTGAGTCTCAATTTCAATTGACATTTGGGACTTTAAACATTTTTTTATCCAACAAACTCTTTTAAACTCTGCAGAAGCAGCAATGAAAAAAATGGATGAAACCTTACCACATTGATTTCCTTAGCACCATTTAGAACTCATCTACTATAGTGGGCACCATATTGAATTTTAAAGGACATGATATATGTCATTAGAAAAACCTTAGACTTAATTATAATCTGCCATTTACCTGCTATATATTTTTTTATTTAGTTGCATTATTTTTAACTTCATATTATTCATCTATAAAACTGGGATAGCTATAAACTTTCTCAGTAGATTAAACATTGAATTCTTGTGATTATACTTTATAAGTTGTAGTGATAAACATATTTTCATTAATATTCTTAATCAATTTTTTAAACAGGGACTCCCTGTTAGAAATAATGACCAGCATTAAATTTTTATTCCTTTGTTAAACTAGTATTTATTGATCAGCCATATGCCAATTTCACTCATAAAGTCTCTACTCTCTTCCTGAGATCATAGTTTAGAGCCAAGATATATGAAGAGAGGAAAAGTAACAATGATCATTCTACTGCCAAATCAAAAAGAAAAATTGATTGTGTATCTAGATAAGATTTAATATATGAATAAAACATTAATTCATTATCCACATTTTAATGTTTTTAGTTTTTACCCAGATGCCTGTTTAATCATCTATATGACTTTATGAAATTATCTATTTTACTGCCAATTACCATGTAAGGTCCCTGGGCACACACAGTGTGCTGCCACTTTGAAAACCATGTGGTAAAATTGGTCCATTCTGGTCTATAAGCTGCCTGAAGCATCTCAGACCTCGAAAAGGTCAACCAGACATTTTGACTAGCATCTCAACTGATTCAAATGGGCTGAGGAGCAATTTTATGAACTCTGTGGGGGAACATATGTTGCTATAACTGAAAACAGCTGCCAAGTGGCCTACTTTGGTCATTCAGCCTTAGATGAAAAAGCACATACAAATCAGCATGTTCACATTGTTACCATGGTGACCATTCTGCTAAGTGGAAATTCTGAAAGATGCTTGTCATAAGATTGTTTGTTGTTTTAAAAGCATGAGTAGTAAAACACATGTTCTTATCACAGATTTGGTCTCAGTGGAGGTTGAGTTATGTCCCTAATGCGTGGCCAGATGTTTTATGTCACTCTCTTTTTATAAGGCAGAGAGACTGTTACAAGGCATTTCTTGTTTATGAATACTAGCATATATATGTTTCTGCAGAATATTTTAAATTGATTGCAAGAGTTGTCTGTTGAAAAAATACCTGAAGCTGATATATTGTTAACATATACAAAATTTAGCATCTTAAATTTTTATTTTATTATTTATTGAGCTATAACTGACATAGAATAGTGTGTAAATTTAACATCTACAATGTGTTGATTTGAAACATTAATATATTGCAATATGATTATCACCATAGTGTCACATAATTATCATTTCTCTTTTGTGGTGAGAATATTTAAAATCTACTCTCTAAGCAATAATCTCTCTGCTGTGCATTAGATCTCCAGAACATAGGCATCTTCTAACTATATATTTGTACCCTTTGATCAACACCTTCCCAAGATTCCCACCCTCCAAACCTCGATAACTGTTGCTCTACTCTCTGATTCTGTGAGTTTGTTTTTTTATAGATTCCATATACAAATGACATCATACCATATTTGTGTCTCTGTCTGGCTTACATCAGTTAGTTAATGTCCTCCAGGTTCATCCATATTGTCTCAAATGGCAGGATTTCCTTCTTTTTTTGGTTAAAATAAATATTATGCATATATTATATATTAAAGGCCCGATGCATGAAATTCATGCAAGAGTAGGCTTTCCTTCCCTCGGCTGCTGGCACCAGCTTCCCTCTGGCACCTGGGTCCTCCCTTGCAGCCTTGCTTCATCTGGAAGGTCACCCGGGAGGACATCTGAAAGGATGTCTGGTCTAATTAGCATATTAGTCTTTTTATTTTATTTTATTTTAAATATATTTTTATTGATTTTTTTACAGAGAGGAAGAGAGAAGGATAGAGAGTTAGAAACATCGATGAGAGAGAATCATCGATCAGCTGCCTCTTGCACACCCCTCACTGGGGATGTGCCCGCAACCAAGGTACATGCCCTTGACCGGAATAGAACCTGGGACCTTTTAGTCCACAGACCAACACTCTATCCACTGAGCCAAACTGGTCTCGTCTAGTCTTTTATTATTTTAGGTGTGTTTGTGTGTTTGTGTGTGTGTGTGTGTGTGTGTGTGTGTCACATTTTCTTTATCCATTCATCAGCTAGATTGTTTCCACATCTTGGTAACTGTGAATAAGGCTGCAATGAACATGGTGGTGTAGCTGATATTCTGTTTCTTTTGGATATATACCCAGAACTGGAATTGCTGAATCAAATGGTAATTCTATTTTTCATAGTTTGAGGAACCTTTATTTTCCTTTCCTTAGTGGCCGAACCAATTTACATTTACATTCCAAACAGTGCACAAAGATTCCCTTTCCTCCACATCCTCACCATCACTTGTTATCTCTTGTCTTTTTAGTGATAGTCTAATAGGTATGGGAGGATATCTCATTGTGGTTTTGATTTGCATTTCCCTGGTGATTAGTGAAGTTGAGCATCTTTTCATGCATCTGTTGGCCATTTATTTGTACATCTTCTTTAGAAAAATGTCTGATATATGGTCTTTTGTTCTTGGTCTTTTTTGTAGAATCTTAGCTAGACCTCTGGAGCCAAGATTAGGGAGAAAACTAACTCAAAGAGAAAAAGAAAAATAAAATCAGGATTTGACAGAGATTTAGGGAAGAATAGAAGAAATTAAGCTTGATTTTATCTGGCCATCAGATTCCCAAATCTGCTTTTACTCTGGCCTCACAGAATTCTTCAACACATCAAGGTTAATAACAATGATTCTCATGCAGCAATGAAAATGAGGGTGAAAATGCAGACACATGCACATGTGTGTGTATGTGTGTAAAGGAATCAAGTTTGATGAGAGGGACAAGAGTAATGGATTACTTATAGACTGAGGCCTGCCCACTATTAATGCTTGATGGTGGTTAAAAATCATATAATTTTAGCATTTACATAAAGAATTTAAATGTGAAATAGAGATTTTCTTCTGATTTGGCTAAGGATGGCATCTATCAGTAAGAGGTTGACAGCACAAGGCAACATTGGGGTGATTGTACTGAACAATAAACCACTCCAAAATATAGTGGCGTAAAGCAATAATAATTTACTTTTTCATGATTCTGTGGGTCAGCAATTGGGATGGTCTTAGCTGAAAGGTTGCAGTTTGTGGGCTTTTTTGACTGACATCTCAGTTCTCCTCCATGTGACCTCTTCATTAGGGTGGCTCAGACTCACTCATATGACAGCATCATTCCCAAAGGGCAAGAATGAAAGCTTCAAAGCTACCTGTAGCCAAGGCTCAGAATACACATGATATCATTTCCATCACATTCTATTGACCAGAGCAGTAACAGAGCCCAACCAGAATCTAGGGGTGGGGAAATAGCCCCATTTCTTGATGAGGATTGCTGCAAAGAGCCACTTTTTAAATTTACTGTGAAGGCTTAAGAGTAGCACAAAACGCTTTAAATAATATTCTGTTTGAGTTGTTTTCTTTCTTTTCTTTTTTTTCCCCCACCATCTCTTTAGTCTAATAAAAATTCTCTTTTTATTTGTAGAAAAATCACACTGGGAGAGTTTATGTTCCAATTATAATCTACACTTATGGGAACTGAGATGTTATGTTGCTGATTATTCCATTTTAGGAAAAATGAACAAAGCTAGCCTTAATAGGTTTTAGTACATTTCAAGAATGACATGTGATCTTTTTTCCCCCCAATAAATGGTCTCTAGTGGCACTCTTTGAAAGAACTATAATCACTAGAAAATTCATTGTATATCTTTTAAAGTTTTTATTTTAACTGTTTGAGCAGATGTGCTAAGACATTTGCTTCACTCATTTCCCAAATATTGATTTCTTTAAAGGGGTGGTTAGCTTGTATGCCTCAGGACACAGATTTATGTTTTCTACACTCTAATAAGACCTTGAAAGCTGATTTTTTCCCCCCCGGTTGAATATATAACCTTTTATTTTGGCTAAAAGAAAAAATGTCTAGGGGATTATTTTATCAGTGTTCATAACAAAAATATTTATAAAAGGCATGCATTTCTGTGGTATGTTTCTGGTCATGGTTCAAGACAGAACATAACAACTACAATTATGTTCTGAGAAGGTGATCTAGGTGTTCCCAAAATTGAGCTCTGCAAGTCACATAAGCTGGCTATGCCTGCAAAATAAGATGATCAGGGAATTGGTCTAAAGCAGCTTGGCAGTAGAGTTAAACCAGTAATTTTCAAGAACAGCAAATAGCTATTTTGAACCTCACTCCCCACACAATTGAGATAGTGGGTGTCCTGGGAGCAGGGCATGTGATAAGGAAATAGA
Source organism: Pipistrellus hanaki (assembly GCF_964339955.1). Taxonomy (NCBI): domain Eukaryota; kingdom Metazoa; phylum Chordata; class Mammalia; order Chiroptera; family Vespertilionidae; genus Pipistrellus; species Pipistrellus hanaki. The sequence goes on along the minus strand of NC_140516.1, from coordinate 31,802,660 downwards.
GGGAAGGAGCAGCCTCTGGGTACAGAACCTTCAGACTCTCTGATCTTGAACTCCAATCTTCACCTCCATCTGTTTCTGTGCTTTCTAAAATTCATTTCTTTGGGGGTAAAAGCTCTGATTAGAGATGTGACAGCTTCTATTCCTCATTATCCAAAACTGTGACTGAAGTCTGGTCCTCAAAGAATCTTTCACTCTTTTGTTTCTAGATGAATTTTCTATCTTTTTGTTGTTGTTGTTCATTTATACTTCAACATGTTGGAATGATGAACACATCGAATTTTGTTAAAAGGAAGAAAAAAAAGATTATTTTTCCTATGCCTTGAGTTGAGTTACATAGGAAATCAACATGACCACCTATCCTACTTGCATTAAACAAAACTTACAGTAAGCATTTAGTGTGCCATTTGCAAGCCATATCTCAGTTAAGCAAAATCCAGGCAAGAGAAGCTTTCTACATTAAATTTGATTATCTTCTAGCATCATTTAGCCCATTTGACAGAAACCATAAGCTCAAGGAAAGTGGTTTCCTATTGCCATTAAATGTATATTTCTATTGTATGCAGCTCAATAAAATTGTCTAACAAAGTTTCCGTGACTCATTACACATAATGTATGTTAAAACTTCTTGCCCATGAGTTTGAATTTTTATAATACTTCAGATAATAAATTAATCATATCATAGATATCATTTTCTTGAGGAAAATCCCTAAAGTTGGACTTTTTATTTTCATTCTAAAAGTATTACAACAAACTCAGTGAAGTTAAGTATCTATCATAAGAAAAAATGTTTTTGATGTTGTCTTATTCTTTATATATTTATTTCCTGCCATAGATGATGGTACACATTCACCTACTTCCTCAATTTAATTTTTAAATTGTTATGGCAATGTAACTATGACTCTCAAAGCATGATTTTAAATATTCTGTTTTTCCACCTACATATATTGACTGAAACTCCTCTATAAAGTACTTTCCCTTCACATCTATTGTGTTATCCTGAAAGCTACTTTATACAGGGAAGCTTGGATGAATATTAGATCTTTGATTTTTATTTATTAATTTTCAGAATAAAATTATTTACGTAAAAGACAAAAGAAAGCCCCCACTTTGTTCATGCCCTACTTTTAGATTTTTTAAAAAATTTAAATATTTACAAAATTATTATGTAAATAATTTTCATTTGAAAAATTAAAACAATGAGGATTTAAAAAATATATTGTTCCATTTTGCTTTTATTAACATTATGAATGTGCATATCTTTGATAGTTGAGTCCATGAAATAGTCTTCAAATTACCCCATTACAATTTTACTATAATATATTCACTTCACTCCCATCAGTGTGATCTTTGCAAAACTCAAATTATATCACGCCCATCTGTCAATACCCTCCAATGTCTCCCCATTACAATTTTAAGAGACCCCAAATTCTTTATCCTGGAAAGGCCTATATAACCTGGCCATGGCTACTTCTTCCACTTTACTTCATACAGAACTCCCCCTCAATGTTAAGTCTTTTAAGTTTCTCACCTACCTGTTACTCAGGGATTTTGCACTGTCTGTTCCCTCTGTCAGAAATGCTGTTATTCCTGTTCTTTGCATATGTCATTCTATGGCCCACCCCATATTTTCCATCAAATAGCCCACCAAGAAAAGTATGCCAACACAGAATACCTGGCTTAAGTATTTATGAACTGTACATTAAACTTGAAGAGAATTAAACTAATTTTGTTAAAAGTATAGTTTTTGAGTTCACATTTTATTTGTATATCAATAGGTAAATTCAAGAGAAGAAATAGAGATATTGAAATTACAAGACACATACTTATTTTAGAAATGCTTAGTATGTTAAAGGAATTAAATTACAAGTGGAGAATTTAAAAAGAAAACTGGAAACTAAAATAATAAATAAACAGCATATAACTAAGAAAAATATAATAACTGAAATCAAGAAATAACAGAATGAGTTTATAGCATATTACACTCAGAAAAACAAAGAATTAATAAATTGGAAGAAAGGGCTGACAGAAATCTAGCCTGTAGTATAAAGAGACAAATCTGGAAAATACTTCAGTCTAATAACTATATGATACACAGAGGAAAGTTGCCACAATGAGTCGTGGTGCTCTGGAAAGATAATAGAGACAGAATAAGACAGAATAAATATTTTGAAGGAATACTGACAAATTACTTTTCAAAACTGACAAAAATATCAATCTATAGATTTAATAAGTGATATGAACCCCAAGTAGGTGTCCAAGCAGGAAAATAACAACAACAACAAAAAAACCATATGTAAGTGCATCATAGGAAAAGTGCTGAATATTAAAGACATAAAATATTTCAAAAGCAGCCAGGAAACAAGAACATACTAGTACTACCTGAAGAGGTGGAATAATAAAGTTAATAGTTATTTCTTAGCATAAATAATTGACACCAGAAGACAATGGAATAATATCTTCAACATAGAGAACGATGAGTCCTGCTAACATAGAATTCCATATCAGCAAATATAACCTATAAAAGTAAAAAGAAATGTTCAGACAAGCAGTAATTCAGTTTTTATAATCAAACTCCTATTAAATGAAATATTAAAGTGTATTCTTCAAACATAAGAAAAAGTATCCCCAATGAGAAAATGTTCAGCAAGGAGGAATAGAGAACACAGAAAGGGGTAGATGTGTATTCAAAACAAAATGAATATTGACTACATAATGCTATAATAATAAAATATCTTGTGGGATTTAACATATAAATTAAATTTCATGCAACAATAGCACAAAACCTGGTGGATGGCTAGGTGAAAGAAATTATTTTCTTTATCTTTGTATTTTATGGAAGATGGTAAATTGCTATTTTTATAAAATTTTAATAAATCGAGGTTGTATGTCATAATCTCCATGGTAGCCACTAAACATATAGTAACAGAATGCATAACTAGTAAACTAAGAAAGGAAACATAATAGAAACACACGTACAAAAATAACACTATAAGGAAGAAGAAAAGAAATAATAAGATAGACATAAGTAGAAAATAAGTATTAAGATGATAAATTTAAACTCAAGCGCAACAGATATTAGATAAATACTCCATTTTAAAAATAACAATTATCAAGTTAACTTAAAAAAAAACATAATATAAATATAAGATTACATAAGGATTCAACATAATGGAAACACTTAGAAAAAATAACAAATAAAAAGTAACTGTTGTTATAGTGATATAACATATAGATTTTAAAACAATAAATAATATTATAAATAAAAATGTCAATATAACAGGAAGATAAAACAGTTAACAAAATTTTTGCATGTAATGACATAGTTTCATTATCTATGAAACAAAAATTGACAAAAAGGCTGACAAAGAACAAAGAGAGAAGGCATAAATAGACAACTCAGGAATGATAATGACAGTATCAGGACAATAGGACAACTTATGATATATTTGAAATGCATATAAAATGGAAACAGGATGAATGAGAAATGCCCAACTTCAGTCCAACCTAAGGGGGTAGGTCTGCTGAGAAGAGCCCAGAGGCAAAGGCTCACTAAAACACTTACTCTAGCCTGGCCAGGTGCCTCAGTGATTGGGCATCAACCTATGAACCAGGAAGTGACAGTTCAATTCCAGGTCAGGGCATGTGCCAAGGTTGTGGGCTTGATCCCCAGTGTGGGGTGTGCAGGAGGCAGCCAGTCAATGATTCTCTCTCATCAGTGATATACTGCTTTGAATGCAATCATTTTCTGGTTCCAAGATCATTTCTCAGAGTGAATAATTCACAGAGCTGGTCTAATCACTTCTCCTACCCCATTTCTAATGCTGTTTTGGGCAACTGATCAATTGTTTAGCATTCGGCTGTTTTGACTCCTGATAAGAAAGTATCGATAGTAAGGAAATGTTTGGTTGAATGATAATTAGGGTTCCTGAATTTAGATTTTTAAAATATAGAAATGGGGCGGGGGGGGGCGGGGTGAGTAACAGTTTGAAAATGTCAACTATGCAAGATGGAAGGAATACACAGGGCATCCAAATGGCGGAAGACTGTGAATCAACTTTGAAAAGAAGGAGACGGCCTGTCTCATATCCGACAAAGGCAAGTATTTGAGAATGCAGCAAGAACTCGGGGGAAGAGTGGTGGAGGAGGAAAGCCTCATAGAAGTCCAAATAGATGCTTTAAAAATTCACATATTAAAACATTTATTTAGTTTTTAGAAAGCTTTAAGTCTATCATCTCAGCATTACACACAATTCTAAAAGTTTGTTATTCTACATAAAAGCATATGACAAATTTGAATAGTGTGCATGGACTTCCCGCAGCAGATAGCCTACAAAAAGAGAGAAGTAATAAACTGAGAATAAGAGTTACATTAAAAATGGTAGAAAAAAAGCAAACACAAGAACCTCAGAATAGAGCAATTTCGAGTTATTGAGTAGAGCGACAAAAGACTCAAAAACTTAATTAGGACCTAAGGCATCATTGCATTGAAGCTGCCAGAAATATTGATCCTGATTCCTTCGAGAAAAAAATAAATTGTCTAGACCATAGCCTATTTAAAAAGACAAAAGTGTGTGGAGTTCATTTGACTCCCTGCTCATGGAGCCTCATTTTAGAAATGTTTCCACTTCCAGAATAACTAAAACATGAGTGTTGCCATTACAGAACCTAGGGCTTGATCCAAAGTGTGGGGCATGCAGGAGGCAGTCAATCAATGATTCTCTCTCATCATTGGTGTTTCTCTCTCTCTCTCTTTCTCCCTTCCTCCCTTTCTCCCTCTCTCTTCCTCTCTTTACCTTTCTATAATCAATCATATATATATACATATATATACATATATATACGTATATATATGTATATATATATATATATATATCCCGTATTTTCCGGCATATAAGACAACCCCCTAATTTTTACAGTTAAAACATAGGTTTAGGCCTATATTCACTGTATAAGACTACCCCCCACTTTTAAAAAAAGACTTACTTTGCTGTCAAGATCTGCAGGTAATTTTTGTGCAATTTTGGTCTTTTGCCCCCGATTTTCGGTTGACTTTTTTTCGTTTCAAAGGTCGTCTTATACGCCGGAAAATACGGGGTGTTTGTGTGTGTGTGTGTGTGTGTGTGTGTGTGTGTGTGTGTGTGTATAATATTATATACATATATATATGATTTAAAAAGAAAAAGATTGCTACATTGGTTGAACACCTATTTTGTGCCAAAAATTTCATACATTAATGACATTTAATCCTCTTAATCTTGCCAAATATTTATTATCATACTCTTTAAAGATAAACAAATGGAGGTTCAGAGAAGCTAAATGTTATAGCATGTGAGTGACTGAGCTAGAGTTCAACCTCAGGATTGTTTGACTCCGTGCTCCTGGTGCCTCTTCAACTAGAATCTCTTCCCTAGGGGCTTCTGAGGCCTGAAGTCTTCCTATTGCAATAAGTTACCCTAAAAAAAAAAAAAAAAAAGTAGGGCGTGAACAAAGTGGGGGTTTTCTTTTGTCTCTTATGTAAGTACAAGACATCGTAGCATAGCAAGAAAAGCAGGTCCCCATGTCAGCCCACCTGGGTGGGGGCTACCTGTCCTGCTTTATGCCAACATGTGACCTGGCACAGTAACCACATCAAACCCCAGTGTCTCCCTCCATCAGTACAACTTATGCAGCAATACCGCCTACCTTGTAGTGACTAGAAGACTATTCTCATGTGACATACTAATCGGCCCCATCAGATTTTAATAAATGTTGGCTGATACCATGTTTCTCCGAAAATAAGATATCCTTCGAAAATAAGACCTAGCACATCTAGCGCAACTTTGGGAGAAAAAATAATATAAGACACTGTCTTATTTTCTGGGAAACAGGGTATTACTTTACTATTGAACACACATATTTGAGCATCTGTTTTCTTCTGGACAATCTTCTTAAACAAAGATGATTAAGACCTCTAGGCCTCCATGAGCTGATAATCTAGTGGAAATGAAACGAAAACAATATAATAACTTACGAGAAGGGGCATAATAAATAAGTGCATAGCCATGTAATAGAAAGACTCAAAACATATATAGTTTTGTATTTACCCAAGAAGGCTTTCCAGAGATGAGTGCCTTTCCATTCTGAAAAGCGACACGTGGAACCTCACTAAAGCCCTTTCGGGGTGCATGTGCTGCTGGTGTGGCAGACACATCTACTTGGGATGCTTTGCTTGTGGATAAAGTCACTGCTTCTATGAAAATCTCTCCGAGTCCTATTTCCATTATGAGGTAGCATTAAAATATGTTATTTTGCTACTTACTTGTAGAGAGGAAAATGTCAAGATATGATTAGTTGCAACTCCTGTATTACCCAGATAACTGTTCTTGGAGTCTAGCAGCAAAAGCAGAATCTCATTTTATTTCCCAATTCAGTGTCACACACAGGCAAGAGGGACGATGGGATAGGACTCTCCACTGCAGAGGGCCCTGCAGGAAAGCAATAAAGTAGTAAATTCTAGCCTTTGAGAGGAGTGGCCAGTGACCTCAACCGGAAGGGCAGTTAACTGAGTGCAAGTCTGCCAACTTGTGCTGCTGAGGCCACGTGGTCCTTACATGTATGTGCTCTGTTACTCTGAGCAGCCCTGCTCCAAGTTCCAGTGAAGAGGCCTAATGAACTGACCAGCCTTGGCCCTAGAGTGCGTGGTTTGCACTGAATCATTGGCTCTGGTGTGCTTTCTACATTGAGTAGAGTCGCTAAACATGGGTTTGGGAAGGAGTAAGATTTCCCCCAAACTAACCAATCTTCCTTGTTCTTTGTGGATTTGTGCTGGGCTTTCCTACCATCCGATCTCTTTCCTGGATGCTCCAGGGTTTCAGGCCCTCATTCTCTCCAATCCTTTCCTCAGATTCCCTCCCCTTTATGTCGCCATTTTTCTCCTAGTGCACATGCGTCCAGCAAAGAAATTTCCCTCCCTACTGTTCCTCCCTCCTCCCGGTAATCCTGGCTAACAGACAGTAGCCTCCCTGTCTCAGAAGAGAGTGAAAAACCAGTTCTTCCTGCCAGCATTCTGGGGCTAAGTCCCTTTGGTGTGGAGGCCATGGGTGTCCCCTGGGGGGCCTGTGAAGCAGCTTCCTAGTCAGTCAGGCTTAATGTCTGCTTTCATTTGCTCCCTTCCTTTGTTAGTAACTGACTAGCTGCCTGAGCTAACAGAACCACAGTAACGGTTTGTCTTTAAATTAATTAGCCACGTCAGTGTTATACTGTGTTCTCCACACTGGTTTATGTGTGCCCATTGAGCCTCTGGATCAAGGCCTCTGGAACAGCATCTTCCTTCGTCATTTTTATACACCTGCTGCAGGACCATTTTAGGTGGAGAAAAATGTCAACCTGAAATTCAGGAAGTGAAAACCTAGCAAAAATATCTGGATGGGGGAGAGTGAGGGTGGGTGGTGTGGGATGTGAGAGAGTGAGACTGGTAGATCATAGACACAACTCTGTGTTTGTATTTTAAGTCTTTCAAAATTAAATCAATATTAGGAAAACTTAATTAAACTCTTTCCCCTCCTCTGACCTGAAACCAGGTGGCTGCTTTCAGATAACAGCAGCAGCCAGAAACAGTTCGATCGAAGGGAGAGCTGTTTCCCAAGAGTTAGAGTCTTGTGGAAGGAATAATTAACACTTCTTCCTAAGCCTAACTCTCTCACTCCCCAGGCCCCTACCACCAAATTAGCATATTTATGAGAATGGTTAGCCAGGGGGTGGGGGAGTCTAATATTAGCCTAAGAAATATAAGTATTTCCTTGAGCTTTATTACTCAAATTAAGAACAAGAGGATTTTTTTTTTTGTTAAAGAAAAAAATTCTTCTAACCAGCATATCTCTCTCAGCTTTTCCCATGACCTTAAAAGCACACAATGCAAAGGTTCCTGTTAAATCGCCCTCTTCCCACCGTCCTGCCCCTTTTCCAAATGCAGCCTGTGGAATTCCGAAATAAGGAGCCAGTGAGGAAATAACTGCTCTGCCTAGTCCCACAGTTTATAAAATTGCATGGAAGAGCTTTCACCTCTGCAAGGGTGTCTTTTAGCCAGGGTTAAAGATAAACGTTATCACCGTGGACTTGCTGCTGGGTGGATGCCTCCACATAATCCTTTCCGGAGCACTGCTCTCCTTTCTTCCGGCCTCTCTCTCCCCAACTGTCTCCATTCCAACCACTAGCCTGAGACCCAGGGGCCCAGAAATCCTAGTAAGGTGAGTAACCCCACGCCCACTGCTCACAGCTAAGAGATGACCCCCTCTTGGAGAGCACTTACAGAGACAGTTACATGAAGACTTCCATAAATCCTCTCCCCAGTCTTTTCAACTTTGAAACAAAAGTCTTAGGCTCAGTGGTTTCTGAAGTCCCCTCCCAACTCTAAAATATTACAACTCAGTGGGGTACAGTATACCCACTTATTCATAATGATGCCGTTTTATTTTTATTTTTTTAAAATATATTTTATTGATTTTTAACAGAGAGAAAGGGAGAGGGATAGAGAGCTAGAAATGTCGATGAGAGAGAAACATCGACCAGCTGCCTCCTGCACACCCCCTACCGGGGATGTGCCCGCAACCAAGGTACATGCCCCTGACCGGAATCGAACCTGGGACCTTTCAGTCCGCAGACTGATGCTCCACCACTGAGCCAAACCGGCTTCGGCTGCCGTTTTAATAATCCGGTTATTTTTTTAACAGGAAAGGAAGAAAGAGAAGATTAAATATAGGCATGCCATTTATACAGCTTTGCCCAAAAGCTGTATTTAACATTCTCCAAGTCTGTTGCCCACTGATCATTGAGGGAAGGGTCTAGAGACAAAGGCAGTTTAGATGTACGGCTAGTAAGGTCTGAGTGACATGGAGAGGTGCCTACCGGTCTGCCAGTCATATCTGGGAACAAATTAGTGGCCAGGATGGGCATGGCCACTGCAAGCTCCAGAAACCTGAATATCTAAACTTCCAAACGAAGCCTCCTCTCCTCTCTTCTCTCTCTCCTTCTGGGTTGCTGGCTCTCCTGAGGCAGGGGGTTGTGTTAGCCCTGTGCCCATGTGACGTATGGTCATATTGGACTCTACACAATAGACTAATGGACTTAGATCTGGCCCAAATACTGAACCACACCTGGCTGCAACATGAAACAGAAGCTCTGGACACTGGCCTTGTTTTTGGCTCTGCTGAAGTCCCAGAGCCCCCTCTTTCAGGACAGGCTTTGGGGGAAATGGGAATTGGAAACTGAGGAATGTAACTCTACACCAATAAGATCTCCTGCTACCCATCATTCTCAGGGGGGCTTCTGAAAATTCTTATTTCGGTGGCACCCCAGGCACCCCACTTGAATGAACAATGGAGGATTCCCACTATGTATTCTTCTGGCAGCAATAAATTGAGCTTTCTGGGACACAGTATAAAACACAAACATTGGGAGAAATCAAGTCCAAGTACCAAAATAATTGTCATTTTCACAGTCTTTTATTTTAAACCTGGGTATTTTGGTCTCTTAAATCTTTTACCTCAATTACCATAAAACTCTTAAAAATAGGACTGATATTTTTGTAATTACTCACTTTGTGCCAGGCACTCCACTTCGTTGCTTTCATTTAATTCTCCCAGTTTTATGAAGGAGGCATTTTACAAATGAAGAAATTGATACTCAGAGAAGTATTTTAACCCAGGTCACTTAGTGGGTGAAGTAACCAAGATGATTTCTACTTTGGATTGGCAGAGTTTACCAGTAGATTCAAAACCTATCAAATATGTATAAATAAAAGTATCTGTGTTTATTATAAAATAAACACATGGTCATTGCAGAAATGAGAGAAAAATATTACAAGGAAGAAAATAAAATTACTCTAAAAATCCAGAGAAGACTACTGCTAACAGTAAGCTGTATTTTCTTCCCTATAGAAATATACACATCAGTAGGTTATTTATTTTTTTTATAAAAGTATAGCCCTACTCTTTTCCCCACCAAGTTATATTTCCTGAATTGGTTTGATTTTTCAGTATCATACTAGAAAAAGTAAACAAAGAAAAATAGTGGAGAACACAATTAGAGATGGATAAACTGAGAGAAGCATAAATACCAGCATGAAATTAAAGGATAAAGAGAATGGGGAAAAGTGAGAAACGGGGAAATGTGATCATTGAAGAGAAAATTCATTTTCATATGTATCGAAGTCCTGGAGGTATAAGAAAAGTTTAAATTGTTCTCTTTTTTAAAGGTTAGAAAAATGTATAATTTTAAGAAACTTATAAGGGAGAGTTAAGGTTTAGAGGGGAAATTATCACTTTAAGGTGTTAGCTTCAGGTAATCTGGAACATTCTTTCTCCTGGTCTCTTTCATTTCCCAGCAAAAGTGACAACTTTCCCATTGGCCTTATACAGGCTTTTTATTTTGGAGAAGGGCTTATTATCTCTTGTCACCTTAAAAATCCCATGTCACATGTCTATAGTCCATACTCCGTCAGGGCTTAGGCTATAAATTACAAGATAATAGCTTTAGGAAAACATCATGAAACTTCTTCCATCGATGAAGGAAGAAGTCAGGGTGTGGATTTGTGCTTTAACCGGTCTCTGGACATTTCAAAGTGATTCAGGCAGACAGCTAAACCATCTCTTTCTAATTCATGGAGCTGGGAAGAAATAAAATCTATTGTGAGCCTCCTGTAAACTGGTAAAAATGTGCATCCAATAGCTTGGGTCCCGATTTTATTTTCCTTTCAGTAACAGATCTCTGACATCTCGGTTTGGAGAATCAAAGTGTTAATATATGTAAATACAGCTGACCCTTGAACAACATGGGTTGAACTATGGAGATCTGCTCAGACATAGATTTCCCCCCCAACCCCCCACCCCTGGAAAATATATAGAGTACTGTCAATGTATTTCCTCTTTCTTATAATTTTCTTAATAGCATTTTAGCTTTTCTAGCTTACTTAATGGTGAGAATGTTACAGAAAACTGAAGAAGAACAAAGCAATACTTAGAGAGATGGAGTTACATTTATTACGCATGGGTCCAGAGGAAAATGTATCTCAAATTCTGGGCCCCAACATGCAGGAATTCTCCCTATTTATATGATCCTACCCTCTTTGTCTCCCAAATATGGAGTGTTTCCAGCCCCGTTTTGCAAGTTCTTAAAGAGCCAGTGTGTACTGGGGCCTTGAGACCTCAAATAGAGGCCTGGCCTGGCGAGCCAGCACTGATGACCTTGTCTGAGGAAGTTCAATAGCCTAGCTGAAGTGGGAGTAGACTTAGCAAGCAAGAATTTACAGAAGCCAATTAATTAGCAGGGTTAAAATTTCAAACAGCAGTTTTCATACAAGATGGATGCTTCAAGAATACTGTATATAATACATATGACTTCCAAAATATGTATTCATCAACTATTTTCATTTTTGGTAAAGTTTCTGGTCAATAGAGGGCTGTTAGTAATTAGATTTTGGATGAGTCAAAAGTTATCTGCAGATTTTTAACTGCGTAAGGGGTCAGCACCCCAACCCCTATGTTGTTAAAGGGTTAACTGTATTAGCATACAAAGGTATGGGATGCATCTAAACTGTAGGCTGGAACTGAAATTTTCTTTAGAAGGTCAGGTCAGCCAACCCTTTGACAAACCTAGTCTTCTGAGCAGAAAGAGCCATATCCAAATAACAATGTACTGGCTTCCCAGGAACTCTGAAACCCTCAAAGAAGGTACAAATCCACAGTTAGACTCATAAATACCTTAGAAATAAAGACACACCTCATTTCTCATAAAAAAGTAATAATTTAAGAATTATTTAAAACCATATATAAGATTTTTAAAAAGCAAGTGACTTAATGTTATTAACATTGCTAAAAAGAATTCTTTCACTTGAACATCCAATCCTTTTGGAATGCAAATCATCACTCCTGTTCTTTTCTTTATCCTTTAAAAATAAATTCAAATTTTATACGCTGGGTTTGTTTAGAGAACACTTGAATTTCTTATCAGTCACATTTCAGCCAGCTTCTAGGAGGCAGTTGTGTTCCAGTAAATCTTACAGAAAACTGTGCTTTTCAAACTGCAGAAAACCCACTCCACCATCTGCAGCCCACAAAGGCGCGCTGGGTCAAAGCTCCATCCAGAAAAGAGCTTCCTATGTCTCTGGTTTTATTGGTGAAGGTTTCTCTCCTTACGCTGAACCTCACACTGTAAAATTGCCCCCAGGCTTCAAGGAGCAGCACATTTCAATCACAGGCTATACATATTAGAGATAAAAAAGATTTTCAAAATGAGAAAGTTCAACTCTTCCTAGCCACTGGAAATTGGAGTTCCAGAGAGATGAAGATAAAGTGTCATTTGTGTTTACACGGAATTATCAAAAAGCCATGGTCAAACCTTGGTTTCCTGTGCTTTCCCTAATATAAAATTCTGCCCCCCTCTGTAATACATAATTCTCTGTAATCTATGTCTATTTCTATGACTACAAATGTAAGTCACAAATATTAGAGGAAAGGTGACACACACCAATGTGTTGTTTGTTTGTTTTTTTTGTGGGTTTGTTTTTTTTTTTGTTTTGTTTTGTTTTGGTTTTTTTTTGTGTGTGTGTGTTCTCTAGTTCATCTGAAAGAAAAACAAAGGGACATTTCTTAAAACATCTTCCTGTTCACAAAATTGATAATTTATTGCTGAAAATGATGTTCACATTCTACGTACCTTCCAAATACAGAGACACCTAAAATGGGGGCTGGCTGAACTCTTCCATATAAGGAAGGTCTTGCAATTGAGAATACTCTCCAACCATCTGCTTACTGCTTTTGAGAACTGGGCCTAATGGAAGTATTTTCCAAGACAAGCAAGACACTGAGAGGAAGTAGTACAGGCCTCCTCTTATCTACCTTGAGTGTGAGAGTCATGGAAACCTTGCATGCAGCTTTGAAAAGCTGCCCTGGGACATGCGAATCACAGCCTCTTCTCACTAGTGCTGAAGGAGTCTTCTTCCAACAACAGTGCTAATATTTTTCAAATGGCCAGTTAAGTGAAACCATCTTTTCAGGAAGACTGGGTGTGCCTGACAACTCCCTCAATAACACATTAGGTGAAAAGAAAGTGGGACCCCAGTGGCAAGTATCATGTAAAGATTTGGTTCTCAAATTTGGCTGCTCATTAGAATAATCTGGGGAGCTTTAAAAGTACTGGCTGCCCACAAAAGCTGCACATATTCAGTGCTGTTAAGAAAATTTCTATGGATATGTTTTTGAAAATCTTGACCTGTTGATTGAATTCAAGTTTAATTAATTTATAAATATACTAGAGATTTGTGCAAGAATAGGCCTTCCTTCCCCTGGATGCTTTTCCACCTTTGCTCTGGCCAGAGCTGTCTTCTGCCTCTCACCTTGTTGTGTCAATTAGCATATTCCCTTCTTATTGGCTATGGGCTTCACTATCTTTGTTGGGCATTATGGTCAATTTGCATATCCCATTTTTTTATTAGATAGAATGTCCCTTTTAAGACTCATTTTCTGCCTTTTTGGATTGGAGTTTCATTTATTTTACCCAGATCTTGACACTCATGTGTTTCTTGGTGATTTAGAGTGGATTTCCCCCACTATACAAATTTTCAACCTTGAACGCTGAGGATCATTTGGGGAGCTTGAGGGTTTAAAACAAACAAACAAAAATCTGGTGCCTAATCTCCAGAGATTCTAAGTTAATTTCTCTGAAGTTGAACCAGAACTAGAGTATTTTTAAATTATTACCTGAAGATATGTTTTTATTGATTTTAAAGAGAGGAAGGGGGACAGAGAATGAGCTATGAGAGAGAGAAACATCGATTGGTTGCTCCAGTACATGCCCCGACTGGGGATTAAACCCACCTCGATCAGGACTCAAACCTGCAACTTTTTGGTGAATGGGATGATGCTCTCAACCAACTGAGCCACCAGGTCAGGGTGTGGCTTGAGTATTTTTTTCAAACTCTCCATAGTAGCCAGCCTCCAAGATAACTCCCAATGAACTCCATGTACTGGTCCTTGTATCTTTTTTTTAAAAAAATATATTTTATTGATTTTGTACAGAGAGGAAGGGAGAGAGATAGAGAGTTAGAAACATCGATGAGAGAGAGTCATCGATCAGCTGCCTCTTGCACACCCCCTACTGGGGATATGCCCGCAACCAAGGTACATGCCCTTGACCGGAATCAAACCCGGACCCTTCAGTCCCCAAGCTGACGCTCTATCCATTGAGCCAAACCGGTCTCGGCTGGTCCTTGTATCTTTACATGGCACCGCCACTCTCACATTGTGTCAGGACTGTTGTATGTGACCAATAAGATAGTGCAGAAGTGATTATATGATTACATTACTAAGACACTATAGTTTCCTACTCAACTGTCCTATCTCTCAGATCTTTTACTCTGGTGAAACCAACTGACATGCCAATAGCAGCCCAGTGGAAAGGCCCATTCGGCAAGGAACTGAGGCCATGTGAGGTTTTGCAAGCCAGTTCTTCAGGCCAATCAATCCTTTGGACTACGTTCCTGGTCTACATCTTGATTGTAACATCATGAGAGACCCTGAACCAGGATCACCTAGCCAAACTGCTCATAGCCCCTTAGAAATTACATGAGAAAACAAATGTTTGCTTTTTAATGGTACTAACTTTTTAATGGTAGTTACTTGTTATACAGCAATAGATAACTAATAATCTCCATATTATTCCAATTAGTAACCAGAAGTAAGCCAAGAAAATTATTGAAGTTTCTAGATATCTTATTATTATTGGTCTCATTTAATACAAATTATTGAGGTTTTTAATGACCCATCCAGTCTTGTTGAAATTACCATATGCATGGAAAGAATGTGTCTATTTTGCACTTGTGTGTATGTACTAAAATATCAGATAGATCCACACAAGAATAAGCTATGGTTATAAGGAAAAAAATTCCTATCAAATCCAGTGGTGAAATAGAAGAGTTTTGTTATCTCCCTTGCAATGCATAGGGAAGTCATTTCTTTTTTTTTCTTCTTTTTTCTTTTTTTCTTTTTTTAAAATTCTCCTTTTCACTAAGGGCTTAGTCCTTCAAGAGTCTCAGCTTTATTCAAGAGTCTCAGTAACAATTTTCCTATTTTCCACAAGCCCAATACTTTATTTTATATACTTGTGTGGTTGCTGAAACGCAGACACTTGTTATGGAGGGTGCAAATGCCAACACTCTTCTTTCTCTTACTTTGTGGCCCTTGGAGGATCTTCCTTACTTTCTTGTGAGCTTACTTATGATTTTAAAAGATACTCTTTTGTACTTATTATTCTGAGTACTTTGTAGTTTTTTAAACTTTTAAAAAAAAAACTTTTCTTATAAACAAACATTTGAAGAGCTTCTTTACCTTTCATGAACTTCTATTTCAAAAGATTTTCACCTTATAGAAATCAAAATATTATACATAGAGAGATTGAAGTATAATGTTCTAATTATAACTATTGATTATGGGGGAGTCAAGATATGCATGAAGGTCTTGCAGAGGGAGTGTCTCTACAATGCTGAGTATTTATTTCTAGCTTCTGATCTAAGCAACAAGTGATCTTTTCCACTAATATCAGTTTAAAATTCACCTTCCATTTATAGTGAAGAATTTGGTGATCACAAAAGAAAAGTAAGAGTGCAAAGAATTTGGATAGTCAGCACAGTATTGCTTATCTCGAAGAAAGCAAAGCCTTTTCTAGAAATCTATAATAATAAAAGCATAATATGCTAATTAGACCAGACAGCCGAACGACCTTCTAGATTCCTTACGAAGCTGTGGCTGTGAGGGCCAAAGTGCGAGGGCCAAGCCCCTTGCATGAATTTCATGCATTGGGCCTCTAATTAATTCATAAAGGCTCAGAACAAAATGACTTGACTTTAATCAAATGCCTACATAAGTTCAAAAATTCATAAATAATTGCCCTCTATTCAGATTTCACGGAACAAAACAATATGGCACAGGCTGGAAAAAGAAGAATAAAGTCTAGATAAGATCTTTCTTTTTTTTTTCCTTTTTTTTGCCATCTTCTTGAAGTCCAGAGTTTAAGAATTCACATTAGGTATTTTTTTAGAAGAAAAATTATCTGATTCTTGTTCTTATAAAAGACAGATCAGGCAAGGAGCTCTCCTTAGCAGGTTTTCTCTAACCAAACCCCATTTTTCTCACAGCACAGAGTGCCATGCATTGCATTGGCAAGGGAGGCCCCATTCTCTGGAGCCCTTGAATACAGCATCTGTGAGCACTCAGTTGGCCATATCAATTCAATTGTGAAGGTGTGCTCATAAACTCATTCTAGAAAAGGCACTCTGCATGTGGTACGTGTGTGTGTGTGTGTGCGTGTTTATTGTGATAAAGAATACGTAATATGAAATTTACCATTTTAACCCTTTTTAAAGTACATAATTCAGTGGCATTAAGTTTATTCACATTGTACAACCTTCACCACTATTATCTCCAGAACTTCTTCATCTCCCCAAACTAAAGCTCCATACTTGATAAAAAATAATTCTCCATTCCTCCTACCCTCCACCTGCTGGCAACTGCCATTCTTTCTGTCTTTATGAATTTAACTACTCTAGGTACCTCATCTAAATGGAATCATATAATATGTGCCCCTTTGTAACACTCATTTCACTTAGCATAATGTCCTTTGCTAAGTGAAATGAGTGTTACAAAGGGGCACATATTGTATGATATGTTTAGCATTTTCTTCTTTTTTTTAATAAAAATTGTAATAGTATATGTTTAGAATTTCCTTTTTTATAAAATTGCAGTGAAAAGCATATAGCATACATTGTCTTCTTAACAATTTTAATGTACATTATAGTGTCCTTAATTATATGCACACTGTGTTGAATAGATTCCTGGAACCTTTTCATCTTGCAAGTCTACACTCATAGAACAAGTCTTCATTTCCTTCTTCCCCCTCCCCCTGACCCTTAGAAAACATCCTTCTATTTTATGTTTCCTTGAGTTTGATTATATAAGTAGAACCATGTAGCTTTTGTCTTTTTGTGATCGGCTTAGTATACTTGATATAATGTCCTGAAAGTTCACCCATGTTGCAGCGTATGATGGAATGTCCTTTTGTAAAGCTGAATAATATTGGGCAATGTGTACTGATTATCAGAAAGGTTGACCCATTTGAGGATAGGAGGAAAATTACAAGACTTTTTTTTTTTCCTCTCACAGAGCCTATCTCAAAGAAAATATTTTTATTTTTTTTATCTATTTCATATCTATTGCTTTTTTTCTTGACAAGTATGAATTTTTTTAGAAATTGCAAATTGTTTAAATAGTCATGAAATGTATCATGTGCTCTTGTTTGTGCCTGGCAGTGTCTTAAATGTGTTATACGCACTGCTATTAACCCTGACAGTCATCTCATGGGGTAACCATTTCTATTGTTATTTCTCTTCTAGTAATGAAGGTACCAAGGTTCAAAGACATTAAGTAACTTTCCTGAGACTAAGGTCCCACTGCTGATAAGAGGGGAGCCAGATGAGGTTCCCACCATTCATTGTACTTTGTATACTACCTTAAATACCACACACAACTGCTTTCCTGTATTTTGGCCAATATAGTGTATACATTATTTAATATTCTGAAGGCTAAGCATGCTCCAATTTGCTAGAGCTGAAGCTATTCTTTATCAGGAAATACCTATTTTTTTTCACATCCTAATTTTCTTTGTTATATTGCAAGCTCCCCATCCCTCCCACCATACTTTGAATAGGACACACACAACTCTTTATAAATCTCCCACCAACCTCCTATTTCTTTCATTGGCCCTCTTTTCTTCCTTTGTCTTTCAGAGGCAGAAATGGAAAACCATTACAAACACAATGCAGTTTGAGCTATAAGCATTAAACCAAAAAAATGAAATAAAAAATAGAAAAGAAAACACATCCTTGCCAGAAGTACCCTTGGGTGTTGGCTACCAGCAGCTGGTTTAACAAAGAAACAGCTGTATTGGGAAAAGGTTGTTTAAAGAAAGCATTTGTAGTCCTTTAAGATTTTAATCTTCCTTTTGGGAACTTGACCATTATTGTACTCTAAACCATATGTTATGAAAATTTCTATTTTGCAGCTTAGTCCCTACCAAAGACCATTTTTAAATGTCCTTGAATCCTCCCTGATGGAAAGTAGCAGTTGATAAAACTGGTCACTGTGACAGGGGAAAGGACCTGTGCTCTATGCACGGCCCAGGTTCTGAGGCTCAAGCATGTGGCCTGCAAGGGAGCTGGTAGTGCAAGACCCCCTCCACCACCTGGTAACAGAATCCTTCCATGGATTCTTCAAATAAAGGTCAGATCAGTGCCAGACTCCGTTAGCCACTAGGATAATCCCCACAGTGAAATGCACTCCCACTTTGAAGTCATTTGTAATTATTATTATTATTACCGTTCATTATAATACTTGATTTTATTTAATACTCCCAACAACCTTATGAACCTAGAATCTCCATTTTATATATTAGCAAATTGAACCTCAGAGAAGTAAGACATCTTGCATAAATTTACAAAGTGTACACACAGCAAACCTGGGATGAAAAACCAACTTTCTGATTCCAAAATGTTCTCTAACTTCAAAACTTATCTAACCAAACTATCTATAAAGATGCCTTCCTTACTCTCAAGTCATATGGAAAAGACATGCTTCTTTGTGCCAGAGACTTCCTGTTTCTCCCTAATATTTATTTCCCCTCATTCATTTTTTAAATTTATCTTTATTGTTTAAAGTATTACAGATGTCTCCCTTTTTACCCCATTGATCCCTCCGCCCTGCTCCTGTCCCCTCTCCAGGCCTTCCTCTTATTTTTCATAAAGAAATATGTAGCGTTTTTAGTATTTCTGTCATGCTATCAGATTGCTAGATTATCACATTTCACAGATATCTTTGCTGTTAAGTGTGGCATTATGATTGGGTTCTACCCAGTGAGATGTGAGTAGAAGTTTGGAGTACCCTCTAGAAACTCTGCTTAAAAGATGAAGGTAGCCAGAACCAGTTTGGCTCAGTGGATGGAGCTTCGGACTACAGACTCAGGGGTCCCAGGTTCTATTCCGGTCGGGGGCATGTACTTTGGTTGCAGGCACATCCCCAGTAGGGGGTGTGCAGGAGGCAACTGATAGATGTTTCTCTCTCATCGATGTTTCTGTCTATCCCTCTCCCTTCCTCTCTGTAAAAAATCAATAATATATATATAAAGATGAGGGTATACCTATTTTCTTCCCCCCTCATTGCATTTACTGCTGAGAATTTAGATAAAATAGTTGAGGCCCCAGCAACCATATTCATCTCTGAGGACAGGATCTCACCCTAAGGGTGATGACAGCAGAGAGCCGAAAGAAACCTGAGTCTGACAATCCCATGGAGATAGCATATCAACCTGAACTCCAGATTGCCTTACACAAAATAAGTTTCTGTCTTTTTAATTCATTATTATTTGACTTATTTCAGTTACTGCTATAAAAATCTCCTCATGAATAAATTCTTGTTTCAATAGACTTCTTCCTATCTGCAAATTGCAGAACACAAAGCAGGGAGCCATCTTGTAACCATAAAGGCACAAGCAACACAATAGGGCAGTGGTCAACAAACTCATTAGTCAACAGAACAGCAAACCACAGCTCATGAGCCGCAGTTTGCTGACCAGTGAACTAGGGGATGACAAAACAGACCTGAGGACATTAGTGAAGCGCGAAGTAAACCACTTGTGGCATTTACCTGAGATAATAAATCTTTCCCCTTTTTAAATGTCAGTTAAGTTACTCTTATCATTTGTACATGAATGCATTCTTGATGCTACATTACTAGACACAGGGTAAAATACAGACTTTTACCCAAATCTATAAGGCCTCTGTAGCATGGCTCCTGCCTACCTCTTCCAATGCCAAATGTCACCTGCTCCCTGTACTCCATGAGAGCATTTATCTTGTCCGTCTTATTCTTTACCCTCGGCACCTAAAACAGTTCCTGACAGATAGTAGTTGCTCAATAAATATCTGTTGAGTGCGTAAGTGACTAGGAATTATTTTGCTGGACGACTTCTTGGACAGGCCTCAATCCTTATGCTTTTTTTTTTTTTTTTTTTTTTAAACAGGAGCCTTTACATTTGGAAGCATCAATCCTAAATTTTTATTTAAAGTATTAGTGTCATTTCTGCACTCCCCAACACTCTCTCTTCGCTCCTCTGTTAAATTCCCCCTTTATTATTAAATGCGCACAGTGATCACATCAATC
The DNA here is from genome assembly GCF_964339955.1 of Pipistrellus hanaki. Lineage (NCBI taxonomy): Eukaryota > Metazoa > Chordata > Mammalia > Chiroptera > Vespertilionidae > Pipistrellus > Pipistrellus hanaki. Next base: position 31,782,420 of record NC_140516.1, on the reverse strand, counting down.
TTGTAATCTTAGGGCTCTGGTATGTAACTGATGGAGTTATATGAGTTATGCTGAATGTTCCACAGACCTTACAGTTATAACATTATGTCACAAATGCTTTGTCATAACAAATCCGAGAGAAAGAAATTGAAAACCTCGGAGAATTCCTCCCTTCCAAGCTGAAAATATGTTCCCATATGGGTGAAACCAAAAGCAATCAGTGCCTCCAGCTGTCAAAATATTGATTAATCCTTTTGCTATTGGTCCTCACGGCCTGGTAAGGATAGGACAAGAATATGCCTTTCCACATACTATATGACTCAAGTGCCTCATTTTTTCTTGATGTGATTAAAAAATTACTTTGTCATGTTAGAAGCTCTGACAAAGGCATCAAACCTCACACGTGCGTCTGTACGCTGTAGTCATTGCTCCCAAAGCAGCATTTCATCATTTTCTAGGAACTAAGAACTATCAGTGCAATAAAGGATGGCTCTGCCTTGCTACCATTCTGCAGGCTTGTCAGTGGCCTGGCTCCCCAGTCCCTAACCTCGCCCACAGAGACTGTGCAATATGGACAAACTGACTGAAAGGACTATAGGAGTGATGGGACCAGATGGATACGAGACATTTTCATATTGGTGCCAGTTTCCTCCCTTGGCAGAGCTACTTTGCACATAATGTGTATTGAGAGGTTTCCTAGGCCCTATGCAGTCATTTTCTCTCATTCAATTATCAAAAGCAAAACAAAACAGAAAACTCCCAGAAAGGCACTTTGGTTCTGTATTTCATACAAGGAGATAGTTATTAATAATGATTATGTAGAATTTTGTTGTTTGTCCTTCCAGATCTACTCTCTACCCTTCTTCATCCTGCTGTGTGTCTTGGGAGGCTGATGTCTGTGGACAACCTCCATGGGCCCCTATGTCTTCTGACTTCCTTCTGGCGCCAGCCAGACTGAGGCGCTGGCAGGAGGACAGAGGGTGGGAAGAAAGAGAGGTTTAGAGCTTTTATTCTTCTGATACTTTCTTGGCAGGTCTCATGGAATTCTTGTAAATGGTCCCCACCCATTGCTCTAGGAGTTGCAGCAATTTCCCTCCATTGCTAATTTCAGGGTATTTATATTACATTTCTTTCTGAAATTCTCTCAATCCCTTTGACCATCTGCCTCCTGCTAGGGCATGACTGATAGACTATTCCAAGGTCTGGATGCTAAGTGGTTAGTGGTAGAGCTAAGCTGATGTTTAGACTTCTGATTCCAAACCTATAAGTTTATTAATGAGGTGAAACTTTCTTTCTCCTCTCCTTACCTAGGAGACACATTTTTCCTAATTCTGAAAAGAGTTTAATGCCACCCTTTATTAGACAATACATTGCATTTCTTAGATATGAGCCCATCATATCTAAGATCTTATGTTCAACCCAATGCTTTGATCCAATAAATCTGTATTAGTCAGGGTTCTCCATAGAATCAGAATCAATAGGAGACCAGGTAGATAGGTTATAGATAGATAGATAGATAGATAGATATTATAGAAATTGGCTCACATGGTTATGGAGAGCTAGAAGTCTTACCATCTGCCATCTGCAAGCTAGAGAACCAGGAAAGCTGATGGTGTCATTCAATTCAAGTTCAAAGGCCTGAGAATCAGTAACACTGATGACTGAGGACAGGAAGGAGATGGATGTCTCAGCTCAAGCAAAGAGGCAGAATTTGACTTTCTTCCACATTTTTGTTCTAGTCCTCAATGGATTGGGTAATACCCACCCCATTGGTGAAACTGATTTTCTTTATTCAGTCTGATTCAAATGTTCATCCCTTTGGGAGACACCACCACAGATACCCTTCCAAACAATTTTTTATTGGCCATCTGGTGCTCCCGTATCCTGGTCAACTTGGCATGTAAAATTAACCACCCAACTGTTCATAGCATCCAACTGGTCACACTCCTTGCATGCATTTGCTAAAACTGTGACCATCTGTAGACCACCATGTGTAAGATCCAAGCAGAAGACTTGGGACCAGAGGGTCTGCATTCTAGTTTGGACCTGTAATTTTCCAACTTCAAGTCACTGAAACTCTGGGATTCAGGTCTTTTGCCCATACAATGGGGATAAAGCATAAGGATAACTTATAGTGATGTTAATGGGGTTAGGAAGGTGAGACCCGGAGGAGGAAAATGACTAATGTAACACACAGTTAATTCTAGCTGCAGAATTCCTAAATTCAAAAAATGTTTTTGTTTAGCATAACAGCCTTCGGTTCTAAGACAAAAGCCCTCCTGACCTGGTCAAGTTGGGTAGAGAGTGAGGCAGAGAGAATTAGATTGCTCTGTAGAATATAGTAGGAAGAATGCTAAGCTTCCTTAGAAAACCTGCGTGTGTGAGGCGATAACATGGGGAGATAAGTGTAGGTACAGGGAGAAGAAGCAGAATAATGTATCAATGAGCCAAGGTTTCTTTGGAGTGGCAGCCTGGACAGGGTCTTTAGTGAAAGGGACAGAGAAGGGACTCTAAGTGTTTAATCATCTTCCAATGGCTTGGGCTTTTTTGATGTAAATCAACCGATGCCCCAAAACCTCAGGAAAAGCCATGCTGTACTTTGGGAATTGAAAGGAATGTGAGTGGTAACCTGTGCGATAACCTGGTACAGAAAGGAACATGCCTACATGGGATACAGGGCTGCAGCTACATGGCAAGAGGGGATGGGGACCTTATGGAAATTTGTCTGACCTGATAGGAGTTATGGAAGGGGAGAAAGAGTCTGTGACTCCCAATTGCTTTTGAATAAACAATCAGTGAGGTCAGATGTCAGACTGTTTTGTCTATGTGGAGATCCATGCCCTAGGTACTCAAACCCTTAGCAAGTATCTGCTTGCATTTCTGAATGTGTCAAGAGGGATTTTGTTTTCCATATGATTATAAATCGATAAAAAATAAGCAACTGTCCATTTTGAAGGTCCCTAGCAAAAGGCCGCATTCAGACTGTGTATATTTATTTTTGTCCGTGGGATCCTGAAACTGCATTTGACAGGCTTTCAAAGTGCTGCCCTGCTGAGCATGTGCACTGTTAGCAGCGTCCAGTCTTTCAGTCACAGCACTGATTTATTGGAAGGAAAGAAGAAAGGCAAAGAGGAAGGGAGGGGGGAGAAAGAGGGCTGGAGGGAGGGAGGGATGAAAGAGTTGCTATTCCACCACCATTGCGAACAAGAGATGGCTATTATATAGAGTACAGCTGATCTGACTATTTCCAGAAGCTCATGTTTGGAATACAGAAGGAAAAAATGGAAGCTCGTTAGCGGAAGGAAGTAATTAAGTCTTTATTTTAAAAATTTGAAAATGTAAATTGTTTAACACTCATTACTTAGTGGACATAATAATATTATGGGATCACTTAGGAGACTCGATAGCAGGCACCCATCCATTTCCTATTTTTATTTCCATTTTGCATGTAAACTCTATAAATAACAGAGACTGTATAATTTAGATACGAGAAATGGATGCTTAATGTTCCATTAAATTAGAAACCAAAGCAGTGTGATTTGGGCTGCGCCTTGCTGGCCAGAAATATGCAGAATCCGGGGAGATTACAGACACATTTTACTGGTGTCGAAAGATTTGCCCATAGTTCTAAGAGGAAATAACAATTCATGTCATCCGGAAATGTGTTGAATGTTAAATTAAAACTGTGTGATTATACGTGACTTTTCATATAATCTTAGCAGTAAGACCGCACTAGAATGTTTTTTGCAGTGTGGGTTCTAGGTTGTGACAAAAAAATTCATGCTGAGACTATCAGGGAGCAATATGATAGAAATTAAGAGTGCATGCTTTGGGGATTTTATCATCTTTCATATATAATTTTGATTTCTGCCTCAAGCATTTACTGCATACCTTTGAGCTGAATGGCTTTGGGCAGGACACGTAAATTCTCTTGAGATATTAGATGGGCATCATAATGCCAATTTCATGGATTGGTTTTTAGGATTATGTGTCTATAAAAGCACTTAACACACAGCCTTAACCCTTCATGCTCAATCATCACTAGTATTTCTTGATTCTAAGGATGACTTTGAGCTTTAAGATTGCATGACTCGAATACTCAACCAGCTGGGGTGTACAGAAATGTCATAAACTGTCAAGAACTCCTTTGTTCCTTGTTCCTCTTCTCTGCCACTACAGTCATGTTTGTCCATTTTTTAACTCGGGCCTCATACTCGGATCAGTTCTTTCCCTGAGCAGGAAGCACAAAACAGGTGACTCAAAAACAAAATAAATATCAAGTTACCTTCTGACTTCGATCCCCTCTACTGGTTACTTTTTTGGTGTAAATATCTAGATACTCTATCTTGAGCTCCTGACACCTTTCTGCCAAGAAGCGTTTCTTGATTTCCTGAACCTTCTATTTCTAAGCATCTTCCTTTTCTCTCTCTGTGCCCCGCTCCCATGCAAACAGATGGTCAGCTTCATAACCAGTGTATCTGGTGACAGATAAAACTGATCAGGAAGCAGAAAGAAAGAGATGCTTCCAGCCGAGACCGGTTTGGCTCAATGGATAGAGCATCGGCTTGAGAACTGAAGGGTCCTGGGTTCGATTCTGGTCAAGGGCATGTATAATACCTTGGTTGCAGGCATATCCCCAGAAGGGGGTGTGCAAGAGGCAGCTGATCGATGACTCTCTCTCATCGATGTTTCTAACTCTCTATCCCTCTCCCTTCCTCTCTGTACAAAAAAATCAATAAAATATATTTTTTTTAAAAAAAGAGAGAGAGATGCTTCCAGGCTTTGGTTTCTAGAAACGCAAATTCATCCAGCTGATTCTGAGAGAACGTTTCAATTCGAGAACAGTGACCATTTCCCTTATTTCACCATACAAGAGAGGAAGAAGGTGAGGTTGGGGGAGGGGAGGTCCCAGGAGAAAATGGGGAGCTGACTGCCAAGGAGCCACGGGAGAGGCACTGTTTGTGTTTCAAGGCAGATGTCAGAGCTGACTCAGCAGTAGCAGCAGCAGCTGACCACACCTCACTCAAGGAAACCTGGCCCATCACAGCCGGGCAGAGAGCAATGCTCCAATGCATTATCTTTAATTCCTCAATTGGGACATTTTATTTATTTCTTTACAACCAAAACTATAGAATCTGGAAAGAGCGATATCTTACCTGCAATGCGATATAAACAGTTCTGATACTCTGGATTAGCCAAATGGAGGAGGGCGGGGGGGGGGGGGGGGGGGGGGAAGGAAATTGAATCAGAGTGATCACTTTGCCGCAGCTTTTCTTTAGAAGATAGAGCCTGATTTGAAACAAGGTTGGAATACTAAGGAGGGTAAAAGAAAGAAAGATGAGCTGCTAAACTGGGGTCCTTCAGATTTCCAGAAATACACAGGATGACAATTTGCAAAGAACATGAAATTGCAAGCCGTGTGTGTGTATGGTTGCAATTTTAACTTGCAAGCATTTGTCAATTTTAAAACTCAGCAATTTCAATGACATTCAAAGGACTGTTGGTGCTCATGAATAAACGATAAGCAGCTTTGATCTGGCTACAGGTTTCCAGAATAATACAAATGTTTCCAATTATACAGTTGGATGAATTAGAGGAACTTTGTGTATATTTCTCGGGCGTCTGGCCTTTACCAAGCTAGATAGACCATTGAGGGAAGAAGAACAAAGTAATTCTAATCATATTCCGCTTGCAGATGGTAAGGATGACTCATGGGTGTATCTTTGGTTTCTTCCTTCTTCAGAATCTGGGTTATGGCTAAGTGTCCCTGTGATGTTCCCCACCTTCCTCTGAGATTCCTGAGGAAGCAGACTGGCGGCCACTGTAGCAGTCTGAAAAAATAAACAAAAACAAAAAACCCAGAGTGGCAAGGCCCTGATAAAGGGAGACAAGTTTATAGGCAAAGCCGAGAGAGTAAAATCAAGGTGAGAAGATGGCTATCTAACAGTGTATCTAACATCTTAATCCCCTTAATGGTCCCTGCTGAGCCTATGGAGGTGTCAGCAAAAGTTCAACCTCTAAAATTTGTCTCTTGCTTCTTGTTTTGATGACTAGTATATCTTGTTTTGTTTTTATCCTCCTTTTCTCTCCCTTTTTTATTTATTATTATTATTTTATTATTATTTTACTTTGGACCTTAAAATTCCTGATTTCTGTCTTATAAACCACAGTCTATCTTAAATATCTACACTGCATATATACTCTGGCCCAATCTTGCTCTGGCCCTTCCCACCACAGGGCATGAATCTGGCCTTGTGACCTCATGCACTGACATTTAAGGTGAGAGTCACTCTAGTAAGTCTCCCCCACTCCACATCAACCCGGAACAGACAACTCAGACCCACCACCTCTCCAGAAACCTTCGTCTGCCTGCCATTTAATGTGTATGCTCTTACCTCAGTCTGCTATGGCAACTACCATGGCCTGGATGACTTATTACACATCAAGTTGTTGTTTTTTTGTTTTGTTTTTTACAATTCTGAGGCTGGGAAGTCCAAGGTCAAGGATTGTTTCAGTTCATAGTGAGGTCCCTTTTCTAAGTTTGCTTTTTATGGTGTCTGACACATGTGACAGAGAAAAAGCATGGTCTATTTTCTTTTTCCTATAGTGTCTCTAATATCATCCTGGGGCCCCCATTATCATAACCTCATCTAAACCTAATAACCTCCCAAAGATCCCACCTCCAAATATTGTCACACTGGGAGTGAGGGCTTCCACTATGAATTGCGGGAAGACAAACACTGAGTTCATTACATGTGCTGAGCACCCTGGGTCCTGACCTAACCTCCCAAAGACTTCCCATGTCCTACCGTAGCCAGGTTCAAGGTAAGCCACCTAAGCTCTGAAGCAGTTTTAATTCATGCAATTTCAAAAATCTCTGTAATGTTAGTGACCACAGTGGCCCTTTTGGGCCTACTTCCAGCCATTAATAGAGGTTATTGGTACAGGAGGGCTTATATTATTCAATATTCTTTTTTTCTTAATATGTTTTATTGATTTTTTTTTTTTTTTTTTTTTTTTTTTTTTTTTTTTTACAGAGAGGAAGGGAGAGGGATAGAGAGAGAAAAACATCGATCAGCTGCCTCCTGCACACTCCCTACTGGGATGTGGCTGCAACCAAGGTACATGCCTTTGACCAAAATCGAACCTGGGACCTTTCGGTACACAGGCTGATGCTCTATGCACTGAGCCAAACCAGTTAGGGCATTATTCAATATTTTCTACCAAGTGGCACAGAAATAGAGTTGGTATAGGCATCAAGAGACCATAACTGGTTCTCCCTCTAACCAGCTATGTTACCCTGACTTCACTCTGCCAAATACTCCACATTCCTCTGTATCTGTCTCCCACCCGAGACTTTGTTCCTTAGGTCATCCACAGATCACTGGGACACTTTTTATTATGGCTATATTTATGTCATAAAATTTGCCATTTTAACCATTTTTAGGTGTTCAATTCAATGGCATTAATTACGCTCACAATGCTGGGCAACTATTACCACTTATCTATCATTAAATTTTATTACCCTAAACAGAAAGTCTGTGACCAGTAAGTGGTAAATCACATTTCTCCTCCTCATCAATCCCATCACCAGCTCCAGGTAACCGCTAATCTACTTTCTGTCTCTATGATTTGCCTCTTTTTGATATCTCATATGAGTGGAATCATAAAATATTTATCTTGTGTCTGGCTTTTTTTTCACTTAGCATAATACTTTCTAGGATTTTCCATATTGAAGCATGTGTCAGAACTTCATGGCTTTTTTTTTTTTTTAATCTCACCTAAGGATATGTTTTAATTGATTTTTAGAGAGGAAGGTAGAGAGAGGGAAAGAGACATCAAGTAGTTTCCTCCTGTACATGCCCTGACTGTGGATTGAATCTGCACCCATTTGGTGTATGGTGTAACACTCCAACCACCTGAGCCACCTGGCCAGGATAAGAACTTCATTCCTTTCGATGGCTAAATAATATTCTATTGCATGTATATTCCATACTTTCTTTCATCCATTTATGTGGTGTTTGACATTTCCGTTGTTTCCACCTTTGGGTTACTGTATTGTGCTGCAATGAAAATTTGTGTACAGGTATGTGTTTGAGGTTCTGATTTAAATTCTTTTGTATATATACCTAGGGGTGGAACCACTCGGTCATATGGCAGTTCTATATTGAGCTTCTGAAGAACCAGCAAACTGTTTTCACAGAATCTGCACCATTTACATTCCCACCAGCAGTGCACATGGGTTCTGATTCTTCCACATCTTCACCAGTACTTACTACTTTCTACTCTTGTTTGTCATGGAGAGCCTAGTGTGAAGTTAAGTGGTATTTTATTATGGTTTTGATTGGCATTTTCCTGATGGCCTGTGTCAGGCCAGAAGTGAAAAAGAGTCTTCCCATTGCCTTAGAGAGCCACTCCCTAATCACTTCTACTCTATTGTTATGTCAGAACTCCTTGTGTGTAAATTGTAAGAAGTAGCAAATTAAACATAACCCATGGACACTGACAATAGGGTGGTGAAGGCCTAGGGCTTGGGGGCAGGGATGGGTGGGCTAGAAGAGGTCAATGGAAGGCCAAAGGGGTCATATGTAATACTTTCCACCCAACAACAAAGCTGCCATAACAACAACAACAACAAAAAGTAAGGTATATAAAAATGTTGGAAAAGCAAGGAAAGGACTAAGAACATAGCTTTTGGAGTAAACAAATCTGAACTTGAATGCTGGTTCTGCCACCCACTAGCTTTATGATCTTGAACAAATTCTTTAGTCTCTCTGAGCCACAGTTTCTTTATGGGTAAAATGGGAATTATAATAGATACTTTGTAAAATTTTTGTGAGAGATTTGTGTACGTAATTTTGTGCACTGAGTGGCCAGATTATTATGATCTCTGGACACATAATCTGGCCATTAAGTGTATACCCTATATAATAAAAGGCTAATATATGCAAATTGTCCCCTCAACCAGAAGTTTGAATAGCAGGCAGACCGGCCAACTGCCCATGTCCCCTTCCCCTCCCCAGGCTGACCAGATCCCACCCATGCACAAATTCATGCACCAGGCCTCACACACACACACTGAGAGGCCAAATTATTATGCATTCAGAGATAATAATCTGGCCACTGAGTGTATATAAAATTGCACAATTATATTTCCTTCTCACGATAATCCTACAAAATTCTCTTGTATATAATATACATATATAAAAAACCTGACATAATTCATAGCACACAGCAACTCAGTGATTATCAGTACTGCTTTGGTTTTGTGGTTGTTACTACAATAGTATTCAGAGGAGAATTTGCTAATCAAGCACATTCCATAAAATTTAAAACCTAGAGACGTTTTTTGTAAACATTTTCTGACAATGGTATTAGGATAGCTGATATGGAAAGAAAATTTGGTGGAATAAATTTCCTATAATGATCTCTAAAATCCTGTCCTAATAAGAACAACCCTACACACTAATATATAGCTTATCTTAAAATCCTAACATTTTAGACTTAGTGTCAGAAGGTCCTTTCAATTATGCAAAACTTTTAATTTTTCTTTTTAATTTTTAAGATAGTTGTCATAGCAACTGCCACACACTGCTGCAAATGGTACTAGAGAGATATGCAAACATTCCCAAAGAATTTTTCAATATGTTGCAAAAACATCACACAATATTTAGCAGAAATGCTGCAAGTCATAATGAAGAGGAGTTTTTCCATGGAGAACTAAAACTCTACACAGGCAGAAATTTTAAATGGGAAGGATTTTCACATAAATTTTCGGGAGTAGGGGAAAGGCCTTGTTAACAAGTTCTTCTGCAAAATGAGTGAATTATTGGGATCAGGCAATAATTGACTCAACATTTAGGAGGAAAATTATCAAGTGATAATTGACAGAATGAGCCTGGGAACAATTTCTTCATGTCATCAGATTAGAACTTGCTCAGCTATTACCATCTGGCGATCATAACACTGAGTTCTTGTTATTTTATGACAAAGCATTTGCTCTGGGGAAAGGTTGAACCCTTAAGGCCTGGGGCCGAGGCAAGTTCAAGCAGACAGAAGGTAGCTGTTCATAAGGAAAGTGTCAGGAGCAGAGTTTCGGCATTGCATTGGTCAAAGTAACCATGATTCCCGAAAGTATACTTGTGGGGTGTTGATCTATTAGAACCATCAACCTACTGGAAATCTTAGTACTATCTCGCTGACTTCTAGAGCCTATAGCAGACTATGTTCATTGTGAATCTCCAGGAGTAAATGAAGGTATTAGTGTTTACCTGATCCAGAGACACAAAGCTCACGTCTGTTGGAGCACTTTAAAAAGATGCCTAGGGTTCCTTGGTTCCATTTTGAGGTGTAGTCAGATAAATAGGCAGAACCTCCTAAAACTGCTTCAGACTGTCTCCTCTACCACCTCATAGCTAAGTGCACACCAAATATAGTTTTAAGGTGAATTATATAAATACAATCATGCACTGGGAAGAGGGGGTCCCTCAGCCCAGCATGTGCCCTCTTGCAGTCCAGCACCCCACAAGGGGTGTCCCCCTGCTGGCTTAGGCCCTCTCCGCAGGGTGTGGGCCTAAGCCAGCAGGTGGACATTGCTCTCCCCCTGCCCCTTAGGGGTCCTTAGTGCTTCCTGCAGAGGCAGGAGAGGCTCCCACCACCGCAGCTGCATTTGCCACCCGTGAGCCCGAGCCCAGCTTCTGGCTGAGCAGCGCTCCCCTGTGGGAGCGCACTGACCACCAGGGGGAAGCTCTTGCATTGAGTGTCTGCCCCTTGGTGGTCAGTGCGTATCATAGGAACCAGCCATTCTACCGTTTGGTCGATTTGCATATTAGTCTCTTATTATATAGGATACCAAATAATTTTTATTAAAAATAATAAAATGTTTTTTCCTGAAGTCTGGCTAATGATGCCTGTGATGGTGTATTTGTTATTTATTGTCACTCACAAATTACCTCAAAATGTAGCAGCTTAAAGAATAAACATTAAACATTTCATAGATTCTGTGAGGTCAGGAGTCTGGGCTCAGCTTCACTGGAGCTTCTGACTTAAGGTCTGATGGAAGAGAACAGAAACAAAGAAATACTGTCCACAAAGAGAGAGTGAGTTGAAAGCACCAGGGAAATGTGTTTTCCAAACACTGTAATTAGATTTCACCAGGTCTGAAATCACATTCCACAATGACGGTATCAGTGATGACAGAGACATGGTTCTGGCTTCCTAGGTAGCAGATATATGCTACAAATCTAACTTAGCTCAAAACCTCTGGAATAATCGGGAGAATGTGACAGGAGTTGAGAGGAAAGTGAATACTATTCAACCTAAGTTCATTGAAAGAAAAAGAAGCAAACCTGACACAATTCACTTTCTTATTGTAGTTAATTTAATTCATTGTTATAAAAGATACTAAGTGCTATTATAGACAAACTCAAGGTTTGGGGAGAGACCAAAACAACACTAGGACGTGACTTATATTTTGACTCCTTTTCCCTTCACCCATATCCCCATCACACTGACTCTGCCCTTTCCCTCTGCCACCCTAGAAGCCAATGTTTCAGAGGATTGTGTTATGTTGCCAACTTCTTTCTGCTTCCAGCAAAATAAATTACCTATTCTGAGTCCCATCCTCTCAGATTCACTCTCTGATAGGACACAATAATAAAAAAATAAACTTTAAAAAAAGAAGCACTTTTACGCAAAGAATGTCATAGGTAATAATAGCATAATATTCTTTTTCTTAGAGTACCAGCAAAACTTATAGAATAGATCTCAGTTATTTTGTAACTGATGAAAGTGATGATGACTTGTATATGGGTGACCTATTCAAAATATTTCCCTTAAAGGAATTGTGCACAGGTCAATGGTTTCATACTAAAATCCGTGTCTGAGAATAAAGTACCCCACTGGGTGAGTAATAAGGGAAAGAGAAGAAGGAGGTAGCCAGATAGTCAATTAGCCCTGATTAGGATCTAAAATGTTGTCTGTTCTGCTATAACATAATAGTCATTGATAGATATAATCTAGATAGCATCACATTATTAAAATTTTCACTGTAAAATAATTGTCTCATTAGGGAAAGGGGGCTAGGAGCTAAGGAAATTTTACCTTTCAATAATAATGTGATCTTTCCTAGAGGGATTTTTTAAATGATGTTTTTAAGAATATAAGGACATGTTCTTATTTCGAGCTAAAAATAATGTGTTGATGAAATTTGACTAGACCAAACCTAATTAACATTTTTTAAAAGTCTGGGATAGGGTATAGATTGGCAAAATGTACTGGTTTTATAAATTATCAAAATAAACGGCATCACAGAACCCAATGTCCAATGTAAATTAAACAATTCTAAATGGGCAGCCACTCAAATTCAAATACAAAGCAGCTTTATGTTGTTGCGTGACATGAATATATTTGAGCGCCAGATTTGTACAGCAATGAATACTTTTGTAAGTACACCCATTTTTATACCTATATTTTTCTATCTGATGCATAAGCCCCTTAGTAATCACTCAAAAGATTGATACATTCCACATGAAAACATATTTCCTAATTCAATGATTACATTACTGCTAATATGCATTATTAAAATGTCTGTCAGTGCCCTCTGGGCAAATACTATCAGGAACACATTCATAGTTGAACAAGTCAATTTTATTGTTTCTTACAGTGAGGGAGATTGTGCATCATTGAACCAGGGAGACTCAGGAAGAGGGTGTCAGAAAGGACAGTCTATGTAATAAAAGGCTAATATGCAAATCGATCGAACAGCAGAATGACCGGTCGCTATCATTTGCACTGACCACCAGGGGGCAGGCGCTCAGTGCAGGAGCTGCCCCCTGGTGGTCAGTGTGCTCCCACAGGGGGAGCTCCACTCAGCCAGAAGCTGGGCTCACCAGCCGGCTCATGGTTGGTGCGCTGCCTCTGCAGCAGCACTAAGGACACCTCAGGGGTCCTGGACTGTGAGAGGGCATAGGCCGGGCTGAGGGACTCCCACCCTCCAGTACACAAATGTCATACACTGGGCCTCTAGTCTTTAATATAAGATTTGGGGTGATATTATGTGATTTAATTATAATTTAATTATAATTCATTCAATTCATCGTTATAAAAGATATTAAGAGCTATTACAGACAAACTCAAGGTTTGGGGAGAGACCGAAGCAACACTAAGACTTGAGTTATATTTTGACTCCTTTACCCTTTAAGGAACTGATGCTTTGTCCTGGATTAGATGCTCTCAAGAAGTAAGGGTAATTTTGATTATTTACTTTAATTAATCTTATCTAGAAGGAAGGAAGACTAGACCAAGGCAAAGCTGGATTGTGAAAGAAGCAGCAGTTACTCATATTAACCAAGATAGAGGGACATTTGGTCATTTTGTGATTTGGACAATGTTTGTATTTTGCTCTGTGTTTGAACATGCTTACAGAGAGGTCCTGTTCTTGTGTTCATTATTATGTTCCCAGTAGTTTTATCTGATGTTGATGTTCTGTGGACCTATTTATGTTCAACAAGAGAATATGCAGCCTGGGTGACAATATTCAGTCAGCTCCCAGATATCAGGCTGCGTGTCTCTTTCTCATGTTTGTATCAGTATCAGTAGTAGGCCAACACTTAACCCAAAGTATAAGAGTTGGGTCAGATATAGGAGAGAAGATCAGAAATCAGGAACCAATAATCAGATGGCTATAGAATCTTAACAGAAGTTGCTCAAAAATATCACCCCAAAAACATATGCTGAAGTCTAACCTTCAGAATCTCAAACTGTGACCTCATTTAGAGATAGTCATTGCAGATATAATCAGTGAAGTTAAAACGAGGTCCTCCTGGGGTAGGGTGAGCACCCTAATTCAATCAGACTAATGGGCTTTCAGGAAGACAGACATGTGAAGACAGAGACGCCCAGGAAGAACACCTTGTGATCTTAAAGGCAGATACTGGAGGCATGCAGCTGTAAGCCAAAGAACCCCACAGATTGCCACCAAACCATCAGAAACTAGGGCAGGTGTCGGCAACCTGCAGCTCCGGAACCGCATGCGGCTCTTTTTGTTAAGTGAAAAAATCCTTCAGATTGACAGCTAACTGCACGATCCGGTATATAGCATTAAGGTAAGAAACAATATATGCAGTGTTATATTTGTTTTAAATGTCGCAATGGTTTTGCGGCTCCCAGGTTTTTTTTTTCCTTCGAAAACAGGTCCAAGTGGCTCTTTATGTCTTAAAGGTTGCCGACCCCTGAACTAGGGAGAGACAAGGAAGGAATCTTCCACATTTTCAGAAGGTGCCCTGCTGACACCTTGACTTGGAACTTCTAGTCTCCAGAACTGTGATACATTTCCATTGTTTTAAGCCACCCATTGTGTGGTACTTTGTTACAGCAGCCCAGGAAATGAGCATAGATGGGCCAGAATAGCTCTTGACAGTAATATGGCCCTTTATTGGATGAGACACTCTACTAAGTGAGTGTGGCTCTAGCTGGCCTAAACAGTCAGAATCAGCAATGATCTAATTCCAAGATTCGGTGAACAGCTGCCATTTGGGGCTATTGTAAAGACAGTCTTGGTTGGAGTTTCCTTTCTTAGGTTAATTCGAATCATTTCGAATCATTTTCTTTAAGGAATTGCCTAAGGTTTAAGAGTGGTTTGCATACTTGGAAAACCTAGAGGAAACAGTAGAGGCAGAACTGCAAGTATAACCTTTGTGCCTCCATGCTCCCCCCAGGCTCAGCAACTCATCATGTCTGCATCCACAACCTCAATTCAAATGGTATCTAGTTAACCTCCCTTGGTGCTGTCTGACTTATGACTATATTACTACATCATAGCTCTTGCTTCTTCCCTTAGCTTATGCCTTTGCTGTGTTCCAAAGCCAGTGACTTCTCTGTCATGACTGAAGTTTCCTGGAACCTCATAGAGTGTCTGGTACACATAAGCTCTCAGTAAATGGCAGCTTTTACAGGGAGTAGATTTTATGACCAAAATATATATTGCAGATGATGAAAATGAGACTTACAGTGCTAAGTGAGCCAGCCTAATAAATAAGTAAAATTAAGAAAGAGGATGGTTTAGGCTTGTAGCCAGACCTTCTGACCAAAATTCAAGGCACTTTCCAATAGACTGGAGATTCCTAAATAAACTCTTTGGTTGCTTACAGCTGAGTTTGACCCAAACAATAGCATTTCTTGGTAAGAATCTATTTCCAGGCATAGGCACTGACCTTCCTCATAATTGACCAATTCCTGAATTTCCTCTGCTGAAAGCAAGATGAGTTCAACTTACATTGGTCCACCATCTGTCATGAACTCCACCTTTTTGATACAAGCCTCTGAATATATATTTGGGAATGCTGGAGTTCTGTGAATAATTGAAAGTCCACAATTAGAACTTAATTATGTGATCTAGCTATTCATGTGAATTTGAGTTGAACTGATTTTAAGCTCCCACTATACTAAGCCCCTTTTAGTACATTTGCACATGCTGTAGTAAAGCTACTATTCAATTTTGCCCTACCTTCTTGTCCCTTTTATTTTGGTAACAAATATCTCCCTATTTGCCAAATTGATGGGCACATGAACTAAGATGGGATGATTAATATTGTGCATGTAAAGAGCTTAGTTCAAATGTTGGACATTTGACTCAAAATAGGCCAATCAGATGTTTTCTTCCCTATGGAACCAAGATAGAAATATTTTTCTCTCTGTTTGAAATTCCATAATTTATGAGCTCAGAGTAGCTGGTGACAACTGCTGTCAAAGAAAGAATGGAGCTGAGAGAGGAAGAGAGAGTGAATTAGAGGAGGAGAAGGAGAAAGAGGAAGAAAAACAATGATAGTGATGGAGAATCTGGTTCCAGTTTGGTGCTTGGTTCCCCAGATCTTAATTCAATTAAATTTCAAGTTAACTGAATTTCAAGTACACGTCTACATTAGTTTCCTATTGTTACTGTTACAAATTACCACAAACTCAGTGGTTTAACACACACATTTATCTTACATTTCTAAAGTCAGAAGTTCAAAATAAGTGTAACTGGGCTAAAATCAAGCTGTCATCCAAGTTTCATTCTTTCCTGGAGGCTCTAGGGGAAAATAGTTTTCTTGCATTTCCCAGCTTCTAAACAATACCCATGTTCCTTGTCTTGTGGGCCCATTCATATCTCCAAAACCAGCAATGTCTGGTTAAGTCTTTCTCACTCCAGTTCTTATACTTCTGCCTCTCTGTTGTTTAGATAAAGATTTTCACAGAGACCTCTCCTGGAATATAAATCATTGAGATGGCTGAAATTTTTTTCTTGATGGCATATGATAGATTACTGAGCATTAGCTCTTTGAAGAGATGGGTGTGATTACATTGGGCCTTCCTGGATGATCCAGGATAATATCCTTAATTAAGTTTAGTTTATTAACAACCTTAATCCGATCTGCAACCTTAATTCCCCTTAACACAACATAGTCTCAGGTTTCGGGAATTACGATGTAGTTATCTTTGGGCAGTCATGATTCTGCCTACTACAATTTTCAAAAAAAAAAATCCTCTTCTCAAATTTGTAACTTCCTAGCTTTCTCTGTACTATGATGCTCTTCTTGGTGTGCCTTGAGAATGCCTTCTGAACTTTCAAGAACCTACTCAAGCTTTACTCCTCTGTATGTATATTCCTTGAATTCTCCAGATAGCTTCCTGTTTTCCCCCACTTATCATATCCTGTTTGCACTTATCATGTTGTACTGAAATTATTTCCTTACCAGTATATCTCTGTTAGGAGCCTATGATTTATTGCCTGTAGGGACAATAAATTACTCATCACTATATTCACAACATCCAATACCTAACAACTTGGTTCTTAATAATGATCGTTGAGTAAATAAATTATCTATGCTAGCATTTTTCTCACTTCATAAAATAATAAAATAACTACAGTGTTAGATACTAGATCTGCAAATATTTTGTTTTGCCCAGAGAAATATTTTTCTATTTTAGTTAAACAACCATTTTCCCCCTAAGGCTTTGCCTAACTGCACAAAAAGATTAGTCAGTCTTACGTTGGTCACTGTGTTACTGATCAAATGGCAAATGGATAATCTGATCTAAGCATTTAAATGATTAAAATAACTATAATGTGTGCAGGGTTGCTAAGGTAACAGCATCAGGCCACTTGGTGATCAATTCTTAGTAATTGACCATTGTGGTGGCTGGAAAAGAATCAAACTGACAAACATAGAAATCGATTGATGATGTTGAGGAACAGGATTGACGTTATGCACAAAGATAAATGCCATCTCTTTTCTAGGATTATCTCAGTTCCAAGAGGAACAACATAAACACTGTCACATATAAATGTGAAGGGACAAATGTGTTCTGGGTTTACATGGCTAAAACAAAACAAAATACACTGAATATCCTATATAATAAAAGGCTAATATGCAAATTGTCCCTTCTACCAGGAGTTTGACCAGCAAGCAGGCCGGCCAACCACCCATGTCCCCTCACCCTGGCCAGGCTGGCCGGACCCCACCCATGGCCTGGAGAGGCTGGGGCAGTGACACCTGCATCATCGCCATGGTGTCCTGCCCCCGACTGCTGGGCACCAGTGTATGCAAATTAACCCACCATCTTTGTTAGGTTAATTTGCTTACTCCTGATTGGCTGGTGGGCGTTGCAAAGATACAGTCAATTTGCATCCTTTTTATTAGTGTAGATTATATATATACACACACACACACACACACACACACACACACATACACTGAGTGGCCAGATTATTGTGTTCAGAGATCATAATAATCTGGCCACTCAGTGTATTTCTTAAAGAATCATTAGAAAAACTCTGGGGCACAGGGTAGACAATACTATACGTGAACACTTGTGTGATAAATTCAAATGAGTTTAATGTAATTTACAGAAATAATTTCAAACACATTGTTTTAAAGAAAGCCAATTTCAGTCATTTATGGTGGATATCTTACTTAGTGTTGACTTCAACAATTTATTCTAGCTCCAGGGCTATAAAATTTGGATTTGTGTGACAGAGTGAGTGATGTTTTAAAGGCAACTCCTGAAAATAGGATCTCTTCAAAGATCTAATGCCCAGTGATCTATCATGCCATCAAGAAAGAAGTTTCAGCCATCTCAGTGATTTATACTCCAGGCGCGTTCTGGGTGAAAATATGATGTCTATTTGGTTGAGAGTCAAAGCTATGGCATTCTAGAAAAATCTGCCCAGTGGCATCCAGGTGTCATTGGCTGCAGATCATGTGCACCTGAGACCTTTCCAGAGCGTGAAAGAGCAGAACTACAACAACTCCTGCTTCCAGAGCTCTGCTAGTGCTCTGCACACAGATTTGGGCAGCATGACCTCTTGTAAACATCTGGGAGTCAAGAACAGTTGACACGAGTATACATTTTACCAATTAATCCTTTTAGACTGGGCTCATAGTCATTCTTATCTTTAAAGAATGTAAAAATCCATTGTTGAAAAGGTGCGTTCAATCCTTTATGAAAAATTAATTAAGGTGGAAGCAAGAGGGAAGAAAAATAGTCCATCGTGTTTTTTCTTACTAATCTTAAAAACCAAGGCAATTTCTCAAGTCTTAAATTTGAACATTCTAGCACCGTTGTGTAAAGGGCACCTTTTTTTATCCTACATGACAAATAACCCAATGAAAATACTAGCTGATCAGAGGATGAGACATTCAATATAAGATTAGGTCGATATGAAATAGCAATGCTGACATGTTGAGCAATTCCAAAGATGCCATTATAATCTATGTGAATTATGCCTCAAGATAATCTATGTGAATAGCACCTTTTTGCATTGAGCAGTACCCAACCTACACAGATGACCTTGTGTTTAAGGTATGCATTCCAATAATGTTTGAAATATAAAAATACTACAAAAA
This sequence comes from Pipistrellus hanaki, assembly GCF_964339955.1. Lineage (NCBI taxonomy): Eukaryota > Metazoa > Chordata > Mammalia > Chiroptera > Vespertilionidae > Pipistrellus > Pipistrellus hanaki. The sequence goes on along the minus strand of NC_140516.1, from coordinate 31,763,554 downwards.
ATGTAAATGCCCTTCAAATGACTCATAATTAATAAAATACATTATAGGGTGTGCATATAGTACCTAATAATACATAATATTACATATTATTATATATAATATCTCCCCTGGATCCACTATTTATGAGCTGTTTATCTTTGGGCAACTTTCTAAATCTCTGTATTCTTCATCTTTAATTATCTTTAATTTTAAAATGAGATGGTAATAATAGAATCTCTCATAGTCACCTACAAAGATTCATTTAGTTAACATTAGTAAAGCACTAAGTAGGAGTAGTATATTCATGTACACATTTCTGCTTCTGTGCAAAGAAGAGCTCTGTAAGAATAATCAAGGAGCTGATATCAGTGTTTACCCCTGGGGAAGAAAAGAGAGAAATGGATAAGGGACAGCAGGTGAACATATTTTCACTGCATATTTTTATGCTGTTTGAAATATTTAACAAAACTAGGTCCAGAAGTAGAGAAGGTGTGACATTGGTGTGTCCCCTTAAAAGTGGTCCCCTGTTGCTTCTGAGCCTGCCCTCCCTGGAGTCCACAAGCCTGCTCTCAGAACCCGGGGCAGCCTCACATGCATGCAGAACTTTAAATTATCATTTTACCACCTGCCATTGCAAACCCGCTGGCCTATATCTAGCTCAAGATGTCAGCCAATTAATAAACAGATGCACTCTGAGGCTTCAGAAGGAGGGGGTTGGAGAGCTAAGGTTTCAGGATTTCCTGGAGAGAGAAAAAATGCCCTTAATTTTTTCATCTGACATATGAGTGTATCAAATGGTGAAGATTTTAGGACAACTGCCCATGAGGGGAGCCATTTGGTGCTCGGAACATATGTTAGCAAATTACTATTAGTCGTGCTGCAAAACTACTCAAGCTTATCTAATATGCTTTAAATGTTCAGGGGGGAGAGGGGGGAACCTGTCTCCCTTCTTAATGAGCGAAGAAGAAATAATTCTGCAGAAAGCAGCTTCCAAAATTGCAGAGCCTGCAATTACAAGATTTCTTCCATACAATTAAAGGCTCATAGAAAAGACAAGACAGATAAGAATTTTGATTAAATGGCCGACCGCAAGTTCCCCAAGCAAGACATAAAAGACTGATCAAAAAGTGTGCATGCTCTGGAGGCTGATGGTACATTCTTTCAATAGAGTATACAAAAATTAAAGGTTAAATAATAATGTTAATCATTGTGACCAGCCATTTTTTACTCCATACATTTTATATGCATTATCTTTAGTCATCATGATAATCTTATAGGGGGTGATGGGGGGAGGTGACGTCCCATTTTATAGACAAGGAAGCTGAGGTCCAGGGGGAGTAAGTGATTTTCCCAATAATAGTTTGCTCCTTCTTTTTGTTGTGCAGTATTTTGCTGCACGTATAATACTGTGATGGATATTATCACAGTTTCTTCACTCCCCAGCTAAAAGACTAGGTTGTTTCCAGTTTGTGATCATTACAAATGAAACCACTATAAACATTTGTATTCAGGTTCCTGTGTTTCACTTGGGTAAATGTCAGAGGGTAGGACTGATGGGTCCTAGGATAAGGGTATGTTGAACTTTCTAAGAAACTGATTACCTGACTTTTTTCCAAAATGCTGGGCCAGGTTAGCCTCCCATCCATCATGTAAGAAAGTTCCAGGAGACTTTTTAAACATGTGACCACAATACCATTTTCATTCCTGAAAATAACTGATGACAATTATTTCCTTCTCATTTCTTATTTTCTAAATAATCACGTTAGCATTTTTCTTCAACATCTCTTTCCTTCTTTCTTTCAGTTTAAAATTTTTTTTCCTGAGTTAGATGTTTGATTTCATGGCATTTTTTAAAATCTTTGTTAACATAAAGAAAAAGTCTTTTTAAGCCCTGAGTTTTCCTCAAACCACTGCTTTTTTTTACACATAAGAACTTAGTAGGGATGTTGAGTCTTCTCATTCTTAGCATCCATGTTTGTTTGCATTGGGTTTTCCTCCAGCAGCAGTACCATAGGCAATGGCATAGTTTACTTGATTTAAGAATGCCTTCTGCCGGGACCGGTTTGGCTCAGTGGATAGAGCATCGGCCTGCGGACTGAAAGGTCCCAGATTCGATTCCGGTCAAGGGCATGTACCTTGGTTGCGGCACATCCCCAGTAGGTGCAAGCGGCAGCTAATCAATGATTCTCTCTCATCGATGTTTCTAACTCTCTACCCCTCTCTCTTCCTCTCTGTGAAAAATCAATAAAAAATATTTTTTTTAAAAAAAAATGCCTTCTATTGCTCTAGTAAAATGCAGTTACTTAATAAATGACTTTTGGGGATCTGTTTCCTTCTTAGTCTTCAATTTTACCATGATACATTGTGTCTCTTACCTTCAGCTGCTTCTTGCTTCCCCTTTACCTGTGAGCCACCAAGAAACACTTGCAGGTTCCATGGTGCCTCCTGTTCCCACAACGTTCACTCTCTGAGCTTCCTTCTTCAGACGCCCCGGTAACCAGGGAGCTTAACCAGTTTATCACCTTAGGTCTTTTTCCTGACAACCACCTCTGCTCCTATGATGGGATATGAGGTTTCTGAATCTACACTTGACTCAGTGAATACTTCCCACTCCGAGTGGGACTCCGTCGCTTCGGGGATGAGTTTCGGTTGATGTGATCTGGGCCACTCTGGCACTGAGCCTCCACTGCCCTCTCTGATTCTGCAACATTCCCATCTGCATCTGCTCTTCTGGATTCCTGAGCAGACTCCACTGTTTTCAGACACGGTCTCTCTCCTACTAAAGCTGTCGTTGTGAGCTGTGGGGAGATTTAATTTTCCCTCCTTGCTCTGCTGTATGCATTTTAGGGAGCTCTGGCAGAGAGGCTCAAGTTTAGGCAGCCTCCATTATCCTCTCTAAAACCCAGAGGCCCCTCCTCTGCCTAGGTTTAAACTTCATGAAAGGACTGTGCTTGTTTTATTCACTGAAATTTACTTCACACCCAGGAGAATGCCTGGCTTATCGTCACCGTGGTTGAAATAATACATTTCAGGGTGTGAAAAAACTGAGAAGGTCAACATGACTTACCTAAACACACACAGCTGCTAAATAGATGAACTGAGATTCAAATGCAGGCAGACTGGCTCCCCTAGGCAGTCAGTAAATATTTGTTGAATAAAGCAGTGACACCTTTTAATTAGAGAAGACATTAAGTTGGGATGTAATGGCAGCGTGGGACCTGGTACATTTGAAATTCTGGAAGCCAAAATTTCGCTTGTTGTCTTAAACGTGAGAAGGTGGCCACTGAGGAAAGCCAATGTCCAAACAATCCACAATGTGCAAAAGTCACACGTGACCCTGGGAATTTCCGCTCAGCACCGTGGCATTTGGAAGCTTAGCTTCATCCGTGGCCAGCAGGGAAGTAAGATCAGCAGAAACCCTGGGCAATGGATAACTTGGACCACAGTTGTCCATCTTCTGCATGCTTTATCCCAGAACAGGCAGTCATGAGACCAAGCTCCTCCAAGCAAGGAATTCTGAGAAAAGCCTCCCAGTTCTTAGGATGGTTTTCTGTGAAGAGGTTTATAACATGTCTGACATATAAACAGCACATTGAGTTGTGGTTCTAAATGGAAATTTCTATGAAGATGACCATTATTTCTCACCTTTCGATTTACACAGACATTCAGGCACAGCCAGACCCCTCTGACAGTCCCAAAGTTACACTGGAAGGAACAATTTGCACACAGACAGAACCTAAAAGTTAAATAAGATTCTGCAATTATGCCACTTCTGAAAAACAACAAACAGATAGTAAGTATATTTGCTAAAAGTTGAAAAGTCTGCCTTAGGTCTATCTGTATGGAGAGTTGCCAACTAAGTTTGAAAGTCCACACAAAAGGGAGATTTGAATTATGGTCAAAGGAAAATTTGGTTATGAGAGTATAGGTAAGAGAGGGCAAAAGCATCTAGTCAGTCGTCTAGTCCCATGGTTGGCAAACTGGGGCTCTCGAGCCACATGCGGTTCTTTGGCCCCTTGGGTGTGGCTCTTCCACAAAATACCACAGTCTGGGCGAGTCTATTTTGAAGAAGTGATGTTAGAAGAAGTTTAAGTTTTAAAAAATTGGCTCTCAAAAAAAATTCAATCGTCGTACTGTTGATATTTGGCTCTGTTGACTAATGAGTTTGCCGACCACTGATTAGCGAGTTGAAAGGAAGGTAACAAGAACAGAGCCAGCTACTAGTTCTCTTGATATAAAGCATGAAATATATTAAGACTATACATTAATACTTTAATGTTAAAAACACTCATGAAAATCAATAAAAATGTTACAAAAATTGAAACTGACAAATAAATGATTTAAAAATCATGCATTAAAATAAGTAAACTCAAAATATTTTTCAAACTCAGGTATTTAAGAAATGCAAAATAAAATAACATATAGTATATAGAAATAAATATAGTATATAGAAATAAATATCCTATATTAGTAAATATTTTAAAATAATTAACATATTATAAAAATAAAACCTATGATAGGCAGTGAAATGGTTACTTTCAAATATTGCTGGGGATATCACTTTAGCACTATATTATATTAATTCTTACAAATATTTCTTCTATCTATTCTTACAAATATTTCTTCTATCTTAGTGATTCTAATTCTGTGAATCTGTCCTAACTAATAAATCAAAAAATGGGAAAAAATATGTAACAGAGAAATTAATTGGGGTGTTTTTTAATAATGGCAAAAACTAAGCATAAATTAATGATCCAAGATAAATAAGTGGTTCAGTGAAATGTGATACATTCCACTTAATTAAATTCTTGAAAACAATATTTATGAAGTGATTTTAATACCTTAGAAAATCCAACTAAGCTAAATAAACAAAACTTATACATAGAAAAAAAGTTTGAATGTCATTGCAGAAAACTTACTAGTTATTTGTTGGATTGGAATTATGCATGTTTTTCTATCTGTCCAAATATCTCTACTTCTAATAATTTTTCCCAATTATTATAATACTATAATAATTGGGAAAAATAAAATTAATGTTTAAAGTTATAGAGTTACATATTGTAGCTTACATTGCAAAATTACTGAAAAAGAAATATAAATATAACACAGTCAAAATGGTCTGTGCATATGTATTACAGAGGCCTACTGCACGGATTTGGCCTGATCCCACACTGGTGCACTAATCTGTGCACTGGGCCTCTGGTATACATATAAGATCTTTGGTTGATCTCTTCTCACCTTCCTCTCTCCCCCCATTCCCTCTGAGATTCATTAGTCTGCTCCATGTTTCCATGCCTGTGCATTGTGTCTGTCTCCTGGTGGTCAGTATGCCTCATAGCTACTGGTCAAATGGTCTCTTAGGTATATATAGATATAGATATTGATATCGATGATATAGATAGATAAATAGATATAGATATATGCAATACTCTGGGCTCTGCTTTTGTAGGTAAAGACAGCTTTATTAGCAGTTATGCTGTGATTGGTCAGTTTCAGTTGATCAGATCAAAATCATTGTTCAGTCTCTACATAAGCTTGTCACCTTAGTTCTTTTTCCTGACAACCAACTCTGCTCCTATGATGGTATATCAAGTAGATGATCGCTCAATATTACTATCACTACCACCATCAGTATATGAGTTATCCTATATAATAAAAGGCTAACATGCAACTAGATCGAACGGCAGAACAACTGGTCGCTATGACATGTGCAGACCACCAAGGGGCACACACAAAACATGGCGAGTGTCGGCAGCAGAGCACAGAACATGGCAGGCATTGGCCACAGTGGGATGGTGGAGCAGATGAGCAGGGGCACAAGACCAAGGTGGGATGCTGGTCACTGTCATCAGGATGACCTACTGGTGGTTACTGAAAATTCTTTGCACCCGCTGCCAGCACCAGAGCCACTGTTCTTATGAATCTCTCTTCTCCACAGAGTGATTCAGGGATCATGTTTCTCTCATTCTTTAGAAGAGAAGAAAATGAGCTAAACATCTCAGGGGCCATGTCTGGAAGTATTCCTATTACTAGCCAGAACCTCTTTCATGGCCTCATTCCAATCCAGGTGTGATGAGTAAATATGGAGAAGCATAGAGATTTTTATTTGATACTTGGTGAGCAGAGAATAGACTTGGGACCAAAAACGGAGGCTTAGAGAAGTGAAGTGACTCACCAGGTTACAAAGTTAATAAACAGTAGAGTCCAGCTTTCTATTAAGAACCACCATAGATCCGTGTGCCTGGGTCCTTAACTGTCAGCCACATGGCATCTATAGATAATGAATTAGACATGGGGTTTTAGAAATGTCCTCAAGGCCTTTCATTTTTAAACAAATAGATCCCTGACAAGTCCTTCATGTTGACTCTGTCCTCTCTCTTTCTCAGTTCAAGGACTGTGGTCTATTGTATTATTATCTCCAAATTTTTATCGCCTTCTATAAGAAGAATCTATAACACCACTCCAGCCTGCACATGATGTGCAAGGCTTCTGTGTTGTTGATAGAAACTTCCTCGATCTAATATCAGGCTTAGCCATATGAGTTTCCTTGACCAATGGATGAAATGTGAGAACTTGTGACACGATGCATCTGAGAAGAATCATGAAATTGGTTGTGTGTTTAAACACAGCCTCTAGTGTTTCCTTCCCCATGAGAATGGTGGGTCTCAAACAGGGGCTTCTCCTCAGCCTGGATTTGAAGTAAAGGTTTGTTGAAGCAGAGCTGTGGCTGACTCACAGCTAAAATGAAATGTTCAGAAGAAGCAAGCTTTTATGGTTGGAAACCAAAGAGATTTGGGGGTCATTAGTCACCACAGCAAAGCTGATCACTACAAAGACAGCCTTCCTGCCCAGGTCCTCTCCCTTTGCCAGAGCGAGGAAGGAGTGCTCTCTCAGGTGCCTCAACCAGCATTTGAGCCATGGCCACACCCTGGAGGAGGTGAAGTGCCAGTTCTTTATGAGGATGCTTCTTGGGTGATGACGACATCTGCCGAGTCTGATTATTCCTTACCAAACCTGAAATTCCGTTGATTGCCTCTTAATTAAATACTTTTCCTGTAGGTAATTGCTTGATTAAATTCTGTTTTATCATGGGCTACTATATTTAGGTTGCAAATTCTCAAGATTTGAAAAATCTATTTAAGTGTCCTCCACTGTTCCCTGTTCAATTTATTTTGCCATGCTCACATTATGAATCTTTTCGGAGGATATATTTCACAGTCTACCTTCTCTTGTAAACACCAGAGTATACAAATAAGCAGAACCTTGTATTAATTTTTGTAATGGGGAGCCCGGTGATTTTTGGCCCTAACCAGCTTTGCATTTGCCCAATCTGTACTCTATTTTTATGAGAAGAAGTAACAAACAAATATGTTGATAGTGGGTGTTAGTTTAGAAAGCATCTTCTAGGGCACACACCATAGTACACATAGAAACTCACACATAGTACATAGATATTTAAACTGATGAAATCATATGCTTTTTGATGTCAAGAAAAGTAGTCCATTCATGTACGTATTTGATTAAAATGTATAGAGTGACTTCTATGTCACTGATCTAGGCAATGGGTTTATAATGGCGAGGAAGACTTACTCGTCACCATGAAGGCCCTTATGGTCTTGAGGATACAGGGAGGTAAAAAGGGAATTTGAGTCTAAAATGTAAGTGCTGGGATGAAGGATGTTTGGTCTGCTATGGGATCACTAAGGAGATGTGTTCAAGTGGGCTGAGGCTCAGAGAGGGGTGAGAGAGGCAGGCAGGACTCTGGGATAAAGCTGTGGTGAAGCTGAGGTCTGAAGGATGATGGGGAGTTCATCATACAGTGGGGCAGAAACAGAAAGATGATGGTCCACAGGGGCAACCGGTGCAGAGGCCAGGAAGTCTGCAGAGGCTTCTGGGACCCGAACGTACTTTTTAGAATTGGAGGATAGACTGAAATAGAGACCATGCATGTGGGAGAGTGGGGTGGAGACATGGAGAGGACTGGTGACATACTGTAAAGTACGCATGGCCCAAGTCATACTAAACAGTTGGAGGTTTATCCTGAAATAAATAGAAAGCCATTGGTGTGTTTTAAGCAGCGGAGTTAAACTATGAGCTTCTCTCTTAATAATTCCTCAGATTTCAGAAGGAAAAACAAAGAGGGGCGAGCCTATTGACCAGGTAGAAGAATAATGTTTATCCCGTGAAGAGGCAAGTGACCTGAACTACAGGAATGGCATCAAGTTGGAGAAAAGGGGGCTGGTTCCACACATATTCCAAAGATACACTTAGACAGGTCTTGGTGCTCAATGAAACAATAAGTTAACAGATGGGGTTTGAGCCACATCAAGGTTCTAAAATTTCCTGTGCCAGTGAAAGGTCATATTAAATTACATTTTATACAGTGCATGTGATTGTGAGTACCCCATGTTGGGCTGCCAGTTGCAAGTGCGTCGTGTGTCGTCGCCTTCCCCCTCCCCCCATTCAGAGCTTCAAGGTTGACCAGCCTTCCGGGTTCCTTGTCCACATCTCTCTGCTAGTGAAGGCAATGGGGGCTTCCAACATGCGATTTTGCTTAATTTCAGAAAATGTATAATGTAATTATCAGATAACTGGAGTGGTCAATTAACTGCTGGGGTCCACTCCTTAACTAGACTGACTACATGAGAGTTCACTGTATATGCATGAGCTGAATAATAATATATTCAGTTAATGGAGATTCATGTTGTGGGCAATCACTTGCAAATGATTTAGCTAGAAAAAAATTTCTAGTGTTACATTCTAATAACACTGCTTAATGAGAAAAATTTATAATGGGGGAGGGGAAAGAGAAAAAAAATCTGTTAATTAAACCAACTAAACATTTTATTTCTAATCATTAATGGAATATAATCTAGGGACTAATTTCAGAAAAGTGTAGCTAAAATATGCAAAGCGCCCGGTAAACATGGCATTGAAATAAACATGGTTAATGTCTTAGATGGATTCATGTGTTCCTGAAGCTTTGCAAGAATCATCAGCCTAAACCAGTGCTTTTCCAACTTCAATGTGCACAGTTTTAATAGCGTGGGCCTAAAGGGTATACTCCTCGGTACTTTTTCTTAGTCATGTCCATAAGCAGAAAAATTGATGTTACTAACATTCGGTTTTGTTCACCTTCCATTACTGGATCCTAACTTACAACTGGAAGGCTCCCACTCTATTTTATGCTGATGTCCATTGCAAAAATCTGGCCTCACTCAGCAAACATAAAAAAAAAAAAAAAAAAAAAAAAAACTATTTTGGAAGTTGAAAGCTATTTTTATGCCATTTGGTGAGCTCCTTCCACATGTATGCATTGATGCCTCTGCAAGAGTAATCATTATTCACTGGATTTGTACTGAGAGGAAGGTAATAAGCAAAATTCACTGCAAGGATAAGAATGAAATATCAATTGCTTTCTTTGTTCACTCCCTAACAGCATCGTCTTGTAGACGGAATTACAGGTCTCATGCAATGTTCAGAAACTGAAGATAAAATTCATGCATCCTTGAATTGATCTTGATAGTTTCTGCTCAATTCACCAATCAAAGAAAGGATAAAAAGGTAGCTGGCTCTGTGGGGTCCGCAATTTGTGAGCTGTTTTAGGATGCCTGCTTTTCAAGTTCAAATGGCACCTATATTTTCAATCTTAAAAATATATGTGTGTTTTTGATAGAAATAATGATTCTGGAATGCATCACATGGTAATATACTATACTGTTTAGGAATACAGAAGCACACTGATGATTCATGTGTATAGTGAAGGAAAGAAATAGGTTTGAATGTTGTTCATGCATAGCATTCTTTAAAGCCTCCCTTAAAGATGAATAAGAAGTACCAAACTATAGTCTTGGCCATATAGGTTGAATAGCATTTCTCCACCTTGATAGGTTGGTGAAAATTATTCAGACAGCAACATTATGTAACACAGCAAAGAGTTTTAAATGAGCAACAGCAGAGAATAAATGACTGCACCAGGTATACAATTCCAAACCTGAGTATGATCACAGCGATGGGTGCAGCCCAAACAATTTAATATGCGAGTCACCGATCACCTTTAGATTCACCAGAGAAAAAAGCTGAATGGTGAACACATGAAACCATCTTGTTTGGAGAAATGTAGTTTTCCAGTCAGCACTCTGGGATAATTGCATCATGAAATATACTAAATGGCCCATAATTGTCATTATGGTAATATAACTCAATGACATTCTCAAGTATATCTGACAAAAATGTTAATATCAGGTTTGAGTGATTGAACCAGACAGTTCTTCCTATTAGGTAATAAAGAGAATTTATTTGTTCAATTTCTAGCAACAAAAAATGTCTTATTAGTTTAGAGAAAACCAAATATTTTCTTAACATTCTATGAGTATTTAGTCTCATAATTCCCAAGCAGCTTCAAATTATTAAGAAATAACTTAAAAAGAAAGGAAGCCTGAATAATAACTGCCTTCTAGTTCTCAAAATTATTAGCTTATTGGTCAAAGGAAAGTTTCTGATAGTTGTTTTTCTTAAGACCACATTAAGAATTCACCCAAAACAAATGGTCTCATCTAGATGAGCTGTCAGCTCTGCACTTGCTTGCATTATCTCCAGAACACAAGCTCTTGCTTGGTCAATTCACTCAAACAATGAATTATTTGAGGAAAGAAAGAAAATCAGTCAACCTGGTTAAGGGAAATGAGTAATTGCTTGAAATGACCAGGATACAGAGTGGTAATGAATATTCCGGGAGTTGTACACGCACAGGGCTTCCATGAATAAAAAGTGCCTCATTGCTGTGAATACCAGGAAACAGTGATTTGATACAGCTGCAACCCTGTTTGTAAATAGCTAGACACTTGTTTTTATATGACAAATATTTCTTTTGAATTTGTGAGGCCATATTTGATTTTTTTTTTTCAGGGAAAGTTTGCTATTATATATTCTCAGCCCTGCTTATCTCCACATCATGGTGTGGTGTTAGTGTGTGCCTGTGGTTAGGAAAATAGGAAGTGTGACATAGAGCTTAGTGAACCCGTCTCTGGAGACTAGAGTTCCAAGATTTTGGCCAAAATATGTGCCACAGAGTAGAGTTTGTTGTTACCCAATAATGTATGAGACCAATTTATAGGATAGTGCTATGGGCTGAATCGTCTCTTTCAATACCCATCCCCGCCTCTCCCAACCCCCTCCCCCATCACACTGAAGCCTTAATGTTCAATATGAAGTGAAGTTATTTGGAGAAGGAGACCTTTGGAAAGTAATTAGGTTTAAATTAGGTCATGGGTATTAGTGCCCTCATAAGAAGAGACTCTGGAGAGTTTTTCTTTCTTTCTCTCCCCTTCCTCCTTCCCTCCCTCCCTTTTCTCCCAACCCCACATGTGGGGACACAATGAGGACACAACCTTCTGACCTCCAGAAAGAGGGCCCTCACTGGGAACTGAATTTGAGAGCACCTTGATCTACAACTTCCACCCCCAGAACTGTAAGAAATAAGTTTCTGTTGTTAAAGCCATCCAGTCTGTGGTATTTTGTTATGGCAGCCTGAGCTGACTAATACATGTAGATGTCAACATTTTAAAACATAGAATAGACCAGAAAATAAATTTTTTGCATGTGTTAAAGGTAGTAAAGATAATTTTAAGCTACGTTAATACATAGGTGTATAAACACAGGGTTATAAGGACAATTGTGTTTCTGAAGCATCCATCTTATATGAAAACTGCTGTTTGAGATTTTCAACCCTGCTAATTTGCTTCTATAAATTCTTGCTTGCTAAGACTACTCCCACTTCAGCTAGGCTATTGAACTTTCCCTAGACAAGGTTATCAGTGCTGGCACCAGGCTAGGCCTCTGGTTGAGGTCTTAAGGCCCCAGTACACACTGGCTCTTTAAGAACTTGCAAAAAGGGGGCCAGAAACACTCCATATTTGGGAGACAAAGAAGGTAAAAATCATATAAATAGGGAGAATTCCTGCATATTGGGGTCCAGAATTTGAGATATATTTTCCTATGGACCTGCATGTAATAAATGTAACTCCATTTCTCTAAGTATTGCTTTGTTGTCCTTCAGTTTTCTGTAACATTTCTTCCTATGTGTTACATTTTAAAATGTCTGTGGACACTGATATATGGTATAATGAATCTAGAGATGAAGTGGATAATAAGGCCTCAACATCCACTGTTATAAGATGGTTCAGATAACCATCCCCGTGACTTTTGTCAATAGGATCTTAAGTGAAGGCATAGGGTAAAATTCTAATAAAATATAATAGGAAGAGGGAGTGGTCACATTAGACAAGGAAGAAATAAGAAGGCTTAGCCCTATAAATGGTTGAATGTTGATTCTCCCATTTCACAATGATTAGAGGCAGCTGCTTACTGGAACTTAGATGCTGCATCGGTTTTCTCGGGCTGTCATAACAAAGAGCCACAAACTGGAAGGTATAAAACAGACATTTTGGTTTGTAGGCACTTCATTCTCTGACTGTCGTACATAACCATCTTCTCCCTGTGTGTGCCTCTGCCTTCACATGACATTCTCCTCTTACAAGAACACCAAAAGGGAGAAATTGCAAGGAAAAAAAGGGGGTGGAAGAAAGTCACTGGTCTAAAGAAAATTCACATGCCAGCAGGGAAAATTCCATCCCATTTCAAGGCTTGAGAATAAATCTAGTGGCTCCATGCCCTGTCCTCTGGTTCAGCTGGGGTTGCCCTGGTCAGTGATTTTGTCACTTCAGGCCTAGGCGGCAGCTCTACCATCTGGAACCAGGAATCAGTGGCCTCACTAAGCTGGGTCTGCAGGCCTCTGTATCCAGGGCCCCACCCTCAAAGTCATTCTTCCTTTCTCTCCTCCCATCTCTGTCCCTTTCAGTCCAGGCTGGCAGTGTTTCTGCAAGCATAATATTCTCCAAGGCCTTGTCAGTCTTCCTTGGGTGTGACAGATCCCCTACCACAAGTCCTTCCTAGGAAACCCCATCTCTATTACTGCCTTCTGCTGAGATGGTTCATGGGACCCCCCGATTCCCAGGCTTACTCACTTTACTCACTTTAGTGAAAGATTTTCAGCTGCACCCTTGGCCTCATCTTAGAGCATACTGTCTGGATAGGCCTAAGAATTTCCCAAAATTTCCTAGTCATCACGTGCTGGTTCCTTTTCCCTCCTCAATTTCCCTCTTTCCTCTTACTTTTTGTTATAAACATCAAGGAGAAGCTCAGCTCCACACTCTTCTTAGAAATCTTTTCAGATAAACATCCAAGTTTTACTTCCCACCCTACAGACAAGTGATCATAATTCAGTTAAGTTCTCTGCCATTTCATGACCAGGATTATTTTTTCTTTTATCCAACAAGTGGATAAATTTTAGTAAAGTTACTGTTTACTTATTATTTATTTACTATTAAAAGAGTAATTCAAGGCTCTTGGCATACATAGCCCACGGTATAGATGTTTTTTTCCTCTCATAAATTTATTTTTCCCTCATAAATCATCACTTCACAAAAGAAAAATAATATATTTATTCCAGGCAGGGGTTCTGACAGAGGTGGAATTATGAGACCTGTGCAGGGGGGAATGGCAAGAGGTTTGGGGAGACTGGAACACAGCAGAAGGGAGACACTGAAAGCCAAGCCCAGTTTTGAAGTGATTGCCATGGTTCAGGTGAGCTGTGAAAAAGGTATGAAGGGGTGGGATCGAGAGGAAAACAATTCCAGTTTCCTAACCCAAAGGTAATTGATTTTCAACGGGGCTAACAAGCAAAGATTGGGTAATATAATAGACCAGGTTTTCATGGAGTTCCTTAGACTCATAGGAGTGGAAACCAAATCCTAAGGTTTTCATGGAGTTCCTTAGACTCATAGGAGTGGAAACCAAATCCTAAGAGAATTTTGCCAAACATAGGCTGTATTTTTAAGTGTAGGTCACAGACCTGCCCAGGACTTGCCCTGGTGGCTTACAAAAAAGTACCACATCACTTAGTAAGAAATTTTAAAAATCAAGTGATGTTTTTAGATAATTATAGAGCTTGGATGAGTGCCCCTGAACAAGCACACAAAAATGATAAACACATAGTCTAGAAAGACAGATTTTTTAAATTGAAACTGACAAAGTATTTTGAAATTATTTCCTTTTGAAAGAAATGAAACTGACAGCATGACAAAATAAATGTATCTGCTATATAAATTGCAGACATTCTGTGAAATTTCTTCTAGCAAAAAAAAGCAAAACAAATACATAATGATGTGTGTGAGAAATATTAAATCAAGAAACGAAGAGTAAGGAGAAGCTTTTAGGAAAAGAAATGGCTCTCTCCTTCCTTTTCCTCATCTCTCCCCGACAGGCATATGTATGTGGTGTCCTTCTGTAAAGTGTGTATACAGACACATGCATGTGTGTGCAGGCAAGCATGTCTAACACAAAACTGGCTCTTGTTCCAATACCACAATGTTTTTAGCTCTGCCCCATCTCTAACTATATCCACCTATTTCTGATATTCTGCAAACCAAACCATGATACCAAATGATTCTACTGCTATTGCCAACATTGCCTGCTCCTCCAGAATAATTTTAACAATACTCAATAAGGAACTTTTTTCCTTTTGAGAGTTAATGAAGGTCTTATAATAAGTATAAATTTATGACTCTTATATAGATGTTTAAAAAAACAAACAAACAAACACATGGTCCCCAAAATATTTTGATACATTAAGAAACAAGTAAGATATTAGAAAGGGTTTCAAATGAGGATTTGATTTACAGTGATTTTTAAAATTTTTTTCTGTTAGACAAAATTCATTTGCATTACCATGAACAGAAATCATTTTATTAACATTCATTTTTTACAAGTTAATATCTTTCTATACAGAGTTGCATTATACCCTAGTGAAAAACAAAGGGCCATGTCTCTATAAAATCAGATCATCCCTAGAGACTCCATCATTCCACTAATCTTTTTTGTTTATTCTAAAATCTTAAATGTTTTTCTTAAATGTTTTTCTTACAAAATAATGTAAATAGATAGATAAATGTAGGTGATCATTTTTTTAATTTAATTTTGGGACTGCTGATGAAATTCAACAACTGTTTATTAAAATGAACTCGCTTCATTCATCAAGGCAGGTCCAAAACATATGCCTTAGCTCTGACTAAAATTCAGTGCTCTTTCATTTTTAGTGAAATTATTCATTTTTTCCCCAAGGAGAATCAAAGGCATTTATTTCCATATCTTTTAGGAACCTCACCATATTCTCACTCCTTTCCCCATCTTCAATGCTTGAGATATGTATGATTGGGAAGCTAAGACAGCCAGCAGTCTTGTTTCATTTTTATTTTATCTGACATTGTGGAATGTAAGACTAGTCATATACTTATGGAAATTGTGATTAGGAAAAAAAGAGGGCAATCTTCAGAAATACAAATTAGTCTTGAAAATTTCTTTATTAAGGTATTACATATGTGTCCTTATTCCCCATTACCTCCTCTATCTCTTCCCACCCTCATGCCCTCACCTCCCTGTTGTCTGTGTCCACTGGTTATGCATATGCATGCATACAAGTCCTTTGGTTGATCTCTCCCCCTTTCCACCCCACCTCCAACTTTCCTCTGAGGTGTACGGTCTGATCGATGCTTCTCTGTCTCTGGATCTGTTTTTGTACATCAGTTTATGTTGTTCATTATATTCCATAAATGAGTGAGATCATGTGATATTTATCTTTCTCTGCCTGAATTATTTCACTTAGCATAAGCTCCCCAGTTCCATTCATGCTGTTGCAAATGGTAAGAACTCCTTTTTTACTGCAGAGTAGTATTCCATTATGTAGATGTACCACAGTTTTTTAATCCACTCATCTGCTGATGGGCACTTAGGCTGTTTCCAAATCTTAGCTATTGTAAATTGTGCTGCTATGTGTTCATGTGTCCTTTCTCATTGGTGTTTCTGGGGATATATTCTTAGAAATGGGATCACTGGGTCAAATGGGAGTTCCAGTTTTAGTTTTCTGAGGAAACTCCATACTGTTTTCCACAGTGGCTGCACCAGTCTGCATTCCCATCAACAGTACACAAGGGTTCCTTTTTCTCCGCCTCCTCACCAGCACTTGACATTTGTTGATAATAGGCAATATGACAGGCATGAGATGGTACCTCATTATTGTTTTTGATGACTTTGAGCATGTTTTCATATGCCTCTTGGCCTTCCTTCTGCCTTCTTTTGAAACGTATCTATTTAGGTTCATTGCCCATTTTTTGATTGGGTTGTTTATCTTCCTTTTTTTAAGTTGTAGGAGTTCCCTATAAATGTTGGAGATTAAGCCCTTATCTGTGATAACATTGACAAATATGTTCTCCTATGCTGTGGGCTTTCTTGTTGTTTTGTTGATGGTTTCTTTTGCTGTGAAAAGCTTTTTATTTTGATGTAGTCCCATTTGTTCATTTTCTCTTTAGTTTCCATTGCCCTAGGAGCAATATCAGTGAGGAAACTGCTTCGGCATACCTTTGAGATCTTGCTGCCTGTGGATTCCTCTAGTGTTTTTATGGTTTCCCATCTTAGGTTTAAGTCCTTTATCCATTTTGAGTTTATTTTGGTGTATGGTGTAAATTGGTGGTCTAGTTTCATATTTTTGCATGTATCTGTCCAATTTTCCAAACACTGTTTAGTGAAGAGACTGTCTTGACTCCATTATATGTTCATGCCTCCTTTGTTGAATATTAATTGAGCATAGTGGCTTGGGTCGATTTGTGGTTTTTCTATTCTATTGATCTAAATGCCACAGCCAACATCATACTCAATGGGCAAAAACTAAAACCATTTCCCCTAAGAACAGGAATAATACAGGGATGGTCACTCTCACCACTCCTGTTCAACATAGTTCTGGAAGTACTAGCCATTGATATCAGACAAGAAGAAGAAATAAAAGGCACCCAAATTGGAAAAAAAAGAAGTAAAATTGTCCTTATTCTCAGGTGACATGGTTCTATACATAGAAAACCCTAAAGATCCCATCAAAAAATGACTAGACTTAATAAATGAATTTGGCAATGTAGCAGGATACAAAATTAATGCCAAGAAATCTATGACATTTCTATGCATCAATAATGAATTTATAGAGAGAGACTAAGAAAGCAATCCCATTTACCATCACACCAAAAAAATTAAGATATCTAGGAATAAGTAGAAAGAGATGCATGAAATTTAGCATCTTTTAAAAAATGCTTATGAAATATTTCACCCCTTTGTCAGATTCTGGCTTCTTCTGTAATGGAGGTGATCAGTGCTATTTTATAGAAAGTTGCATTCGTGATGATAAATGTCTTTACAGGTACCTAACATTTCTCAGCTTCTCTCCAGTTAATAATCCATCTCAATTTATTGCTCCAATGATTTTTAAAACACAGTTAAATGTGATGTTAATGTATCCGAGGTTGGCTATCTTGTACTTGATCTATGGAATATCACTTACTTTTCTTTCTGGAACTGATTATAAATTAAGCATAAGTGCCTTTTCTGGAGTCACAGAAACTTTGAAATGCTCATATTTGATTAGTGTTAAGTGGCAGGTTATATTTTACTAACTGTACTGGTTAATAAGGGAAATCAGTCAATCTTTCTATTTCTCTTATATATATAGGCAGGGATTTTTGAGAAGTGGAGCAAAATGTGATTGCAATCCCCAGCTACATTTCCACATACAACAATAATGCAGGTAGATAGACACAAGCACGATCTGAACCTCAAACCCTGCCTACCCACATGCAGAGCACCTCTGTGAAGTCCACATAGGGTGGCCATAGAAGCCCCTGACACACAGCTGTGACAGAATATAAGCACTTTCTACACTCAGAGGGTAATATTTAGGAGCTACTAAACCTATACTTTGTTCTATCCCTCACCAAAATGCAAAAACTCTAGACTTCCCCCCAGCAATACTCACACACTGATAACATGTCAGAGAATGTACAATGCCAGAGAGGGAAGCTATTTCAGGTGAAACGGGGTTATAGCTGGCTTCTTATAGAGCATGTGTTGCATGCTCTTCCTCTTGTTCTTATACCAATGCTTTCTATGAAAGCATTCACTTTCAGCAACCATAGAAAGGGAGAATTTGTTGTGCAACAAAGTTCAATTAAAATAAAGTTTCCAATTTGATACAGAGAAGCATGGGAAATGAAATGAGCTGGGATGAGGATCCATGAAGAAGAAAAACATGAATGACATATTATAGAAAGAAAAGGACACAAATGAGATGAAGTCTGAGCCATTTCTGCCCATCCTTGGGGAAGAGGGATAGAAAACCAGCGTTAAAAGCACATTATGTGTTATATGTAATTAGCTAGGTTAGCTACATGGAGCATAGCATAATGATCATACCACGTCGAGGGCTTAGTCATTCTCTGGAAAGCTTTTTATTATTCCCAATAGAAGATCCACAACTGACTGCAGTTAAAGTTCTGGTTCCCACTGAAGGTTAATTATAGTGCCAACATAGCTAAACTGTTTCCTGCCTGGAGATTAGTGCACAAGTTCATGCCCCATAATAGCATCTGGTAGAAGAGAAAAAAGAAGTAGAGATGACTTGATTCCAGGTTATAAGAGGGGTTTTGGAATAGGTATGCTCCCATAAGTAATTGGTCAAGCTATGATCAACAGTGAAGAAGTGCTGATGTAGCGCATTCAAACAAATGTCATTCAAACAAATGTCATTGTTTCAACTATTTGACCAGAAAAAAAGTAGCCACTCAATGGAAATAGAGTACAGAAAGAAAAAAATAATAGATTTTATAAAAATTTAGCAATATGTGAGTACTAAAAATTCATTTTTTTATTAAGACATACTAGAATTGGTCCTGCTTGACTTTTACTCCAACAAATTATTGTTGGTTCATCCAACTATGGGCTTTGAAAAATGTGAAATGAGGAAAGGGAGGCAAACAAAACTACATTGTTTCCTTTTTCTTCAGTCCTAGGCAAACATTCTGTGAAGCTATAGGCCCTACACAGATGGTTATTTGTGTTGGAACTAAAGAAATTGAGTAACTGTGCAATCTTCAAAGATGCCCCTGGAATACCCATCTTCCATGCATTTGTCTGGCATTTGAGTACTTTCATTATGTTACACTTTTGTCTCCATGACTGCAGGGGAGGGAGATTATTTTTAAATTACACAAGAAAAACACATAAGAAGCTTAAGTCTTGGAGCCTATAGTGGACTGTGATAGTACCCTTCCACCTGTTCTGTGCCTTCATTTTCTGCTTGCTTTGTTGCTAACTGTTCCTATGTAAGAGGGTTGCTCTGGAGATACAGATAAGCAGAGGCCAGCCACAGAATAACTGACGAGGGAGCACAAAGTCTTAGCTCCTTTGCCGCAAAGCAAACTCTAAATTTGAGGTTTCACCTAAATTCGCCACCTTGTCTGGTTTCTTGCTTGTCCCTATCTTATTTTCCTACTCCTTGGAACACTTCCTTCTTAATCACCTGCACTAAAACCTATGGTTCAGGATGCTTCTGGGAGAAACTACCTCAGCCAGAGTCAGGAAACCCTGATTTGAAACCTGTCATTTAACCCTAAAGCACATTAAGGTTAAATGACAAAGTTTCTCCTTTGCAAAAAATAAATAATAATAATAAATAATAATAATAATACATATGTCTTATTAGTTGGAGGACTCTTATGAAGATGAAAGGAATGATATATGTGAAATACTTAGCATGGGTCCTTCATGTGGGCAGTTGGCACTCAATAAGTGTTAGTTGAATGAGAGTATTTACTGGCATGTCTTGGCTTCCACTATTTTAAAATCGCCAGTATTTCCAAAACCGGTTTGGCTCAGTGGATAGTGTCGGTCTGCAGACTAGAGGGTCCGGGTTCGATTCCAGTCAAGGGCATGTACATTGGTTGCGAGCACATCCCCAGTCGGGGGTGTGCAGAAGGCAGCTAGTCAATGTTTCTCTCTCATTGATGTTTCTGGCTCTCTGTTCCTCTCTCTTCCTCTCTGTAAAAAAAATCAATGAAATATATAAATAAATAAATAAAATAAAATCACCGGTATGATTTCTTCACCAGCTATTATGATAGGTTCATATTTATTGCACAGAATTTCTATGTATTTTTCCTCATCCCTCATTCCCTTGTTTTCTCATTGTGTTTAGCAGACTGAATGGAAGACAAGATGCTATAGACACAGACCAGTGGCTTTCACCCTTACATGTGACTAGATTATATGAATGGTTCTCATCACTCAACATACCCATACTCATAAAATAAGTTGAGCAATGAATGGAAGAAATCCAAAAGTTGCTTTTGTCTCAACAGAATGATAATTGAGTCTTCTTATTCAGAGAACAATTAAAATGTGAGCAATTATCTGGGAAATTCAGAACCAAGAGAAGTTAAACTGAATTTCTCTTTAATTTTCTCTAGCTCATTACTACTGTAACCTTCAAAAGAATATGTATACAATACAATCCTTGATACCCTGAAACCCTTTTTTCTGGGGAGTAGCAATGATGTTCTTCATTTCTGGACTTGGTTGTTCTGAGTTTAGAGACCTGTGAGCTAAAATATACTCTGTGAACTTTCTTTGGGGAGAATTACAAATCTATTTACCACTCTTGGAGGAGATGCATCTAACATAAAATATGGGCATCGAAACAACTCAGTGGTTTGTGATCCTTTAGCAAGTTGTCCAGGCTAATTTGCATAATTGTCTTTCCTTTTATTCCTGGAAAAGCTAGGAATAAAAATTTAAAAATATTATTTAATACTCTCAGGTCATATAATTTGGAAGGGCTTGAGACAATCTAGCAGCTTTAAAATGTCACAGTCCTTGAAATAATAATTTGTTTTGAATATGGGTTTTTAGACTATGTAGGGGTTTGGACTATGTAGGGGTTTGATGGTATTGATTTTCCAATGCTATTATACTCTTATGAATCTTATTGGCATGCATTATTCAAATGTTATTTTTATTTACCTTCAATTGACAAAGAACATAAAAAGGAAAAGGTTTATCAGTGTAAATTTGTATTTAAATTATGATACAAACAATAAATAATAATGTTCCCCTTTGAAAAGATAAAAACTTTATATTTCTAAAAATTTAACACAAAGCCAAACTATAAGGGTTAAGTGGTCTTGCCTTTTGTGATGGGATCCAAAAAAATGCTAGAAAATAATCATTTGAGAACTGGCTATCATTTTTTCAGCTTACCTCAATCTTTTATACAACACACAGTTGATGGGGAATCTGACTTGACCACTTTTCTCTACTATCCAGGAAAACTTCCCAGTCTTCTAATGGAGCTAGAGGTGGCCTCATATGACCTGAGATCTGCCTATCCAGAACTCATCACCTTAGCTTTCACCATCCTAGTCTTTCTCTCTTCTTGTAAAGAGGAAGTAGAGCTGAGTGATGATACAGGCCAGTGACACTGTCCAGAGTCAGGATCGTGGATGAGGGAGAAGGGTCTGATTTGGAGAAAACCAAGGTTTTTAATCTTCAGGGAGCACTCCAGGAATCTATGGCCTTTAGGGCAGCAATTGCTATTGCCATTTGGAGGAGAATTGGGAATGATTATAATATCCGTGGTGAGTGAAATTCGGTGATTATTTCTCCTTCCACATGGTTTTGTTTGATTGCAGTGAGTATGGCATTATTTTTTAGAAAGGGCATGGTCTTCAAAATGCAAACAGATTAGAGTTCAAATCCAACCTTTGAGCTTTTCCATTTGTATGCTGTAAGTGGAAAGGTCTGAGGTATATTCAACAATTATCCTCTGGGTGTGTTTGAGTAATGATGGAAAATGTCATTTCTTTGAACTTCATGCTTTAGTTTAAAATGCACACAAAATTTTCTCTAATAATGTAGTTTTGCAGTATTTCAGAAATGTGAGGTTTCCTCTTTTTTCCCTCTTCCTCTATCAAAGAGGAAGCTCTGGCCTTGGAATCCATAGTGGAGGGTCAATGCTTTATTGCCTTAATTCAGATGAATTAGTGAGGAAGACTTAGGACTCCTTACCCCATCCTCAGAGCTTTTAATTATAGAGAAAGTGGTTCTCTCTTCCCCTTATTTAAAAGTAGGAAGATCTAGAGAAGGACTTGAGGGGTGGATTGAACAGACTGAAGTCTGGCAATGGTCCTCATGAGGAGGGGGCAACAAGTAGAGAGGTCAGATTGGGGACCAAGGTCCCCACTGGGCCTCCATTTTCTTCTCACCAGTTTCAGACAATTGAGTATTTTAGCCTCCAGCAAGTATGTGAGATTCTGCCTCACAAGTGAAATTTACTCACCTGTGAAACTTGGAATGAGCAACATTTGTCTTGAAATAAAAAATAAAAATAAAATTTTTTTTTTGAGAAAGCAAAGAGTTTTTCAAAGTTCACCTAATTCATGTTTACATAACATAGGAGGAAAGCTTTGCTAGAAGCCATAGTGTCAACAGTAGAAACTATGTGAAAAAGTCCCACCTGACCGGAAACAGATGAAAGCTTCCTGGTTCCGGAGCCTGGAAAACCTTATGCAAACCCTCCCCTTTCCACCCCCCTTCCAGAGAAGGGAAATTACATGAGAAGCCCAGATATATTGTGGGTGGAGAGAGAAGATGGACCCAGAAGGGCAGTTAAGAAGACCTCAGAGGAAGCAGCCACACAGTTAAATGGTATATATGACTGGTTGGGGGAATGAGGATTCCACAGAGTGTGCTGTTAGTGGGCATCAGAAGGTCTTGTAGCCTCAGAGGAGACAGTCAGGTGGCTGATGATTCTGGTCCAATAGAGGTGCCCAGGGAGGGTTCACTGAGCTAGGGCAGAGTGTGGGCTTTAGAACAGATGGGCCAGGCCTGAAAATGGGTCAGCAGAGAGATGGTTGAACTTCCAGGGAATATCACTGCATCAAGAGAATAGGACACCTGTTTTACTATCCATGTACATCAGATAAGAACTGGTCATTAAAGGACAAGGACAACCCAAGGACCTGTAGGCCTATCAGCTGCCTCTGTCCTGCAGAGGACATGTAAGATCTGCCATCTGGGAGAGGGAAAGGATAGGGGATGAACTATTGAAAGGGAAACAGACTGATAGGAAGATGAACCTTGAATCCAAAAGAGATTGAACTAAATAAAAGGAAACTGTTTAATCCTAGCAAAGACTGTGATATATTGAATTGTTAAGATTAAGTTTTTCCCCACAAATTTCATCCTTTAGGAAAAGTTTATGATTAATATGAATATATATTAGAGGTGAATATATACACTCATATCTACATATGTTATGTAAAAATTTTATCACATCTATATATATATATATTGTATAAAAGCCCAGTGACCCTTACAGTGGAAAGGCCAGAATGACTGGTGGCTATGATATTCACTGTGGCAGCCAACCAGCCCAATCTGGGCCCCCATTGCTCCCCCCCCCCAACACCCCTAAATCACTGCCTGGCTCCCTGGTGCATACACATTTAGTGAAAATACAAGAAAATTATTACGAATCCTTTCTGCCACTGACCAGTCTCCAGAGGGCTCTGCTAATACTGCAGTCAAGGTGTGGAATTTGCCCTCCAGTGCCTGCAGCCCCAGGAGAACCTTCCAAGTTAGCAAAAAAGGTGACCTAAGCATTAACAGGAAGGCAGCCCTTTGCTGAGGAATATAAAGAGGCTGGGTGGGGATTTTATGAAATTGCAGTACCTTGCAGATTAGGTGAACTTTCAATCTCTCTTTAAAAGGGGAGGTGAAGAGACCCGTAAGCTTCCAGCAGCAACAGCGAAAGGTTAGGCACATTCAAAAACAGAAAAACTTTAAAACAGACATGAAGATAATATTGGGAAACTGAGGGCAGAGCCCCAGGATGAATACAGAAATCATTAAAGGGCCATCATCCATCTTGATATACTGTACATTTGTAAGCAACACACAAACAATTTCATTTCATGGCAGGTGAAATGCAAAACAGTTCTGTTGTGGGTTTTCTTTTGGCCATCCTTAAAGTATAATTAGATCCAGCTGGGAGAAAGCTATAGCTTCCAGCATATCTTCTGGCTGGCCCCCCGGACCCCACCCATGCATGAATTTGTGCACCAGGTATAACTTAATATCTAGCAGAAGACTTATTATAGAGCACATGTTTAAAATATATTTGTTTAATAAAAATTTCAGATATAACAGACTAATATATCTTTTTAGTAATTTCAGAGAGGAAGGGAGAAGGAGACAGAGATAAAAAATCAATAATGAAAGAGAATCATTGATTGGCTATCTCCTGCACACTCCCTACTGGGGATTGAGCCCGCAACCCAGGTATATGCCTTTGACCAGAATTGAATCTGGACCCTTCAGTCTGCAGGTCAATGCTCTATCCACTGAGCCAAACCAGCTAGGGTTACTCTATTTACATAAATCGAAAAACAAGTTAGCAACATCATATACCATCTCTGTATACAAAGATAATGTTTATCATTACATATTTCTGTGACATATTTTTAAACTGATGTTAGAAGCCAAGAATATTTTGCAACAAACTGATTAAATGCATTTACAATGGCCAAGACAAAACACTCAATGCAAAATAAAGATATCTAAAATTTAAAGACCCAACCTCACACAGAATTTACTCATTTATTCATGACAATCATGTCATCATCTTCTGGAACATCATCATAACAATCCAATTCCTGAATTTCCTGGTGAATTTCTTGTGAATTTCCTGGTCCATTTCTTTCAGAATCAGTGGACCAAATCTCTCATGTTTAGCCTAGGGGGGGGAGCTTATTTTTGGGGGGATGCCTTATATTTCACTCAGAAGGAAACCTGTAAGTAGGTCTTATTTTCAAAGGATGTCTTATTTTCGGGGAAACACGGTAGGAACACCAATCAGAAAGGCTATATGCACCCATATGTTCACAGTTTATTATGGCTTAGATGTGGAAACATCCTAAGCACCCATCAGCAGATGAGTGGATTAAAAAACTGTGGTACATCTACACAATGGAATTCTACTCTTTAGTAAAAAAAAGGAGTTCTTATCATTTACAACAGCATGGATGGACTGGAGAGCATTATGCTAAGTGAAATAAACCAGTCAGAGAAATAAACATCACATGATCTCCCTCATTTGTGGAATGTAATGAACAACATAAACTGATGAACAAAAACAGATCCTGAGCCAGAGAAGCATCAATCAGACCTCAGAGGAAAGGTTGGCGGGGGTAAGGGAGAGAGATCAACCAAAGGACTTGTATGCATGCATATAAGCCTAACCAATGGACACAGACAACAGGGAGGTGAGGGCATGAGGGTGGGAAGAGATAGAGGAGGTAATGGGGGAATAAGGACACATATGTAATACCTTAATAAAGAAAAAAAAGTAAAAAAATATTATAAATAAAAGCCTTTGTACACACAAAATAAACAAAAAATCAAAAAGGAAATGACAGCTCTATCCATGGACTTCTGCCTGGTCCCATTATCTTACAAGGACAAGGTGAAGTAAACTGAAGAGCACAAATGGCCCATTAATCTTGTATTAGCTGCTGATTTGGTTGGCAAGTTTGTTTTTGCAGAATGTCATTTTGTTCCTGGCAGTAGGTAGGATGTCAGTACCATCCCATGCCCATATTAACCATGTGAAGCTGGAGAGTTTTGTGTTATCACATCCATAAAACTGCCCTAATTCTTTCATTTCACCGAGGAACTTAATTTTACTCTACTGGATTATCATTAATCTTCCTGCTCCAAGAGTCTACTATATTACAATTCAAATGTGATAGTGGGGTTTTTCTAAGGAACAAGCTGCTTCTCTTTACATAGTTCAACCTTATCAACTCACTTAAAGGGTAATTTCATTTCTTCCTTGTCTAAAGCGATCCATCAGATTGTAAACTGTTGACACTCTGTGCTGTCAAGTTATCTGAACCAGGTTAGTGATAGGGTCAAGCTTACCAATGTGTAAGCATCAATTGGGCTGCTTGACAGTTTTCCTCAATTAACCCCAAATGATCAATTTGCTATCCCACTGAGAAAAAAATTCTATAAAAATATCTTGTCAGTTATATAACTCGATGTGGCCATACGGGCAAGTGGGAAGGATGAAGAGCATAACTTTGCATTTGAAGTTCCTCACATCCTACTACACAGATTTTAGGCAACCATCCAGGATCCTTTAAGCAACTGTATGACTAAATTCCTCTAAGATCCAGAAGCCAGCAGAAGATTTTTTTTCCAAAGCTGCTTCTCATGCATCTTTTCTGTTGCCACTCCATCTTTGTGTCTCCCTTATTCTTCATGAAGAAGATAGGAATGAATGGATGGCATGATAAAGATATGCAGCCTCATAACAGCACAATAAAGAAGTCCCAGGGACAGATAAGAACACTATGGGGGGCTTCCCAATAAGAATAATCTACTCAAATCCTTACCTTTAGATTTAGAGATTAGAAGGGACTTGAGTCAGATGATTCACTTGGAAAACAAAACCCCAGTCTAGTCAATAATCCTTGCTTACTAGATATATCTATGCTTGAACCACTCAAAAACTCACTTTTACCAGAGACAGTAAGAAAGAACTCAAAACTGGACTGTCAGTGAACTATTCATGGAACCCAGGTGTGCTAGGCATAGCTAGCCAACTGAGAGGGCAACTGCGGGTGCATTAATCCCATGAAACTCCTGCTCTGAAGACTCCCCATTGCTCTTGATTTGGAAATACTCTTTCCCAGGGAGTATGGCCTTCCGAAAATATTTCTGAGAATTATCTAAAGTACGTATGCATAGAATATAAATATTTCCTAAACTCCAGAAGTTGTGGATCCTAGATTGGGTCACTTCTCCTTTAGAAGTCCCCACAGATCAGCAGGCTGAAGGAGGCAGTGTCAGTGGCTGCTTCTGTCATGTCCCTGATGTCATCTGGAGTCACCGATGACCTCCGGTTCACCAAACTCTTATTCTCTGTGTCCAGGAAAGAGACACATGAGTCTGTTTCTCAAGGGGTATATCTTTCAAAGGGAGTTCCCTCAGCAGAGCCATTGAGATCTTACTGACATTGTTTTACCTTTGATGCCATCACCCTCGGAGTCGGAGGGACAAACACTGTTCCTAAAGTGTGTCAGGCCCTGGAGGACACCAGCATGAACTTGTTCTTGATATGGCCACAAGGCACATTCATATGGGTGTGGAAGAGCTATTAATGGACTTCCTGGAATGAAAAATGCCTGCATAGCACGTGGTATATTGCCTGGTTACTTCCTTAAAATGTGTCAGAAAATGATCACACAGGGTTGCAAAGAACACCGAGGCTGTTGATTTATGGAGAAGCTGAATCACCAAAGAGGAAAATTTCAGACCATCCAGGTGAGCGCAGCCGAAGCTGTTCAATCAGCTGTGGGTGACAAGGAAATTTGGGATCACCTCAGGCTCTGAGGCATTCAGTCCCTGGTGCTTGGTTAGATATATTCTGAACTTTTCCTCCCAGCAGCTCACATCACAGATTGGCAGATGGGCCTGGGGAAACTGACCTTGAGGCAGGCTTCTTTCTGACACAAAGCTCATCTTGGTAGTGGGACCCTCAGAGAAGGCACAGGAGACTTCTCCAGTAACTGTACCTCTAAGCCCATCTGAAATTACTTACCTTTGTAAGACCAACTATTGCATGTATTTGTTGTTCTATGTATAATAAACATATCACTCTGTATCTGTACCCAGAGCACCACCCTCAGATCCCAGGCCCTGCTGCTCTCTGACACCCTGATGTGTATCTGCAAACCTTTCTCTATTTTTTCTATACCAATTTCTTCTTCTGACTTTTCAAGAATCTTTTATGTGATTATACAAGAGATTATAAGTTAGTTAATTGACAGGGGATTTTTTCCTTTAAGATTCTATCACTTTAAAAACTAATAATTCAGTGAATATTTGTTTGAAATCATATAGGCAATACAAAGAAATAGAAAGTGTGGTCCCTACAGTTGAGAAACCTACAGCCTACTGGGAAGAAGTGTTTAGAACCAATATAGGAAAGCATACAGGGTTTCCCAAAAAACATATACACACTTTGGATAATTATTAATTCTAATGGGTTAAATCTGTTCTGGTCTCACTTGCAAGGTCCACATACTTCTGATTACCTTCCAACTTTTCAAAGCAAAATCAATCCCACCCGCATCTGTGCTCTTGTGGCTCTTTTTAGATACAATCTTTATATCTAATCACAGCTGAGATTGTGCTGTCACCATCTCCTCTGTGGATTGTAACCAAAACCACCTTGTTCACCCATTACCATCTAGCTCCTGCACCAACTACCAAAGCAGTCTTCTAAAAACACAAGTCAGGCTATTTCAGTGTTCAACAACCTCATTCCTGCCCCAGCACCAGCAGCTGCTCTCACACTTAGGATAAAATCCCAATGCCTTACCATGGTCCTGAAGTCCCAGCCTACATCTTTGATCCTACAGTCTTGCTCCAGCCACATTGACTGACTTACGGTGCCTCCAATATGCCAAACTTGCTCTCTCAAGGCTTTTGAAATTGCTGCTCCCTTGCATGGAAAACGCCTCCTATAGATCCTCCCAGCTGGTCACTTCCTCATATTCATATCTCATCACAGATGTCACCTACTCAGAGAAGTCATCTCTGATAACCCCAGCTAAGTACTAGCCTCCTTACTCATTGTGTATCAATTCACCCTGCTTTATTTTTTTCATACCATTCACGGCTATCTGAAATTATCTTGCTTAGAAATTTATTAATTTACTATTTCCTGCAATGCAAGGATCTTGTCTCTAAGATTCATTGTTGCATCCCCAATGTCTTAGATTCTCAAAAAAGATATGTTGCATAAATGAATGAATTGTGTAAGAAGCATTTACTTATATTTTTCTTCAACTGGACTTCAAGCTCTCAGAGGCCAAGGATCATGCGGTTATCATATCCTGAGCATTGTGTCTGGAATTCAATGAATATATTTAATAAATGTTTGTTGAACAAATGATTGAGTTATCGAGTGGATGCATAAAGACAATGAAAATGCATGCAACTACAGAGAATTAATCTTTCATCCTAAAAAGATGCAAACTATAATTGAATCAGTTTCAATATTAACTTATTCTTATGAGATGGCAGTTATTAATAGTATTGAACTTTATAAGTTTTGAAAATTTTCAAATGATGGCCATGGTTCCAATTTACCTAATTGACCAATTATTTTTGCCTTCAAACTACAACCAATGTCTGCAACTGTCCCTGGTTTGTTTGTATTAGTAGCTGCTCATTCACAGATAAAGCCTACAAATTCTCTCAGTTGCTGAGAGAAAAGATTGCAAACCTGGCACCTTGAAAAGCAGTGCATTGTAGGCCCGACCATGAAGTTCCATGTCTGAGAGTACTGCAATGAAGCAAAATAAGAAAGAGTCTATTTCCCTCCACTTTTTGTCTTTGATGACACTAATCATGTGTTCCTTTGTCAGTTCAGGTTTGGATGAATAGGGAATAGAATAGACAGCTGAATGTCATACTCTTTACTTTCTAAGGTAACTTACCTCCTGAAGAAAGAGAAAAATGAGTATTTGCAGGTGCAAATTTATTCAAAGTCAGCTACCCGAAATTCACATGCTGTAAGGGAAGATGATATGCCTTACAGTTCAGATCCCAGCGTTTGAAACTCATTACTAGTGAATGAAGAAATGGGTCCTTATTCCAGGAGAGTGACACATTGAAAAAAAAAAAAAAAAAGGAACCTTAGAAAGATCCTATCTGCTCACATGCACATGTGTCTAGCTCTGATGTGGTTGTATGCCAGCACTCTTGGGAGTCAGAGAATGGGTAAGTGTGTCATCTGGCCAGGCAGCTGCCAGGCCTGGCAGGGAGCAGTCATTTCCCAGGGTCACGGCATCCCAGCATCTGCTCCTCGGCTTTGCAGATCCAGAAAAATGGAATGTGTCAGTGTGCTTGTAGTTGATTAATCCCCGGGAATTCACCAGAGACTGATGTGCAAAGCCGAGTGCCAGGTTAGCAATTTACGCTGAGAAATGTAACCGCCGAGCCGTTCTGAATGTTTACGTCAGCAGGAGAACGCAGCCTCCTAACAGCACAGAGAGGTAAATCATAATCAGAAGTTTGTGAGGTGAGCCTGGGCTTGGAGCATAAGGAGGAAGTTGGATGACCTTAATAGCTGGTGCCATTAGGCCTGACACAGCCAAATCCGAATCGCAATTTACCTGCCAGGAAGGCAGGATGCTTGGATTCTCTGGGCAGTGCTGGCAACACACTGACCATTCTTGCTTCCTGGCCTTTTTTTTCTAGATTCCTTTCTGGACACTGACCCATTCTCTCTTCACCTACATGAATGCCATTAAAGAGAATATGTCTTTTTTTTTTTTCCTTGACATTCAATGAGGCCTCTTATTAATAGGAATGTGCTAACATTTCTTGAGTGGTAATAAGAGCTGTACCAACAACTCCATGGTCAATTCTGTTTAAATGCCTGCTTTGAAAACACAAATTTTGTCCCAAAAATGATTGCTATATTATAAAACAATTTGGAAATTACACTAATTTCTTGTGCTTAGGCACAATTTTGTGTAAAAGGAACACTAGGAGAGAGCAAAAGACTGCATCAGCTGAAACAAACCGCTTAGGAACACACACAGTACATACATGCGCATACTTCAAACACCTGTCAGGTGCCACAGGTCCATACCTGTTAGGAGTCAACTCATTCATATCCAGTATCATAGCATTTATCCAATTTCTTTAACCCTCACCTACCTCTCCACAATAATCCACAAGCTGCACCTTTCTGACACCAGTCTCAGAAGCAAACTCCAGGTATTTTTTTCTAATAAAGGGCCATAGTAATTATGTATTTCTTAATCATTTTTCATGTAAAATTCACTACTATTAGGGTACTTTTTTCTAATGTAATGTCACTATTTTTAGTGTCATTCCTGTAACCTCATTTTCCATTTTCTCCATAGTCTATGGTTTTTATTGTGTAATTTTGCACAGCACAGTGATTTTTAGGAATGCATATGTTGGGTTATAGCAAAACTGACTACATTTTCTCTTATTGAATTCTTATAAAAGCCATCACTTTCTTATATGACGAACTTGAGATTTGAGGAGTTTTAGTAATTTACCCAAGAATAAATAGTTGGTAAGTAGTTAGGCAATGATGTATGGTGTCAAGTGAGTACTAGACTTACTGGAGGGATTATCTAACCATGTGCTATACACCTAAACTAATATAACATTGAATGTCAAGTGCAATTAAAAAATAAAAATTAAAAATCCAAAAGAAAAGAAAATACAAACCATTATTTTAAAATAATAAAATTTTTAGGGGAAAGGGGTAACGTTGAGAATAGAAGAGTGGATGGAGACTAGAATTTCGAATAGATTGAACTGCAGAATGGGAAGAGAGTATAAGAGAAAAATCAGAGAATCAAAGTGAAAGTAATAGAGCAGAAGACAAGAGTAAAATGGAGAGAAGATCTATTTGGTGGTTTGGTTGTTAATTACGTATATAAATTGCTACTATTGGACAAACCACTGGCCTTGGGAAGCAGTACCAATACCAAATGCTTTTTCAGGTGACACATTAACAACTTATAACTTTGCATTTGTTACTTAGTGAAGTGAAATGCCTGAACTGCTCACTTTCAATAAACAGCTTTGATACCAATGAGCAGCAGGTGTGATTGGGACAGCAACCAAAACAACTTGTGTTCCTCTCACATGCAAATGTCAGGACTTAACTGTCTTATAATTATTTTTGTATCTAATGTAGCATACATTTGGAACAATATTCCTTTCTGAAGCATAACCACACAGCCTTTTCATGCAAAAAAATGCCTGCCTAACTACCTTCTTTCCCTTTTTTCAGGCATTTATGAAGTGGCTAATGGATACATACCATGACCCATTCCAAAAATGACTCAAACATAAGCCAAATGGAACAGCCTTATTTTATGTGCCCTTGATTACATTTTAGGTTTAGAGAAAATAAAAATAATGTACTCTGACTTACAATCTAAGTGGATCTATATTGATTTTATCTGCCTAGCATCCTTGTATCTCCCCTAGTAACAATGCCTCCTCTGCATCAGAAGAATTGTCCCTCATTGCTCCTCCTGGTTCTGACATGGCTGCTAGGATGCTTTTCTCCAACCCAGTTCTCTGTGGGGTGGGGCACTGACACAAAATTCACCATGTTGGTCCTCCCTTCAGCAGTCACACACTTCAAGTGCCATAAAGAAAAGAACAGATATTTTATGTTATTGGGAAGCCTGTGCTTAACTTGATTTTCTGTCTAAAGTAATTTACCTCCTGAGTCCTTAAGACTCAGTCAATATTTAAAAAAAAAACAACAAAAAAAAAACAATCAACCAGGGGGTAGGAGAGAGCTAGAAGGGGTCAATGGGAAAGAGGGGGGGGGGGGAACAGCTGTAATACTTTTAACAATAAAGATTAAATACAATAAAACAAACAACCAACCAACCATATGAAAATTCACAATAGCAGAAAGTCCTCCTCCCCCTAATTCCTGTAGATGCTGTACCACTGGAAGGTGCCTGCTTTCAGCAAGAGAAGATAACTGTGCCCTCCTAATAGCACACCCTTACTTATGTTTGCCTGGGGATGGAAGACATTTATGAATTTTTGGCCAAAGCAACAGAGGTATTACTAACTAATAGGCCTTGCTCTATTATACTGAACTATATATTGCATATATATTTCTAGATTGGATTGGCAGAATGGTTAGAGTTCAAAGTATAGTTTTCAAAACAATCTTTCACAATTCCAAAAACTACTTGGGCATTCTATTCCAACAACTTCTTTTCACATCCAATTCAAACTCTTTTTTTTTATTTTTTTTTTTACATCATTTAGAAATTCACCCCGAAAATTGCATAAAGTCTTATGCTTGACCATATTCTCAAGAAGTCATCGTATCCTGGAATTCACAAACCTGACTGTGCACCAAAGTCATTTGCCGAATTTCAGAATAAACGTTTTTATTTCCAGCTCTGTCCCCTCTTTATTTTTTAACAAGTTTGATGTGTCATTCTGATGCACCTTTGGCTTGAGAATTGAGTTTAGACCATCTCTCTCTCTCTCTCTCTCTCCCCGATTTGCTCATCTTTAATCTTGAAAATTTGAATTTCTGAATGTATAAATGCTTATAGTAAGAATCATGTTACTCATACATATTTCAGTCTCAGGACACGGCGGTTCTCCCCAAGGATTACAATCTGCTGAGAACATTGTGCCCACGGGAAGTGCATTACTAGAGCAGTTGTGTACGGGTTACAGGGCTCCATTCTGTGTGGTGGTAAAACTATATATCACAGTCCATTTCACTTTTTAAAAAATGTGTTCCTTGTTTCAGATCAGTTGTAGACCACCTAATAAAGTTTAGCATCCATGGTCAGGGTCAAAATGTGATTCCCACCACCACCACCCTAAAATATCTTGCAATTAACATTTTGAGGGTAGTGAGTCATGAAAACGCTGGCCCCTGGCAGGAAAAGATGAAGCAGCAATTCTTCTCCACCAAGAGGACGAGAGACATGGCAGGAGGTGCAGAGGCAGGAGGCGAGCAATCCACTTCTCTCTCAGGCAGAACTCGTCAACCCCTTGAACCCTCCTTCCTCCTCCACAGCCACACTGAAACCGTTCTTCAATCACACTGCATTCTTCCCAAGGCCGATGCCTTTGAACAGACTGCTCCAAGCTCCCTGATGGAAGTATCAATCTCTTAAAATCTAGCTAAATGTCATCTCTTTTGTAGAGGTTCCTTCCATTCTGGGCAAGCCTCTACTTAGCCTCCATGACAGTGCAGTATAACTATTTGGTTTCATGTCAGCCTCCCCTGTTTGACTATCAATTATATTAGAGCATTTACATATTTCCAGTTCCTATCCCAGTGCCTGACACCCAGAAGGTGAGAGCAATGCTCATTAATGGAAATACTTGCTTAGTTAAATTTCCATTCCACTGGACCTAATGTGCCCTAATTGCCCCTGAAAGTGGCAATTCCCCCTTCCCCCCCAGGAACCAGTTGTCTCCTTGAGGTCTGTGACGCCACAGCAAATCTGCTGACCTTTTGAAACAATAGGCTTAAGTCCCGTCTGGCAGCTACATTTAGCAACTTCCCAATAAAGTTCTGAGACAGGGTTATGTGGTTTGGACCCAGAAAGTGAAAGAGGAAAAAAACTGAAGAACCAGGGGAGCCAAATGGCCAGTTTCAAAAGCAGAGACTAGGGGAATCCAGTATTACTAGCACGAAAAGACCATATTGGTTACAAGTAATAACATCCCAAAAGAAATGTGGTTGGAAAAGAAGATGTGGAAGACAATCCATCCCTCCCGTAGGACTCCAAAGCCCCTTTGGGTGTTGTCATAGATGGTGGTCAGTTTTCCCTACTAGACTGTGAGGCCCTGAAGAAGAGCCACTTCAACTCCTTCCTCTTTCTACCTCCAACACCCGCCAGGAACCCGGCACACTGTCTGATACTTCATTTACACTGAGTGGGGTTTTGTTGTTGTTGTTGTTGTTGTTGTTATTGAACTGACCTCTGAGAATGGTGAAGTCCCTGGCTATACCCTCCAGATCCTAGAACTAAAGACAAGATTTTAACCCACTGTGTTTTACCAAGTGAACTTCGGGCTGATTCTATGAATTCCTTGAACCTGTCATTGTGACACATTTCCCTCCTAAATTCTGTGGGATGACTAGAGATCCCTACATTGTAGAAATAAATCAATATAGGTATAAGAAAAAAAAATAGCACAAAAAAAACCCAAAAAACGGTTTTTAGTAATGCTACATTCAAACCAAGTTTTATCTAGTGCCCAAGAAAGTGAAAGCTTATTCAATTACACTGTGGTTTTGAAATGAAATCTGCTGCTGTACTGACTTGACTGCTCATTGCTCCAGACAACCTTGAGTGTGCTGGCTGATATTTGGTGCAGCGACTCTGATACAGTGTAAGATTTCTGAGTGGCAGAATGATATCAGCTGTTTGCAGCAGGTAGCTGTGATTTTATTGGGGGGGAAAAATTATCTGACAAGATTGAGCAGTAACTGCATATGCATAAAAGGCCCCAGAAGTCAGAGCTGTAAAGTATCCGCTTTATCAAATTGACTTATACAAAAGAGAAAAGAAAAAAAAAACTCCTTTTTTTCCAGTATTATATATCATTAAATAAGCACTATAAAATATCATTGCTTTCCTTTCTTGCTTTTTATCACTACCGGTCCAGACTTAAGAGTATTATTCTTAGCAGTAAATGGACATTCCATCCTATGGAGTTTCTTCACAAGGTGAATATGCAGTTCTGACAGTTATCCCATCATTTGTGCTACAGGTATTTGGTGCATTGGTTGTCCGTTTTCATGGCAGACATAGGACTTGGATTTGGGAAGAAGAATAAAGTCATAGATAGGCCAGGCCTTCAAGGAGCTCAAAGTCTACTAAGAGAAAACAGGCAAAAATAAATCGTTCCCATACTATGTCATGAGCCTATGATAAAGACTCTACAAGGTAATGTATTATTGTGGAGGAAAAAACCTCTAATTTTGCCCTTGTGGGAGCATGGGAATTTGAGGGGGTTGAGTATATCAATAAAGAAATATCATGGGAAATTTACTACAGCAAAATGAGAATTTTAGAAACATTTTTACTTTGGGGTCTCCTAAGCTCAGTAGTTTTCTACTTGAATAGTAAATTAGGAGAAGAGTTGGTGTTAAAGGCAAAGTCTACATGATTCTGGAAAATGAAAATCTGGAATTTACTCATTCATTTAGCATAAACTATATCCACAGTCTGAATGAACCAAGCAAAAAAAAAAAAAAAAAAAAAAAAAAAAAAAAAAAAAAAAAAAAGGAAGGAGGTGGGGGGAGAGGGAAGTAACTTAATTCACATAGAAGGAAGGAAATTTAACCCAATTTCCCTGGAAATTATTTCTCAAGACCTTAATCACCTTAATTCCAGTTTTACCCTCCTCTAAGGACCTAGCCAAAAAGGCAATGCAAATCCTATAGAATAAAAGCCTAATATACAAATCGACCCAACGGCGGAACCGATCGCTATGACGCGCACTGACCACCAGGGGGCAAAAATGCTCATGCAGGAGCTGCCCCTAGCCTGCAAGCCCCAGGCCAGCCAAGGCGGGTGCCAGCGGGGGGCCCGATTGCCCCACCTGTCACCCCACAGATCAGCCCTAGTCGCCAGCCAAATCTAGGGACCCTACCCATGCACAAATTTCATGCACCAGGCCTCTAGTTTAATAATAAGGGTATAAGTATTGATGGGGTTTAGGTTGATAAGCATTAGGATCTAAATGGTGTAGCAAACATGGATATACAACATGGGCATCAGATAGAGCAATGGTTGAAAATGATGCCCTTTGGGGAATTATAAAAATGGTACACCTGAAGGCTAGGTTTTTTTTGGTTTTTTGTGTGTTTTTTTTCTTTTCTATTATAGTCCACAATGTGTGGCTTTTGGTTCTTTTACCCAGATCATGACTCCTGGGCTCCATGATTCAGGGAGGTAGGGAAAGAGTCCGCTGGTCCCATTCACAGAACGTAAGGACAAGGGGTACTAATACAGGAATGAAGATGGAGGCGCATTTTCCTCATTTGAGTTTCCTTGGTTTTTCTTTCTGACTATATTTTTGGTTTTCAGTTTCAATGTGCTAAAAAGAATTCTGAGGATCACTCTTCTGTACCTATATCAAAGCGATTCAAATCTATTAAAGGTATGCTAAAATAAAACCTACATTCCAGCCGAAACCGGTTTGGCTCAATGGTAGAGCGTCGGTCTGCGGACTGAAAGGTTCCAGGTTCAATTCCGGTCAAGGGCACGTACCTTGTTGCGGGCACATCCCCGTTAGGGGGTGTGCAAGAGGCAGCAGGTCGATGTTTCTCTTTCATCGACGTTTCTAGCTCTCTCTCTCTCTCTCCCTTCCTCTGTAAAAAATTAATAAAATATATTTTAAAAAAAAACAAAAAACCTTACATTCCAGAGAAGTGATTCCAAGCACTGGGTGTTCCCAATTACATAAACAGTTATCATAAGATATCCTGAAATAATCAATTGAAAGAATTTTTTTAATTTAAAACATGGGCATGTGCCATATAGTACTTTGAAGAAGTGTATATTTAAAAGGCAAGAAGATATTGTAAAATAAAGTATTAAGATGTTACAACTGCAAAACCATTGCATTTAAATCAAAGATGACAATTTTCATGTTCTAGAATAAAGATTCTGGTTATGCCCAGGACAATCACAGTGGACTGACAGGCTCTGAGCCAACCCAGAGAAGAGGTGTGTGGGCCAAGGGACAATTTTATATACAAGCGACACATGATCACTGTAGAGAATATCAAGAAACAAAAAAGATAAAAAGAAATATCTATAACCCCATGATTTATAAATTTATAAGTTAACCATTGTTAGTAACCTTTTACAGTATATTTTCTAGATAGTTTCATATGCTTTGATTGCAAAAATAAAAGAATTATACTTACATACTTTTGCAATTTTTTTCCACTTAACAATGCATTTCAAACTGAATGGTATAGGATTGTAGGAATTTATCCTATGACTTATTTAACCAGCAACCCCATTGATGGATATTTGGATTGCTTCCAATTTTTCTCTATCACAAATAATTCTGAAGAGAACATCATTATAAGTGAATCTTTGCATACATCCTAAATTCCATTAGGATACATTTTTAGAAATGGAATCGGGGGGGGGGGGGGGGGAGGGATAAGCATACTTTAAATTTTTCTCAAAGAATCGCCAAATATTCCTACAGAAATTTGTTATTAGTGGAGTATGAGACTGCTCATATTCATAGTCTAGTTATTTTTATTTATGGACACTGTTTTCTCATTCTAACTTGTGTCACTTACAGTGCCACAATATTCCAATAACCCCTGCAGGATTCTTGGATGTCTCAAAGCTCAGAGAGTGATTGAGAATAAGGTTTATTTTTTCCTTAGAAACATCTTTCTGTTTCCTGAGTAGTTACAGATGGCTACTCTGAAATCTTTCTCAGATTTCCCCGGTTCGTGAACAACACAATTTAGAGTATTTCTCTTATGGGTTGTCATCACAATAGGCTACAATTTATGCTAAATCACATGTGAGATTTCTTGATGAGAAAAAATTTGTACTGAGAACAGATTTTGAGTGATTTAGTATTTAAACACCAGCATTCACACATTGCACCACTTAGATTACACAAGATTTGGGTTCAGGAGAGAGATGCTTCAAAACACTTTTGTTTCTCTTTGAAACAAGTACTTAAACATGTTTAAACAGCCATTTCATTAAAATCATTTAATTTGGTGATTTCTCCAGCCACAGAGGAGAATGTTGAGGGCAGAGGTCGATTTTCAATCTGTGTGCGGTTTTTTACCAACCAACCCCAGCAGTGGTCTCTGGAATACTGGGCTGCAGATTCCAATTAGATTCTTTCTGCTGCTTGTTCTTTTTTTTCTTTCAATTTTTGTAAAGTAAAAAAGATTAAATTACAAGAAGCCATTCTGTCTAAGAAAAGGGAAAGGTTACAAATGAGAAGGCTTCGTTTTGAAGCATCCAAAGGACACCATGGAAAGAAAGCCCCCAAGCACTTGAAAAGAAATCTCACTCCATAAGCATAAGGAAGGATAAATCCTCTTGGATGCAGCTTAGGACAGAGTTGGGAGCGATATAATCAAAGCACATGGGCTTTGCATGTGGCGTGGTCTCTAAATGACCTGAAGGAATTGAGGTGAATTCAGCAGGTAAGGATTGTGTCCTCCCTCTTACTGTTTTATGGTCTTTTAATTATGGTAAGATCTGGTGTCTGACCCCAAAGTCCTTAAGTTCTACCAGCTTAGCTATTCGATGAGAGATTTATTCATCTTCGTACGTTCCAGTCAACCGCTAAGGACTCAGCTACCATGGTCCAGGACTAAGCTGGGCAGAGGAAATGGCACAGCCACGGGTAACAGGGCCAATTGAGCTTAGACTGCCAGTCCTCTGATTTTCCAGCCACAGTTCTTGAATCATCCCACAAGCAGTCTGCCAAACCACAAATGTACTTTGAACAGTTTCTCTTTGCCAAGAGGTTTCTCTGTTTTCAAAATCTCATGGACCCAAATTCAACTTGAAATCATATTTCTAATCATATTCCACTAAATATATTTATATGTTTATAATATTCATTTATAAATCCCCCTCAGAAAGCATCTAAAAGCTATCATAAGAGAGCACAAGCCAGGATCTCTATGGGGAAATGCTATTCAATTTAGTGTTAAAATAACCACTGAATAAAATACATTTTTTTCTTCAACGAACCAACCATTTCCTACCTACAAAACTGCCCTTACTTCCTCAGTAGCAAAACGAATTTGACACAAGAAAAATGGTGTTACCTTTGTTTCCACAATCTGCAAAAAAAAATAAACTGCTTTTGATTTGTGTGCTGATTTTGCTGGCTGTAAAGTATCCAATATCATTTAAAAGAGAAAATCATTTATCACAGACTCTAGCAGACTCATCATCCCTTTCACGTACACGTGTGAAAATGTGTATCTTAAAGCAGTCTGTTCGCTATTTAAGCTAGTAACGGTTCTATTTTTCCCACTTTACATGCATAAACAAACTCAAAGATGCTAAATTATTTAATACTATGTGACAGAGACATGAACTCTGACATGGCTCTAAAGCATATTCTAGCGGATGTGTTTCAAGGTAGGTCACTGAGCTTTCTATCATGCCTCAATTTCTGAATGGTCACCTCCACGTTTCTCTAAAAGTGTGACACAGTTTAGAATACATCCTAGTTCTTGCTTTTCACTCATTTTTCTATTTATAAGTGCATCCCTTCAACCAATAATAAATGAGGACTGCATTTGACACTATAGAATCAAGAAGATAAAGTATATGGTTATGACCTCCAAAGCTCAGTTTGGAAAGAAAAAATGTACAGATTTTTAAAAATTAGTTAAAAGAGTCTAAGATAAGGGTGTGTGATGGCAGAAGGTACAGTGTTCTATAGGAGCTCAGAGGAGAGGACTAAGTTAAAAAGAAAGCAAAATCTTCACTGAGGAGACACCAATTTTGCTGGGTTTTGGCGCATGAATAAGAGTTTACCAGCATTTTGTCCCCCGTTCTTTGCTTAAAAATTCAACATGTGTGTAGATGAGTTAAAAATATCATTCACAGGTTGTTTCATCTTTCTGTAAATTAAGAATTATAAATTGTTTCGGTGGCTTTCCTTTGTTATTCAAAGGAATGGAACAAAGACAACTTGTGCTGGGAAGTTTTTGAGTTCTTCAGGTGGCACCGGTGAATAGAAAAAGAAGAGGGCATTTCTTTCTTAGAAAAGGCTGGGCCCTCGGTTTAAGCCAAAGCTTTGGGGTCTTGTTGTATGCTTGGTTTGGTTGGTTGGTTTGTCTTGGGTTTATTAATTAGCAATTGTCTCAATGTCAGAGGAGTTGTCTGAAGAGAACTAAGAAATGCATTAACTCAGAAAAAAAAGATAAACGCAAAGTTTCTTTAACAAAGTTGTATTTTGCTCTGTGTGTTTCTCTTACTCTACTAATCCCATCTACAAAATGTTTCTTGTTATAAAAGAGAAAAGTCTTTTTATGAATCTTCTAAATGGAAACTCCAAAAGATGTAGATATTATGTCTTATTCAAGTCCTTAATGCTCTGCAATGTAGATGTTAAAAAAAAGAAAAGAAAAGAAAAAAGAAAAGAAAATACTGGTTGACAGAATAGGAGGTCCCAACCCAGGCTCCCTTCTTTCATGTTTTAGTTCCATTCTCAGACAGATTTGCCTCCTCTGCCATCTATTGGCAGGAGGGAAACATTTTCTGGCTGAGCTCATTATAACTCAAACCCTCAAACCTCAGCTCAGATGGGATTTATTAACCAAGAAACCAATGTCACCATACAATATCTCCTCCATTAGACAGACCAGGAGAAAATAATATTAATGGCAAAGGTGAGTTCTGAGTTTGGAAAACAAACAAAGCAATTATTTCTCTGTGCATCACACTCACAGTACTAGAGTGAGCATTTTCACCCTAATTTATCTTTCAGTAAGTACTTCTGCCTCTAGGGGTCTTCACTCCTACAGCAAAAGGAGATAAGGGTATCTTCACTGGGCAACTCACTGTAACTTTGGAGATGAATAAGATAATAAATATGTGGCAACTAAACTATTTATCGCCTTGGATTTTTCTCCTTTAATCTTCTCCGCCTTCACTCTAAAAAAAATCATTTGAAATAGCTATTACATTCATTTGCCTCATTTTCTGGAGATGAGAAAATGAGAAAGTCCCAGAGAAGTGATGCTCCATCATATTTGAGTGAACTTGAAGAGACAAAGCACAGATCTG
Organism: Pipistrellus hanaki; assembly: GCF_964339955.1. Classification (NCBI taxonomy): domain Eukaryota; kingdom Metazoa; phylum Chordata; class Mammalia; order Chiroptera; family Vespertilionidae; genus Pipistrellus; species Pipistrellus hanaki. The sequence goes on along the minus strand of NC_140516.1, from coordinate 31,722,200 downwards.
ACCTTCGGGTTAGAAAATAAGAAGGAGCTTCAAGATTCATAATTGCCTCACAATTTATATCTTTACTGTGACTTCTAATACATTCTGAGCCATGATGTATGTGTGGGGAGAGGGGGGGCACGCACACGTGTCTCAAGTATGTGTGTAGGTCTTTATAGAAATGTGTCTCATTCTGCAGAGCATATTATACAGAAAAGGGCACTTTATAAATGTAAAGTGGGTGAACTGGTAAGTGAAATAACCTGAGAGGTTGTTCGCACGATACATTTACTATAGAGATGGGCGAGTGGAGGCCCCAAATGTCTGCGTAATTTGTTCAGTGTTGACAGTGTAAATGAGAACCGGGGCCAGAAGGCATTCTGAGGTTATGATTCTAGGCCTTTTACATTTTCTTCCATGGCTCCTCTCTTCCACTGGGAACTCCAGATTGCAAAAGTAGCAAACTAGATTGGCCTCCTTTGGTCCTCTGAAGTTCTGAGGACCTACTCATTCCTTCCCCACAACTCAAATGAATCATTGATGGCTGAGTTGAAATGGCAGGGCGTGAGGTGCAAGCGTGGAAGGTGATGAAACTCACCCTAGAATAATAGCAGATGGGAAGAAACTCAGCACAGGTAATGGCCAAGAAGGCAGAAGGCTGGGTTTGTATGGGACCAAGCACAGCAGATATGATGACCTAGGTTGGTCAGGACCATCTTTGTTCTGGATAAATGCCAGCTCTAAGAAGGTAGCACATTTGGATACCATTGCTTATAAAGAGTGGGTATTAGTTGAAACAGTGGTTGAATGCAACACAATTCTAAAAGTACCTTTTTTGTTTGGTTTCTTACATTTTTTAAATTAAATCTATTGGGGTGACACTGGTTAATAAAATTATATAGACTTCAGGTATACAGTTCTATAATACATCACCTGTATATTGTACTGTGTGTTTACCACCGCAAGTCAAGTCTCCTTCCATCGCCATTTATCCCACCTTTACCCTCTTCAACATCCCCCAGCCCCCTTTCCCTCTGGCAATCACCACACTGTTGCCTGTGTCCATGAGTCTTCCTTTTCTTTGCTTAATCCTTTTACTCTTCTCACCCAGTTCCTGAGCCCCTCTCCTCTGAGGGCTGTCAGTCTATCCTCTGTAGCCAGGAGTATATCACCACTTAGTTAATTTTGTTCATTTGGTTAATAAATCTCTTATACTACATACCTGGTATAAGAGAAATCATATGGTACTTGTCTTTCTCTTACTGATTATCTTATTTAGCATAATGCTCTCTAAGTCAACCCATGATGTCACAAAAGGTAAGATTCCTTCTTTTTTTACAGCTGAGTAGTAGTCCATTGTGTAAATGTACCACATCTTTTTTTTAATCTACTGATAGGCATTTGGTCTGCTTTCAAATTTTGGCTATTGAAGATAACACTGCAATGAACATAGGTGTGAGTATCTTCTCTCACTCATAGCCTGTCACTTGTGTAAAGAAACAACTTGACCATATGTATAATGCTGGTGCCTTCTCAGGGAATCTGGGCTAGCTTTGTTTCTGAAAGCAGCCTGTTCTAATATACACACAAAGTAAATCAAAGCTGACACATTTTATTGGTGGTGGGGCAAATTTACTGTTAACAATAACTTAAGGGCAGTTTATTGTTTATACATCTCTTTGAGCACAAATTATAATATTAATTATGACAATAAATAGCATTGTGCCGAATACTTCATGCTTCCTTAATCATCACAGGCACCCTGGCAGTTGATTTGTATTAGAGATCAGGAACCCGAGGTTCAGAAAGGGCAAAGGATTTGCCTGGGATGTACAAGGAGAAAGTGGGAGAGACAGCACAGAATCTAAACTAACTGCCTAGCCCTTGCAATTAATTAATAGTCTACCATATTCAGCCTTAGTTTCTGTTACCTGTGCACTTGACTTATTCCTTCCACAAGACTACAAGCTCTTAGAAACCCAAGATCAAGTCTTGCTATGTCCCCCCAAAATGTATTTATCAGAATGCTGGGCAGGAATGTGTCCTAAAATGGTAGGATGGCCAAACACTGAGATTTCGCAAGTCGATAGATAGGTATATGGAAGATAGTACAATAAGGTATGATATGGCATAAGATAGAGATGGGAAAGATACAATTATTTGGAGAAGGAGGAATAAAGAAGAGAATCTGTGGACTAGCAGAGGGAAGGAAAAAAGGACATTCCAAATTGAATACTTGTGTTCTAACTCATATCAGCCAACTCTGGTAATTAGATATGTCAATGCAGAGAAATGGCTGGCAGAAAGGGATTTATTGCTGCTCTCGCCCCTGTAAAGCAATGTAAGATCAGCAAGATCAGTGGCATTATATTGCGCTCTCCACCAACTTTCGTGCCATTTTAGGCTGTTAACATTTTATAGAAACAAATAAGGGAGTCCAATATCAGCTGAAGCTCTAATCCCCTCGAAGAATAGCTCTTAGGTTGCCATTTCCCTTGCAAATATAAATTCAAGCCATTTCAGGTTGCAGATGGCACTCACTTCCCCTGGAGCCATGACTGGAGAAGCCTGGCTGGGCCGGTGGGGAAGAGTGGCTGAAGACGGGAGTATCGATCCCTTCCATTTCCTCATTAAGTCTATAAATACACAGGGCGAGGAGTACAGGGGTGACAGGAAGATGATCTTTCCAAGGGTGAAAGGAAATTGGAAATAAAATAAAACTGCCCTGTGGACGTTAAAGTATAAAATCATCCCATTAGAGCAAATAGGCAAAGTCCCTTGAAGCAGGCACAATGGCTTCTAGGCCATTAATGTTTATTCATTCCCCATTGATGTCTGTACTCATAAGTTTAAAAGATAAAATGTGTCTCTCAGAGGGGAGATTCACTAGCAATGGAAGGTTAGAATACCAAGTGTTTCTAAGATAAATATACTGGGTGGGGGGATAGGTTTACAGTTATGAGTACATGAAACACAGTGTGTATTCTTGTATTATTATTTAAGTATTGGATTATTCTCCATATGAACAACTGTAAACCTACTTTTGCCCCGCCCTGTACATGGTGGTCCACCTATGGAGCAGGAAATCTGTCCCCAAAGACTTCAACCTGTGTGGTCCCAGAGGGGGTTTCACCCTATCATGGAAAGAAATGCAGAAGGAGAGAAAGACGAGAGAGAGAGAGAGAGAGAGAGAGAGAGAGAGAGAGAGAGAGAGAGAGAGAGAGAGAGGGAGAGGGAAGGGGGGGAGAGGGAGAGAGAGAGACAGAAAGAAAGAAAGAAAGAAAGAAAGAAAGAAAGAAAGAAAGAAAGAAAGAAAGAAAGAAAGAAGATATTTCTTGTCTAGCTACCACCCTGAGGATCTCTGGGCTGGTTGTGGCCCTAGGCCCTCCCTCATGGTTCTCTCCTCTGGTTTCTATTATAGTTACATCCACTGTTCTTTGGCTCAGTGGTGGCAAAGTCTTTGCTGTTACCAGCACAGGTCACTTGCCCTATGTTTCTCTACCAAGTAGTTTCTGGTTGAGTCTTAGCTGATAGAAATCAATGCAGGCATTTTTATCTTATACAAAGGTAAACTGAAAAATGCAAGTAAAGTAAATATTATTTTTGAAATTTTTTCATAATACAAATCTAATTCTCCCCAATTGCTTTTTGCCTAGCACTCACTGATGCTCTTTCTCTCCATCAGTGTCCTGGTGAGTTCACATTTTTAAAAAGAGTTACTCACATTTGCCTCTAAATTTTCTTTTAAAGTGCTGGCCTTGCAAGTTTTGATACTGGAGTTTTTTATTTTATGTAGATTTAACAGACCACATCTCAATGACTGCCTGGTGATCACAATAATAAGACACCATTGTCTAATATATATCATCATTTTTGAGATATTAAAATGTGATAATGCATGTGTTTTAGAATTAATGAAATATTATAGTTTAATTCCATGCTCAGCAAGCAACCTTGTAATTATTTGGCTTCACATGAAGCTTCATCCACTCCCAAATCCCTTCCTTATGGCAACTTTAGTTATTCATTTCACAGGTTCTTTAGAAATCACGATCAACTTGCAAAAACTATAAGGAGTTTTGGACTCCCTGGCTCTAGGAGAGAGGGACTTATGAGGCATTGGCTCAATCACCAACTTGCATTTGGATTGTATTAACATTTGAGCTGGACTTTCAGTTTGGGGTTTTCTCCCTTCCAGAGAAAATAGACCCCCTCTTCCCTGAGCTCTGAGGATGCTGGCTCCTTCTGGAGAAACCCAGTGTGAATCCCTGTCACAGAAACAACCCCAGGCACAACCCCAGGCCTCTAATGGGTTGCTCAACCCTCAGGTATCCACACATAGAATTCCCCACACGCTCTAGTTCTAGGAGAGATTCCACAGGAAGATTCTCTCTGAATGTCTCAGTTGCTGACTGATCTTTACTTCTGATTCTCTCTCTTACCTCCGACCCCTCCCTGCCCTATTTTTTCCTTTGAAAAACATTTATCATCCTAGATACTGAGTACAACTGCCTCTCTGGATTGATTGTATTTTTTGGTTTACCTCTGGCCTTCTCTTCATAATTAGTTTGCAACTGCTGCTTTCCAACATCAGTCACCCTTCCTCCATATCCCTCTAAACCCAAGATGCAGAATCCCAGTTTTCCAATGTTTGTCAACATGTGTCTAATCTCTCACAAAGCCATAACCCACAGAGCCCTATTTTTCATCAACATGCACAAACTCCTTTTTCATTTAGTGAAGAAAGGTGTGGCAACAGTGCACATATAATTCTACACAAAGCAACATTGTTTTCAACATTTATCCTGCACTTACCAGATACCAGGTATCATTACACTGAGAGCCATGCATGATAGTATCATATAATTCTAAAAAACAAAAAAGTCAACTAACAATAAAGACGGAGGCTAAGAGAGGTTGATGATTCATCAAAAGTCACATAGCCGGTAGATCCAGCAGCCAAGATTGACTCTGGTTTTCTGGCCACAAAGCCTAAACAATAGGCATTCATACCTTATTTACTGAACACCTACTTTGGACAAGACACTGTTCTAGCACTCGGGGGAGGCTAGGAAAGCAGAGAGGATATAGTCCCTCCTCTCAAGTAGCTCATGTTCCCACAGTAGATAGCAGGCATGTATACAATCATTCTAGAGCCTGGTAGGGTGCATCTGCATTCCGTGAAAGCCAAACCCTGCACTAGAAGAGCAGAAAGCAGAATACCAACTGAGGAGGCAGCACAGGGCTGTGAGGAGCAACTGGCATTTGAGCTGCATATGAGTGATAGGTGGGATAATGAGAGAGCTATGAAAGGGAGCAGAAAGTAGGCTGAATGCCTAAGGGCCTAGGGGCGGGAGGAAAGGGAAGCTGAGAAAGAAGAGAGTCATTTATTACTGCCTGTCACTATTTGGGATCCTGCTTCTTAGATTCATGGTCAGTCCAAAGTCAGACTCAGAAAGGACAGTCCCCATCCTCCCCAGCAGACTGTCTGGTCGTGGGTTAGCCACTGCTGTTCCTCAGCCAGCTGCCACTAAGCCCTGTGCCAAGGTTGTCGATAAATTCTCAAAAGGTTTCTCTTGTGTCCCTGCTTTCGATCCCTCACTCTGGTGTCCATTTCCTTTCTTCACTCTGGCACACTGTGAAAGAGATGCATTCCCTCTGTGGATGGTCAGAGCAGCGGACCCTGAAGAATCATTGAACGGACCAGGGGTTACAAAAAGAAACAAATACATACCAAAAAAATGAAACTAGAGCACTTTCTTCCACCATTCACTAGACTGACAGCTGTCAGAGGGGTGGGGTTGGGGACTGGGTGAGAAGGGTGAAGGGATTAAGCAACAACAACAACAAAAAAAAAAGACTCATGGACACAGACAACAGTATGGTGCTTGCCAGAGGGAACCAGGGGTGAGAGGAGGTAGAGGTAGAAGAGGGTAAATGGTGGTAAATGGTGATGGAAGGAGACTTGACTTGGGGTGGCGAACACACAATACAATATACAGATGTACAATTGTATACCTGAACCTGTATAATTTTCAACCCAATAAATTCAATAAAAATATATCTCAATAAAAATATATCTCAACGAAAAATAAAAATAAACTCAAATGTACTAAAGACTTCAATGTTACACTTGAAACCATAAAACTCCTAGTAGAAAACATAGGCAATAAAATCTTAGAATTTCTTTGTATTTTTTCTGATCCATAGCCTCAGGCAAGGGAAACAAAAGAAAGAACAAAATGGGACTACATCAAACTAAAAAAAAAAAATTGTACAGGAAAGGAAACAAAATAAAAAGACAACCCACTGAATGGAGAACATATTTGCCAATGATACATCTGATAAAGGGTTAATATCCAAAATTTATAATGAACTTATATGATTCGACACCAAAATAAAACAAAACAAAAAACAATGCAAAAAAAAAAAAAATCCAATTAAAAAATGGGCAAAGGACCTGAAAGATACTTCTCCAAAGAGGACATACAGATGACCAATAGACATATGTAAAGATGCTCAATGTCACTAATCATCAGAGAAATACAACTTAAAACCATAATGAGGTATCACCTCACATTTGTATGAATAGTTATCAATAAATCAACAAACAACTGTTGGTAGAGATGCAGAGAAAGAGGAACCCTTGTGCACTGTTGGTGGGAATGCAGATTGGTGCAGTCCCTATGGAAAGCAGTATAGAGTTACCTCAAAAAACTAAAAAAATGGTACTGCCTTATGACACAGAGACTCCATTTCTGGGAACAAACAGTAGGTCCTCTAGTTACTTTGGAGATCGGTTCCTACAGCGAACGTAAAGCAATTTTCGCCGTTAAGTCAGAACCCACCTACATAAGCACCTATGTCAAATGGAGCACATACACAGCAGTAATGAAGTGAAACAGTAAAAAAAAAAAAAAAAACTTAAAAGATAAAATTTCCTGACCTTTACTTGTGGTAAATAAATAATAAAAAACAAAGTACATAGGTACATTCGTCGAAATGACAGAACTTTTTTTAATAAATAAATGGGAGATGGCAACATAACCACAAAATGATATATGTTGAGTCCAACATAACCCAAGGTCTGTCTGTATCTAGAGAAACCTGAGACACTAATTCAAAAGAATATATGCATCCTTATTTCATTGCAACATTATTTACAATAGCCAAGATTTGAAAGCAGCCCAAGTGCCCACCAGTAAAGAGGTGTACAAAAAAATCTGTGGTACATTGACACAATGAAATACTACTCAGCCATTAAAAAGAAGGAAATATTACCTTTTGTGAAAGCGTGGATAGGCCTGGAATATAGTATGCTAAATGAAATAAGCCAAATGAAATAAGCCAGTCAAAGAAAGATAAGTACCATATGATTTCACTTATATGTGGAATCTAATGCACAAAATAAACTAACAAAATAGAAACAGATTCATAGATACAAAGAACAGACTGACAGCTGTTAGAAGGAAGGGAAGTTTGGAGGTCTGGGTAAAAAAGGTGAAGGAATTAAGCAAAAAAAAACACAACCAACTCATAAATATACAAACAATAGTATGGTGATTACCAGAGAGGAAGAGAATGGGATAAATGGTGATGGAAAGAGACTTGGGGTCGTAAACACATAATCCAACAAAAGGTGATAGTATTATAGAACTATACACTGGAAACCTATAAAATTTTAGGAACCACCGTCACCTCAATAAATCCAATAAAAATGCCTTTAAAAGAAACAAATAATAATAATAATAATAATAATAATAATAATAATAAAACAGCTGGCAGTGCCTGGACAAATTTGACCCCTCTGCTCAGCTGGCACAGTATTTCAAAGGCTGGCATGACTCACATGGGGCAGGTGCTCTCCATCCCCCACTGTACCCACTGCCTTCGCTTTCACCCAGCCCTTCACATACTCACTTCCTCGCAGAGTTCCTCAGGCCGCTGAGGCATTGAGTTCTGATTTCTGAACTGATCAACATTTGACTTTTAAAATAAGAGAACCAATGCCCAACAGCCTTGATCAAGATAATACAGTTAACACCCAAGATGAGAAAGTCCAGAATTGCCTTTCATTCCAATAATTCTCCCAGCTATACCACACCTATCAACCTTCTAAGGGTTGCAGGAGCTGATATGATTTTCAGAGAAATCTTAATACAACATTCAAGTGGCCTTAGACCTGATACAGGGAATCGACAACAAAACAAGAATCTGTCCCTTTGCTTATGTTGACTTGCCACTCTATTGACATCAGTCATTTAATTTTGTTTATTGATACCCTGCTAGATTCCCCAAAAGACTTATATTACCTTTCACAGACACACAAGATACATCAAGATAACAAATTAAAGGTGGATGACACTAGAAGAAGCAAGGAGATGCAACTCTGAGGCAATAAGCTGATATAAATCACCTATCATCAAGTGGTATTTGCTAGCCCTGGAAAAGTGGCACATTTGCTTCCAAATTCTCCAACAGTCTATGTTTCTTCTAGATCATCACATAATGTTTCTTCACAGAGATAAAAATCAAACCATTTGCCAAAAAGAAAATATAATAGCTTTTTGTTAATAAAAGCCAAAACTTTTGCCGCAAGGGGTCTGGCACTTACGTAATGTAATAAACCAGGCCCTCAACGCCCTCCAATAGATGTTATTAATTTTCACCTGGTGATTACCCGGCACAATCTGTTTGGGTTACTCTGTGACTCCTAACTTGTGCACAAATCCCTAAAGAAGCTTGAAGTTTCTGCAAGGGTTCCAGAAGTAGTCTTCCTAAATGCATTCCATATATAATTATCTCAGTAATGCATATAAAAATATGTTCAAATGTGTGTAAATGCCATTGTGATTCTAAAAGATATTTAAATTTGATACAAGATTCATAAAGGCTTATTTCCTTGTTCTCTATTTGACAATATATATTAAAAGTACCATTATTATCAATGGGTGACTTTGGGATGTGGAAAAAGACCTCATTTTCAAAGACTGAACCCATATAATATGGTTATTTGCAGCCACCATCCATTCTGACTGGCCAATATCAGTGCTGTAGAAGTAGTTAAATATCAACATTCTTATTTTGATTGAATACTGATTTTAATATCTCCCTTGTTAAGAGAAATTAGGAAACACTTACATGGAGGACTTGATTTATTGTCTGTCTTCAGAAACTCTTATCTATAAATATTTTCCCCTAAACTAAGAGTTTGAATAGAGCATAAGAGAATTCAGATTTCCAATCCTTAACAATTTCCTGATTCAGGGCACTTTCCTCTTGCTACTTAAACTTGAAATCACATGTTTTAATGGGCAGCTGAACTAGAGACCAGCTAATATCCTTTTATAAAATTTGAGAAATCTAACAAGGATATACATCTCTTCTCCATTCTAAAAGGTTACTCGGGCAATATGTAGCAGGAAAGTGGAAATTGTATTTATCTTTATACCTGCATCCCTCTACCTTAACCCCACAGACTTAAAAGGTGATCCATAATCCAGAAGACTCCAAATAGATTAGTCAAAAATTGCTTTAATCCAGAATATTTCACAGCTAACTGAATCCAAATGATTGCTCCATCACTTCCAAACATCACTCAGGGAGTGTGTAATGTTGAGGTGTCTTATTTCCTGAGAATTCTTTCACACAAAAAAACACATGCCAAGAGCGCTGAGTGAGGTGACTATGTGAAATCATTAAATATGAACTAATTAAAAATTCGTTGCTCTCTGCACAACTGTTTTTCATTTTAGTATACCCAATTAATAATTTTCCTTTTCTGATATAATTAGATGCCATGTCAAGTTGTCTACCAAGATCTCTCTTAGATCATAATATTGAAAACACGGTGGCCTTATCTGAAGGGATGTTCATTCCAATGTGTCATCAGATGATAAGAAACTCATCAAAATGAAGAGAAGTTGGGGCATAGCAATGCTTTATCACACTGGAAAAGCTTGCCTCGTTGATTAGGGGCATCCTCACTCATTCGCAGCTTTATGGAATATTATGTTTCAGACTCTGTATAAGCTTTAGTAGCTAAGTGTTGGGAGAGAGGGAAGAGAAAGGTATTTTGAATTTATTTAACCAACTTTTTGTTCACAAATCAAAAGCTGATGGAAGGTCAATAAAAAATGGCATGTAATTCTATATTACTCTGAATAGATTTCTGCATAAAATAAATATGTCTCTTTAGAGTAGCAATAGTTAAGTACCACCTCCTTCTTAACAAAAATATTAGCTTGAGAAACTCCAAGTTATAGTGTTAAGACATAAATTGGCTAATATTTTGGATGGAATCTCTCTTAAGTGATGGGTTTTAGTTAGGAGTTATAATGTATATCATTTCAAGAAATGGAGCTTATTACACTCTGGGTCTAGCCAAATTGTGCGATACATATAATTTGCTAAAAGTGAATAAATCAGCAAGAAACATAGCCTTCCATTTAGTATGTGTTCAAAATTTAGGCTGGTGCAGGCAGTTTTTGCTCGGTGATTTATTTAATTTTATCTTTATGATCACACATACTGAGGGAAAGTGATGTATCAGGGATTAAGCAAGTAGCTCTAAATTGATGTCAAAGCTAAGAGGCAGAACTTGCATCTTCTTAGATATAGTCAGTGGTTACATTTCCAAGCAAAGGTATTCTTATTTCTTTCTTCCCTTGCTCAATCAAAAACACCGTATTACCACAATGAGATACCACTTCATACCACTACAATGATTGTTATAAAATAAATAAATAAATAAATAAGTATTGTTGAGAATGTGGAGAAATTGGAATCCTTCCACATCGCTGATAGAAAGGTAAAGTGAAAAACACATTCAATCCTAGGGACACTGACCCCTGAAAATGCCCATCCTGGATGACTGTGGCGAATCCTCTGTGTGGACAGGCATGTATGTCCCTGACAGAAATCCCTGTGACTGCCTCCCAGGTGATGGTTTCAGAAGGCTACTGAGTGCCTGCCCGGGCTCCTCAATTGTAAACAACTTATTTGTAATCAATGGCAAGAACTGTGTGACTATTCAGATTCAATGGGTTTCATTTGGTTACAAAAGAATTAGGTTATGAGAATGCACTTGTTGGAAAAATGTAAATCTTGAAAGCACTTGAATGTTATTGATTAAAAAATAGGAATTTAAAATAGTCAGAACTCCCAACTTATCAACCCCCATAGCCAGAAAAGTGAATCTGAACTTAAGAAGTTATCTAGCAACCAACAAAAGCCTCCATCAAGGAATGACATTGGCCTGAGCAAAACAATCCCTCAATCGTGTCTGCAAGGATAGGTAATGAGTCCCTGGATCTGAAGGAATATTCTTTACTATCATCCAACCCTGTAGCAGGTAGAGACCAGCCCAATCCCTCAGACCAGTGACTGCTCCATCATGTCTTTGCTACAAATAAAACAATTATATCCTGTCTGATGTACTCATTTTTCCTCTCATTGGGGGTAATGGACAATGCCAGGATTTGGGAGTGATGACAACAAAACACATAGGACAATGGAACTACTGGCTATTGAATTTTCCATGAAAATGATGTTTTCTGGTGGGACACTAAGTAAATAAGAACCAGGGGAGTGAGGGCAATGGGGAACAAGGACGCATATGTAATACCTTAATCAATAAGAAAAAAAAGGGGGGGAGAAAAAGAACTAAATGACTCCCTTCAAGGTACACAGACATCCATGTGCAAATTAAAGTGTTTGCCATTTAAGCGATAAGTCACTGTGTGTCTTCTATCTCTTAGCCACAACAGTAGTTGAGTCAGGAAAAACTTACCACCTGCCATGCTCTGAGGTGTCCTTACCTCATGTCATAGCTTCTCTTAATAAAAAAATCTGCCAGGATAGTTTTAAAGTAAGATGACCCAAAAGCAACAAATCATATTAGGAAGTACTACTAAGTCTAGCTCATTTTACAAGTGAAGAAACTTGGGCCAAAAAAGTGAAAATAGCTGCCTGAGTTCACACTTTTCATTAGTGGTTGCTAATGGACTGACCTTCAGAAGTCCTTCATTTTGTACATGACCGTTCCTCAAGAATGTGCTTCTGCTGCAGACACAGTAGAAGCATCCAGCCTTCTGCAAGGTGGTCGTGGCTTTGGTGGTTTATTTCATTTGATTGTTGGCTGCAAATAAAGGAAAAATATGAAAAATGTGTTTTTTCTCTCCATAAGCTGTTTACTCTGCATCGCTGCTCAGCACTGTGGCCTCTGTTTGAATGATTCATGTCATAACAGCCATCACAGACCTGAAATTCTTAAAATGTCATTGGGCCTATGATATATTGGCTTTTACTTAAAAATAGACAAATTGCAAGCTATTCAAACATGATATTTTTCTATCTCTTTGTAGCTGGAATATGATAACTGGTACCAATAGAAATGTTAAATGGCAGGGGTTTATTTTTAGTATTAAATTTTGACTAGTAATACAGATTTGACTTCCTCGTTTGTTTTGTAAATCTAATAATAGACAGCCACAAGTAAATGTTCGGCCTAGACTCCACCAGTTTACCAATGCTCTATATTTGTTCTTCACTCCAATGGACAGTCTTCTCTAGTGTCTCATAAGTTACAAAGAAGCAAAATAATGAATTCAAGTCCAGATTTTAGATTCACCACGCCTGTTTGCCTGAGAAGAACCACCAGCTTTTCTGGAGCTTGGTTTTCTTATCTCTGGGTTTTTCCATGCCAATTCCAATCCTGGTTTACTTCATAAGGAATGTGTAGCCAGCTGAGATGCACCCATTCAAACATGCTTCCAAAGGCATAAAGGGTTATCCGCATTTAAGACCATAGGTCTCTCTTAAATAAATAAATAAATAAATAAATAAATAAATAATATATATATATATATATATATATATATATATATATATATATATATATATAGTTGATTTCAGAGAGGAAGGGAGAGGAAGAGAGAGATAGAAGCATCAATGATGACAGAATCACCAATCGGCCACCTCCTGCACACTCCCCTCTGGGGATTGAGCCCAAAACCCAACATGTGCTCTTGGCTGGAATCAAACCCGGGACCTTCCAGTCTGCAGGCTGACATTCTATCCATTGAGCCAAACCAGCTATGGCAAGACCATAGGTCTCTCAATCACCTTTCTAACTTAGAAAGCTTTAAAAAAAAAAAAAGTATTTAGGCAGGTCATAAAGGGCTCAAGCATTGTGATGGCATAAGCTCCTTAGGTAGAGAACCCAAAAAGAAAAGTAGTACATTAACTAATCAAATCATGTCTAGTGTATGATTATTTATAGAAGCTAGATGTGGAGTGAGGTTGAAGTCTTTGGACAGAAAAGCAGCAAAGGGGCATAAGTGAGAGACAGGAAGCAGCAATATGGAGTCTGAGCAGTAAGGTTGCTCTAGAAAAAGAACAGTGGAAGGAGAGAGAAGGGGAAAATATTTAACATCAGTTAGTGAGGTATAGGAAAATTAGGAGAATCAAGACGGACAGATAAATGGATGCCTTCTTTCAGACTCCTTTCCTTTGGTGCTTCTTAGTTTTTATACCTATGTTAGTGAGGGGTTTGATTTATTAAATATTTATTAAGAAGTACCTACTGTTGGCCAGGAAAAGTAATAATTCAAGAAATAAATGAGATGAAATATCTGACCTCATGGAACTTATATTTTAGTATCAGTTGGGGAGGAGGAAGAAATGAGCAATAAACACACAGAAAATTTGACATTATTTGAGGAACTAATTTCATAGCAATCAGTGCGATAAAACATATAATAGGGAATCAAGATAAAAATGACAAGTAGCATAAAGGACACTAAATTAGCTAGAGTGGTCAGAGAGGGACTTCCAGAGGAAGTGACACAGAGCTCACAACTCTTAGTTGCAAGTGATATAAATCCATATCAATTTATATTAAGCAGAACAGAGATTTTTATTGACCTAAAAAGGTAAGAGGATACTGGAATAGTCTTGGGATTGCATGAGCAGGGTTCAGAGTTTCAGGGCCTCAGAAATGTGAAATAAAATCCAGAGAACACACTTTTTTCTACCTCTAGTCTCTGCAACCACCGATTCACATCTCCCCATTTAGGCACACCCAGGAGAAAAGAGAGTATCTTTCTCCCAGAGCTAGATTTATCAACCCAAGATACAATTTTGGCCAGATGCAAGTTACAAGGTCATCCTTCTCATTGGAATAGTGGTGAGAGGTGATGGAGAAATGAAATGAAGGAGTATTTTATCAGAGAAGAGAATGGTAAAGCTCTGTGAACAATGTAACAGCTATCACAGTTCACTACATCCTACCCCTTGACTTCCTAGTGTGTATAAATATTCTTCTCCCCTGATAAATTAAAAAATGCCCACCTACCAAAATGCCGGTATCCCACATCCAACAGAAAACACATCCACTCTGTCCAAAGGGACAACCCAAATTGCATCATCTGCTATATCCAATCCCAAATCTTCTTATACTCTTGCCAAATGATAACTTTAACCAGCCCACCATAGCTAATATAAAATGATAGAGGAGTACATAATGTCTGCAATAAAAACTCCCATTTGGAAAGCACAAATGGGAGAAGCAACATCAGCTATTTCTGAGCCCCCAGCATTTACAGCATTATTGCTGAATCAGAAGATCAAGGATTCATCTCCCTGGCCATAGAGTAAGTCCTTGTATTGATTTCTCTGCTAGAAGAGTTGACCATAACTGTTGGCAATCTTGGGTAAGTCTGAGATAGAATTAGGACTTGGTACTAATTTTTTGTGTTGCAATGATTTACCCACTTTTTATTGGTACAAGAATGTTAGAAGTTGACTAATTATGGGGTACTCTTTGTCACTCTTGGGGTTTCTTTGTCAATGTACTTTCTTTAAAACCCCAATTTTAATTTTTGCTGGATTGTTTGATTCTTATACCCTCCTACTTAGTCACCAACACCAGAAACGTTGTCAAAACATGACATCTAAAGTCAGCCTGAGGTAACAATTTCTGTATTTACAAAAATCAGAAGCCCATTTATACATGGAAACCAGGAACATGGCAGCTTTTCCCCCCAACTTCAGCTGACTCTCCCTAGCTTCCTAAAAATAAAAGAATTTTAATCATTTCATAAGCCAGATCTCATTTAGTTATAAGAAACAGAAATCAAACTCATATTGACTTCTTTTTTAGAAGTTATTTTATTGGCTTCTTAATTGGAATGCATTCTGAGAAAGGCCATAGGAGGAGGGGAAAAGGTGCAAGAATCAGGATCTTAGGATTCCTACTTTCTGCTTGATCAAATTCACTTCCTCTGTAAACTCTTTCTAAGATGGTACACCAGATGGCTATCAGTGGCCTCAGATCCAAATTCCCTGATGCAATAATTCCATCAGGAAAGAAAATGCCTTCTCCCAAAGTCAGTTCTGGTGAAGAGCCTGGGTACTATTCCCAGCCATCTGGTGATTACAGGGGAAGTGTAAGAGAGATGGGACAGAATAGGTTAACAAAACAAAGATTAAGGCAAAGTTCAGTGACTGGACAAATACGATAGCTGCCATTACCCACAGTATTTACAAAGCTCATCAGTCAATTTGACATAACTATATATTACAAAATATATTGCCACAATTAGAAAAATAATTTCCACAATTAGAAAAAGGCATTGACACAAAGTAAGATAAGTCCTTCTGGGTTTTAAGGACAAAACCAAAGCCTGACCCCCATCACAGCTTCCTATCGTTTATTCACTCATTCATTTACTCTTTCATTCCACAAATATTAAGTGACTACCATCTCCCAAGGATTGAGTTAGGTATTGGCTGTCCATCAATAAACCATAGACATAGTCTTTACCATCAAAACAAGTAACCCCATTAAGTGACATAAGTGGCAGGATTAGTAATGTACCTGATTCTATGAGAGAACATTTTAGAAGTGCCTCAGAGTGAAGTCCAGTTAACATATGCATATGTCCTTGTCAATAAGATCATGGTGCACGTGGGAAGATGAAAGAGTTAACGAAAACCAGCCATTCTATTTCTGCTCAATAGCATCATTTCTCTTACTTTCTTCAAAGAGCAAAACACTCTACCTTGTCTATTTCCACTTGTCTCTGCTGCTTTCCCTCCAGGCCCCTTTTTATTGTTTCTGTAGCCAAAGGAGGACAAATGAGGAACTGTTGTCCTTTAGGAATTAGTTAAAGTAACCAAACAGGTTTCTTTTCCATTCACCTTCAAACCCATAATTTTAAGTAATGTCTTGTCTGCCTCTCCTCTTCTGTCACTGCTCCCACAGTCTCAAGAAATGGCTTCTTATTTTGGGGAACAACAGATAAGCAATAACAACTGGCATTTTCCCTAGAAATAGTTGGCATTGCTTCAAATGTGACTTTTTCTAAAGCAGCCCGATGCCCATCAGAGCAGTTGACCTGCATCCGAATAGTGTCCTGTCCTATGTCTCCTTGGTAGATATGAAAGGAGCTATTACTAAGCTCGGTCCAAATCATCGGGGCCAGGCATAAAAAATAAATAATTGAGCATGACTAAAATGAATAATCTATTATCAGGTGCATTTGCATAATTAAGCTTGCTCCAAAAATTGGCAGAGACACAGATGGGCAAAATGGCATTGCATAATATCAACCACAAAGCCCTGGAATGAGATTCTAGCAAAAGAGAATGAAGTCAGAGCTTTGTGTGTACAGATTAGATAAATGCATCAGCTCAGTGATGGGAGAACAAACTACATGCTTGGAATTTTTTAGTGTAACTTCTCTTCCTTCAGAATAATATGACTGGGAACCAAAAACGAGGGCTTGGGAGAGGCAGCTTATACCAACAAGAGGACAGGCTCATTGTCAGGCCAAATGGCCTGGGCTCCATTGCCTTTCTGATTTAGTTCATGTCTTTGCATTCCATTTCTTCATTTTTAAATGGTGAGGTTTTTCTCCTGGCCTAATAGATGTTTAAAAGCACAGAAAAAGAAAACACAAAAATATCTTTTTCTGGTTCCCATACCACTGAAGGAACACAAACAGCCTCTGAATGCCTACATCTTCACCCTTGAGTCAGTGGTGGGCACAGGTTTGCTGCATGCTGTCCTGAAGCTTTTCTTAAGCTGGATGAGTTGTCCTGCTGACCTTTGCTTCCTCCTGCTTCTCCTATTGTAGAGAAACATGAGGAAGCAGAGGCCTGGGGCTCTGAATCAGTATTTCTTATAAAGGAGGTCTAAGAAGGAAATGGTTGAGAAAAGTTCTCCTCTGACAACCTACAGGCCAAAAGTTGGAGAGTCAAGGAGGATATATCTGGGTATCTTGGTAGTGAGGGAAAATGTATCAACACAAAGAAATTCCCAGACTTCTCTGATTTCTTTTTAATTTGAGCCTTTCTAAAATACCCAGAGGAGAAAGTAGTCAGGCCAAGATTTATAGTTCCCACTGTCCTTGTTTGATTTTGTGAAAAGAAATTCTACTGGGACATAACCATGATGTATCTATGACATCTGTCACCCATTGGTTACAAGAGCTGATTTAGTTTCCCTCTCCTTTCTTATGCTTTCCACTGAAGCTGCCTTCTTGATCCAAGAAGATAACCTTCTCAAATAATAAAAACCACTTTTTCCTCAATACTGTATGATATACACACATCACTAATTTATATGGCACCATTTTATTGTCTGCCAACAGACCTCAAGTCAGTGACAATGACTTCATAGGAGTTCATCTCCAAAGGCCTTCTTTCCCCTAATCTCTGATCAAATTCAATCATCCAAATCAAACTGCCGTCTCCTGGGGTAGAAATGTATGTCTTTCAGTAGAATGAGTAACTGTTAGGGATATTGCAGAAGACCTAAGGGGAAAACTAGAAATTGGAGAGTAGAGAATGATGATGACAGTGAGCATGGGTCTGTGCAAGCCATGCAAAGCCTGGTGGCAAAAGTCAAGGTGGGAGGAGCTCCAACGATGGAATTGAAGTTCAAAGTGCTACACTCTGAATCTTTCCAGAGTGAGTCTGTGTCTCATGCAGAGTATAAGATGGTGTTTCCAGGAGCTCTGTGTCAGTATTTATTATTATTATTATTATTATTATTATTATTATTATTATTTATTGACTTCAGAAAGGAAGGGAGAGGGAGAAAGAGATAAAAGCATCAAAGATGAGAAAGAATCATTGATCAGCTGCCTCCTGCATGCCTCCTACTGAGGATCAAGTCTGAAACTCAGGCATGTGCCCTTGATAGAATTGAACCTGGGACCCTTCAGTCCACAGGTCGACGCTCTATTCACTGAGCCAAACTGGCTAGAATAAGCCTTAAAAAAAAAAAAAAAAAAGGCCAGAAAGATACAGCTGTAGAATTGGAATAGGAGAAGTAAAATAGAAGAAAAGTAGAAATAGATGTGAGAGCCGAGACCGGTTTGGCTCAGTGGATAAAGCGTTGGCCTGTGGACTGAAAGATCCCAGGTTCGATTCCAGTCAAGGGCATGTACCTTGGTTGTGGGCACATCCCCAGTAGGGGGTGTGCAAGAGGCAGCTGATCGATGATTCTCTCTCATCGATGTTTCTATTATAACTCCCTATCCCTCTCTCTTCCTCTCTGTAAAAAAAAAATCAATAAAATATATATATATTTTTTTTAAAAAAAGAAAGAAATAGATGTGAGAAGGATGAGAAGAAAAAAAAAGAATATTGCTGATTTCTCCGTTGTGTCTTTCCTACCAGCTACAAGGGTTTAAAAAGAAGGTGCAAGAAAAGGGAACTTCTGGGAGGGAAGGGTAAGAGAAGGGTGCTATTATATAAAGATTACCATGATAGTAAAGGGAGACAAAATACTGCCTGGAAAGACATTACATGGTAGACCTATTATTGATTTCACTGGGAGAGACACAAGAGGTCTGTTTGCAGTCATTCAAATCCCTGGAAATAAATCATTCAGTGTGAGCCACGCAGCATTAGAAAAAATGGATTTTGAAGAGAGTATTAAAAGAAAACGAATGAGCCAATGAGAGAGCTTGCTTTGAAAGCTGGAGTTAAAAACATGGATTTTCTCTCCAGGGAGGAAACAATTGCTGTAGGAAGCATTGTGACTGCTTTCAAAGGCATTGTGATGGACTGGCAGTCTCAATAAAAGGGTTAGCAGACTTGGAGTCTAAACTTGGGAATGAAAAACTGAAAAGCAACAATGAGAAATATTCACCAGACGCTTTCAACTTAGAGGTCCCAAATTAAAGCTGCTATTGAGGGCAGTAAATCTATGCTAGAGATGGGGCTTGAAGACAATCTGAGAGTTTTATACAGACAGAAAAACTGTTCTGATGTAAAAAATATTCCTTTGGTTTGTTAAAAAAAAAAAATCCTTCTTCTTTGACAATCATAGTGTCACTATTTACCTTTTCTCATCTCTAATCTGTCTACCATCTGGCTGACTCTCTATGTTTGCTGAAGACCTTGCCTGTGGCTATTCACTTCCTGATTAACTGTTATCCTGAACAGTTTAAAATTCCACCAGATAGAAAGCCCTTGGCCTTCTCAGTGCTGGCGACTTTCAGCTCCAACTCTGTTCTGCCACACAGACCCATATCCACACCATGGCTTTTAGCATCCTTGCAACTTTCTACCTATGAAATTTGTCCTTCATTTACTTATTCATTTTACAAGTGACTATTGAATACCTACTATGTGCCAACCACTGTGCTAGTCACTGTGAATAATAGTTACAGTTAACAGACAATATCTGAAGAATAACTCTGTTTAAGAGAAATCATGGTGTAGATATCAATATTCCATAATACCTGTTGTTAAGCATCATAGAATTCTATATTATTGATTTGGTGATGGTGGTGGTGGTGGTGGGAGTGATAAAATATGCATAATATAAAATTTGTTAGTTTAAGAGAGAAAGAAAAAACATACCTTTTTTTCTTGGAGCTTATAAACTAGTGGAGACAGAGAAACAAACAGGCATTTGAAATAAAATGTCATAAATGCTTTGCTGAGGTATGCTGGGGAAAGATCACCTAATCTGCATATAAGTTGCCACACAGAGCTTCCTGGTACAAGTGATGTCTAAACTGGGACTTCAAGAATGAGTATGAGCTAGCCAAACAAAGGTGGGTGACCGTGAGAGAGAAACATGCTTCAGACAGAGGAAATGTTATTTATAAACATTCAGAGGTAAAAGGAGGCATGGCAAATAAAGGGCTCTGAAAGTTGTTCAGACTGGCCAGATTTGGTAATTGATGGACTTCATGTGATTATTGAGGGAGAGAATGTGTAAAAATGATGTCCACGTTTTGGCTTGAACGGTTAGGTGAGTGTTATTGTCATCTCCTGAGGAGGGAGTCTCAGAGGAAAAGCAAAACTAAAGGAAAAGTTGAGAGTTTAATTTATGAAGTGTGGAGTCCTGGTGTGACATCCTCGTGGAGATGCTGAATGTTTCTCATCATTATAGCTCACCTCCACCTGCCAGTACATGAGAACATACAAATGCTTCACTACCAGCTTAAGTCTACTCATTCTCTAAGACTCAGCTTATGCAGCACCATTTCTAGAAAATATTCTATGGTGACTACTGCCCATCCATGCTAAACTGTGCCATCTCATGTTTATCTTCACTGTATGATACTGAATTTCAATTTCCACTTCGATTATTTATTTCCCCTATCAGTGTGTAAATTCCCTATTTGTTGGGGGTTTTTTGTTGTTGTTGTTGTTGTTGTTTTAAGCAACAACTTCAAACAAAGGTGTGATGTATTTCTTTCATCATTTGCATTTTAAGTCTTCTTTTTCAGTCCTTACACTAGCTGGAATTTCTAAAGCTATGAGACAATGCGTGTCTTTCTTATTCTAAGTCTTCTTTATCAATACAATAGTTATTAAATCATAGCACACATGCTAACAGCATCACTGAAAGCACTGTTCAGACACAATTTTGCATGCCCGTATTTAACAGATGCTAAGTGGGTTCTTATTAAAGTTTAATAAATGCATGATTACTTCTAGGAATAAGTGAAGCAGAGTGAACAAATGGGCATTTTAATAGCTTTTCAGGAGAAAACTCTCTTTGGGAAGGAAAGGTGAATTGTGCATTTACACTTTGGAAGGATTCACCACAACAAAGAATTAGCTAAACCGCTATCCATATAAAACAAACAGGCATTTGGGGCTTCGGGACATACAGGAAGTAGAATAAGGAGGAAACAAGTAGCTGAGGTTTTGGATGGTGGAAAGGTGCCCAATGAAGAAATCCTGAAGGTGAAGTGAATGGGTATGTTTTTTTAAAAATATGACTATTTATCATATAATTTTGATTTATGACACTGATGGAGTGCACAATCTCTGTTTCCCAATCCTTCCTTAGGTTTAGCTATCCTCAAATGCCTTATATGGGCCGTTTTTATGCAAATTCATTCCTTCTCTAGATCACGTTGTAGACTAAAGGGTAGTCCTGAGAGACATGTGTGAGAGAAGTAAACAAGTAAAGAGCTCACTGAGAACAGGAACACAAACCCATAGGAGATTAAGGGAAGGTGAGCCCTGAGGGATTCACCAGTTCTTGGAGGACTACAAAACGTGGACAAGCAGCTGAGATAATTTATTTTACTCTCTGTGATGGTTAACTTTAAGTGCTACCCTCACTGTGGGGAAGGATGCCCAGATATTCGGTTAACAAGATTCTGGGTGTGTCTGTGAGAATGTTTCTGGTCAAGGTTAACATTTGAGTTGGCAGACTGAGGAAAGCAGATGGCCCTCCCCGGTGTGGGTGGGTCTCATTGACCATGGGCCAATCTGTTAAAGGCATGAATAGAACAAAAAGGCTGAATAAGGGAAAATTCACTTTCTGTGATTCACTGTCTTTAAACTGAAACATCTGTCTACCCCAGCTTTTGAACTTGGACTTAGATTGAAGCTTTTACCATTGACTCTCCTAGGTCTCCTGCTTACTGACTGCAGATCCATGGACTTCACAGCCTCTGTAATGACAATAGTCAATTCCATTATGTATTTTACACACTCTCCTCTTTTGTAATCTCTGGACCTACAACGGACTTACTCAGAGACAAATCTCCTAAGATCTGCCCATAATAAAGGGAGACCAGACAGAGCCCCTGAATTAACTGGGACTCATTTTCTCATCCTGAATGAATGCAGAAAGGGCACATGGGCCAATAGGAACACAATAGGATAAGACCCCAGGAACAGTTTGAAGAATATAAAGAGAAAACTTCAGCCCACCAGTGTGGCTAAGTGGTTGAGTATCAACCTATGAACTGGGAATTCATGGTTCGATTCCCAATCATGGCACATGCCTGGGTTCCAGGCTCAATCCCCAGAAGTGGCTGTATTGGAGGCAGCTAATCAATGAAATTTCTCTCTCATCAGTGTTTCTATCCCTCTTCCTTCCCCTCTAAAAATCAATAAAAACATTTTTTAAAAAGTAAAGAAAATGCTTTATGTTCCAAGAGGGAAATAAATAAGAGGAAAAGAAGAATCTTGGGATGAATAAGAGCTACCATGAGAAAATGCTACTCTGTGTTGTATACCTAGAACTAATGTATGTCAACTATAATTTTAAAACAATTTTTTTAAAAATACAGAAAACAGTAGGGAGAAAATTACTTTTGCAAAAGAAAGAAGACAAAACGACTTGCTTCAGTAGGAGCAGTTTTGTCAAAAACCCAGAGAAGAATTGTAGTGGAGAAAAGATGCAGAGGGATTAATGTCGAGAGAGACCAAAGCCAATGTGAACAACAAGCTCACTGTAGGCAGAACTCGAGTCCAAATGAGTGTGGAATATCTGAGCCTAAAAGAGAGCAGGAAGCACAACAAGAGACAAAGAGAGAAGAGAGCTCAGAGGAATAGTTGTCAGAGCCAGAAAAAATCACCTGAGCTTGGGACAAATACAATTCAAAATAGAAACATGTATCTCAAGTGGTAAAGGAACCCAACAGGCACAACATGTTGCCTATGGGGCTCTGAGAAAAGAAAATGCTGATGTAATTTTTCTCAGAGACACAAAGCAGAAAATGAAGAAGGAAATTGACTGCTCCCAGAGGACTATATTGGAGTCTTTTCGCTTGTTAATAGCATGACTTAACCACAGTTCTAGTGGTAACAATGCAATTCAAGCTGTTTTAAGAAAGGGGGGATATTTTATTAGGATATTGAGTAACACACTGAGCTCAAGGAAAGATCCAGACCTCAAGAGGCTTTGGAAACAGTAAATACATAGCTACCTGGAAAACCAGCTGTCCTTTCTCTCCATCCCTACTCTCTGAGTATCCAGTTCCTTTTCCCAGCACAGGTTGTGGAAGATGAATAGCTGCCTTATAGCTTTATGAGTATTCATCAGCTCATTTCAAGGCGCCCACACAAGCTGACTCACAGAGGGAAAATATGGCTGGGCATCTAGAGGGGGCAGAGTCAGACGATACAAAATCGCCTGCAAAGACCCATCACTACAGGTAAGGATGATTCTCAGTGAAACTAAATTGTTATGAGCTAGGCATCACCTTAAAGGTCATGACTACATAGAAAATATTTAAAGTATATATATAGCCAGTGTCTGAGAGGATCAGGACGACCAAACATCCAGTCACCATGTGGTGGCATTGACCACCTCTCGGCCCCTCCCCACCCCCACCCTCTGCCCATGAGTGGCGGCAGGACGGTACTGGGGACTGGTGAGCAGGCTGAATGGCTGACCTCTTGGTCCCTGTCTCTGGCCCACAGGCTCCAATGGATCAGCGATGGTGAACAGGAGAATCGGGGTGGATGGTGGGAGGATCGGGCTGGCTGTCAGGCCATTGGGATCACCAGCTCATCCCCAGCTGTTTAGGAGTTCAGGCCTGTGGGAAAGCAGTCGCCAGCAACTTCACCTCCATTCACGTGCACTGGGCAGGCCGCTGATGGAAAGTGCTGCCCATTCAGGGAGCTCACACTGGGGCGGGGAGGTCGCAAGCACACCCCGCAGCTTCCATCAGCACCTCAAGCCCCAGCAGCAGTGGCAGTGGTGGCATTCCATCAGCAGCTGGCCCAGCGCACATGCATGGAGGTGAAGTCACTGGCACCTGCTTTCCCATGGGCCTGAGCCCCCAAACAACTGGGGATGAGCTGGTGATCTGAAAGGCCTAAGAGCCCAGCAGCAGAGGCAGTGTTCAGCCTGGGGACTGGTGAGCAGCAGAAGATGGCCCTGATCACAGAAGGCTAGGCCTAAGGATCCTACCTGCACAATTTTGTGCACTGGGCCTCTAGTCTATAAATAATATTGCACAGACCAGATCAGAAGTAATGTTGACATATAAAATACAGGGGGAAAGAAAGCATGAAAAGCAGGCCAGGCCTATGCCCTCAACTTTACAATGGGCTGGAAATGCTCCAGGCCTTGAAGTTTTTGAATATCTCCTTATAGACCTTTAGGGGAGCACTATTTTATTATAAATGTCTTATACCGCTGGAGTCCCAATTTGGAAATATATATGGTGCTGAGATACCACTGGGTTCATTAAAATAACAGGTCTCTGCCATGCAGGAAAAATTGGATTCCACATTTTAATGAGGACTTTGATAAATGACCTACACAATGTAAGAGGCAATCACTGCCCTAGTGACCCTCCTCCGAGGGTAAGTCTAACAATTGCCTGTCAAACATCACTTAACAAATATTACCCAAAGACAAGTACCGTGGGACTAACCACATTGGTGCAATCAATTACTCAAGTTAGGGTGCTAATATGCCCATGTCACAACTTCCAAAGCTATGGAGATCTTATCTGTATCAAGCTTCAAGGGAAGGAAGGAAGGAAGGAAGGAAGGAAGGAAGGAAGGAAGGAAGGAAGGAAGGAAGGAAGGAAGGAAGGAAGGAAGGAAGGAAGAAAGAAAGAAAGAAAGAAAGAAAGAAAGAAAGAAAGAAAGAAAGAAAGAAAGAAAGAAAGAAAGAAAGAAAAGCGAGCTTCAGGGCTTTATTTTATTCTCAAGCATACCCATTGACACTGGAAGGTCAGAAGGTATGTTTGTTTTATTTATGCTTTGATTATAAAAAAGCATTCCTTCATTGAATAATAAAATACAAAAATATTTAAAATGATTACACGAAGCCAAAAACTAGGACCCTGAAAATGTACTCCGTTGAAGGGACACTTCTCGGTGGAATGGATGCTGGGTGCGTCCCAAATGTTGAAAGTTTAGCATGCAATGTCAGGTGATGTAAATACCATAACAGAAGGCTTAGCCCTGCCCTGGGAGAACTGCCTTTCCTAGAGCCCAGGGTACAGCAGGGTTACTCTCCAGGGGTGCTCACTTTAACTCACTCTAAATCTCTCAAATTCATGCTGGAGAAATGAGTGTTTAAGGCCTACGAAGCAGGGCCCCAGACTATGCTGGGCTCCTTCAAAAGTATTTTCCCTTTGTTCTAGTATTATTTTCCCTTTCTGTGTCTTGTTACCTGGAGTTGACCAAAGGAAATTAGAAGATGCTGCCCAGAGCTCTGTGGCATTCCTCTGCCTTTGGGGACTGGGTTAGATGGTGAGGAACCTAAAGCATTCACCTCTCTTTTTCCTGGTAGACAATGGCTTCATTTCCAGGGGTAAGTGAGCTTAAGAAGGAAAGCATTATTGGCCTAAGGTCTCAGTGTGCCAGGCAGTGGAGGAAGAAAAATGAAATTTTCCTCCAACCCATGATCTGTAGAATATAAGCCAAGCCAACAGAAAGTGGTATATGGTGTTTTGTATCTGTTTAGTTTCTCTGTGCCTGGTTTTTACAGTTTATAGCTGCCTTGCCATGAGAGATGTACCCTGCCAAATTATTAGGCAGAATTTAGCCTGATATTTGTTAAATTGGTTTTCTCTACTAGCCTGCAGCTAAATGTAAATAACTATAATAGGATGCATTTATTTATGAAATGGGAAAATGCCAAAGAAACTAGTGTCAAAATGACTTCCCGAGGATTGAGATTAATTTGCATCTGCTCATCTTGTGCCTGCTACATATTGTGAATGTGTCTTATCGATAACAACAACAAAAAGCAAAAAAAAAAAAACAATCCCCTAAATTTATATTATGGTGTTGGATATGTACATTACCTTTCTGAATTCTCATGAGAAATTTTGTGATTATGTAACCACTACATCTAAATAATCAAATGCTTATTATTTTCTAATTCTCTTATGCAATGTGTTAAGACTTTTTTGGCTGAGAACCATATCTTTAGACTTCAATAACAGCACACTATCAATAAATTAAAAAGCACCATGAAAACAAATTGTTCAAGTTAGATTCCCTTGCCAAAGTATATACTGACATTAATATAGCAACATTAACTTGGCATTTAAATTGATTTCTGTGCTCTTTTCTTGAGACAGCATCTTGCTTATACCTTCATACTCAAAAGTGTTTTTCTCCCAGAGCACATAGTTTAATTATGCATTGGCATTGTTGATGAAAAAGCAAAAGATATCAAGTAAATTGCTATGTAATCACAGACTAGGAGCTCTTAAAATGGTAGCGGATTGAGGAAAATTAATAGCAATTTCACAAATGCAATGAAGGCATAGGAAATACCCTGCTAATACTCATATCTAAATGCTCTCCTTTTCTAGGCAGTGTTTGATTAGAAGGGAGGAATATTCTTTTAAACTCCACTAACTAATCAATCCTGAATCCAACTAGGGAATTAGTGAAAATTTCAATGAAGAGTTTAATAAAGAAGGGATCTATCTCGGGACATGCTAATTATTGGTTCAGGGGATATTTATTCAGCATTTAATTATACAAGAGTATTCATGAAGGTCCAAGAACCAACTTTTAGTGAAATCTAGAACCCATAATGGAATCTTTCTCTCTAATTAGTCTGTTTACTCAGATGTGGGTGAGCATATTCTCAAGTGTTGGTTAAAACTTGAATTACAATAAAGTGGAATTACAACCAAGGTTAAAAAAAGAAAAGAAACTTGGGGACTAATGTTGTTGGCATAGAGATAGATTGCCTGGGTTCAACTCAGTACTCTATCACTTAATAACTTAATGACTTTGGGCAACTTACAGAAACTTCCTGAACTTCTCATTTGTTGGGTAATAAAAGTATCTTCCTCTTAAGGTTCTTGAGCATGAAAAATGACAACATACACTCTTATTTTCAAGGTGGGCCCAGGTGTAGAGACAATTTAGGCAGACTCAATACTGGGTGTCTTATGCCTCCTTCAGAGTCTGGCATTAAACCCCTCTGGCAAATTGGGGAAGAAGGCTGAAGACAGCCCATTAACCTCGGTGTTTTTTACATGGCAAAGGAACGGCTTGAACTGATGGAGAAGCCTAGAAAATGATGAGGTGCTCCATTACTTCAGCCCCTGAGCAGTCTTCTGCACAAACTCTTTCAGGTTTTAATCTCCAAAGCTTCTGATTTTAAAAGATATTGGAGCCCAGCACACATATATTATTATACCAAACTAATGAAACCTCATGAGTTCAAAGTTATATATCTTAAATAGTTTTTTACAGGGGTTAAATTTTGTCTTTACAAAATAGTTTTACATAACATTCAAAATCATTCCATTAAAATTAAAATATCAGAATGGAATAGGCTGTGCCCAGGAGATGGAGAGAAATCCAAAGATCTATCTAAACATTTTATTTTTCAACTATCTGAAAATCAACATGTGGCAGGTTGACATGGTGGTGGCATTTGTCCTGAAGACAGAAATGACTAGCATAGACTATTTCCACACACACACACAAAAAAGTAAAGATTTGGCAATTAGCTGGCCCATTTTAATACAATAAATTCTTCTTAAACTCCTGCTCTGTACTAAGTGCTGGGCTGAATTAAAATCATATATAATACATAACCATACTTCTCCTCAAGGAGATTATAAGTCAAGTAGTTAAATGTACATATACAAAAATATACACATTGTAGGTATAATATATGGTTTATGCCAAATTGTCAGTATAAATAAATAGATCAGAAATACAAACAAGGAAGGAATCTCTGCTAAGATGTTCATATAATTAAAACTCAGATAAGATTGTAACATTAACTGAGCTGCAAAGGATGCAGTTTTTCACAGAACATTGTAGGCTTTCAAATAGTACCTTTAAAATCGTTATTCATTCACTACTTTTCATCAGCCAAAATGTAGGGTGGCCATTTTTAGTAGATAGTTGTGTGAGTCAAGGTTCATAAGAATTGTATCCATCCTTCAAGACCCACCACCAATGCAATCTCTCTTGCAAAGATTTCTCTTGATTCCCCTAATACTCTTTATAACTGATTTTATTTTATTTTTGTTGTTGTTATTTGGTATGATAGTAATGCCTATGCTTATCAGATCCCCCATCATTCAGAGAGTGTCCTAAGCTCCTCATTCTATCCATCTTCATCCATAAACATCCCCAGCAACTGTATGTGTAAAGATTGAATGAGCCCTGAGCCCAGGAACAAATTTCAGAGTGGTGAATGCTCTAAAGATAACACAAGCCTTCCACACATCGTGCTATGTGGCAGCGGGTTTCGGAAGAGTATAAAATTGAATTAGAGCCCCCTACAAGAGCAGCTTAGACAATGGATTTGTTTATTCTCAAGCATCCTACTGAGAGGTAAAATCTCTGAAGGAAGTCATATCTTTTGAACTAGTTGATCCTGATTTATCTTTATGATCTTGGCTCCATTTATACAAAGAAAAGAGAGAAACTGGGCAAAGACCCAATAGGTTGAATCAATGTAAAAAAATCAATTTTGAGCACCCTTTTCCTCCCCTTCAGTGTCAGATTATTTTTATTTTTCCTTAAATTGCTCAAATGACAAGATGAAGCTTTTATTTTACGTTTCCTGTGGATATATAACCTAAGTATTAGCTAAATCTTTGCTACATGCCAAGGTCCAAAAACTTGTCTCGGGAAGATACAAAGGGAAAATTATTGGTAACTGTAGGTCATCTAGATAAAAAAAATCTGATTTATTCAGGCCAAAAATTATTCTGTTTCTGTCATATACTGTAAAAAGAGCAGCTAGAAGTTGGGCAACCAGAGGTTTTATTTCTGTACTGCCATTTCCCATAACGTGTAAGACCTGGGACAAGTCATTTAGTCATTAATTCACTTAGTTTACCCATTTATAAGAGGTATTTCCCTTCCAAGGCAGATATTTTATGATTCTGAATGTGAGACATCTTCCTTGTAGCTGTCAAAATCAGAACTTTAACACTGGCTTACACCCTTATTTTCCAGCCCATTATTGCAATTCCTACTTTTGATACCCCCCATAAGAAGCTTCATTTTATAAGTATAGATATGCTTCACTACTCAGCCTTTTCATCTGGAAGATTTTAGAAACCAATCAGCAGTTTGTGTTTTTTTTCTTTATTTTGTATCTTTTTTGGAAGTTCAGTGAATAGAACAGGAAACAATTTTATATAGCAGATAACAGTGATAGATCTGTGTAGACTGCTGCAAAACTATTAAATAGGTCAAATTAGTTTCACCCCAGTTTACCTTTCTCCTGTTGGTGCATATTTGTGCAGATTCAGCTCTCAAGACATTATTTCTCCTAGTCTGCATTATTTAGCACTTAACCCCTTGGTAGACCCAGGGTCTAAACTCAAATGTGCTTCAGGGCCAGAAAGGTAACATAATTGGGCTGAGTATGATACAAGAGGAGGGAATGGTGAGGTGAAGTACAGAGTATATATCACCCCTAAAGACATTTAAATCAATATAAAATTAAAAATGTCGCCCTGACAGGTTTGGCTCATCTGATAGAGCATCGGCCTACAGACTGAAGGGTCCCAGGTTTGATTCCAGTCAAGGGCATGTACTTTAGTTGCAGGCACATCCCCAGTAGGGAGTGTGCAGGAGGCAGCTGATCAATGTTTCTCTCTCATCGATGTTTCTAGCTCTCTAAACCTCTCCCTTTCTCTCTGTAAAAAATCAAATTATATATATATATATATATATATATATATATATATATATATATATATATATATATATATATTTAAGTGTCAGCCAAATAACACACTTCTTCTTGTCCAATTTAGCCCAGAGTTTGCAATCCTTGTTATAAACTCTTGAAAACTTCCTGGCTCCAGGACTGGGTAAGAATGTCTTACCTGTACTAAGTGCTCAATAAGTGTTTGTTGAATTGAACTAACCTCAGAGAACTTGCCCTGGAAATTTTTATATGCTGACACCTGCTGGTGGGGAAGAGGGATTGCTTATGGCTACAGGGTAGAAGCCACAAAACTTTCTCAGAACCAACTTTTATTTACCAATTGCTTACGTGCTTCACATGGGATCTAATGTAATTCTCACAAAAGTTCTAAGAATTAAGTATCATCATTACCACACTTAAAGTTGATGAGCCCAAGTCTTGACTCAGAAATTGCCCAAGGTCATAAGAAGGGGAACTGAGATTAGTTTGGAATTCTGTTTGAGCCCTGAGATATAGGTATAAGAAAAAAATATATATTTAGTCTAACTTCCTATGTCACTGCTTTATATTACAATAAAAATGTTGTTTAAGCAATTTCAACTTAGGTTATTAGAACGTTCGTGAAATACTTAAATGTGTTTCTCTTATTTTCTTTTTAGATAAAACTTTGTTTTTATAATTTCTTACTCTAACTCTTATAAATCTCTAATGCTTACAGGATATCAAAAGTCCACCAGAAAGTTTGTTCTGACTTCTCCTCAGGCTTCTTTCATGCCACATCTGAAAGTAGAGGGAGGAGTCATGAAAATAACATTTGTGACAGCACAGATGGGCTTTGAGGGTATTATACTAGAAATAAAGGAAAGGGAAAGACAAATCCTGCATGGATTCCTTTTATGTGGAATCTTTTTTAAAAAGGCAAACTCATATAGTCAGTGAGCCGAAAAGTGGTTTCCGGGGGCAGGGTGAGGTAGGGGCACTGACAGGAAATTTTCAGCTTTAAGATGAAGTCTTAAAATCTAATGTATACTACAGTGACTATAGTTGATAGTACGTACTTTATTGTATAACTAAAATTTGCTAATAGAGTAGAACTTAAGTATTCTCACACACACACACACACACACAAATAGGTAAATATGTGAGGTGATAGTTGTGTTAATTAACTGGATATGGAGAATTCTTTCACAGTGCATACCTAGTATAACAAATCATGCTATACACTAAATATCTTACAACTTTACTTGTACACTAGAGGCCTGGTGCACAAAATTCGTGCACTGGAGTGGGGATTTTCCCTCAGCCCACCTGTGCCCTTTTGCAGTCCAGGAGCCTTGGGGGCTGTGAGCCTGGCTTCTGGCTGAGCAGCACTCCTCCGCTGTGGGAGTGCACTGACCACCAGGGGGCAGCTCCTGCATTGAGCATCTGCCCCCTGGTGGTCAGTGCGTGTCATAGCAATGGGTTATTCCACTGTTCAGTAGATTTGCATAATAGCCTTTTATTATATAGGATTATATCTCAATAGAGCTAAAATATTTTTTAAAGAAAGAAGAAGAAAGAAAATCAAGGAAGGTAGGAAGTAGGGCCTTCTTTGTTTAAACTTCTTACTAGGTTAAAATTAAAATGTTGACCCGCTAGACACCTCCTACCTGCTGAGCATCTGCCCACACATGGTCAGGATTCCTTTTCTCTGGTCTTCCTTCTACTGAACCCTACTGATGTTAAGTGTGATTTCTGTTCTAAAATGAGCTTGTATCTCATTCAGAGACTTCTCCAGTCATTGTGGTTGTTCCCTTTAAGAGGCAATCACTCCCTTCTACCTGTTACTTAATCAACAGACACTGACTGTAGGTAATTTAACAGCCTTCCTTAGCTTCAGAGCCCCCTCCAATGAAACCCCCGAGTTTTCCCCCATATCTCCCAAAGAATGGCAGCATAGCATCATGGGCATGTATATAGATTTCTGAGTAAGGCCAACCTCAGATTGAACTCTAATTCTCATTACTTTCTAACTGTATATGTAACTGTGGAAAAATTAATTTCCTCAATTATAAAATAAGATGATGCTCTCTCTGTCATGGAACTATTGTGAAAAATCAAATAAAGTTAGATAATGCTGGTTAAACGCTCAATAGAAGGACTGGCCCATGGTCTGTGTTTATAGAATTAAAGCCATTTTGAAAATAGCAAAAAACAGAAACTTAAAAATAAACAAAAACAATACAACAGAATGCACTTTTGAGTGTTTTGAATTTTGACCAAAGTAAATTAGTTTTCTTTGTGTTATGCCCTGGCCAGGAAAGTGCAAAACATCTGCCTATCATTAGAAGCACCCTGACTTTGCTGGCCATGATTCCTAGAGGTCAGAAAGCAGACCAAACATCTCCTGACTACTCCCTGCAGCTTGCCTTTATCTCCAGGTATAAACATCTATCTCCGCTTTCTCTTAGATCCTCATCCTCCCTTCCTGCAGCTGCTCCCAACAAGAAAGCTCCCTTCCTCATTCACTAGTCCCCAAATCCAGACAGACAACCCACGTTGTTCCAAGGCTGCTTAAGGCCACACATCTATGGAGACAGTGCACGGGGTGAGCTGGGTCATGGAGCAAAGTGAAGATATAAGGGGAACAAAGGAGAGGGACTCTCAACCCTTCCAAGATTTTGTGCACTTGCAGTAACTCTGCCCTCTCAGCCAATGATCCTTTTCTCTGGCTAGACCAACAAACAAGTGCCTTCCCTACATCAACCCAACTCTTCTACCATGTGCCAACTCCCCCTTTGTTTGATCCCTTCCCTCAGTGATCTGCAGGGAGTAGAAGGATGGTTCCCTGGGGAGCATGAAGCTGTAGCTTCCTGGTGAAGCTGCCCAGATGACCATGCTTATAATGTCTGGTCTCCCCTTTGTTCTCTTCCTATTGTTAATATTAATAAACTCACTTAACATTAGTATAGCAGTTATACAACTAAACATTATTTTTGTATGAGGAAAAATTTAGGAATAAAATATCATGATATCATTAAATTACCTTAAAATGTCTCAGTATTAATGAATGTCACATCAAAAAAGACGATACATAAAAATAATTCTGCCAAGAAATGACATAAATATTGGGGGGAAAGTTAATATTTATTTACTGACGGAGATGGTTACTTGCATTTTTATTGTGGTATTTTTTTCTACAGTGTGTGTTTGAAATTTTTTCAAAAATAATAAGGTAAAAAAAAAACACAAATGCCTGCCAAAAAGAAAAAAAAAATCTAAAGAAATCAATTCTCAGCATCCAATTTTAGCTCCAAAAGTGTTTAAATAACTTTCGGCCTATTTGACCAGGTGCACAGAGGAGTCAAGATTCCCTGTCAACCAATAACCAGAATGTTCTCAGTAATGACTCCTCCAAAATAATCATCCAAAATAAACAACAGTGACCAGATTGCCTCTGTCATTACTTGACATTTATTGGCTCCATTCTTCTCAAGAGGCACTTATTCTTAAGCATGTACTTTTATGAGTCAATTTAATAGATTATTGCTTGTATTCCACTATTTTAGTTTGTGTTAAATTTATTTTATTAGTAACATTGCTTCATTCTACTTACTATCATGATTATTTTCCATTTATGACAAGTGATTTTGATTTTCCACTTTTAGTCATTTCCTTTTTATTATTTTTTTAATTTTTTTAAAAATATATCCTTATTGATTTCAGAGAGGAAAGGAGAAGGAAAGAGAAATAGGAGCATCAGTGATGAGAATCATTGATTGGCTGCCTCCTGTATGCCCCCCACTGGAGATCAGGCCTGCAACCCAGGCAGATGCCCTTAACGGGAATTGTACCTGGGACCCTTCAGTCCACAGACTGATGCTCTTTCCACTGAGCCAAACCAGCTAGGGCTAGTCATTTCCTTTTTAAATAAGGGTATTTAAGAAAAAAAAATAGTGGTTTAATTTGAAGCAAGTTGTTGGCAAAACTATGAAAGTGATAATTGTATGGCTGAAGTCTGGAACATACTGAGCTAAAGAAAAGAGAAAAATTAAAATGAGTTTTATCAAGTTATATTCCATAAAACGTTTGTCCCAAAATGTACTGTCAGAAAAAGAAAATGCTTTGCAGTAAAGTAAGTTTGGGAAATGCTGCATGCTACATCACCTTCTAAGACAGTGGTTCTCAACCTTTCTAATGCTACAACCCTTTAATAATACAGTTCCTCATGTTTTTGGTGACCCCAACCATAAAATTATTTTCATTGCTACTTCATAACTGTAATTTTGCTATTGTTATGAATCATAATGTAAATATCTGTGTTTTCTGATGGTCTTGGGCTCTACAGCAGAGAACACATAGATTGAGAACTGCTAGCAGGGTCTCCTAAACTATCAGAAAATACAGATATTTACATTACGATTCATAACAGTAGCAAAATTATAGTTATGAAGTAGCAACAAAAACAGTTTTATGTTTGGGGGTCACCACAACATGAGGAACTGTATCAAAGGGTTGCGGCATTAGAAAGGTTGAGAACCACTGTTCTAAGAGAATCACAATACATATTAGTATTAAAAGCTTAGAGAAAGTCAGTAATAATAAAAAAATTAAAAAAATAAACATTTCATTTTAAGTGAGCAATTCCTAAATTTATTTGAACAGAAAACTTTTTTCCCCTAGGTAAAACTATTGAGATTTAGTTTAAGAAGCACTGGTGGTAAGGGATTATATGTTTAGAGAAGAAGGGCTTGCCAGGATTGATGAGAAGAGATATGAGCTGGGACCTGCCTTCCTCCCTCTCTCCTTTCCTTGTTGTTTTCAGAGAGTCATAGCTGACAAAACACCTGGGTTAGGGCTGATGTGAAAGACAGAAAACCCAAACAAGAGATAAGATGTTGACTAGCTCAGCAGCAGGTCAGATCCCACAACAAAAATAACTCAGTAGAAATCTCAGTGGTACTCAACATTGCATAAGCAGGTGGATGGGAAGGAGGCTTAAAGGCTGAGTTAAGGGGAAATCAAGGTGCTTTTGCAAGTTGAAAACTAGGAGAATCCAAATTTGAGTTTTAGGAGTTTTGTTTGCTTTCAAAATGCATCCTAGGTATTGAACTTCAAACATAGATTACTATTTGTTTCTTTATGTTTGTTTTCTGGCATCTGCCTCCTTTTTGCTATATAGACAATCTGGATAATGACAACTACTGACAAGAAGGTGAGAATGCTTCATGAAATTAAAAAGAATTTTCAAAAATTTATATATAATGTTAGTTTAAAATTGTTTAAATCTGCCTGTATAATAAAGATGAGTTTTGTATCGAAAGTTCCAAATATGTGAATTTTAAAAATCTGAAGAAGAAAAACATTCTAAGTTCCCTTGTTTTTCTAAATATGTATGTGTTAGAAGCAGACTATGAGTAACTGACATTGTGAGAACCAGGAATGTCAAGCTCTACATAAAATCATATAATCTTTCAGTAACCAACCAGACTTATCTTCTCCTATAGTGGGTCTGAAGGCAGGGATGTCTTGAGTAAAATTTGTCCATAGTGGCATGGCATATGCCCTGGTTCCAACATGATTGGACTTCAGGGCCCACACACAATGAATTATCCATGTTCAACATCACCTGAGAGTGAACTGCTAAAGTAAAGAGAAAACAAATTGGGCTCAAGTGAAGTCAAACAACCTTACAGATCTTTCGGACGGGTCTAATCCATAAGCCAAGGTCTCTTTCTCAGCCTTTAAAGCTGTTCACCCTACAGGTACTCTACCTATTTACCCATCTGCAAGATGAAAGTGGTGAACACCCCATAGGCTTTTCCAGGTTTTAATGCTATAGAAGTTTCTTTCTCTAGCTTCTTTTCTTTTCTTTTTTTAAATTTTTATTAGGCCTCTCAAATTCAGATGTGGCCTCTTGTTTGAAGTCACTGTCTTTTGTAATCACTACCAGCAAAATGACTTTGTCATGCCTGCTTCACATAATGAGAGGTAAGGAAGCAGTTTATGTACACCTGAAAGAAGACTGAATCCCAAATGCAGTACCTCTGACATGCTTTTCCCTAGAACCCATAACAGGGATCTAGAGACCACAGACAGGATATCTGGGCACAGAGCTTTTCTGTAAGACAGATCATAGGACAGGGGAGACAAGTATTCCACTTGTCTTCCCTGTCTTATTCTAGACATTAGCATGTGAGTTGAGTGATTCAGACATACCCTCACCTTGGCTGGGCACCAGTACGTTCTTAGGGGAATATTGGACTGTGTGTTCCTTTTGGCACTTTTGGGCTTCAACAATCTATGACTCTAGGTTGGCTTCATCATTTCTGGACTCTTTCATTCTAGCTCCATGGGATATATAATAGTAACACTTCTAAGGGCTTGCCCATTAGCCTGATGCATGAGTCCTCACAGCCAGGGGGAAAGGTTCACCCTTTAGGTAATACTTTTGGCAACTTTGAGCCAAAGATTTAAAGCAGGCTTATCACAGACTGCCTGTGGAGGGGAAAACCTGTCTTACTCCAAGGAATCTGAACTGAGATAATGAGGACATTTTCAGCAAGTCATTGTCTCCAAAACCATCAAATCACATCCTTCTGGTTAGAAAAACAAGGTCTTCTGTTTTGTCTTTATTTACAAAATCAGCTACCTATATCTAAATGGTGTAAGGACAAGCACAAATTAAAATTAATTGGCTTCATTCTCCCTGCTGAAAACAAGGAAAGATACTTCTCCCCAGAACTCGCTTTTCTAGAGCAGGGGTCGGCAAATTCATTAGTCAACAGAGCCAAATATCAACAGTACAACGATTGAAATTTCTTTTGAGAGCCAAATTTTTTAAACTTAAACTTCTTTTAACACCATTTCTTCAAAATAGACTCACCCAGGCTATGGTATTTTGTGGAAGAGCCACACTCAAGGGGCGAAAGAGCAGCATGTGGCTTGCGAGCCACAGTTTGCCAATTACTGATCTAGAGCATTTACTTTAGAAAAGATTTAATTCTAAAGTTCTTTTTCTGTCTCTGAAATGTGTGTGTGTGTGTGTGTGTGTGTGTGTGTGTGTGTGTGTGTGTGCGCGCGCGCGCGCGCACGCGCGCTTTTGTTTTTTTTGTTTTTTTGGGTTTTTTTAGAAGCTAAATAAGCTTGAGTCTCAGACCCAGGACCCTAAGCATGATTAGGCATGGTCATGTCCATGAAAACTCTACTTTACACCTTATGCTTGCTACACAAAAGAGATCAAATAACTTATTCAAAGTGTCTAGAAGAAAGCTTGACACTTACTGTACTTAGTCCTTGGGCTCTGAAAGGCTTGTTAGAAAATTCAGTTTGTGGATCTGCATAGCTGAGAACCAGACCCTAAACTCTAATGACTTCTGCCAAGGCCCAGTCACCCCAAGGAACCCAAAGAAACAGCCTGTTCATGACCATGACACTAACACATTGAAATTAAGAAAAATGAAGACTTAAGACCCAATTGACCTAATTAATCAGATTATGCTTAGAAAGCTCTATTTTTTTCATATTTAATGAAATCACAGAAAAATTCCTTAAATCTGTATTAGGACTGAGACAGTGAAAAAATATTTTCTATAAGTTGACATAGGTTTATTTTTTGTCCAAGACCTCGCAACAATTTTCTGGTTTCTCTCAAAGCCCCTGTCTCAGCCAGTATCAACCTATCCTCTTTCCAGAGAAATCCCAGTGAAGCAAAGACTAGTGTGGCCACAGAAAGTTTATTGTCCAACCAGAACACTTTAGGTAAGGGGAGCTATAAGTAAATATTCAAAGAAAGCAGGCATGAGTCCTGCCTATTCTTGGCAAAACAGATAAATGATTCTTTTATCTTCTGAGAAGTTAGTCTGAGCCATCCCCCAATTTGGGACAGTCCTTCTCTCTCATCTTTTGGTCAATATCCTTTTCCCAGTTCAGTAGATTTTATGAGATACAAATACAACAGGCAATACCATATTAAAGGGTCATTCTTCATTTCCATGCCTACTGTACAATGAATATATTAAATTATAATTTACCCCTGCCTGCTTCAAAAAGATTAAAGATGGTTTATGATGACTTAAAATTGAACAAGTTAGCATAAATTGCAAATAAGGAAAAATAATAACTAATATTTGTAGAGTGGTGACTCTGGGACAGGCACGGTGCCAGATACTTTATATACATTATCTCAGTTAAGCCTCCTAGCAATATTTTTCAGATAAGGAAAGTAGAGCATAAAGAAATTATGCCCCTCGCCCAAGGTCACATGGCTTTTAAATGTCAGCACCTGGATGTGTTTTAATACAGGGAAAGTGATGTGTTCTTTAATGAAAACTTCTATATTTGTTATCTTTATGTTCTGTTTCACTTTTATTAGTATATGAAACTGGATATGCTCTTATAAATAAGTCCTTTTTCACTTGAGATGAGAAAAGTTACTATGATTGAATAAGCAGTAAATCAGCATTTTACTTCTTTTACTAATACAATGGTCCATGGGATTTCTGTACTTAAAGGATTGTTAATGGTCTTTGGTTGTGCCTACATGATTTATGATGAAATGCCTCAAAATGTTTTTAAAAGAAATTCCATTAAAAATTTTTCTTCATTGGATAAGCTATCTTTAAGTTCTGGAAATCCCTCAAATTGCTTTCTTAAGGTTAAGAGCCATTTAAAAGTATACATACTCGATTTCAAAACTTTATACTATAACATAAATCGTATTCTTTTTGTTTTACCTGAAAGTAATTTTGTTGATATTCATAGCCTCAAAAAATGATGAATCTGCAGATTGTGTGTTTTTTCCTTCTGACACAACCAAATTCATCCACAATACTGAAGAAGGAAAGTCATTAACCCAAAGTAGAAAGGATGAAATGGGAAATGGGAAAGGTTAAATCATAAATAAACCATCCTTCCTTTTATCAAAGCACCTAACAGTCACATCAGAGATGTGCAGACTCAAGAGCTGTCCCAGCTGTCAAAAAAAATGACCATTTTTTCCAAATCCCAATCTCCTAAAGTGTCATCTCATCCATAAATATCCCTGACCGCCAATAACCTCTAACCCCACTCCTGAAGCCCAGTAAGGTAAAGGTGATTGTTTTCTCTTTCCTTTACCTCCACAAGAGTTGATCTGCCCCGCGGATGTGTAATAACCTTATTCCAAATGTCATCTGAGCTAATGAGAAATTGATCTTGAACTACTTTAATCCTCTTTACCTCAACATGGTCTGATCAAATTGAGCATTTTAAAAAAGGAAAGTGGACTGGAACAAAAACAACACCAATCATACATCTCTCCTACATTTTTATCTTAGTCTCAGGAAAGGATATGCTGATGATTCAGACTTCCTGTTTTTAAAGATGAAGTTGACTGGTGATAGATGCAGTAATGCCCCCCTAAATTGTGATTAGGCTGGCAAAGCACTTTTTGGAAGAAAGTTGGAAGAATGAATTGGGTCTCAGGAGATTAAAGGATGGATTTGGTTGACCTCTGAGGCCTATCACATGACTGCAGTGTAGTCCTTCATAGTCCAGTCCCATTCTCTGCCCAGCTATCTCAAAACTGGCCTCATTCCTTTGTCCCTTCCCACTACTGTTGAGTGAGAAACTGGGGTTTACTTCTTTCTGACTTAATTTTTTAATGACTGTTCATGGAAGACACAGTGATTATTTGTTCAATTGCTTGTCCTTACTTAGAAAACCCAGGTTTATTAGACAGTGAAACCTAAAGCATTTATAGCCATGATGTGCTGACCAGTTAAAATCTGTATTTTTTTCTATGTATTCAAAGAAGGAGGTGGTTAATCAAAATATATTCAACATCTAAACATATGCAGTGAGGGATTTCATTTTACCTTGCCTCAAGGTATGATCATCTCAATAGTAATATTGAGAGTAATATCTTCCTATAGACATTTAGGATCTTCTGCTTTATCCTCAAGTTTAAGCCCTGAACCTAACTGTTCCCTATACCTGGGCTCCTGAGCATTAAAGAGAAAGAATCAACATGATATAGAAAAATGTTAGTTACATGCAAACAAATGGTTAGAGTAAGATGGAACTTGGAGACATTGTAGAAAATAGGTCTAGGCAAAGTACCAAAAATTAGGTATAGCGGTATAATGGCAGATTCAGAAATTACCGAAAAATCGGTACAGCGGTCTGGTAGGTTAAGTACCTAGAGTCCTGTCCTGCCAATGTATTGTGAGGAGGTGCTATAATGATTCATATGGAAGTCCTCTGGTTCCAGGGACAGAGAAGACATGGAGTCCAGCTTTGCATTACTTTTCTGAGCCTTAGTTACCCCATTAATAAGTGAGATAGACTGTACAATAACAGCCAGTATTCACTAAGTGCTACCTGTTGTGCCCAGATCTAAGTCCTTATTGGTATTGTCACCATTAAGCTTTATAAACAACACCATGAGGTTGCTCTTATCACTTACCCATCCTATGATGAGGACAACAAAAACAAGATAAATTAAACAATTATCCCAGGTCACACAGCCAGTAAATGGGAAACTTAGGGCTATAACGCAGGTGATCTAACCCCATGAATGGGCTTTTGAACTCTACACTCAGTGGTTCTTTCTAGCATGGTCAACCTTAAAGTCTAAAAAGCACACTATACTGTTATTTTTAAATCTTGAAATGATTTATTTTACATCTCCTAATATCACCAGCTAAGCATTATTTGCCTGCTGGTACTAATTCTTATTCTGCCCTGCCAACTTCTTCCACTTGGTTGAGTCCTGCTCACTCACTAAATCTATGCTTGGGGTCCCTCTCCTCAGATAATCCATGAGCATACATTCATTGAAACCCACCATCACCTCAGAACCTGAAGAAATCAATTTGGCACCAGGAAAGCTTTATACCCCCAAAGCCTGAAAACCTTTCAAAGAGAATGAGCCTCTCACACTAGTCCTGTAAAGCCTGAACATTTTCCCCCCTATAGTTCAAACATTCAAAACTTTTTTTTTCCAGCCTAAATTGCCTCTCACCCTAAGGCAAGAACAAGATTAGTCAAAGAGCTAATTATGCAGATTTTTCTATTAGTTTTCTTCAACCTAACAGATTCTGAAAGCACTTGCCTATCTCCTACAGAGAAAACATTGATTTTTGTGGTTAGGCACCCACTGGGCAGAAATTTAGGATCAAGCCCCACTGTGTTACATTGAGAATTGAATAATAATGCTGGCTAGAGTGGCCATTGCTTAGTTCCAATCCAGGGCTGTCTGTTGCTGTTTTATTATAATCATGCCGCTACCTACCCCCATAGCCTTTGACCTACCAGCAGGATCAGAGTATGCTAGTAATAAAGCAGAATCCTCCCTGGATTATTTGGCTTTCTTTCTATTTGTTGGTGGAGAGATGGGCTGGGAAACCATTTGAGTGAGTTGGAATGTTTTTACATATAATTGTAATGCAGCAACAACCCAAGGATCTGCTTCTTTTTAGTGTTAAACAGATTTTAAATTCTCAGTATGTGTTTTACAGTTAGCAGACTCAAATTTGAAAGACCACTTTATACTCAAAAGCTAAATTGTACAAATAAAAGAATAACATTCAAAAGAGAAAAAAGAAGGAATTCAAGACCAGCAATGCAGCCAAGGTCACTATGAATGTGCTTTTCACTCATCAGCTGAGTCTCCGGTTCCCATGACCCATAGCTTTATGGATGCCTTGGTGATAGCCCATTCTCTGCTAGTTACATAATTCTGACCGAATCACTTACTTGCCTGAATTCTATTTATTTATTAAAAATTAGAGAGGTGACTTAAATGATCCCAAAACATGTTCCAAGATTTTTGTATCCTTTCCAATTGGTTGTCTAAAAACAGAGGCTTTGATCAATGCAGATCTGTGTTTGAATCTTGGCCTCAACATGTAATAGCTATGTGACTCGAGCAAACACAATGTCACTTAGTCTTAGAGTTTTCATCTGTGAGATAGGCCTACTACACCTGCCCGATAGGGTATTGTAAGGAATGAAGTAGATAATCCACATAAATTTTCCAATACAGTGGTTCTAACTGGTAGCCATTTTGCCCCCACCAGGGGATATTCAATAATGGCTAAAGATACTTTGGGTTGTCACAAATAAGGAGTGCTATTGGTATATAGTAAGCAGAGGCGAGGGATGCTGCTCAAGATCCTACATACACAAACCAGCATCACACACAATTGTGAAAACTGGAAATCCGTGGACATAACATCTGGCTCACTGTAAGCTCTCAGTAAGTTGTGGTGATAGTGGTTCTGTTGGCCCCACAGACCATCCAATTGGAAAGGGTACAAAAATCTTAGAGCGTGTAAATACCCTATGAGGATACACTCTGCTTTTGGAGAAGGAGACAGCTTTTCTTTCATGGCTCTTTCCTGATCATATCAGAAAGGCTCTGAGCTTGGCATGAGGCTTGTGTCTTTACACCCAAGTTCTACAGACACCATCATAATGTGGATCCTGTATCCTAACTCCAAATTTAGCCAAATAACATAAGACCCTGGAATTTTCCGCTGTTCTCTCAACCAAATCAGAAAAGACTCCAAACTTAATTAATTTGCATTAAAATTCATCCCTTTTCCAAATTAATAATCTACTGTAGGTCAACCATAAATCATTTACTCCAAAAAGTCCTATCCAGTAATTACTCCTTTCTGATTCAATGCACTAATTTAGATTATAATTATTAGTCACACTTACAGCTTTTATTTAGACTCCAACTGCAGCCAACACAAAACAAATGTTTGGGATCTTTATAAGCACTTTCTCTCTTTAACTGATGGGCTTTTTTTTTTTTTTTGCATTAAATAGATCATTATGTAAAAGTTGAGTTTGCTTGACATCACACAAATTATAAAAATGAACAACCTGGCAGTTATCCACACACACAGTTCCATAACTTCCATGGACCTAGCAAGCCAGGAGAAAGTATTTGAAGTGTAATAAAAGGTCCACTGGCCCTAGTTTATCTCTCCAAAGTGTCCCAAAAGCACCCTGAAGGTGTTGTGTGTTTACCTCTGGTTTACTGTTAGTGTACTTCTTTCCCACTAGTCTTCAAGCTACTGGAAGAAGAATAGCATAGTGATAAGAATAGTGA
Organism: Pipistrellus hanaki; assembly: GCF_964339955.1. Lineage (NCBI taxonomy): Eukaryota > Metazoa > Chordata > Mammalia > Chiroptera > Vespertilionidae > Pipistrellus > Pipistrellus hanaki. The sequence continues at coordinate 31,679,244 of NC_140516.1, read as the reverse complement.
ACTTTGAAGTCAGGTTTCATGGAATCATACACCCCTTCTAATCAATTTATCTACTAGCAGTCCTTCTTTAAGACTCAATTTCTTGAAAGAGGGTTGGGAGAGGTGAAGGAGGGGAGAGTAGAAGGGGATAAATGGTGATGGAAGGATACTTGACCTGGAGTAATGAACACACAATATAATACAATACATTATACAGAAGATGTATTAAAGAATTATATGCCTGAACCTATATAATTTCATTAAACAATGTCATCCTAAGAAATTCAATAAAAAAATACAATTTTTTGTCTGAAAATTGTATATTATATGAATAGTAGCTACATCACGGAGTTGTGATGAGAGTAAAATAAAATAATACCTAGGACTAGCAAGAGCTTAATAAAAATTGGCCATTACTATGCCATTATAAGGGTAAAAACTATATCTCTTCTATTCACCACTGTAGACTTTGTCCCAGTACATTGTTTGCAGAGATTATGGGCTCAATAAATAGTTGTTAAATGACTGAATGTGGATTATTGACCAGCAGGGTGACCTTGGGCATCTTATTCAACCTCTTTGAACCTCAACATATTAGTTTACATGGGAAGAAGTTTTTTTGAAAGTTAAATAAGATCATGTTTGTGTCAATGCTTAACACAAAGCATGTGTTTAATAAATGTTTGTTACACTGGGTACAGTTTATAGTTGTTAATAAACAACGGGGAACTAGGGATTCACCAAAAGAGAAAAGGATGTGATCATGAAGATTAGAAAGTACAAGAGCCATATAGTTGGTACAAAAAGTGAGCTAAACGGTGGTTCCAGGAAATGTTCATGTCCTCATCCCTGAAACCTATGATTATTACCTAATATTGAAGCATCCATCCTATATAAAAACTGCTGTTTGAAATTTTAACCCTGCTATTTTGGCTTCTGTAGACGCTTGCTTGCTTAAATAATAAGGACAATAAGACTACTCCCACTCCAGAGAGGCCGTGGACTATCACCCAGACAGAGTTGTCGGTGCTGACACCAGGCCAGGCCTTGAGATATGGTTTCATGGCCCCTTCCCAGCACATAGGCCTTCTTTCCCAGAAGGCCTGGAAGCCTCATTCCAAATTTGGGAGAAAAAAGAGCTAGGAAAAGTATCAATAAAAAAGGTTTCCTCCATGTGGGATGGGCCCAGAATTTGAAAGGCACATTTTTCTCTGGCCCTGCCCTTAATAAAATGTAACTCCCTTTCTCTAAGCATGGCTTGTTTTTTTTTTTTCCTGGTCTTCTGTAACAATATGGGGGGGAAAAAATGATTAAGTTAAAGATCTTGAGAGAAGAACATCTCTTGAATTATTTGGGTCAACCTTAAGTGCAATCACATGTATCCTCAAGAGAGAGAGGCAGAGACTAGATACCCAGAGAAAGGGATCTGAAGGGGAGGCAGAGATTGCAGTGATGCAGCTGGCAAGGCTTAACCAGCTAGCTCCACACAGGAAGGGGGAGTCCGGGAAGGATGGGGTTCTCTATCAACTAAAGCAGTCAGGTTAGATCTAAAGCAGCCCTGGCCTAAGGGGCAATTGAACATCTCTGGCCAAGGACAGCTAAAAGGAAGCCGAACGCAGGGAGGTCTAAAATAACTCCAACCTGAACAAGCCAAAGACCACAAAGGACGGCCTACAGCCCCGGGAACGAGAGGGGCAGAGAACCCTCTCACAAAGCCTCCGGAGAGCGTGCAAACTCTCCTCCTCCCCCCATCCTGATTCCTGGATTCTGGCCTCCAGAACTTTGAGAGAATACATTTCTCCTGTTTTAGGCCACCAAGGTTGGGGCAATTCGTTATGGCAGCCCCGGGAAACAATTACAGCATGCAAATGACTAAATAATTATAATTTATGCTAAGTGTCAAAAATGAAAAGTACAGGATGACCTACTTCTCACTGAGTGTAGTGGGGTGGGGAACAGGGGGATAATATCACTATAGACTCAAAGTGTGGAATTTTCGGTGACTATTCACAGAGCGTGCACACCCAGAAAAATGCCCTAGCAAACACATATTCCAAATTTAAAATTATATCCATATGTAGATAAATAGGAAGATTTAAACTGTTAGTGAATATATTTAACTATGAATAGATGAATCACTTAAAGTTAATTGAACTAAAGAACCTACTTTTTTTAGTTCTTTCCACATACACAACTTTATATGCTGCTTTTTGAAACCGATGCTGATTCAATTTTAATTCTACATTAAAATTTCTGGTAACAACGTCCGAAATTTCGGGGCTTTTTTTTTTTTATACTTATATTAATTATTGCTAAGAAGAGATATACTGCTGTCATCGTGCTAGTTTATATTTTAATCTCCTCAAAACTCTTCCTGAAATCCAAAGGGACAAACCGGATAGTTTTCTTCTAAATCTATCAATAGCAGCATCCACACCACCAGCTGAGGGGATATTGTGTGAACCCTGGAGTCTGACTGAGGGTGTCCAACCCCCCAAGCAGCAGGCACATCACAGAGTGGAAAGGGACAGCCAACATCAGCAGCAAGATGCAGAAACAAAACAAAACAAAATACCAAGTGAAGAGCATTCTCTGAACAGAACCCAAAGTTGAAGGATCTGAGACTGTAGCACAATTGGGATGAATTCTGAGTCTTCAAGTAAGTTTAAAATATACTTTTCGTGGACATGGAATACGAATAAAAAATAAATAAAAATAAAATAAAAAACCAAACAAGGTTTTGCTGCTCTGAGGAGCCCTTGGGAAAATGAGAATATACATACAGTGCTCCCTTCCAGAGGGACAGGCCTCTCCCTAAGGAAAGACCACTGGCAACAGTAACCAAGGCGGTAAGGTGACCAGACGTCCCACTTTTGGCGGGACAGTCCCAATTTGTAACAATTTGTCCCGCGTCTCACGGGGTTTAAAAAAAAATAAATAAAATCGGGACCTTTTTAAAACGCCAGAGGACGCAGGACAAATTGTTAAAAATCAGAACTGTCCCGCCAGCAAGCCCCAGGTCCCTAGGAAAGGACAATTGCAGGTGGGACCTTACCTAAAAGTGTATGGTGATCTCTCCTTCCCTAGCATATCACTCACTGGTCCTGCTGTGTGGATCCCCTGATGTTTCCTCAGTTGTATTTCAGTTCCAGCCCCAGAAAAGCAACAAAACCAGACCAGTGACCACAACGGCTGACCTCAGGACCAGCTGCACTGAATAATGACCCCTCCCCCCCGACCCCCACTTGCCCTGACGCCAACCAACCAATCAGTGGAGACCACACCCTAACAGGACACACCTGGAAAACAACTAAATATTCTGTTTAAACCTCTCTCTGGAACGTCTCCTAAAATCTCCACCCTTAAACCCCTTAGGACAGAGCACCCAGGGCGCTCTCCCTCGGGGCAAATATTACTTATGAATGTTGATACCAAAAAAATCTGAAATAAAATACTAGCAAAGAGAATTCAAAATTACAATACACATTTAAAAAGACACATCATAACCAAGTGGGATTCATTTCAGTCTCTTCCTTTGTGAGCCAATCCCATAGATCGCTTCTAGCTATTAAACTGTATATTTCCAACTTCGTTATTTAAAGAAAACTAAGGAACATTGTAAGAAAAGCAACACAAGAAAAAAAGGAAAAGAGAAAAGAGAATCAGCTTGATTATCAAAGAATTGTACACTTGAAACCTATGTAATTAGCCTATGTCACCCCAATACATTTTTAAAAAAAATATATTTAGATTGGAATTTCAAGGCAAAAGGATAATTGTCCGTGAAAGTGTTTTATCTATTTCCAAAACCACCTGAGATTAAAAAAAATAATAAAAAATAAAAAAGTGGGCTTCCTCACGCTTGGAGAACCAGGGAAGAGCTGAATTCTAAGTCTGGCGATTTTTTCCTATAGACTTCAGTTAAGCTCTGGGTGCAGCTATTGCTGGTGGAAACGATATCCTTCCATGGATTCACAGGAAAAATATTTTGGGGACCCACGTGTATGAGAATGAGGTGGAGTGGAGGGATTTACTGGAGCTGGGGCAAGCACAAAGGACTGTCCCCTGGTGCCCAGTGTCTCTCCACGACCAGATTTAGTTCCATCTGACTTTGGAGGAAGCCTAGCTTTGTCTTCACCAAGCCAAGAAGAGCCAGAGTCCAGAGACGGGGTGTCATTACCCGGCATCCGAAGTTGCCATAGGTCACTTTAGTCCATGTCAAAGCTTAGTCCAGCTCAGTTTCCGTCCCCCTCTAGCTAGCTCAGTCTCTGTTCCTGGCTGCTGCACCCAGGCCTGCTCTGGGAGCCCAGGAGCCCACTGGGAGTCCACACTTGAGCCTGTGCTGTTGCCTGGCCCGCAGGAACAAATGGGTGTGTGCTACCAAGACAGGCCTTTGTTAAGCTTTGAGTATATTACCTCTGGGGAACTGAGAGTGGGTTCTCTCTTCTCTTCGTTGGAAGGGGTATTAGTTATGCACACTAGTTGAAGAGGTAGACTAATCAAGATACAATTAATAATTGTAACGACTATCATTTGCTGAGAACTGACTATGCATTAGGCTTTATGCTAAGTATTTTTATGCATTAGCACATTTAAATCCTTACCACTCGATCACATAGGTAGTACTATAATGTAAGGAAACAGGCCTTGGGCAGTTCCATAAAAGTTATTCAAAATTACACAGCTCATAGGCAGTAGAGTTAAAACACTGATTTTAGAGCTTAGTTACAACTTCATACTATACTTCAGGGCCTGTGTAAAGTAGACAAAGTGCTTCCATCATTCTACAGGAAATTTTAAAGCTGGGAATATGAAGGAGTTTGAATCATTTTTTATAGATAGTATAATAACCAGGAAAGGAAATTCATTGATTTGTTTGATACTTTTGCTATTTAATCACTTTATCTTAAACTTGTAAAAAAAAAAAAAAAAAAAAAAAAAAAAAAAAAAAAGTTTCTTGCCTTGCTCAGACATGTTCCCAAGTTTTTGAGGTTTGATATAAATTCAAGAAAATAGAAAGAAAATTCAAAGGGCCATTATTGTTTTCAGGCCAAATTATGTCCTCATTCAGAGGAACTATTGAAATTAAATATTAAAATATTAAAGTTCTTTTTCTCTGCCATCTGCTTTTTGAAAGATGAGTCTTCAGAGAATATGGAATATCTGGTTAAGTTGTTTCTTCTAGAAAGTATTGGGAGTGATTGGAGTGGTTTTAAGCCCAAGAGATAGCATTGCCCTGAGGTGAGTGTCCTAAAATTATTCCAATGATTTACTATGCTTTATGTCCAACATCCTAATATCAAGTTAAATTAATGGGATAAGATAAAATGGAAGAATCTGTCTCTATATTCAGAGAGTATATACCTGTTTTTGTGTGTAATAGATATTATGCCTCAATATCACTTTACTTCAGCCAATAACTCAACAATAACGTTATGCCAGTTGAGATGACAATAAATGGCAGACCTTGGTATATTTCATGCTGCATTGGTGCATTGATTCAGCCAGCTAATGATCCTGGCTTCCCAACCTACTTCTTTTATTAATGAATTTGAATTTACAGACCACCTCTTTCTGCTAAATCACAGAGCAGCTCCTGTGACTCATAATATGTTGTAACTTCACACCTAAATCAGTCACAGGTATAGGCATTCAGAATTTGCAAACTAATCCTCAACTTTGTTAGTATTAACATCTTTTTTTTTTCTGAAAGATGGACTATTTAGTTAGAGCCTTTCTCTTGTATCTCTTTCCAAATACTCAAGGCAATTCTAATTCATTTTCTAAAGTCTGTTTTTCTCATCAGACTGTAAACCACAGGGAAGAAGGAATCAAATCTTATTCATGGACTGGAGCACAGGGCCTAGTGCACAGTAGGTGCTTAATAAATACTTGATGCCATTCTTACCATTATGTGATCATAAAAAATGCCATGCTGGAAGTGCATCTGTGATCTGACTATCCTATCAACAACCATTTATTTATAGCCTACCATGGACCAGCTACAAATTTAGAAGGAGTAATGACACAGTTGCAATAACTATAATCAAGATGACTAATGCAGGTACTATGAAAAAAAGTGCAAAAAAATGGTGCTATGGGAATTCAAAAGAGGTGGAAATCTGGACAGGAGAAAGAATTCAATTTTGTTGGAATCTGGAAGGAGAAGGTGGCATTTAGATGGTTAGAAATTTTAAGAAGATGGAAAGAAAAGAAGCAAACCAGAAGGAGGAGCAGGAACAAAGCCGGAAAGTGCAGTATCTTTGCAGGTTTACACTGAGCACAATTTGTATGTGGAGAACAATGATAAGAGTGTGGGAGTTCATTGGAGCTATCTGTGGAGGCCTCTCATGTCAGGGCAAGAAGGGAGGAGCTGGTGCTTAGTTCAGAGGCACATAGGATCCTGCATGACGATGGCCGGTCTTTGACCATCATCATCCCCAAAGTTCCATTTTACCTAGATGGCCCTGATTTCCCTTGAAATGCTCCTTTCTGGAACAGTATTTTTTTCTAAAACCAGGCACCTCTATTCCCTACATTGCCCCAGTGGCATCTTCATTGCCTTTCTTTTCTCTGTTTTCAAACTCATCAATAATTCTCAAATACTGGATGTTTCACATGAACTGTGAAGTGACTCCTGTTGTTGTTTTTCTCGTGTGTCTGTGCTAGTGGTTTGGAGCTAGAGCCTTATAGAGCTGGGTTTCATTTAATTCTCACAGCAAGATAATCACTCATTCCCATTTTGGAGATTTGAAAAGTGAGGTCAGACAGCCGATTAAAGTCAAAGATGGATTCAGTCAAGGGTATCTGACTCCAAAGCTGGTCTCGCCACTATACCATAGTCTCTTGAATAGTTCATTTCCTAACAGCTTCCTGTTAAAATGTGGTGGCCTGTCATTGGTTTTCAACGTTCCTACAATTAGCTTCCCACATGAATGGGGTTTATTTGATTACATAAGAAGAGAAAAGAATAACTGCAAATAAACTGACTTATTCTGCCTGAGCACAAAGGATGCCACATGGGCTCTGCTCTTCACAATGTCAAATACTATTTTTAAGTTTGGGCAACTTTCCAAATCTGAAATGCTGCCTTTATTTTCCCCAAACTGAATAAAATAACAACTGCCCTGCTTCCAACAAAAATAGAATGACAGGATTTTGTTTGCTTCTGGTTTTTCTTTTTTCCAGATTACATCAGAAAACACAGAGGGAAACAATATTCTCAGAGCATATTAGGCAGCAATGCTAGATAATACATTTCTGAGAAGTGTGAAAACATAGCCCTGGTAAATACATATATATTGATTTGGTTGATTTATTCATTCCTTTGTACTAGCAACACAAAAGGCTATCTATGAAATGTAATAACTGATTTGAACATAATATCTGGTTTGATGTATTCTCTCCATCTCTGAAATTATAGAGAAATCTAATACTGAAATAAAGTTTTACTTTGGGAACCAGTTATTTATTATTATTAGGAAAATGCTCTCAGCTGAAAAAAAGGAGTTGCTGCTCAGTTTGAATCACAATACAAAATCCCAATATTTTCTATTTTAAAGGCAGTGTATTTGTCATAAGGTAGTTTGGGGAATTGAGAATTCTGAAGGCCAAGTGTTATTTTTGGTCACTGATGACAGAACACACAGGGTTCACATTATGGTGGATCAGGGACACACAGACATTCATTTGGAGAAAAAAATAATGGTAAATTTTTTCGAAAGAATTCTTCAGAGAGGGTAAGAGATTTGCTATTATATCAGAGCCTGGAATCACAACATCCATGGGAAATAATAACAAATGATTGATATGATTTGCCAGTGGTGGGGGGGAGCAGAATGTGCCACTTTTGCAGGTGGATTATTTTGAGCAGAAAGGAATCAAGACCTAGCAGACTTTAAAAAAGTTTTTTTTACCTCTTCCTCAGCTACCTAAAAGAATTCAGATAGGGGAGGCTGGCTCAGAAAGAAAGTTAATACCAGAGATCGTGTGTGTGTGTGTGTGTGTGTGTGTGTGTGTGTGTATGTGTGTGTGTGTGTTTATTTTATTTTATTTTTTTACTGATTGTGGAGAGAAAGGGAGATGGAAAGAGAAATAGAAACATCAGTGATGAGAGAGAATCAATGATTGACTGCCTCCTGCATGCTCCCTACTGGGGATCAAGCCCACATCCCTGGCATATGCCCTTGACTGGAATCGAACCTGGGACGCTTCAGTCCACAGGCCAACGCTCCATCCACTGAGCCAAACTGGAAAAGGAAACTGCCCATATTGGTGGGAATGTAGATTGGTACAGCCATTTTGGGGAACAGTATGGTGGTTTCTCAGATAATTAAATATAGAACTACCACATGATCCAAAAACCCAGTCCTGGGTATACATTTAAAAATATTGAATCAGTATCTCAAAGAGATATCTGTACTCTCATGTTCTTTGCAACATTATTCACAATAGCCAAGATATGGAAACAACCAGGATGTCTAAGTGTAGATGAATTTTTAAAGTAGATATGGTATATAGATGGTAGAGATAGAGTTAGCTGGAGAGAGAGAAAGAGGGGGGGAGTGCACATATGCAAGAGCACACTATTCTAGAATATTCAGTCATGAGAAAGGAGGAAATCCTGTTATTTACAACATGAAAGAAACTTGAGAGCATTATGCTAAATGAAGTAAGTCAGAGAAAGACAAATACTGAGTGATATTGCTTATTTTCAGAATCTTCAAAAGTCAAATTCATAGAAACTGAGTTGAATGGCGATTGCCAAGGCTGGGAGGTGGGGAAAATAAAAGGTGTTGATCAAAGGGTACAATCTTACAGTTATGAGATGAATAAATGCTGGGGACCTAATGTACAACATGGTGGCTATAGTTAACAATAGAGTTAACAATATCTGAAAGTTGCTAAGAGAGTAGATTGTAAATGTTTTCACACAAAAATGAAATGGTAATTATGTGAGAGGATGGAGGTGCAAACAAATTTACTGTGCAATTATCTTGCAATATATGTGTATCAAATTATCATGGTGTGCATCTTACACTTATACAATGTCATATGTTTCTCAACATAGCCAGGAGAAAAAATACCCTCTTCTGTCAGTATCATGAGTGGCTCTTTTAACGAATCTTTTTTAAAATGTTGGGGGAATATTATGTGCTCATTCAGGAGATAATTTGAAATTATTTAGTGAAAATTTGTGTGTCTATATTCTGGGACTGGGAATATTCTCCAAAAAATAAAACACACATGTACACAAAGAGACATGTGTGAAAATGTTTACCAATTGCAAATAAAAACCAAATCTAAATGGTAGGGATAACTAATGTTAAATGTAAAGAAGTCTAAGAATAAGAATGTTTATCAAAATGACATTTATGTAAGTTGAATGGCATAAGAATGGGTGCTACTTAACTTACGATGGGAAGAGTTAAAATTTGGGACCAAAGATGAATAATAAATGTAAAGGAAATAAAAATAGAAATAGAAATGGATGTAGATAACTTTCTACAAACTCAGAATTACAAGTAATTCCATTTTGAACATCTGATGTCTTTTTTTTTAATTAAGTGTAACCACTAAAAAAATATACAAATACAGAATCATCTGCTTAGAAGCTGCTGGTGCCAGTCCCATGAGGGCAGGCTTGCCATAAGTGACCGAAAAGCATAGCCAGCATTTCCTTGCCCTATTCCCCATGCCAAGTCCCCTCATTAAAGCATTTAATATTTTTACTCGTTTAGGACATAATGAGAGGGAGATGTTCTCAATTCCTGAGCCACAAACTTGAACTAAAATAGTAATCTGACAATCATAAAAATGTAATGCCGCGGCCAAGCACTTAGTAAAATAAGCCCAGGATAAACGCCATCAAATAAATGAATCCAACTCGGTTGGCCATCCAATGTTATTGAAGCCTCTAATTCTAGAGGAAAATATTTGAAATGTCAACCTCAGAATCACCCATCCAAACATTTAATTTTCTACCAAAACTTTGGAGTGTTCATGCAGATGGAACACCAGCCAATTTTATGATTACGATGGGGGGTGGGGGTGGGGGGGGGGGAATTGGACAAATAAAGTGTTCATTTCCAAAAGCCAGAAAGCAGGCATATTTACTAGTAAGCCTTCCTCTTTACTTTACAGCGTGCAGCTGCAAAACATCTCTGCTTCTGCTCACCAGGACACACATAACCAGAAAGGAAGCGGGAAAATAGACTCAGGGGTTTTACCATCTTTTTTTTTTTGTCTTCTCTGTCCCTATTCACCTTTATTTATTCCAGGAAAACTTTCTGACCTTCTCTTGTCCAAAATGTGCCTTCTGGCTATTCTTTTCATTTGGCTTATTTGAAATCCGTGTCTGGCCTGTTCTTGCACAGGATTGCATAGAAACCTTAGACTCTGCACTTGGCCTATACAAGTGCTCATGGTCCTGCATGCCCCTAAAATAGATAACTCTACCATGAATGCTTTTCAAAATCTACTGCATCCCAAGTCCATAACCTAATCTCCACTGCCCGCCATCTGGCCTAAACAAACTGGCCGACAATTCTATTTTTCTGTGTGGCAGCACTTAGGTGTCTAAGTTATTATTTTTTAGTATGAAACATGAAGATTTAGGATTTAAAGAACTTGCAGTTGAGACCATGTGGGCACATTTTTCTCTACAAGAATCCCCTACTCATGCTAGACAGGGAGAAAAGAGAGGATTCAAGGACATTCTTCTGTTCAAATTATTAGACTGAGCCTGAGACACACCATAAGTGAAAAGTAATTGGAAACTCTCCCTGGCCTTGGTCTTAAGAGGAAATAAGCCAGTGACAATGAAGCCTATGTGTGCACACACAAGCATCCCTCTCTTTCTCCCCTAATGTGGCCACCTCAGAGGAGTGGGGCGGTGAGAGGCTGGAACTGCAGATGGTGGGGGGAAGAGATGTGGATTGAACCCTACTGCTGCTTTTGCTAGCTCCCTATTCAAATTATGCCCTAGGACCGACTTCTCTCATGAGTAGAAATATGAGCACCCACCCTCCCAGAGAAACCACTGTCATAGCTACCATGGTCATAGCTACCATGACCTATACATCCTGTGCCATAGGAAGCATGCTCAGACCTGTGAGCAACCTTCTACTTTGGTGCCTGTGTAGCAGAATGAAGAGGTTTAAGACCTAGTTGCCATCCTTATCTTTACTTTCCCATCTATGTTTCCAATAAATGAGGTTTCTTTCTGGTGTGTGTTGGGGGTGTTTTTTTAGTACATTGGGTTAAAGGATGCTTGCATAAATTGAACCATGCAGGCAAGCTAGAGAGAAATAAAATGTGCTGCAAATTACTTATGTTAACCACAGAAGGCAATTACACAGCATGTGTGTACAGACAGCCTCAATTAACTAAGGTTGATCTTCACACACACTCCACTACCCGCAATCAGACAACCTGTTAGTCCTGCTCTGGGAAATGAACGTGACTCTCTGCTTTTAGGCAGTGTCCAGTTTACCTGGGGACTTGTTTTAATTTTAGATTACATAAAAGCCTACAACCCAACATTTTAGGATATGTGTTGTGTGCGTGTTTTCCTCCTCTCTTTTATAAAGGAAACATGGTGTTCTCTCATGAGAATGTGCTATACATGTGTTCAATAGAGGAGGGATCCTTACCCACAGACCTCTCCTCTCATTTCCTGGGCAAATTTGTGAGCAAGAAGATAATTCATAGCATTCATTCATTCATTCATTCATTCGCTTATTTGACACCATTTAGCAACGTAATATGTGGCTGGTTCTTTGCCCAGTTGCTAGGTGTACAGAGAGGAAAAGAACATAGAATGCTGTGGTTATGGGATTGCCTCTGTTTATAGTCCATCTGTTGGCAGGAGAAGCAACAATTTGTTTCTGATTATAATTTAATATCCTGCTGGATCACAGTGCTCTTACAAGTAAGTCAAAATTCGAGAATTTTGCATGTGTGCTGTTTTTGAGAAAAGGGTGTGCATACATTCAGGAAATGCAAGTGGCTTTTGAAAGAGCAAATCAGAGCATGCAAAATACTCCTGGTCACCTGTAAGCCTCCTCTGTTTGGCAGACCTCGCTCTGAAGCTCAGTCTGGAGTCTCCCTTCAGAAGGATGTGTGGCCCAGCCAACATGACTCAGTGGTTGAGCATCGACCTATGAACCAGGAGGTCACGGTTTGATTCCCAGTCACGGTACATGCCTGGGTTGTGGGCTCAGTCCCCAGTGTGGGGCTTGCAGGAGGCTGCCAATCCATGGTTTTCATCATTGATGTTTCTATCTCTTCCTCTCCGAAATCAATAAAAATATTTTTTTTTAAAAAGAAGAAGAATGATGTGTGATTATTTTTGGCCACAAGACTGTGAAAATGCTTTGCATTCAGATTGTTGTGTTATTTCCAAGGGATTTGGGAAGCCTGAGTTAGTAGGGTCAGCTTTCAAACTGCTGTTGGGGGACAATATTTTGAAAGAGCCATCCAGGAGAGCAAAGGCAAACCTTCCGAAATGTTGTGCAAATGCGCTTTCCGCCTCACGAGCTAATTACCTCCCACTCCTGGGAGCCCAGGAAGAGGGCTCCAAGTAAATATTTACTCCAGTGGGCCCGCTCTGGTCACTGGAAACCGCCAGTGCCTAAGCCAAGTGTGCACATTGCCAAGTTAGAAATAGATTTGCTCACAAGGCATTGAATTTTGTTTGCTTTTTTATGCAAAATCTAGCAAAACTTAAACCACAAGCAGGTGAGAAACACTAAAGCTGGCACTCGCTTCTGGGCATGGGCATGTGCTGGCTCCACAGCAGTCACTCCCCCAGTTGTTGGATAAATGCACACGACGAGAGCTGCGGAGCACCTGGGTTGCACCAGCCACAAGTGGCCACCACGCACATGGACTGTGGCTAGTTCTGAGATGTGCCAGATGTGCATGAACTCATACTGGATTTTGAAGATTTAACCCAAATATGTGAATGCAAAATAGCTCATTAACAATTTCTAGCCGGGACCGGTTTGGCTCAGTGGATAGAGCGTCGGCCTGCAGACTGAAAGGTCCCAGGTTCGATTCCGGGCAAGAGCATGTACCTTGGTTGCAGGCACGTACCCAGTGGGGGGGTGTGCAAGAGGCAGCTGATCGATGATTCTCTCTCATCATTGTTTCTAACTCTCTATCCCTCTCTCTTCCTCTCTGTGAAAAATCAATAAAATATATATTTTTTAAAAATTTCTATATTGATGACATTGTTGAAATGACATTTGTGATGTATTCTGAGTTAAATGGACTATGGTATCAAAATGTATTGCATCAATTTCTTCTCTCCCCCTTTTTTTAATCCGGCCACTAAAAAATGTAAGATAACATGTGTGACTTAAGTTATGTTTATGTTGGCCCTGGCTGGTGTGGCTTAGTTCAAGTTGAGTGTCATCCCATGCATGGAGAGGTCGCAAGCTCAGTTCCCAGTAGGATACATGTAGAAGGCAGCTGATCAATCTTTCTCTTTTTCCCTCTCCCTTTCTCTCTCTCTAAAATTAAAAACCAAAACAAAACAAAAACATTTCTTACAAAATATATGTTGGACAGAACCATGCTAGACTCTGGGAACTCAGTGGCAAAGACATATACTGGCCAATAAGTAACAGCCTATTTAATCCATGGGAGACACAAGTCAACGGGCAAATCAGGAGAGCATCTCTGGCCCCTCACAGGAGGGTTCCTAACCCTGGAAATGTTTCTCAGGTGAGTTAGCAGAATAATGCTCACCGCCCGCGCCCCCCCCCCCCATGATGTTTGAATCTAATCCTCAGAACCCTGCAGATATGTTACATTACATGGCAAAGGGGACTTTATAGGTATGATTAAATTAAATATTTTGAGTTGGGGGGGGGGGTTATCCAGGATTAAACAAGGACAAGGCCCACTGTAAACAAAAGGGTCCCTACAAGTGTAAGAGGACAGAAAAGAGATGTGACTACAGAAGAAGAAGTTGAGGTGTTGTGATATGAAGAAAACCCAATCCCCTGTTGCTGGCTTTGGAGATGGAGAAAAAGAATCAGGAGCCTGGGATGTGGGTGGCCTCTGGAAGCTGAAAAGGGTAGGGAAATGGATTCTCTAGAGTCTCTCCACAAAGGAACGCAGCCCTGCGGACACCTCGATTTTATTGTAATTTAGTGAAACCTATATTGCACTTTTTGAGGTACAGAACCGTAAGTTAATAAAACTGTGTTGTTTCAAGCCAGTCAGCTTGAGGTCATGTATTACAGCAGCAATAAGAAGCTAATACATGAGGCAGTGATACATCTAAGCTTAAAACTGAACAATTAATAGAGTGGTACAGGGGATGAGGGGACGGAGAGGAAGCGAGCAGCCATGGGAACTGTTACACCCACCTGCTGCTGATTTGCATCAAAACCCTCCCAGTTCCAGTAGCTGTGTGCAGATTGGCGCACAGTAGTTTTGTAGTGAATAACCCATGTCTGTCTTGGGGGTTCTCCTGTTTTTTTATGACCATCAGACACTCCAATGCTTCCCTTTTCTTTATCCCACACAAACAGTGAGGCCACACAGGCTTCCTGGCCGCTGATGGCTGTGCCTACCATTTGTCTTCGGGGTTTGTCGGGATACCTTGTCATCTTTTTATTGTAAATGCTGTCCGTGGGGTTTATAGTTGTCATGGTTTTATTTTATTGCCTAGTTGCTCTCTCTCTTTACAGGTGGAGTGGAGGTGATTAGAAAAGATTATACAATGATAAACCTCTGCTCCTACTGTCTCGTAGAATCCTTTGAGGCTTAAAAGTGAAGCAGCTTGGGCCATATTTTAAGTAAATGGCAAAACTGTGACAGAATCAGGTATGCCCGACTCCAAAGGCCATCTTCTTTCTACTCAGGTAATGCGGAAAGTCACCCAGTTCTGACTGCCATATTTCGAGACAGATACTGACAGAGCAAAGAATGATTAGAAGGGAACTGTCACATGTATCCATTCTATTTTGCAAAGAACTATTGAGTGCCTCCACATGTCTGGCTCTTTACTAGGGGCTAGAAATAATCATCACAAGGTGGTTGCCTTCATGAGGCTCACATTCTTCTGGAATATGAGAAACATGCCAATGTAATTAATGTGCCTGATGCCTGGTACTCCAGCCCAGGCCCGGATCTAGTGAGTTCTCATCACTAGACATTAGTAAAATCAACGCTGACATTAGTACGTTTTATTTACTTTGCAAGTCCTGATAAGCATCCTGCTAAATGCATTTACCTAAGGGCGCCCAAATTACCCACCTTCTTTGCCTACAGCCCCTTCAAGTCTTAAGAAGAACTGAAATAGTTCATTTAAAAACACAGCATGAATGCCCACTCCCTAAAACAAGCAGACAAGGTACCAAACTGATGGAAGCAATTAAATCCAAGGATTTATTTCTCCTGGGTCTGTTCAAAACTCTCCTTCCAGGCTGCAAGCTCTTTCAATATTAGGAGACCACTTTGTTATTCTTTCTGTCCTCTCTGGGACCTACATGGGTTGCTGGATGCACAACTAGTACTGAGTGTTGATTATTTGGTCTTCTAAAGTTTTGATTCTCCTAAAGGTGGTAACTTTAGACACTGACAAATAATGAGAGATTTTCAGGCACCTGTGCTTTGGTGCCCCAAGTCATCCTTATGCATAGCGTGTGTTAAAAACGTATGCTTTTCTTTGAGTCCTAGATCCACCCTTTACTAGCTATATTAGTATGGCAAATTTTCTTTCTTTTTTTAAATATACTTTTTATTGATTTTTTACAGAGAGGAAGGGAGAGGGATAGAGAGTTAGAAACATCAATGAGAGAGACTCTGATTCAGCTGCCTCCTGCACATCTCCTACTAGGGAAGTACCCAAAACTAAGGTACATGCCCTTGACTGGAATCGAGCCTGGGACCTTTCAGTTTGCAGGCCGATGCTCTATCTCCTGAGCCAAACCAGTTAGGGCAACGGCCAACTTTCTTAACCTCTCTGCGACTCTGTTTTCATGCACATAAAAGATATAAAAGAATAATAATAGTACCTTCCTCTTGGTGCTGAGAGAATTAAATGAGATAATATACAGAAAGTACACAGAACTTGTGCCTACCACATGAGAAGCAGTCAAAATTAAATATTATTATTAGTAATGATGATCTTGATTGATATTACAAAGGCTAGTCTGAATGGACTGTTGCTAATCCCTAAGGTGGTAGTTTTTAAAATTAAATCTCAGAGGCTAAATTCATGTGTTTATTTTTAGTTATTTTCTATGAATATATGATTTACAATTTATTCTTAAAATGTTACCACACCATTTAACCTACTGAAATCTGCCATGAGCCCCAGCAAGTGAGCTCTGCTAATTGTTGATAGGAAATTATATTATTAGTGCCTGGGAAATTCTACCTCTTGAAGAAGGAGTTTTGAAAAGCAGACTCACTTAAAACTCTGTGATGATTTATTTCATGTGTCAACTTGGAGGTGCTTTTTTGAGTTAGATTGACATTTCAATTGGTGAACTACAAGTAGCAAATTGCACTCCATAATGTGGATAGGCTGCATCCAATTATGTGAAGTCTTGAAACAGGACAAAAAGACCAGCAACCTGAGCAAGAGGGCATTCTCCAGCAGACTGTATTTGGACCTGTGTTGCACCATTGCCTCTCTGGGGTCTCCAGGCTGACAGCCCATCTGCAGATTTTGGACTTCCAGGCTTCCATAATTATGTGAGGCAATCCTCTCTCTCCATAAATAGATGATGGAAGGATGGATGGATGGATAGATAGATAGATAGATAGATAGGTAGATAGATACTAGTAGATAGCTAGATATAGATATAGATATTCTCATATTGGTTCTGTTTCTCTGGAGAACCCTCACTAATACAGTCTCTTAAGAAATTTTGATATCCATGTTTCCTTTAGAAAAATCCAGACATATAGCACCTATGCTATCCATGGCTTTGCCTGGAGGCAGGGTATTATAGTGAGTAGACTTAGGCTTTAAAGATAGATAGGAGTTTGAGTCCTTGTGCCATTTTCCAAATGCCTAACCTTGGGTAAGTCATTTCAACTTTCTCAACCTCAACTTCCTCATCTGGAAAGTGGAAATTAATGTGTTCACCCAGACAGTGTTTGCTAAGATTGGTCAATGCCTGGAAAGAAAGCTCCTGGTGTGTGCTAGACACTCAATAAATTATACTTAATATTATTAACTGGTAAAAATAGTATTTTCTACCTTCAAAGAGTTACAATTGCCACTATCTTGCCTAGGCCTCACTTGAGGTGGAAGAAGAGGACACTTCTTGAATCTCAAAGAAAATCCTGGCTTTTATTCGCTAATCAATATTCAGCCAAGGATGCCGGCCTATTTTTGTCATGTCCCTGCTGCAAACCTCAGGTAATCAACCTCATTGTTTGGATGAATTTCTCTCTACAAAGTTATTCTAACAAGATCATAATTAGGTGCAATTATCTCCAGAGACTGGATTGTAATCACTACAGAATGGAATTAAATTTCCATATTATAAAGAAATTTAGGAAGAGAGGCGTCTTGCCACCTTTGACAAACTATTCATTTGCTTGTCTTTTTGCACAATATTATTTAAAAAACTGTTTTTCCACCAAAATCCAATGGGGCAGCTCACAGGTTTTTCTTTCTCAATACTGGTTATTTCCTTGGATTGGACTCCTCACAAGGGAAGAATTTAGATTTATTGAGCACATGCTGAATTTCAGGCACTGTGATCAACATGTCACTCCTTTTATCTAGTTTTACTTTAACAGCACCTTCCTAACATTGGCATTAAGAACCCCACTTTGAAGATGCAGGCTCAGAGGACTGAGGTAAACTACCAGATGTCATCAACATTCAAATTCAGTTTTATCTTACTCTCAAGTTCACTGTTACCAATACCATACCACCTCCATCAGACCAGTAGCAATATATTATTTCTTCTAGAAGCTGCAAAGTCCCTGAGCCTAATAAGAATTTCACAATGCGAGCAAAATAGTTCTTTTTCATTGTTGAGTAAAATTTTAGAAGGATAACATTTGGCTATTTTCCTTTTGTTCATATACAGTATAGTTTAATTAACACAGCACAATATAATATAAAATATTCCTGGATAAGTTCTTTCTCACCAAATCAAGTTCTTCCATAATCCTGATTGGCTCTGATATTCATGTGGACATTCCTTTCAACCTCTCACTCCTTGATCTCCTCATCTCCAATGACGTTTTTCCTACCTAAGCCACTTGGTCTCGACCTTGAGACTTTGTGACATAAAAACTGTTCTACCATTTAATCATTAACCATGAATTTCACCTTCTGTCCCCTTTCTTTTTGCTTTAACAGTTATTTCCACTTTTACCTTTCTTTGACCTCCATGTGACTTCTAGTCCATAGATTTTTCTAATTTCTACCAATTCATTACCCCCTTTTTTCCCTTATCTGACTTAAAGTCCAGCCTATTTTTGTTGTTGTTAATCCTCACCTGAGGATATTTTTCCTGTTGATTTTTAGGGAGTAAGAGAGACAGAAATAAACATACAGTATACGAATAAAGACACATCAATTGGTTGCCTTCCATATGCATCCAAGGTACATGCCCTTGATCAGAATCGAACCTGTGACCCTTTAGTCTGAAGGCTGATGCTCTAACCACAGAGCTCCTGATCAACACAATAATTTCAATTCTTCTATTCTTCTGCTCAATTCGCTGCTATCCTCCCCTACCTTACTTTCCTGGCCCCAAACTCCCGTAGATTACATCTCTTATTTTATAGAGAAAACTAACTCCATAAAACAGAAACTCATCAACCTCATGCTATCAGCCCTGCACACCGATATTATCTTCTCTTACCTAGGATTTTAACAGAAGAAGTAATTCACTTCCTATCTATGGCTGACCTTCCACAAGTATTGAATTTCATCCTTCCAACCCTTCTTGGGAATTTCATGTATTTTTCCTATGTATTCAAACCATCTTTATCCTATGTATTCAAACTCTTTCCCCTCAATTTGGCTATTTTCCTTTTGTTCTGGATCCTTCCCTTTAGCTTTTAAACTGGATCCTTCCCTTTAGCTTTTAAACAGGGAGAGTTTTAAGTCTCTCACTCTTCAAAGCAAGCAAACAATTTTTTCCCCCTAAATTTCTCTTGAATGGAATTCTCTTGCAACCCGAGCAGAATCTCTCTTCTCTTTGTTATAGTCAGTATATACTCTCTCTAGTCTCCCTCTCCCCACCTTCCCTCCTTACCACTCTGAAGTGGTTTGTATGCTTCTATCTTTATTACTCTATCAAATGAATACTGGATAAGGTCACCAATATATTCTGTATGACATTCTTGACCACGCTCTCCTTTGTGAAAATCCCTCTTCCATTGGATTCTAGAATATTACAGTATTCTAATTTTACTCCTGCCTCTGTAATTTTTCCTTCTCCAGATGCTGAGAAAGCTTAATCTTCTCCACATGAAATGCCTGAGTTCATCCCAGCTCAGTCATCTCTTCTAATTCTGTACTTACTCACTTGATCTCATTCATACCCACAGCATACTTTACCATGTGACCATTTCAAATTCTCCAGCCAGACCTCACCTCTGAGCTTTCAAACCATAACCCCACTTGACTTTTTTTCCCCTAACCATCTCAACAACATCTCTAACTCAACATGTCCAAAACGAAGGTCATAAATTTCTCCATAGTAGTTTACAGGGATTGAAATAACAGACTGGAGCCAGATTGTCTGAGTGAAAATCCCAAGTCTATCACTTACTTATTTTTGGTGTCCTCTGTCCAATTTCTTCTTGGTGTGCCAGTTTTCTCCTCTGTAAATGAAAATAATATCAATAGTTACTTCATGAAATTTTGTTTTTGTTTTTTTTATTTTCATTTTTTATTAAGGTATCATATGTGTACATATCTTACCATTGTCCCTCCCCCCCCTTTATGAAATTTTGTAAAGTTTAATGGAGCTAATGTATATAAAGCACTTAAAACAGTACCTGGAGCATTTTAATGGCATATAAATGTTTATTACTTATGCAGATACTAATACTACTGTCAGGATCTACAAATGTGATCATACTCCACTGTTTTCTATCTCATCAAATGACACTGCCTTCCATTTAGTGACCTGTGCCAGCAACATAGGTATCATCATTGACACCTTTCTCTCCTTCACTTCTTGTGTCAAACTGTCTGCTAGTCACTCAGCATTTTTTTACCTTTCTATTTTTTCCCCATAAAGAATAAAGAGTAGAAATCTGGGGCACTGTATTACTCAGGACATCTTACAGTGGATTCTTGATTAGATTGCCACAATAAGCGTCATTATCATGAAATTCAGAATGTGGAAGAGAATCAAAAGCTTTTGTGTGTGTGTATGTGTGTTTTCTTCAACATCAGCAGGCAGTTCTTTCTACAGTGGCTTACAGACATTTTCCTATGAATCACCTACCCAAATATAAGAGATGTGTGAGCATGGAAGTTTTTCCTATGAACTTACAATGATTTAATAAACACCCAGTCTCCTTTATTAAATTCTTTCCTGATCACAATACCTATAAGTAGTTTTATTTTCCAACCAAAGTCTGACTGATGTTTTCCTTAAACCGGATCTTGATTATTTTCATTTTAAATCTCTTAAATTCTACTAGTTCTCTCGTCTCCCTTGCCCAAAGCCAAATCTAAGTTACTATCAACTATTACATGACTACTAAATTAGTCTCCTCCAACGATCTCCTTACAAAAACATTTGCTCTCTCCCAGTCCTTATCCCAATTTTAAACTAAGTGCATTTTGTTTTCTTCAAAATTGGAAAGTGATCATGCTGGCACTTAAAATATTATCTTGGCTTCCTAATGCCCTGAAATAAAAACTAAATCTTTAACAGAGCCACGCTTATGTTTCCAGCTTCATATAAACTACTTTTTCCCTGTTCTCTGAGCTCCAGTCAAACTAGCCTTTATACAAACTCTTGACATCACTAGGCACCCTTCCACCTCAGGGCCTTTGAACATGGTGTTCCCTTCACCTACAATGCTTTCCTCATCCCCATCACCCTTTCACCTGCCTAATCTACTCATTCTCCAGATTCCAACCCTAAATTAGTGTGGAACATTCTGAGGTAAACAACTAGTTATTGAGTTCCCTTCTTAGATATCACATCAAAATGAATTCTATGTGAATTAAAAATCTGAATGAAAATACAAAACCATAAATTTATTAGAGAAAGACTTAGTGACTATGGGTACACACGTGGACTGAGGAAGGCCTCAGTAGGCAAGAGAACAAAGACAAAAACCACAATGAAAAAGACAATTAGATGTTACACATAGAACTTTTAAAGACTTTTATATAATAAAAATAGAATAAACAAAGTAAAATATTATAGTATATATGTAACAGATATAGGTTACAATTATCAGGACAAATAAAGATTTTACAAATAATTTTTTTAAGTATATTTTATTGATTTTGTTACAGAGAGGAAGGGAGAAGGATAGAGAGTTAGAAACATCGATGAGAGAGAAACATCGATCAGCTGCCTCTGCACACCCCCCACTGGAGATGTGCCTGCAACCAAGGTACAAGCCCTTGACCGGAATCGAACCCAGGACCTTTCAGTCTGCAGACCGACGCTCTATCCATTGAGCCAAACCAGTTTCGGCACAAATAAATTTTTTAAAAAATCAAAGTGCATAACAAAACAGAACACGGTATATGAAAAAAGGAACTAAATATGATTTTTTTAAAGTTAACTGAGCTTCACTAATATTTATTAAATTTGAAATGGTGTTTTTAAAATCTGGCAAGGGCACGTGAAAATGAAAACTCACAAAACTGTAGAAAAGACCATAAATTTATAAAAACCTTTCTGAAAAGCAAATGGGTGAAATGTATCAAAATTTATATGACCTGTCAATTCTACTACTTGAATTACAACCTAAAGAAAGTATTGTACACATTTCCACATTATTACCTCCTTATTCTACTGCTCTTGCCATCCTCTCAACTCCACCATATTTGTTCAGTAAGGTCTCCATGACACTAAATTTACATTTCCTACCTTCACATCACTTAACTTGCCTCAGCATTTGACACAATTTACCACTTTCTTCATCCAGAACAATATTTTCTCTCTTGCTTTCTGTGACTCTGCACTCTCTGGGTTTCCTCCTACCTTTCTTACTGCTGTCACCATCTCCGCCATGCCACTCTCAATGACAGGAATTCCTTAGCTCTCTACCCTGGCACTCATCACATTGTCTTTAAGGGGTCACATCTTTCCCATAGTTTTAATTATCCTCTAAATGGTGATCACTCAAAAAATTATCTCTCTAGCTCAGTCCTCTCGTGTGAGCTGTAAAGCTATATGCTTACTGACAACCATCTTCATTTTGATACCTAGATGAAACCAAATTCAAAATATTTAAAACTACTACCATCCTCCTCCTTCCCTGAAGCTGCTTCTCTACCATGAAGATGGCAAAACGGCACATGTGTTCCACTTATATTGCTGAAACCAGAAATTTGAGATGCTCACCAGTCCGCTGCCTTTCTTTCATGCCCCAAAACTAACTAATCATAGAGTGCTATTAATTTTTAAGATTTTTTTATTGACTGTTTAGAGAGAGAGAGAAGGGAGATGGAGAGAGAAATATAAATGTGAGAGTTCAACATTGATCACTCTCCTGCAAAGCCCTCCACCAGGGATTGAGCATACAACCTAGGCATGTTCTCTGATGTAGAATCAAACCAGTAGCACTTCAGTGCACAGGATGATGCCAAACCAACTAAGCCACACTGACCAGGGTGAGTGCTATCAATTCTAAATTTAAAGTGAGCATGTCATTCCCTTGCCTAAAATCCTGTAATATGCCTTTTAATGTCCTTAATATTCTTTTCACAGGATCTAGCCTCCCTCTAACTCCCAAACATTATTTTGTGTCTCTCTCCTGCTCATTCTCCATCCAAGCCTTCCTCAGAGTCATGAGTATGTCATGCTTTCTCTGACTTCTGGCCTTTAACATGCTGTTCACTCAACTGAAAGTAGCCAACACCACTAGACCAATTTCATCTGCAAAATTTTTTTGTTCATCCTTCAAGTATCAGTTTAAATGATTTCCCCTCTGCTAGGCTGTACCTGGCATGCCAATACCAAGCAAAAACAATTTACTATATATTTCCATAGCACTTTAACTTTTCCCTTTAATAACATTCTTACTGCTTAAAATTACCTGTTTAATGACTAATTCCACTCCTCTACTATAAGCCTACTGGGACAGACAATGTCTCTCTTAGTCAACTGTATATCTCCATAATCTAAATAAAGAAATATTCGTTGACTTGATTTGAAAGACTATCTGTAGAAACCCACACACACACACAAACACACACACACACCCACACACACACATACTATATATATATATATATATATATATATATATATATATATATATTGATTACTCTGTTGTTTATAATAAAAAACAATGAAGAGACTAAAGTGCCCCTAAATAAGGAAAGGATATGTTATATTATAGTACACTCCTACTAAGAATATTTAAATTAAATCTATATAAATTAATTTAAATATAATGACAATATATTAAGTGAAAAAGTAAGTTTAAAGCTCACTATGAAGAACAGAATTTCATTTTTCTAAAAAAGTATATATAAATGTGTGTGTATACATATATGAAAATATTCAGAAGAATATTCACCTGAATATTAACCAAGATTATTTGGGTGGTTTATAGATAAATGGCATTCTGATTCTATTTATAAAGGGCATGTACCAATCTTATAATCAGAAAAAACGGGCAACTTTGGAAATTGAAACCTTTAAATAAAGAACAGTGGAGAGCTATTTTGCCACACCTTTGATTCCCTTCTGGGGAGTCAGAGGTGCTTTTACTTGTTAGAAAGGTGTTTGAATCAGATAGCATTTCAAGAGGGTTTTAACCCCAAACTGTAGCTGTCAGGCAGGCAGATGGGATGCTGTCACTTGTTCTTACAATAGGCAGTGCTGCCGCATGATGAGGGGAGGGACCTAGGCTCCTTCCATCTGTTGCTCAGTGATCCATTCAGGGCTGCCTTGCTGATCTTTGTGAAGAAGCCTTTTAGTTTCCCCAAATTTAACCACATAGGAACACTCCTGCTAACAGATTGCTATTTGATAGAAAATTTAGACATTTCTAGTCCCTTTCAAGCAAGCTTTTTTACATCAGGATTACACCCATAAATACAACAAAATTTAGGAACAAAAAAGGGCCAAGAATGAAATCTGACCTTTTGACTTGGAAAAAATATAAACCAACCCATTTTCTCAAATTATATGGAATAAGTCATCGGCTCCAAGAATAATTTATTCCTTAGCTAACATGAGAAGAGAAAGCTTATAAAGAAACATTTCAGCCACTTCTCTTATCAGTACCAAATGAAAGAGCAATAAACTGTAGGCTCAGACAGACCTGCCTTTTAATTCTAACTCTCCTGCAGACCAGTCGTATGAGGCTGTGGAAGTGCCTATATTCTTTCTGAGCCTCCATGTCTTTGTCCACAACATGACTATGACAGGACTGACTCCAGAAGGCTTATGAAAATTCAAGGAGGCAATGATGTAAAACTCCTAGCTTAATCCCTGGTGTATTATAGGTGCTCAGCACAACTATCCTTCCCCTATCGTTTCCCATTCAGTCACTTTTCTTGATGAAGTCTTTACATTAACATGCATTTAGATGTCTTGCTGCCTGGAGATGAAGAACACATTCTACCAATTTCAAGAAGCAGCGATAGACCATACACTAGAGATTGGTGAACAAGAAAAAATAATAATAACGATTCCAGCCTGGTGGAGTTTACTTTCTATGCTGAATGCAGTAGGCTGAATAAAGGTACCCCAAACGTACCCACATTTGAATTCCCAGAACCTATTAATTTTACCTTCAATGGCAAAAGGAACTTTGCAGATATGATTAAGTTAAGGATTTGGAGGTTGGGAGATTATTGTGGATTTTCACAAGGGTCCCTATAAGAGGAGAGAGGAAGTTAGAGTAAGTAGTAGATGTAACAACAGAAGAAAAAAGGTTGGTATGACACAAGGAAGGGGTAAAAAACCAAAGAGTGCCTATAAGTAGCTCCCAAGATCTAAAAAAAGATAAGGAAACAGATGCTCCCTAGAGCCTCCAAAGGGAGAAAGCCTGGCCAACACATTAACATTGACCCCATGAATCGGATTTCAGACTTCTGGACTTCGGAACTGTAAAGAGAATGAATTTGTGCTGTATTAAGCCACCAAGTTTGTAATAATTTGTTATGGCAGCTATATGAAATGATTACACTGGGAAGCATTGAACTACTAATTGCATAATAATTTAATACAATCGTGATAAATTCTATAAAGATTAAGTAAATGGGATTAAGAGTTTATAAAAAAGGGACCCAATCTGGGAAGCAGGGCCTCTCACATTGGAAACTAAGCTTGTTCCTTTCCACCTAGGACCTTTGGTCTTGCTGTTCCTATGCCTGGAATTCTCTCTCTCCTTCTCCTCACGTAGTAATCAATATCTGCAGTGTGGCAGAAGCACAGTGAGCACAGTGGGAGGAGAAGCAAGGCAAAGTCAGGAAGGCAGACTGAGGCAAACACTAGGAAGATGTTACATTGAAATGTCAGATTTGCTTGCTTCAGATCAACTGTCCCCACTGAGAACAATTAGAAAAGCTGAAAAAAATTGTTTTTTAATCTATTAAAAGCATCTGAGAGTTCTGAAGGCCTTGAGAATGAAGATTCCAGACAAAAGGACGTTCAGAGGGGTGAGCCTGCAATCTGGAACACTTTTTCTACCACGACATTTACTAATTGGAAAGGAGCCACCAGCACCTGGAGCCTACAAACCTGAACGCAAAATGGTAGCTCACGCTACTTAGACATTGAGCAGACCTTTGGAAAATCTCATAGGTGATGGCTGGATTTGGGCATAACAAGGTTGGGGGGCCCTGTTCAACATTACACATTTTTCACTCGAAACCCTTAAAAGGCTTTTAGGAATAAAGGAGAAACAAATATAAATTCACCCTCAAAAGAACCTGCAACCCAACCTTGAATAGTTCAATCCCAAACTGAATTAAGATGGTCTTCCCTACCCCAACTACCTGCAAAAAGCAAAATAAACCTCTCTGCAAGGAGGTATGATCTACCAGAGCTTCATCTTATTTTTGCAATTTTTATAAACAATGTTCAGCAGGAGCTTAAAAATAAAATACTTGACTAAAAAACAAACATAATAGGCCCATAAGTCATTCAGATAATGAAGTTCTCAATAATGAAATTTTAAATTATTTTTAATATGTACAAAAAATAATAGGTAGTGGAGACTAAAAAAAAAAAAAAACATCTATTTCAAGCCTGCCAGCATCGCTCATTGGTTGAGCATCAGCCGATGAACCAGGAAGTCATGGTTCAATTCCCAATCAGGGCACATGCCCAGGTTGTGGAATACCAGTAGGGAGCGTGCAGGAAGCAGCCGATCAATGATTCTCTCATCATTGATATTTCTATCTTTCTCTTCCTCTTCCTTCTTCTCTGAAATCAATAAAAATACTTTTAATTACAAAAGAATATATTGATAGACCTTAAAGAAGACTTGAATAAATAGGCATGCCCTGGTCATAGATTGAAAGAATCAATGCTGAAAAAATGTTTGTTGTTCCCAAATTGATCTATAGATGCAATCTAATTTCAATCAAAATTTCAGAGTATTTTGTAGAAATTGATGAGTTGATTCTAAAATGTACTGTGTATGGACATGCAAAGGGCCAAGAAGAGTACAAATCTTGGAAAGAACAAAGTTTGAGGACTTCTACTACCAGAAAGTTTTATTATAAAGCTCTAATTATCAAGACAGTGAATTATTACAAGAATAAGCAAACAGAGCAATAAATAGAAGAGAATGTCCAGAAATATACTCTCACATATACATAACCTTGATTAATGACAAAGATGACTGAAGTGGAGTGGGGAAAGGATTACCTTTTTAATATATTGTGCCAAGCCAGCATTTATTTTGGGGAAGGGGTGGGGGGAGGGGGAGGAAAGAATCTTGACCCCTACCTTTGCAGAGTGTTGGTAATGTTCTGTTCTTGGTCTGGGTGTATGTTTTCATTCTGTGGATATTCATTGAAGTATATATTTTTTGTATATTTTTTAATGACCTGTGAAAGTCACTTTTACAGTCTTCAAATATTAGCACCGAGTATGATCTCATCTACTTGACCTGAGTTGTCCATTATGGTAGCTATTACCCACATGTAGCTATTGAACACTTCAACTGTAGTGATTAAGCACTTCAAACATGGCAAGTGCTGCTGAGGAACTGAATTTTAAATTTTTATTTAATTTTAATTTTTACTTAAAAATACTTGACATCGTTATTTTTAAAAATTAAGTGCATTTGGAATACCTTGTCAATGTGAATTTACTTTGTCAACTGTAAATTTTATAAAATCTAAATACAAAGCAATTACTCCTGATAAAAATTTAGCATCTGAATTGAGATATACCGTAAAGTGTAAGACATAGATTTTAAAGATTCAGTATGAAAAAGTAATGTAAAACTCTTTGTTTATATTGATTACTAACTGGAATAATTTAGATATAAATGATTCAGTAACACATTATTAAAATTAATTGTACATGTTTAATTTTTTTTAATATATTTTATTGATTTTTTACAGAGAGGAAGAGAGAGTTGGAGAGATAGTTAGAAACATCGATGAGAGAGAAACATTGATCAGCTGCCTCCTACACGTCCCACACTGGGAATGTGCCTGCAACCAAGGTACATGCCCTTGACTGGAATCGAACCCAGGACATTTCAGTCCGCAGTCTGACGCTCTATCCACTGAGCCAAACTGGTTTCGGCATACCTGTTTAATTTTTTAGTGTTTTAAAAAGTTTATGATTATACATATGGTTTGCATTGTCTTTCTGTGGGGCAGAACTGTCAGATTAAATAGACCTGGGAGGAAAAGTCTCTTTCTAGTATTTGCTCATAAAATATATCACCCTAGTTAAAGATAAAAGGCAGGAAATATTTCTTAGTTTGGATTTAAGCCATGAGGTCAAATTTTTCTCATGCAGACAATACTAAAATTGTATTTTGAGTGTACAAAAGTTTTATATATTTTCCAACCTGCCAGGAAGGGCTTGCTTGTATTTCAAATATATCATTGTCTCCCTAGCTAGACAGAAAGCTTCTTGAGACTTGAGACTAAATCTTTTACCTCAATGCATCCTTAACGCTGCTTGTCTGAACAAGCATTAGGCCCTCAATAAATCCTTGCTGGTTAATTTCTAGCAGCTGCTCTGTGTAAAAAATGTAAAAGAGGTCGTTTTGTGAAAAGTCTTTTATTTGAAAAGCCAGGTTTTCATTCTTTGGTGCTACTAAATTGTCTGAAAATGAAAATATCAGTATCTGCTCTTCTTGTCTAGACATTTATCTATTGCTGCTTTGAGCCTTGTGAACTACAAAGCTCCCATTGAAATCAAAGCCAAGGTGTAAAGGTAGATAACTGGGAAGAAAGGAACCGAGGGCATTTTGATTTGTGAAAAGTTTCCTCGGGGATGAATTCAAAAATTGGAATTTTTAAATATTATCCTATATGTTGAAAAAGAAAGAACTTGTATGCATATATGCATAACCTAGACCCCTGGTCGGCAAACTGCGGCTCGCGAGCCACATGCGGCTCTTTGACCCTTTGAGTGTGGCTCTTCCACAAAATACCTTGGCTTGGGTGAGTCTATTTTGAAGAAGTGGCGTTAGAAGTTTAAGTTTAAAAAAATTGGCTCTTAAAAGAAATTTCAATCGTTGTACTGTCGATATTTGGCTCTGTTGACTAATGAGTTTGCCGACCATTGAGCCAGACAATAGGGTGAAGGCTTGGAGCACAGTGGGGGGGGGGGGGGGGGGAGGGCTAGAAGAGTCAATGGTGGGGAGTGGGGGCATATGTAATACTTTCAACAATAAAGATTTTTAAAAAAGAATTTTACAATGCTCAAGACAGTTATTGATTTTAGCTCAAAACTTAAAAAAAAAAAAAAAAAAAAAAAAACTTTTTAACAATATGCACTGTCATACAAGTGACAGACTTCCTTGGGAAGTGGTGAGCTCCCAACTGACACAGTCTTCATATAGACATTGAGTGGTATTCCACCAGAAATATCAAGGAAACGAGAGACCAAACAAGATGAACTCCAAGGCCCCGTTGAACGTAACTGCCCAGTGGGAATTTCTGAGGACATGACTTCTATGTCCCAATATGTTACACAGTAACCTGTAGCCTCTACCATCACTGAACCTGAATATTCTGAGAACAAGTAGCTAAGTCAGGAAAGAAGCAGCAGGGGAAATCTTTTAACACAGCAGCCAGAATCACCCACATCACACACTAACCCACTCACTGTGCTAGGAGGCATACAGACCACCCCAACTGTGTTCCATTCCCACACATAATTGGCATTTAAGAATACAATCGTGGGAGCAGAGAACCAGGATGGCAGCGTAGGCAAACACCAGTACTCCTACCTCCCACAACCACATCAAAATTACAACTAAAATACAGAGCAACCATCATCCAGAACTGCTGAAAAGCTGGCTGAATGAAGTCCTACAACTAGAGAAGAAGAAAGCACACTGAGATTGGTAGGAGGTGTGGAGGCACAGAACAGGTTGGTCTGGCACCCACGTAGGCCGCTTTTTTAATCAGGAGGGAGATTGCCTCTGTGGAAGCCACCTGGAGGAGCAAAGGGTCCCAGCCCCACACCAAACCCCCAGCCCAGGGTCCAAATGCAAGGAAAATAAGTCCTTACAAGTAGTAAGAACTACAGACCGTATAAAAAAAATTAAAAATAAAAAAAAAAGTGGGGATTGGGACTCAGTGACACACAGGTGCAGGACACCTAGCTGCTCCTCATAAAAGCCCAGCACCACAAACTGAACTTACAAGCTCCTGCTTCCTCTGAGTTCCAGTGATGGCCGAGGCTCTGGGGGACCCAGACACATTTGAGGAGAAACTGAACTGTCTGGCATCAGGGCAGGAACTCAGGGGCTGGCTTTCTCCCAGAAGAAGGTGCTCACAGCAGTCATTGTATCTTTGCTGGGACCTTCCCAGTTACAGGGCTGACTGGCAGCCATTTGTTTGCTCCGCTCCGGTGATTCCCTGAGACCCCACCCCACTCAATTTATAACCCCACCCATGCTGCCTGCAGCAGCTTTTTCATATGTCCTTGCTTATGCTAAAACCTGTCAAACTAACTGCAGCTGGGTCAGGGAGCCCCAAGCCTATGAATAAAGGGCAAGACCCAGCACCAGCACCAGCCTACCTTGCTTCACAGCTGGGCACTTTCAAACCTGATACAAAGAGGAGGAATCTGCATATCTCTCTGTAGCTCCCACTGGCTGGCCCCAGGCAGAGGCAGACTTTATACCTCCCTGGAGACCCAAGAGCCAGTGTCCCCAATGGTCAGCTCTACACATCCATTAGTGACACTCTTAAGGGACAGACTCAGTGAGCACCAAAGCCCCACTGAAGCAAGTCTTGTTTCAAAGGGTGTCTCCTGCACAGCAGCTCTCGCTCTGTAGTTGCAGCTGGTCCCCACAGCCAATTGGCCTGGAGGTCAATTCCTCCCAGTGACACCAATAGCAATCAAGTCTCAACTTCAACAAGATTGTGCTCACAGCCCACAAAGGGGTGCACCTAGAGTAGTGGTCAGCAAACTGCGGCTCTCAAGCCACATGCAGCTCTTTGGCCCCATGAGTGTGTCTCTACCACAAAATACCATGGCCTGGGAAAGTCTATTTTGAAGAAGTGGCATTAAAAGAAGTTAAAGTTTATTCCTATTTGACTGCCACTTTTCTCCTAATAGATTCTAGTGGCTATGCTTATGAGATAGATTAGCATTGCCATGATCTGAAGGGGGAGGGTTTGTTTGTGTCCTCCTTCTGTATGAAATGACTAAATAGAAGAAAAAAAATCTGGCTCTCAAAAGAAATTTCAATCATTATACTATTGATACTTGGCTCTGTTGACTAATGAGTTTGCCAACCACTGACCTAGAGTATCCACCTCAAGTGATTGGGAAAGCTGAGCCACTGGGCCCTATAGGACACCTAGTACACAAGGCAATCTATAACTCAAGGAGACTTAGTAGCTCTACCAAATACATAGAAACAACAGCCTAAGTGCAAAGACAAAGAAACATGTCACAAATGAAAGAAATGGAAGAAAGCAAACTGCTAGATATAGCGGTCAAAACCACAGTTATAAGATTACTCAGGATTCTTCTAGAAACCTCTAAGGGACTTAGTGAGACTTTCAAGGATCTTAGTGAGAATGCCAAAAACATGGGAAAGGACTAGTCAGAAATTAAGCATACACTGACTGAAATAAAGAATAATATACAGGAATTCAACAGTAGATCAGAGGATCCCAAGAATCAAATCAATGATTTGAAATATGAGGAAGCAAAACACACCCAACCAAAAGATCAAAAATAAAAAAGAATCCAAATATATGAAGATAGTGTAAGGAGCCTCTGGGACAACTTCAAGCGTACCAACATCCGAATTATGGGGGTGCCAGAAAAAGAGAGAGAGCAAGATATTGAAAACCTATTTGAAGAAATAATGACAGAAAACTTCCCCCACCTGGTGAAAGAAATAAACTTACAGGTTTTTTCAGTATTATAAAGCTCTCTTCAACTTTTTAATAGTTGCAAGAAAGAAGGTGGACATTTCCAAAGGAATTATGCTAATGCCTTTGTTATTGTGCCTCCGTGGTGGCCTTTTCCTGATTTTTCTTAGGTTATCTAACAAATTAGTTTTCTCGCCTTCTAGATTAAAAATTCTCTTCTGGATTGTAAGTTTCTTAGAGTAAGAAAATGTTTTATTCATCTCTCCATTTCTCACATCGTCTTTGATATCAAACTTGACCAAAGAAAAATGCAATAAATGTTCACTGAAGTTAATGCAAATTCCTATATTATATTGTCATCCTTTTTATACTGACAGCCAAAATCATGTGCACTTTTGTTAGAAACTTGGCCAATGCTCTTAAGTTAATGTAGTATTGGGACTAAAATTGCCTGAAATTGAATGACGATGGCAGCTCAGAAAAGTATCCTAACTTCCCAAAGGATTCATTGTAGATTGAGCTTGTATTTTTCTCCCATTTAAAACAAAAACAAAGACAAAAACAAAAATAAAAAAACAGGTGTAGTTGTCTAAGTGAAGTGTTTTTCATAAGGAGTTGCTTTTTGGTAATAAAGTCAATCTGATTTTCTCAAAACTTTTTTCAAGTGGCCATGAAATTTAGTAAAGTAGTTGGTGATGTTTCTGACTACATTCCAAGAATACATGTTACTGTGTACAAGCATACATACACACTATACATACTCTGAAAGGAGTAAGCAATAAACTTTAGGCTGTTGAGACTAGTATGGCTTAACAATGTGAAGCAGCAGCTGGAGTTAGCCTGGCCCAGGACATTACTAACCACCAAAGAGAACTGACTATTCTCCACTAGACTGATCCAAATGTTAGTCCATGAGAAGCAGCGGTTCTCAAATTTAGTGACACATTAGCATCACTTGAAATTCTTTCAAAAGTGCCAGTATTCAAACTGGGAACAAGATGAAGCATGATGAGGATTCAGATAGACAATAAAAGAATAATTTGTGCTGATAGGAAATGAGAATTGAGTAGCAGCTCTGAGTGGGAAGTTGTGGGCAAACAGAGTGGAGTCTTTTGAAGACATTTTTCTGGGAGGTGGACGATGAAAACTCTGGTAAGGGACTACACTTTGGCCTTCCTGTTTAAAATGGTTACAGACTAATTACTCATATATACCTCTGCCTTCCCTAAAACCACTATCCTACCTAATAAAAGAGTAATATGCAAATTGACTGGCACTCCAACACACAAGATGGCTGCTCCCATGAGGACACAAGATGGCCACCACAAGATGGCTGGCAGGGGAGGGCAGTTGTGGGTGACCAGGCTGACAGAGGAGGGCAGTTAGGGGTGACTAGGCCTGCAGGGGAGGGCAGTTAAAGGCAAACAGGCTGGCAGGGGAGCAGTTGGCATCAATCAAGCTGGCAGGGGAGCGGTTAGGGGGTGATCGGGCTGGCAGGCAGAAGTGGTTAGGAGCAATCAGGAAGGCAAGCAGTTGGGAGCCAGCAGTCCTCAATTGTGAGAAGATATCTGACTGGCCAGTTAGGCCCAATCCTACTGAGATTGGGCCAAAACGGGCAGTTGGACTTCCCTCAAGGGGTCCCAGATTGGAGAGGGTGCAGGCTGTACTGAGGAATAACCTCCCCCATCCAGTTTACGTTTTTCATGCACCAGGCCTCTAGTATTCTAGGAAAAGGATAAAGGCACCCACACCCATGAGGATAAAGAAAACAGGAAATGGCAGACAAAGCAGTTTCAAATTGAGACAACTATCATAGCAAATCATAAAGGGCAGAAAGCTTACTGCATGTGAGGAGCAAAACCAAGAAGCAAAAGGGTTTATGATACTGAAATGGAGGTTCCAGGGACCCTGGAAATATGGTAGGTGCAGAGAAGAAGAGAATGGCATAAATCTGGGAATTATGGGAATACTTGAGTTTGTTTGCCTCACAGTGTAAAATATATCTATACCTTCATGAGATATAGCCCTCTGCAAGTGCTAACTACATACAAGGTTTCTAAACCATCTAATCTATTATGTTCCCAGGCTTGGGGCTTTGTCAACTGAGTCTTCAGAGATTAGCAATTGACCCAGTACTTGCTTTCCTCTTTAGATTGTTTTGCCTCAGTTTGGCCTTGGGTGATTCCTTCTATGGTCATGTCAGCTCAACAATTTATTTTAAAAAGAGAGAGAGAGAGAGAGAGAGAGAGAGAGAGAGAGAGAGAGAGAGAGAGAGAGAGATTTTTAGAAATTTAACTTTATTATTCTTTGTACCTTTTGAATATCTTAAATGTTTCATAATAATTTTTAATTGGCTCCTGTCAGCCAGACAACCAATCATATTTCCTCCACCTACAGAAAATTGGGAATTTAACTCTCCTGGAGAAGTTATATCCCTTGAGGAGATGTAAGGCATGGGTAAGGAAAAAGATGAGCTTCCAAAAAGTAGTAGAGAGTAGGGAGTAGGTTACTGCACGGTGAAATCAAAGGTGCCTTGGCCATGCCTGAACAATGCTGGCAGTCATCCTCAGACCTCCAAGTCTGGGCATTGGAGGAACCCTCTGTAAATTTACCAACCCCAGAGAAAAGATCCATAGATTATATTTGAGGATCCCCAACAAAACAGTAGTCTTTGCTTGATAAACCTATACTAGAGCCAACTACTCAAACATTCCATGCATGTATGCATGCACACTACTTTTACAGCAGAACATCAACCTTAAACATGACAGCTGGAAACCAGAAAACATTGAAGAAATCCTCCACATAATAGACAAATATTAAAATAAGCAGTAAAAACTCTGAGAAAGAGACAGCATGAAGCGGAAGAAAACTTACCCCAATACACACAATTAACATGGAAAAGAAAAAAAAATTGTCACCATAAAATAAGAAGCTACAAAAAGAACCCCCACCACCACCGCCACCACCAAAAAAAAAAAGTTCATTGTAGGATTAAAGAGCAGATTCGAAGGTCTTTCCAAGAAGAAAAAACAATCACATGAAAGGATCAGTAATCAGAATTTTATCAGATTTCTCGATCACAATGGAAAGGGCTGGAATATAGATTGACAATGGAGCAAATTTGGTCTTTAGGAACAAGATGCACACTTAATTTCTGTGAACACCCAAACTATTAATTGATGGTGAGGGTAGGAAAAGAAGCATTTTCAGATGTTCTATAATTTACCTCTCAAGAACTCTTTGTCAGGAAATTAATGCAAGATAGTGACACCCAAATGAAGGCACAATACAAAAAGGATAAAGACAGAGGATCCAGAAGACAGTCATTTTACCCAGCAAAGTAGTGAAAGAGTTCCCAGGCCACTGGAGAAGGGGGGAAAAAAATCCCAGGAGGAATACTATGTAGCAGCCTAGACTCAAACAAGGCAACAAGAAACTCCAGGAAGATAAGAAGATGCTGGGTGTGCTTTAACGTAAGAGATGAGATTTATACTTCTAGTGCAAAGTTTAGTGTGAATTATTGATAGTACATTAAAAACTCAGCAAAAAAAAAAAAAAAAAATTTAATGAAGCAATTGATCACTTCAGTCTAACCAAAGTTTAATCATCGCAGGAATTGCATGACTCAGCTCTAAATAATGAGGTAAACACTATATAATTATTTAACCAAAACAATGATACATTTACTAGTATATAAGGGGCGGGGAAATGTGTATGTAGTGTGGGGCAAAGTGTAGGACAGCACTCACTTTTCATAGTAGTTTTTCAATAGATACTAAGACTGAAATATCACTAGGTGTCAGTAATACCAGATACTGGTATCTATAGATATCAATAGAAATGTGCTATTTAGAAATCAGGAGATAAATTCCAGAAGATACACACCCCCAACATTTCACAGGGATTGCTTCTGAGTAATCACATCCTGGAAACAGGGAAGTATGGAGGATAAGATACCATTGGTTTTATTATTTATTTAACTATTATTCTGATTTTTTAATTAAAATTTAATTGTCTTACAGTAAAAAAAATGTATACACATTATTCTTCAACAGTTTTGGAATTACATGTAAATCTCATTTCAATGTGACTTCACCCCTTGGTTCCTTGGGGGTCCCAGCTTCATGGAGCATATCCTGAGCACAGCTCATGCTCCTGGTGTTAGGTGAGATGCTTTCTGACATTCATTCATTGGGTCTTCACCACTTGAGAAAGTTCATTGAACTTTCAGATAAGGCCATGGTCGGCAAACTGCAGCTCGAGAGCCACATGCGGCTCTTTGGCCCCTTGAATGTGGCTCTACCACAAAATACCATGGCCTGGGCAAATCTATTTTGAAGAAGTGGCCTTAGAAGAAGTTTAAAAATTTTGGCTCTCAAAAAAATTTTCAATCATTGTACTGTTTGTCTCTGTTGACTAATGATATTTGGCTCTGTTGACTAATGAGTTTGCCGACCACTGAGATAAGGAAATGGAAAAATCTGAATCAGAGAATAAAAAACCATTTCCAAACATTACTTGGAACTAAAGGTGGTTCTGTAACACAGTTCTGGCCCAGGAGATATAAGTGAAAGTCTAAAGGTGACTCAGGAGAATCCAAGATGGCTGCTCGGGTAGGCACCTAGCCGCAGCCGCACGCAACAATTTCAATA
The DNA here is from genome assembly GCF_964339955.1 of Pipistrellus hanaki. Classification (NCBI taxonomy): domain Eukaryota; kingdom Metazoa; phylum Chordata; class Mammalia; order Chiroptera; family Vespertilionidae; genus Pipistrellus; species Pipistrellus hanaki. The sequence goes on along the minus strand of NC_140516.1, from coordinate 31,642,917 downwards.
AAATACAACTAAAATATAAAATGGACATTACCCAGAACTACAGGAAAGTCAACTGACTGGAAATTCTACAACGAGAAGCAAGGAGAAAACCAGAAGGAAGCGAGGAGGAGCTGTAAAAGCCCAAGGTACGGAGACACGCGGCGCGCGCGTGGAGCGGACAGAGCCGGAGAGGAGGGAGGCCGAGTGCCTGGCTGGCATTCCCTAGCGGGAAGGAGATAAACACTCGGACTGTGCTGGGCCCCCAACTGCTCTGAACCCCCGTTCTAGGCCAGACCCCGGGGACCCAGGCTCATCCAGAGGGAGCTGGGCTGTAAGGCGGTACTCGGGGAAGCAGCGAAAGGAGGTCCCAGAGGCGCGCACACAGCGCGCAGAGAAGGGCCGGCCGGCTGTGCCGTAGGACTGCCCTGGCGGGAAGGAGACAGGCTCCAGACTGCTCTGAACGCCACCTCCAACTCCACTTCCAACTGAACTGAACCCCAGTTTCGGGCCCATTGCGGGAGAGCTTACACTGTTTGGTAGCAGGCGAAAATCGAGGGCACCTTTCTCTCAGAGGCGCTTGCAACAAGTACTGAAGGACCCTGAGTCTCAGGAGTCGCATAGGGCGGGGCTGAGGGAAGCCAAGGCTGTAGGCTCCACCCTGAAACTCCGCCCCCATCAGGAAAGCTGCCTGCGAAAATGCCTAAACCAAATAGATCACAAACGAAAGAAATGGAGGACAAAAAGCGACTGGATATAGAGTTCAAAACCACACTTATAGGGTTTTTCAAGAGACTCCTAGAAAAGGCCGATAAAATAAATGAGACCTATGAGGATATGAAAAGGGATCAACAAGAAATGCTAAGGGATCAACAAGAAATAAAGAATACATTGTCTGAAATAAAAAATATTCTACAGAGTCCTAAAAACAGAATAGAAGATCGCAAGAATCAAGTCAAAGATTTGGAACATAAAGAGCCAGAAGACACTCCTCTGCAGAAGCTAGAAGGCAAGAGAATCCAGAAAATTGAAGATAATGTAAGAAACCTCTGGGACAACTTCAAACGATCCAACATCAGAATCATGGGGGTCCCAGAAGATGAGAGAGAGCAAGATATCGAAAACATACTGAAAGAAATAGTGACAGAAAACTTCCCCCACCTGGGGAAAGAATTGGACTTACAAGTCCAGGAAGCACACAGAACTCCAAATAAGAGGAATCCAAAGAGGACCACACCAAGACAAATCATAATTAAGATTCCAAGAGCAAAGGACAAAGAGAGAATATTAAAAGCAGCAAGAGCTAAGCAGGTGGTTACCTATAAAGGAGCACCTATACGATTGTCAGCTGATTTCTCAACAGAAACCATGCAGGCCAGACGGGAATGGCAAGAAATATTCAAGGTGATGAATAGCAAGAACCTTCAGCCAAAAATACTCTACCCAGCAAAGCTATCACTCAGAATCGAAGGTCAGATAAAGAGCTTCACTAATAAAAAAAAGCTAAAGGAGTTCATCACCACCAAACCAGAATTATATGAATTGCTGAAGGGGGTTCTTTCAGAAGAGAAAGTAAATAAAGATAAAAATTATGAACAACAAATACGTAACTATCAACAAGTGAATCTAAAAACCAAGGAAATTAAAAAAAAAAATCTGATGAACAATATTAACTGTTGAATATAATAGAATCAGAGGTATGGAAGGGGAGTGAACTGATGATTCTTGGGGAAAAGGGAAGAGGGGAATGTGGGAAGAGACTGAACATAAACTGTGCACCTATGGATGAGGACAATGGGGAGTGGGGAAAGGGCAGAGGGTGGGGTGGGAAGGGGGGGGGGGAAAGGAACACTTGTAATAATATGAACAATAAAAATTTATTTAAAAAAATAAATAAATAAATAAAGGTGACTCATCTTTCTACCAGCAATGTGAGCATGCTATGTCCTCCTTGTGGCAAGTAGCAGACAAGCCACACTCAGAGAATGAAGGCTGGGAAAGCCTGGATATCTAATCTCCTTAGGGAGCCACCAAGCCGAGCAGGACCATCTAACTTCAGACTTCTTGTTAAATGAGGAAATTAAAAGGGTTCAAAGGTATTTTCGCCACTCTAGTGAGATTTTTCTTTTGCACATACCTGAACAAAACCCAGCTGATACATGCTGCAAAGCCTCTTCTCTTTCCCAGATGCTATCGCTTTTCCCAAGCCCAATTAAAGCCGTCAAACAGAGAAGAAGAGCACAGCTCCAAGCACAGTCTTTGCCCTCTTCATTGTTTCTCTCAGTAGGTGCATGAAGGTGGGAGTCTCCAGAGAAAGTGTTGATGGATTGCAATGTCACAAAAGCAGCCAACTTCCTGAGGCATGAGTCATAATTTCTCTGGCTTGGTGGGCTAATCAATAGAAACATTTGATGCCTGTTGATGGGATTACTAAAATGGCAGAATGGCCTGAAGCCAGTCAGAGCCCAGAGCAAAGCAGGAATTGCACTAGACTAATTTAGCTTTTCTTTTCTTTTTTCTTTTTTCTTTTTTTTTTTTTTTTGCATTTTCAAAGTTAAATTATTTTGGAATAAGTATATAAATAACAAACATAATATTATTAAAGAATGAAGAAAAAAATCACTCACATGCTCCCTACTCTATCTAAAATATTTTCATTTTTGAGTCTTGAGTCCATTTAAAGTCCAAAAAAGCTGAGACTCACTGTGATTGGTCTCTTCTAGCATGTTCGCCTCCAAACCAACCTCCAGCTCTATAGGTGATGGATGTAACTTAGTCTATGCTCATCAGTACATCCACTTCCCTAAACCAAATGTAAATTAACTTATCCTAATTACATGTTGGACCCCTATGGAGCCACAGTGGGAATCAGCTCCCAGAACCACAGAGATCCCAGTTGAGATCATGACTCCTGGAAAGGAGGAAGGAAAAGAGGAGTTCTCAAGTATCTACTATCCACTCCTATTTCCATTGTGTCTTCATTTTCTCCTGCAAAACCACAGTACTGTCATCATAACCAGTAACTCACTCTTTCTTTAACCCATTTTTCTCATTAGAGCCAAAGTCATTTTTATAACATGTAAAACAGACTGTGTCATCCCTTTGTTGAGAACCATTACTGGCTCCCGTTCACTAAATTCTCTATAAAATCTGTATGATCTGGTCCCTTTACCTGGAGCTCCTTTCTCTCTAATCCTTACCTCATACTTTATGCACCAGTAATATCCAGTTACATGCCTGGCATAGTGCCTGGCATGCAGTGAGTTCTCCACCAATGGTTATTGAGTAAGTAAATGAATAAATAAATTGGATGAGATGAGATTACTTATTTTCATTCTAAGGTAAAAGTAAGGGTAAGGAAGCCTTCTGATTATTTTGTACCTTACTTCCCTCCCAACCTAGGTGGGGCTCAACTCCCAGAAGGTATTCCCAGATGTTTGGTAGCTAACAAAATTAGCAGATTCATTTTACCACCCAAGAAAGAGCTCCATTGAATTTTGATGGCTGGCAATTTAAAAAGATTTCTGGGTGTTATAGTTATTGGCCCATCGTAGAATAAAAAGTGGGGGGAAGAATTCATTACTTCGTTAAAAGAACATAATTAAAACATTTAGGCAATTTCTGGATCACAGTGAATGAATAATCAGAGGTGAAAACAAATCCTCAGCCAGTTGGTTGGATGCAGCAGCCCCATACTTTCTGCTTTCTCATAACACTGTCAACTGGCTGGTCTTCTCTACCTCCTCCTCACAAGGTAATTGGCTTTGGTAAATCCTATTCTTAGCCCGGAGACTGGAAATAGGGGCAGCATAAATCTAGGCAGAGAAACCTAAAGAGGGGACATTGGGATTTCCTCACTCCTGTTCTTGCTTTCAGTGTTTGTTTTTGCTTGTGCTTAGTGCTTTACACACATTCCATGTAAGTCCTACAAATGATGTATATATAATTATCCTCTTTTAATCAATGAGACTAAGGTTGAGTATTGTGTCCAAAGTCACACAGCCACCCGGTAGAACCAGAATGCCAATAAATGGCTCCAACCAGACTCCCATAGTCCCTGCTTTTCACCACTATGAAAACCGTAATAGACAGAGGATTCTTTCTCTGTGATCTCAGGAACATTTGGTTTCCAGGGACTGCAGTGGAAGCACTCAGCTTGCCCCACACATTTCCATGCTCACACAGTCTTTCCTTGGTGTCTGTGCACAGCGAGAGAGAGAGAGAGAGAGAGAGAGAGAGAGAGAGAGAGAGAGAGAGAGAGAGAGAGAGAGAGAGAGAGAGAGAGAGAGAAAGAGAGAGAGAGAGAGAGATCTCCTCTTCTAATAAGGCCAGCAATCTTTTCAGATTAGAATCTCACTTTTCTGACCTCATTTAACCCTAATTACTCCTTTAAAGACCTATCTCCAAATTCCATTTTAGGCATGGGAGTGGAGTTCAGTCCATAAAATATGTAAACATCTTTCACACTTTTCTCCTTGACATAGTCCCAACGCCTTCAAAACCAAAGAGACTAGGTAGAAACCAAGAGTGGAATCTGAAGACAACTTCATCAATCATCAAAAGGCCACAGAGAATCACAGCTGTCTGCACTTCTGCCTGAAGTCTTGAAAAAATAAAAAGTGTCTGAAAAAAATAATAGAGCTAATATCATAGATGTTTGGTGAAGGGAGACAAGAAGAGACAGCAGATAGAAAAATCTAGCAAGGTGAAAAGTAAATAACACTCTATTCTTCCAGAAGCACAGAATAAAGTAGACTGCCAGAGTCTAGGAAGGAATCACTCTCTCCCTCAGCTCAAGGTACTCCTGTGCCTCTTGCTTCTCCACTTTGTGCCCTCTCCTGTATTGCAGAGGGCCTGTTGCTGCTAGCTCCTCCATCTCAAATGGGGTGATAAAAGGAGGAGATGAAACAAATTATGAAATTCAAGTCCTTCATGATAATTCTGGGCATAGACCAAAATTTTTATTTCAGTTTTCTGATGCCAGGATAAAGATGAAAGCTAGGGGAAAGGTCTTTCATTTTGGTGCATCTCAGATCTTCTGCTTGGTGGAATCCAGAAATGGACCCACATTACCCATTGTTTGTGGGCTTCTTGGTATTGCATGCTTCTGGCTTAGTTAAGCCTCCTCCTCCTCCGGCTCCTACAGCCATATGTCAGTTTCTCTGGGAATTATCTGATTCTTTGTTATTTATCTCATGAGCCTTCCCCTATGCTCTTCTGGTGACTTGGCTTAGTGCTACCAACAGTTTTGTTCCACCCATAGTTCCCATAGTTATTCTCTCTCCTTCTCCCCTCTTTTTAACTAGAGGTACATTCGTATGATAAAAATAATTTAAACCATCTTCCCTGATCTTTCTAAACCCCCCCCTCCACCCCCTCCAAATAACCACTATTCCTTGTTCACTGTGCAGGAAACTTTATACTTTAAAGTTCTTAATAATCAGCCCAGGAAGCGTGTCTCAGTGGTTGACCCTCAACCTATGAAACAGAAGGTCACTCACTGTTCAATTCCTGGTCAGGGCACATGCCCAGGTTGTGGACTCAATCCCCAGAGTGCATGAGGTAGCCAATCAACGATTCTCTCATCATTGATGTTTCTAATTCTCCCTCTTCCTTCATCTCTGAAATCAATAAAAATATTTTTATAATTTAATAAATCTTTATTGTTCAGATTATTACAATTGTTCCTCTTCTTTCCCCCGATAGCTCCCCTCTAACCAGTTCCCACCCCACCCTCTGCCCTTACTTCCCCCACACTGTCCTCATCCATAGGTGTACAATTTTTGTCCAGTCTCTTCCTGCAGCCCTCACACCCCTTTCCCTCTGAGAATTGTCAGTCCACTCCCTTTCTATGCTCCTGATTCTATTATATTCACCGGTTTATTTTGCTCATCAGATTTTTTATTCACTTGATTTTTAGATTCACTTGTTGATAGACATGTATTTGTTGTTCATAATTTTTATCTTTACCTTTTTCTTCTTCTTCCTCTTCTTAAAGAATACCTTTCAGTATTTCATATAATACTGGCTTGGTGGAGATGAACTCTTTTAGCTTTTTCTTATCTGTGAAGCTCTTTATCTGACCTTCAATTCTGAATGATAGCTTTGTTGGGTAGAGTAATCTTGGTTGTAAGTTCTTATTGTTCATCACTTTGAATATTTCTTGCCACTCCTGTTTGGCCTGCATAGTTTCTGTTGAGAAATCAGCTGACAATCGTATGGGTGTGCCCTTATAGGTAACTAACTGTTTTTCTCTTGCTGCTTTTAATATTCTCTATTTGTCTTTTGCTCTTGGCATTTTAATTATGATGTGTCTTGGTGTGGTCCTCTTTGAGTTCCTTTTCTTTGGATTTCTCTGGGCTTCCTGGATTTGTAAGCCTATTTCCTTCACCAGGAAGGGGAAATTTTTGGTCATTATTTTTTCAATATCTTGCTCTTTCTCTTCTTCTGGCACTCCCATAATTCTGATGTTGGTACGCTTGAAGTTGTCCAAAATGCTCCTTATACTATCTTCGTATTTTTGGATTCTTTTTTCTTTTTGCTTTTCCAGTTGGGTATTTTTTGCTTCTTTGTATTTCAAATATTTGACTTGATTCTTGCGATCCTCTACTATGCTGTTGGATCTCTGTATATTATTTTTTATTTCAGTCAGTGTATGCTTAATTTCTAGTTGGTCCTTTTTCATATCCTCGAAGGTCTCGCTAAATTTATCAGCCTTTTCTAGAAAATTCTTGAAAAACCTTATAGCCATGGTTTTGAACTCGATATCCAGTCATTTGCTTTCCTCCATTTCTTTCATTTGTGACCTGTTTCTTTGTCTTCTCATTTTGGCTGCTTCCCTGAGGTGATAGAGTGGCTTTGTGAGCTAAGTGTCCTATAAGGCCCAGTGGCTCAGCCTCCCCAGTTACCTGAGGTGGACACTCTTGGTGCACCCCTTTGTGGTTGTCTTGATTGTTGTTGGTAACACTGGAAAGAATTTATCTCCAGGCCAATTGACTATGAGGATCAGCTGTATCTACGATGGGAGAACTTTGCTGAAGATACCCTTATGAGGCAAGACTTGCTTCAGTGGGGCTTTGGTGCTCACTGAGTCTGCCTCCTGAATGTGTCTTTTATGGATCTGAGGAGTTGTAATCTGTATGGTCCTTCTCTGACCCCTGGGTACACTGGCTCTTGAATCTCCAAGGAGGTGCTAATTTAGCCTCTGCCTGAGGCCACCAACAGGAGCTACAGGGAGATAATGTAGATTCCTCCTCTTTGGGTTTTGGAGGTGCCAGATGAGGCCCAGCTGTGAAGCAATGCAAGCTGCTGTAGGGCCTTGGACCTTTATTTGGATGTACTGGGTCTCACTAACTCAGCTGTAGTTTGTTAGGTAAGTTTGGATTTCAAAGGACCAGGCCATTCATATGCAAAAGCCTCTGTGCGCAGCTGGGGTAGGGTGGAGTCTCAGGGTGGAGCAAACAGCAATGGCTTCCCATGGGCCCTGCCCTAAGAAGCACCCAGTTTTCAGTGTCCCTCGGTAATCACTGCAAGTACCTCTGAGAGAAAGCCACCTCTCATGTTGCCTGCTGAGTGTGTTTGAATTCCTAATGAATATAAGCTTAAAGGATGCAACTGCACTCCACAACAACCAATAAGCCCTGACTTGTGAATATGGCTCAGACATTTTATAGTGCTCCTCTGCACCCTGAGTCAGAACCCCAAAGAATCTCCCTCCCCTGAAATTACAATATAAGAGACATGGGTTTACTTCTCATTGTCTTTCAATGACCCACTGATACAAGTGGAGGCCTATTTATTACTGACTCAACAGCTGTATCTTCCTTCATGAGAAATTCACTAATTCCAAGAATCAGCACTTTTATTTCCATGTCATGTTAACTAGTACAATGTTATTTCTACTTTATTGTGCGTTTCTAATAGAAATAAATTCAGTATGTGTTTTACTTCTCCTTTCCCAAATCAAAATCATCTTTGAAAAATATTCTGAAGGGTACCTGTTTCTATTTATTCTCCTTTTAATCTGAGATAGTCACAAATAGAACTAAATCTTCTATACAGATGATAGAGGGATTTTGTAGTCATGAGAATGCAGTATCAAGAGAAAATGTTTATTTGCACACACACACAAAAAAAAAAAAAAAAAAACACATTTTATTATTTTCTAGACCTGATGGCTATCACTAAATCTCAGAAAGCCTAACACAAGCCATGCTCTGTGACAGCATTTCCCCAAATTTGTTTCTTGGAACACTATGTTCAGAGAAATTTTATAGGCATTATAATGAGTAACTTTGGGAAACATTTTTGTTCTTGAAGAGTTTCATTTACTGCAGGACTTCTCAGAGGCTTTAATGTGCTAATATTCACAGTGTGTCTCCAAGAGAAGGATATAATGCACTCTGCTTCCCATACATATATGACCAAAGAACCCTTTGCACAGATAATTTTGTGGGGCTAGAATTCCTGGGAGCATACTTTGAGAAATGTTGCCTTGTCAAATGTATTGAGGATGAGCCATGATAAAAACAGAGGCTGTGGCATTGCTCAGAAGTACAAGTATTACCAACAACTATCCCAAGTTAATTTATAGGATTGAGCCCTGCCTATTGGGTCTGCATGAGAACACAGTAAATGTACAAACAAAGGAGGTCTAGATCCACATCAAATAGGGCTAGTTAATGAAAGAGACTTACCAGGGAAAAGCAACAGAAGCCAAAGTTCAAAAACCAGAAAGGGTTCTGGGAAAAAATAAAGGCAGAGTAAGACTAAGAACGGAATAGAATTAAAAACAGGAAAATAAAAGATAGGATAATTACAAATAAGAAAAGTGGAGCAGGTCTGGAGTTAATTCCACATATTCTCTGAGCAACCACCAGGCATTACTTCCTGGGTAAACTGGCATACTTTGCTGGGCTAGGGACCTTCTATGTAGGTATATATTGCCCTTTGCAAGCTCACACAAGCCTCCTCCCTATTTTTTTGTGATCCTGCATGGCTGACCACAGCTAGGCCTAATGATAGATTTTCCTAAAGTTTTACCTGTCCCAGTCTCTGACTAATCCAATCTCAAAGCCAGAGTGTATGTGCACAGAATAAATTAGTTATCTCTGTAAAACTTAAGATCAGTGTGCTAAAGATAAGAAATATGATTTCAGGTTGCTCCCTGAGTACTCTCTTGCCAATTAGAACAAGGAATAGAACCCCAGGAATGACTACTTAACTATGTCCATCCCACATTGATGGACCACAAATCACCCTCAACACTCCAGCTCATGCTATTGGCTCAGTTAAGGCTCCTGTATTGATCCCTTTACCCAAGTTCCAATTCATTTCCTTCCCCAGTATTCCCATCTCCCTTGAACGCGAGACTTGACCTTGAACTCTCAACCTCTGAATAAGTACCACTTACCTGAAAAAAAACAGAGAATAGTCCATCTTGGATTCATTATTGCTATGTCCATTCTAAATTTGACTGTTTCATTCTGGAGGGCAATTTCACTGTATCTCTTACCTCTTAGCTAAGCCAGTCCCTTACACCTGTGACTTGCTCACTTGAGTCAAATCACCAGAACCTAAAAGCTTTCTGTTCTTATTCTTCAGTGTTGTCTTCCAAGGGGAGTTGTCTAGCCTCCTATGCCTGTCCTGAGATGCTAGAATGTTTCATTAATCAAAGTTCATTGGCATCACTTTCATACTGGGGCTCTCAGTCTTTCTTCCAGAATAATTGTGGTGTCTCTGTTCCAGGTCTACACTGGGGCTTCATCACTTCCCTAACACATCTGGTGATCCCCATATCTGAGATCAAGGCCTTTGGTGCCACCATTCACAATTACCTTGCAAGGCTTTTCTGATAGAACTGGGTCCTCGGTTTCATTATTATCTGGCCAGTGCCACCTAATTTACACTCACACAAAAGATGACATTCATATCCTTTGGTCTCTTCCAGCTCCTTAATTCTATGGGAAAAATACACTAATATTTCACATCTCATTAAAATCCTTCCATGACAGACAAAAATCTAACATCCACATACTACTGTTTTGTCACTTACTTTAGATAAGGTACCTAACTTTTCTGAGCCTATTATTTTTTCCTATTCAATGGAGATTATAGTTACCTCATAAAGTGTTTAAAGGATTCAAATATTATAAGGCACACCAAGTATTTATCCTATTGTCATGCCTGTGACTAACATCTGTTTAGCTCTACTGTTTTTATTATTATGGAGAACACTCATGTTACATTTGTGAATTTGTGGACTTGGTCATTTAAAATCCTCTCTTAAGTTTCAAGAAACTCACAGTAATGGAAGGACCATGTGTCTCTGCTCTATAAAGCCAAGTAAAAGTGATTACCCATGGCACCTGGCCCGTGACTCCTCTGCTCCACAGAGTTCCTTCTTGCAAAATAAGGAAAATGAAAGCAGAAAGCAAACCACCAAGAAGTAAAAAGGAAGGAAGAAAGGATGAAAGTACAGGGGAAACATTATACAGGGGGTTGCTGTGAAACAGCAACTAAGCTGGCTTGAAGAAGTCCCTGGCCAGATTCAAGGCAAATTCAGTTTAAAAAATTAGAAACTATGACTTACAAATACAAGCATGCTCTCAAAACATTTTTGGCTGTGATAGAAAAAATAGACCATGTAAGAGAGATTACAGAGTTGTAATGCTATGTTGGAGTAAGAAATTAATACCAATATAGTCCTGTTTTGTTTTTCCAAGTACAGCTTGTTCCCAGAGTCAGATAAAAAATTGCTTTCATAGCAATCAAAACTTAGTATCCATCTTCCTTTTCGAAAATCCATTTTCCCACCCCCTTCCATCACATCTAAGAATAAATTCTGGAAGCAACAAGAAAACTAGGTATACTGGGTCTCAACTCTCCACTCCCAGGATGGAGCCAGCACCCACTGCAGAGAGAACAGACTGAAGTCCCTGGGGCCTCGGCATCACTCTTGCTACAACTGGTACCCAGCAAGCTGGAACAGAAGGCACACACAGGCAGAGCTCAATGACATGTCAGAGACCTTCTCCCCACTTCCTTCTCCCTGCCCTGTTTTAATATATGCATTGTGTTGGGAAAATTTTTGAAGATGGAAACAGAGCCTAAAAGAAGAACAAATCTAGGGTCCAGGTATGCCCCCTGTCACCACTGGAGAGGTGAAGGGGGTGTGCTTAGATATTAGTCTTTTCAACAATTATTATGTCTTACATACCTTTATGTTTTGCTGCTCTGAGGCAAACGCCCTGTTCACTCTCTAATGGTGAAATGTCCAGGTTTACAGCAACTCTGGCCCTGTGCAATTCCCCAGAGCTGGGCTTGAACACTTTTTAAAATTCAGTTTTTACTCAAAACACCCTAGAGATGTTGTTGCTGGTTTTCTGTTCCAAAGGCTGTCACCTTAACACAAGACCTAATGAGCCCAGACCTGACACTTGCGAGCTGCATGAGGGCTTCTCAGCTGCCATGCACAACGTCCCAGGAATAACCTTCCCAACCAGTGGCTTCGTGGTGGAGGGAGTGGGAAGTTCTTTGTGCACATTACCTCAGGTAACTCTCCTCGCCTCCTACATTTCATTCCCATTGTGGCCTCCAGCTATGCACATCTCCTTCCTGGCCACACTTCCTTCCTCCTAGAACTTTGGAGTCATTGTGTCTGCCATCCCTTTGTCTGTGGTAAGTGCCTACCTTTCTACCTTCACTTCTCCATCAACCAGAATTCTCCTACCTTCAGAACTTTGCCTGGCACTCATTTTAATCTCAAGTGAATTTCCTCTTTGCTCTACTTGAGACTGGAGTCTAAGAGCCTCAGTGCTCTAAGGGGGCTCTGGGAAATCAAGCATTTATTTGTTCCTGTGGTTCTCAAAGTGTTTTTGCAAAGTGTACAAATCACCTGGGAACTGACTAAAAATGCAGATTCCCGGATCCCAACCCAGACCTAAAACAACAGAATCTTTGGGAAATAAGCCCCCAAATATTTTTAACAAGTTCCCCCAGATCATACGCACTGTTAGAGACCACAGACTATTTCAATCTCATCACTTGATAAATAATGATTCCCATTCACTGAACATGGCTCTTCTGTGAGGCATTTTATATACATGCATCCACTTATTTAACCTCACAATGTCCTTATGAAATGAATTCTATTCTTTTTTTTAAAATATATTTTTATTGATTTTTTTTTACAGAGAGGAAGGGAGAGGGATAGAGAGCTAGAAACATCGATGAAAGACATCCATCAGCTGCCTCCTGCACACTCCCTACCAGGGATGTGCCCACAACCAATGTACATACCCTTGACCGGAATCGAACCTGGGACCTTTCAGTCCACAGAACGACGCTCTATCCACTGAGCCAAACAGGTTTCGGCCATGAATTCTATTCTTACTATTATTTTCTCCACCTTACAGATACAGTAACTGAATTTTCCAAAATTAATTTACCTCAGGTGATACTGGGAGTGGCAGAGACAGGACTCAAACCCAGGTATGAATGAGACCTCCAAAAATGCACACCTGGACATATCGGCTGCCGAATGGAAGGCATGGTCCATGCGACATGACTCGCCCTAGCAAGATCACATCTAGAAACTACAAGAGGGGCACTGACATGCTTGCAATCAGCCAGGGGAACAAGAAATGAGAGCCCTATATGGGTTCATGTATATACTGGACCTGGAGTACTCTAGAAAAATCATAATGTCAATGTTCCTTCAACAACAGAATCTTCTGGTCTTATTCATTTCAGATTCTCGCCTTTACTTTCCACTTCCCTAACTAAGGATAGCCTCAAGAAGACTCAAAAAAAAACAAAACACCCTACCCAGCCCAGCAAGTGTTTCATAAGGGTCTTCATGCCTGATGGGAAGTGTTTTTGTGATGATGAATGGTTTCATTGCCTCTCCAATAAGGCCCTTTCTTAGTAATTGCTTTTGAGAAAATTGCAGACTGGGGTTCAACTCAAGTACTACTCAGGGATATGAGCCAGGCTTCCCAAGTGTAATTCAGATAGTTCTAAGAAAAGCAACCATTCTAATGATATAAAACCCCTCTGAAAATTACTTAACACACACAAGTTTTCTCCAATGACATTGTTTTTAACCCAATCTACTCCTTCCTCTTGTCTTAGAAATACTGTCTGATCGGAAAACAAACAAAACAAGACAATTTACCAGGGGTTTTATTTATATAGTGGTGGATACAAAGATCCCAAATAATTAAATTAAATACTCGCTTACACAAATGATCCAAGCCAAATGTTAAAACCCAAAAACAAGTCTAGATTAGTTGGTGAGGGTTTCACATCTCATTGATTCTTATTTGTATTTGTGAGTAAAAATGAATCATCATGTCCTTATGGAGTTCTCCTTTGCCCATGAAAAGTAGGAGTGTGGTACATTCACTCCCTTGATCTAAGCATTGCCATTACAGATGGCCAGGTGGGATAGGGCACAGGTATTGGCCTGGAGAAGAACTTTGGATTTGGGGGGAAAGGATCCCAAATTATGACAATTCATTCTATCCTGGAATTTCTGAGTTTTATCTGTGCTAAGACTTTTTTCCCACATACACTAGGATCACATTTGTGTATTTCACTTTCTTTGCTATCCCTTAAATCACTGAGGTTTGGGCTTCATTTCTATATACATGGGCCTCTTGGGCAATTTCATTTACTACAGGACATTAACCACTCTAATATAATGATGCTCAATCTTTGTTTCCAGCAAAATCTTTGCTTCTGAGTTTCAGATCCAAAAATCCAAATGCTTCACGGCCATTCCTGAACATCCCACCGGCCCTCACATTTATCACATCCAATCCTGAATTCTTTCCTCAAAACTGGTCCTCCTTTCTGATCCCCACCATCATTGTAAGCACCTGAGCCAGGTATCTGAGCCATCACAGTGACCCCTTCCCTTTTCCCATGACCATATCTTTCAGTCATGTTACTCAACAAAAAATATTTATAATTTTACTTTTCATTATTAGAAATTTTTAATATTTTTAATGAGTATCTAGTTTAGAAGGAAAAGAAAAAGACAAAAAGAGACTACATTTACCAAATATACAACAGTTAAAACAGTGGAATTTGAACACTAAGGATTATTTTTCTCCTCGCTTTCCCATAGCTACAACTATTTGCAAGTTGATCCTACTCAAACCTAAATCTATGGCTATATCCTGGAACCCAGGTCTCTTTCTATGCCTTAGACCAGTGGAGGAAAGAGGAACATAGGTAGAGAGTGATACAAGGTATTGTAGAAGGATAGAAAATATGGGAGGCTAGTTCTGGTTTCCCTACTCCCGAAGGCTAGTTCTACAGCTCAGGGTGCTGGTGATCATGGATGGAAGTCATAGCTGACTAAATCATGGAGAACTGATTGGTGGGCACCAGGGCAGGGGGTCATTAGTCATTGCAGCTGGTCATGACATTGCCCACTTGGCTTTGCTGCTTTTCTAAACCTGGAGCTGAAATACAACTGAGACCTGGAAGTTATCTCTAGGGAGAAAAAGTTGGGGGTGAGGAGGAAAGGGTATTGTCTGAACTGCATGACCAGCAATATGCCAGGGAAGAAAAGACCACTCTGTGGGTGAGGTCTGGCACCAGTTTTGCTCATTGCTAGATGCTCGGGGCTTTCCACCCTGGTGACCTTCTATATCTGGCTGTAAATTGCTCAACCAGTTAGTTCAGCTATCTGTCTCAGTTTCCCCATCCCACCCACCAGGGAATTTTTCTTACTATCATTACTAAGAAAATTCCCTCTTTATTTAATCTTTTATTATACTTCTGTTAGGAGCCAGCATATGTGTGGACTATGTCCTGGAACAACCCTGATCCCTGGGTCTGTGTCCATCAATGTCCACATTTTTTTATTTAAAATTTTTCCCAAAATTCCTTTAGCTTTTATTTCAAACATGATTATGCATTCTGTGTACCTTTAGTCTGAACACCGGGACACAACTTAAATTCAATCAAGTTACAAGGACTTTCTGAAATGATGTTCCAATTATCTTGCACAGGATTGTCAATTATGAAGCCCATGAATAATTCTTCCTAATCCAGAGCTTTATTTCACCTTGACATCACTTTGGAGTTGTTTTTTTTTTTAACTTAACTCTAAGTTCCTCTTAAAGGGAACGTCTTCATAAATATGAACCCCAGGAAAAATTTGTAAGGCTTCCTCTTAAATGATTGAAGAAGATACAAGTTTCACCACAATCGGTTTTAAGCAATTCAGCACAAGAGCTGAGTGGCCAAAATAGTTGGACAGTGATTTTTAAGATGCTTCAAAATTGGGTAAATACTGTTTCTCTAGCTTTTGTAGTCAGAATCAGATAACATTCTTGTCTTCTTTCTCCACCTAATAGCCAATTCCCTTCTCAGCAACATAAAGACCCAATGTTTTTCTTTCTCACACCTTCTCTTGTTATTCCTAGTGAGCAGGGTCTTTGATAAGAGATCAAAGAGAGAGCTACTAGTATGGTTGAAGAATTCATCAAAGTTCAGCAATGAAAACCCATCAAGAGAAAGTTTTGTTGGTTTTATAGATGTTTCTCTATGAAGAATCCGAATGCCTAAAGCCTACCCCTCTGACAAACAGCAAGGTCCTATGCCCACCCTTCTAAGACAGAGCCTGTGATTTTCATGACCTTGTGAACCATGTGGCCAACCTCAATCTGGAGCTGGACACCAGAATTGGAGTGGGGGTAAAGGGAGGAGGTATGTACAAGGTGTAAAAATAAAAGATGGAAAATCTAAGAGGATCCAAGATGGCTGCACCCAGGTAAACACCTAGCCGCAGCCGCACACAACAATTTCAATAAAATACAACTAAAATATAAAATGGGCATTACCCAGAACTACAGGAAAGTCTACTGACTGGAAATTCTACAACGAGAAGCAAGGAGAAAACCAGAAGGAAGCGCGGAGGAGCTGTAAAAGCCTAAGATCTAGGCCAGACCCCGGGGACCCAGGCTCATCCAGTGGGAGCTGGGTTGTAAGGCGGAACCCCCGGGGAGCAGCAAAAGGAGATCCTGGTGGCATGCACATTGCGTGCAGAGAAGGGATGGTCGGCTGTGTCGCGGGATTGCCCTGGCTGGAAGGAGACTGGGGCTCCAGTCTGCTCTGAACGCCACCTCCAACTCCACTTCCAACTGAACTGAACCCCAATACCGGGCTCCTTGGGGGAGAGCATAGACTGTTTGGCAGCAGGCGAAAATCGAGGGCACCTATCTCTCAGAGGCGCTTTGCAGCGAGTACTGAATCCTAAAAACAGAATGGAAGATCGCAAGAATCAAGTCAAAGATTTGGAACATAAAGAACCAGAAGACACTCCTCCACAGAAGCTAGAAGGCAAGAGAATCCAGAAAATTGAAGATAATGTAAGAAACCTCTGGGACAACTTCAAGCGAACCAACATCAGAATTATGGGGGTCCCAGAAGATGAGAGAGAGTAAGATATCGAAAACATACTCAAAGAAATAGTGACAGAAAACTTCCACCACCTGGTGAAAGAATTAGACTTACAAGTCCAGGAAGCGCACAGAACTCCAAACAAAAGGAATCCAAAGAGGACCACACCAAGACACATCATAATTAAAATTCCAAGAGCAAAAGACAAAGAGAGAATATTAAAAGCAGCAAGAGCAAAGAAGGTAGTTACCTATAAAGGAGCACCTATAACGATTGTCAGCTGACTTCTCAACAGAAACCATGCAGGCCAGACGGGAATGGCAAGAAATATTCAAGGTGATGAATAGTAAGAACCTACAGCCAAAGATAATCTATCCAGCAAAGCTATCACTCAGAATCGAAGGTCAGATAAAGAGCTTCACTAATAAAAAAAAAGCAAAGGAGTTCATCAACACCAAACCAGAATTATATGAATTGCTGAAGGGGGTTCTTTCAGAAGAGAAAGTAAATAAAGATAAAAATTATGAACAGCAAATACGTAACTATCAACAAGTGAATCTAAAAACCAAGGAAATTTAAAAAAATCTGATGAATAATATTAACTGTTGAATATAATAGAATCAGAGGTATGGAAGGGGAGTGAACTGACAATTCTTGGGGAAAAGGGGAGAGGGGGATGTGGGAAGAGACTGAACATAAACTGTGCACCTATGGATGAGGACAATGGGGAGTGGGGAAAGGGCAGAGGGTGGGGTGGGAACCTGATGGAGGAGAGCAATGGGGGGGGGGGAAGGAACATTTGTAATAATATGAACAATAAAAACTTATAAATAAAAAATAAATTAAAAAAATAAAAAAATAAAAATAAAACATAGTTGAGGGACAAAAAATAAATAAATAAATAAATAAATAAATAAATAAATAAATAAATAAATAAAAGATGGAAAATCTATAGAAGAACATACAAAAGATGGGACCAGCAAGATAAGGGCTCCCCGTTGTGCAGTAGTGGCAGATTCTGTAAAAGGTTTAACCTTCGGAGGAAGTTAAAAATAAAGCCACATATTTTGCACCATTCTTTGAACTGAGTATGTTGTCAACTAGGCAGTATTATTCTATCTGTCATTTAACCACTTGTACCTGTTTGCTCTTTTAGATATTATAGGTATAACTGAGACGCTATACCAGAAACTATCATATTAGCTTCCTTAAGGCCTAAAAGTTGACTTTGAATGGATTCCACTTGGCTTTAGCTCCTACTTCAGTCTTTCCTAACCCAATGTTAATCCTTTTGATTTGGATTAGATCAAGGTTCATTGTTAAATCCTTCAAATTTTATTCTTAGGAACATCTTTTAATTTCACAGCCATTACCCTGGTTTCCTGACTCAATTCCCCTTTTCTCTGCCCTCAGCTGAGGGCCAGCCCTGCAGTCAGGAATCACAGCCTGAGCAGACAAGTACAGACACACTCCTAAAATATCACAAAGTTCCTTCTTTCGACATCTCCTGGACCAACACTGTGTGAGAAGAAAAAGGAAAGAAAATTTCAGCCAACTACTTGTTATCTCTCTCTTAGCACCCACATAGGTCATGGATGAAGTTGCTGAGTAACTGTTACACTGATCTTTACCCGCCCCCCCAACAGAATTGTTTTCTGGGGATTATTCTTCTGAAAAATCATAGAATCTGTTTATCAGAGACTGTGTCTAGATTACAATGAGTTAACAAGAGAGAAAATGAGCCCATCAGTTGAAGGGTGGTCTTTGTCACCTCACATCAGCCAGTTCATTGTTTCCCACTAAGTTGAGGGAGCTAGCTTCTTTTGACAAACAGGGAGACAACTGAAAGTGACTTGGCTTTGTTTGGCAACATGATGAGTTTATTATAAAACAAGCTCTGAAATAAAGGAGAAGCAATGTAGATTTCAAACTCATCCTTCCCACAAACTTAGTTCCTTATGACTCAAGTAGGAATGGAATGCAATTTTGTTGTTTATGTTCCAAGAGATCTTGGTGAGTTTTTTCCTTGCAACATAAAAATACTGTAATAGTGTTGGGGTTAGCTGGTCATGAAAGACAGCCTTAGTTAACCCCATTCTAAAGCTGAGTCATTTCAGAGGTTTCTACTACTAATATGAAAGTCCAAGAATTGTAACCAATCAACAATCAACATTTGTTAAGAGTTTTCTCTGTAACCAGAACTCTAATTCAAGTTCCTGTGGGAAAGGAAAGACCCAAATCCTGACCTCAAAGTGCCTGCAATTTTTGGAGCTAAGACAGACAATGTGAAATATTATAAGGGAGGAACACAGGATTGTCTAGACATCATGTGCGCGTAAGCTCTGTTCTTTACTAGAAATTCAGCTTTATGGGTAGAGGTGTTTCAGAGTCCTGGCATCCTGCAAATAGCATGCATGCATTGTAGAAATTCTACATGGTAGGAAATAGAGGTGGCTTCCATTTGTTTTCAGTTCCATCACCTCAGTCTCTACTTTCATTTACACTTCCCTTATTTCTTCACACACTGACAAAAGTCATGTCTTTGTGACACAGCTGCCAAACAGGTCATGGCAATAAAAACTACTGTGTGCTCTTCTAGACTACTCTGTACTTTAGAAAGCATTTCACACTTATCATTTTATGTAATGCTCTCAGCAACCATTTGAAGAAATATGTTCTCATTTCACACATGAAGAAATCAAGGCTCAAAGACTTCGTTAATTGTCCTCAAAACTGGCGAAGCATTAGAGTCACTTAGGAATCCTTAAAAAAAAAAAAATTCCAGGCCAATGACAAAAGCACAGGAAGTTATTTTTTTTATAAATCACCAGTCTTTGTGTGGGAGAGGGGTTGGGCGGGGGGATGGTTTGTCCAAGAGTAAACAGGCATTTATCTGGCAAAACCAAGTTTCAAATGTTTATCTTCTGTCTTCAAATACACCTAAGGTATTTAAGGTCCCTAAATGTGTTTCATGTAAGGCTTTTAACTGTCTCATGTGGGCCACTTTGTGCCACATAATGGAGGCTAACCGAAGTATGATTTGATGGATTGCTGTGTGAGCATTTGGGAACCTGTGCATGTGAGTTTTATCGGCCCAGGATTAGAAGCTGAAGGCCCAGATTTGCAAGGTCCTGAAAGGAACGAGGTTTGTTCCAGTCGATATTTTAATGGAAATAAATGGAGGAAAGAAAATTCAACCCGGTTCCAATGAAAATAAGCTTTTAAAAATCTGAAAACCAAGGTTGCTGATAAAGTAGAATTTCACTTTATTTTAGTCTTTTTAACCCCTTCCCTCTCATTGTATGAATTTGGAATATGAATGAGCTTGGGGATGACCATACCAATTCAAGGCCACCAAATCTCCTCACGCTCTGCCCATAGACACAAAAATATGGGGAAAATTATACCCATTGTGCTCAAATCTATGCCCTTTGCTAATTCTCCCACCCAAAGGATATATCTTTTCCTGATTAATATTAAGTGATGGATGTTAATTAAATACATGTTGAGTATCCTTTCACAAGGATTATGTATCCAATCACCATGATGTACACATTAAATATCTTACAATTTTATAGATCTATTATGCTTCAATAAAGCTGAAAAAAAATTGAAAAACTAAAAATTAAAAAAAAAAATAATTAACATTCCAATGCATTGTTAAGTCAGTGATGGATTTCAAAACTTTACTATCATGAATTTTTTGGTGATCTTGTTAAAATGCAGATTCAAATTCATTAGGTCAGGGGCTCTGAGACTCTGCATTTCCAACATGCTCCCAGTGGGTGGCTAATACAGCAATACCCCTGCTTGACCACACATTGAGTCTCAAGTTGCTAAAGTAGACCCTGAAAGCTTTTAAGATAAGAAATGGCCATGCCTATATATTTAACTAAAGTAACAGATTGAAAAGAGCTGGTGGCCATTGGACCAGAACAATTAGAACAGAAATTTAAAACAGTTCATGAGAAAAAAAACAAAAAAAACCTTTTCCTGATGTTTTGTTTAAAATGTATTTGGCAAAGGTGTTTTATGTCCCAGACTGACAGAAAAGGTTCTGGGGCTACAAAATTTAAGGCAGTTTCCCTGGAATCAGACAGCTGGGGGAAATAAGCATCTCAAGCATCATCTGATTTTCACGCTTTCACATTTTCCTCTGCAGGATCCACCCCATGAACTACCATCGCAGGATCAATGTGGGAGCAATAATGAGAAACCTCTTAGAATGGGAAGTGAGAGCGACCAGGGACCAGTGTGGGGCTGGGAAATGAAATGTCCCCAGAGAGTTCAACTCTAAGTGAACTGAAACAGATTTACAGTCACCTTAAAAAAGATTGACAGCCTCTTAAACCAATAAAATGACTCTAATTGGAGGAATTATCATATCTAGATAACGCCTTAATTATAACCAAGCAAATTCCCAGAGTTAATTTTGTCTCTGCTTTACTAAGGGAGAGAAAGCCCTGGATCAAGAATGTGGAGTATCAGGAAGATAAATAATCCAATAAAAAAATGGATTCAGAGGATCTAAATGTGGTGGACCCCTTACAAAAAAAAAAAGGACATTCAGAAGGCCAAGAGACATATGAAAACATGCTCAAAGTCACAAATCATTTGAGAGATGCAAATTAAAATGGCAATGCGGTATCATCTCACACCTGTCAGAATGGCTATAATCAACAAATCAACAAACGACGAGTGTTGGCAAGTATGCAGAGAAAAAGAAACCCCCCTTCACTGCTGGTGGGAATGCAGACTGGTGCAGCCACTATGGAAACAGTGTGGCATTTCCTAAAAAAATTAAAAATGTATCTCCCATTCAACTCAGTAATCCCACTTCTAGGAATACGGTATTACCAAGAAACCAGAAACACCAATCAGAAGGGACATGTGCACCTATATGTTCACAGAAGCACAATTTATAATAGCTAAGATTTGGAAACAGCCTAAGTGCCCATGAGCAGATGAGTGGATTAGAAAACTGGTACATCTACAGATACACAGTGGAATACTACACTGCTGTAAAAACGTAGGAACTCTTACCATTTACATGGATGCATCTAAAGAGCATTATGCTAAATGAAATAAGCCAATCAGAGAAAAATAAATATCATATGATCTCATTCATATGTGGAATATAATGAACAACATAAACTGATGAACTAAAATAGATCCATAGAGAGAGAAGCATTGAAAGAGCATCCAACCTCAGGAGAAAGGGGTATTTAGGGGGAGAGATCAACCAAAGGACTTTTATGCATGCATATAAGCATAACCCATGTGCACAATCAGTAGGGGGAGTGAGGGCATGTGTGGGGAAGAAGATAGGGGGTGAGCAGGGAGAGTCAATAAGGGGGGGAAAGGATTCATACATAACACTTTAAACAATGAAGAATTTTCAAAAAAGAATGTGGAGCATCATATAAACAGCACCAACATCAACATGATGGAGGTGGATTTTTCAGACACACAGAACCTAGTGCCACAAAACAAGGATTGGTAAAGCCCTGGGCTAAATCCTGGTTTTGTAAATAAAGTTTTATTAGACCACAGGTATGTCCACTCATTCCCCATTGTCTATGGCTGCTTTTGCATTATAATGGCAGAGCTGAGTTGTCTGAACAAAGGCCATCATATGGCCCACAAAGCCTAAACTATTTAAGATCTGGCCCTTTACAGAAAAATTTTGCCAACCCTTACCATAAAACTTTTTAATCATATAACCAATTCCCCTTGTTTTGATTCAGTGCCCACTAAGCAAACTTCTGATTATAATTTACCAACAAAGGAGAGAATACTTAAGATTTTTTTTTTTTTCTTGCGATTTTTACATCAATGTCTGGAGCCTTGCCATCTGAATTATTGCCATAAGTGATGGTTTCTACATTGGCTAAAACCAACAGAAAAACACACTTTTTACTCCTATAAGAGCTAGACATGTAGATTGTGGTGGGTTCACTTTTCTTTTTGTAAAAGTGCATTCTTAATTCCAGTGAAGATCTCTGGGGATTGAATGCAAGCAGTGAGTCAGGGCCCAATTCCCTATCCCATAATGAGAACACTTACTTGTTATGCACAAGAGCAGAATTCTCAAATCTACTGCCTTCTTCTAACACAGAGTATTCTATAACTCCAACTTTATTCAGTGCTTTGAGATCATGTTCTATTTCTGGTGTATTATAGGCACTTACCTTATTTTTCCATTTATATTTTATATTCTCTTACATATTTGGAACAAAAGGGAAGTTTTTGTTGCAAACATATTGTAACATTGTGACCCCCAAAAAGAATGCTCTTACTGACCTCATCAGAATCAAAAGGGAAGACATAAAGGGGTTACATGAAATCAGTTGGTGACAGGTTAGGGAGGCAGGAAAAAGCAAAGCGGGGAAATCTCTGAAGGTGGTTAAAAAGTAAAACAGATAGTCATATACTTCTTTTACTTCAGTGAGTACAGGGTAGTTAACAACTAACATGTACAGCACATAGGCATGGTATGAGGAGAACAAAATAACAATGAAGGGCTCTGTGGTCTCCTGCTCTAGTAGGAGACTGTATCCTGAGGGATCTGGAAAAAGAAATGCTATTGTAGATGCAGAAAGACAATAGACAGCTCAATTAAGGTAAAGCTTGCCCTTTGTCAAAGAAGACACTGAAAAAATAAAAATGAAAGAAAGAAAGAAAGAAAGAAAGAAAGAAAGAAAGAAAGAAAGAAAGAAAGAAAGAAAGAAAGAAAGAAAGAAAGAAGATACTGGCCTCGCACATGACTACACACAGGACTTGCTATTAATTAAGAAGTTAATTTCAGATCATCCTATGCGGTTACTGCAGGTCTCTGAGTTTGTAAGGCCACCATACAGTCCTCCTCTGAGCTTGTCAGGTTTTGGCACGTGTTCCCATTTTCATCCACATATCGTTTGACCAACATTTATTAAGTGCGTACGATGTTGTAGATACCAGGTTCTGCTTTGGAGAGTCGGAGGTGACCTTTGTTTCTGTTATGTTGCTCACAATTGAAGATGAGTTGAACCATTTGACAAACCACCTTTAAGGTTGAACAAAATTTCCAAGTTGACGGTATACCTAGCTCAGATTCATTGGCCCTTACAACAAATCTAAATTTTCCACTTCGAACTTCATGTACTCATAGTGAGCCACCCAATTGAACAAAGTTGACTTGTCATCTGAATTATTCTTTTTTGAATTTCTAAAGCCATAGTTTTCCTATAATGCCTTTGATAACATTTCCACAAATTAATGCTTGAAAATCAACAAAAATTTCAGCAATACTGAATGTTTAAGTGCTCTCCATTGCCTTTAAGAAGGATAGTTATATTTGCATTTTGTAGCTCTGAAAAGTTTAAGAAACAGCAGCTCTGGCCTCACACAGTGCAGTATCCCTGAGCAGGTGGAAGCAAGCAGGATTCTTCTGTGTGTTCCCAGGTGCTTCCTTCATGCACCCTTATATTTCCCACATAATCACCATCTTCTTGAATTCAGCTCCTCGCTCAGGAAAGCCACCAGGACTTCGTTCCATTCACTGCTGAGGTTGGCTCATTGTTGGGCATCAATACATCCCATTGTGGCTACAAAACAGTCATTTTGCTTTAAGTGCACAAGGTGGCCGTTTGCTTTGCAGCAGCCTTCAGAACACTCTGGAATAATGTCCCCAACTCCAGAAGAACAGAAGAAGCAGGGCCAGCTCTGAGTGGAAACATAACTGAATCAAATACGAACTTTGCTAGGATTTTCCTATGTAAAATAAGGAATACCCTGTGCTATTAAATCACGATTTATAAATCTATATGTATGAAATTACTTTTCACTGCGGGTTTTTACTAATATGAAAGAGGACCACACTGTCAGTATTTTAAATTAACCTTAATGCCATCTAGTGGTCACTGAGAAATTTTTTGTCACAAAAGTGGCAATGACTTTAGAAAGTAAGAAATTATTAGTAATAGCAATACTGTCTCTGTTAAAGAAACTTTTCGAAGACCTCCAATGTTTCAGGACTCCGTGCTCAGCGCATTATGTGCTTTATTTCACTCTCTCTTTACAATAATCTTTTTTCTAAAGAAGCTTTTTACTGTTGATAGTATTATACATATCTTCCCTTCTTCCCTTTTCCCCCATTCTCCCAGCCCTTACCCTCCTCCCATGTCTTCACTACCCCATTGCCTGTGTTCAGGGGCTATGTCTTCAAGTATATGAGCTCTTTGGTTTATCACTTCTCATTCCCCTAACCCCACATTGAGGTATGTCAGTCTGTTCCATGCTTCCATGCTTTGGGTCTTATTTTGTTGGTCAATCCATTCTGCTCATTAGATTCACCCATTATACAGATGAAGTAATTAAGGCACCGTGATATTGAGTGATATGCTATATTCATGGATGTAGTAAATACTAGCTTGAATTCAAACCCAAGTAGTCAGTCCATTGCTTTCATACTCAGCCAGAATGATGTTATATAACCATTCAACCTCATCTTTGACTAAAAGGATATGATTAATGGACTAATACACAGCTCACTTTTATAAACACGCACGCTAATGTGTTTAAAGAAAGACACAACCTTCACTTTTATACTTCACAACCAATTCCCATCATGTTCCCAGGCTTCTTCTACAAACAAGATTTCAATTGTGCGAGGATTTTTATGCATTTGAAATTCACATCCAGTATCTCCAATATGTGATGGATTCACTCTTGCTGGCCACAAAGAGTTAATGAATTCTTCTTTTTTTTAATATATTTTATTGATTTTTCACAGAGAGGAAGGGAGAGAGATAGAGAGCTAGAAACGTCGATGAGAGAGAAACATCGACCAGCTGCCTCTTGCACACCCCCTACTGGGAATGTGCCCGCAACATGCCCTTGACCGGAATCGAACCTGGGACCTTTCAGTCTGCAGACCGACGCTCTACCACTGAGCCAAACCGGCTTCGGCGAGTTACTGAATTCCTGTGCACTAGACCCTGTGCTAGGTGCTGAAGAGTGATGAGGAAAGTTGTTGTGGAGTGTTCTGAACGATGCTGCAGAGCAAATGGCCCTCTCATACACTAGGGAACCAACAGACACGGGTTCTCCTTTCATGGAGCCTGAAGTACAGCAGGAGGACAGGTAAGCATAAATCACACGGAGATACAGTCATGTGGTGAAAGGGCCCCCTGCAGAGCGTGGTGGGGTATTTTAGCAGGACAACCTTTCTTTGGGGCTTAAGTGGAAAGGGCGAAAGGAGCATG
The DNA here is from genome assembly GCF_964339955.1 of Pipistrellus hanaki. Taxonomy (NCBI): domain Eukaryota; kingdom Metazoa; phylum Chordata; class Mammalia; order Chiroptera; family Vespertilionidae; genus Pipistrellus; species Pipistrellus hanaki. Next base: position 31,617,277 of record NC_140516.1, on the reverse strand, counting down.
GGAAGATTTCCCTAAGACAGTCACAAAGCAGGTCCTGAGCCAGGGGGAGTGAGGGTGAGCCAGGGCAGAGAAACAGGACAGGGCATTCCAGGCAAGGGGCCCCAATAGCAAACTAAAAGGTATCCTCTATATCTGTGTTCCCCAACAGTACACCCACACAGAGCAAGCTCAACAGTAAGTCAATGTGTGGTCCAGGTCCCCTCAACTCTTTTGTCATAAATGGAATGTGGATAAAAAAGCTATAATTAAGCCATATGTCTTCATGCTTTGAACAAATCACTTTTGCTGAAAATACTAAAATTGTCTGATATTGGGAGCAGCTTGGTAGACCCAAAATGTAATGATGACTCTGCTTATTGAAATTTTCATTGCTACTTATGAATATTTCAAATGTCTCTTAAATGAGATTTTTTGAGTTTGGTTTGAGGTTATGAAAATAACATTTGTGGCAGATAATATGAATAACACAGAAAGAATTGTGAATAAAAAGAAGTTAAGAGAAAAGCTAATGCTCATATCTTGTAACCCAAAGATAAACAGTGTTAACATTTTGGCATGTTTCCTTTTGTCTTTCCCAATGGATATTTTACCAAAATTGCATCGCATGAAATTTTTTAATTTATTCATTTCCTATCATTAGTGTTTGACTCATTATTATAAATTCTTTGTTAACATCATTTTAATAACTAGATAATGTGCCAGGGCTGACCGGCAGACCCTGAGCGACAGAGGAACAGATTGCTGTCACACAGGTTTCTGTGAAAGAGAGAGCTAAGTAACCCTGTTCACCTGCCTCCTTTGGCTTTTAATATCATAACAGCTTGAACTAAAATTAAGCTCTAGATACCATTAGCAAGGTAGGTATCCTTGAGAAAGTATAAGCTTCTACAAGGTCTGGTCTTTAAAGACTAAATACAGAGATTCTAGCAGAACACCCCGGGGGGATCAAACTTGTTTGGAAAGGTCAAGGCCTTCAGCAAGGCCCCTGACCTTTCAGAGAATCCTCCTTACAGACATTCCAACCAAGTCCCGTTCTTCCACAATAATATGTGGATTCTTTCCAACATTTAATATATAACAAATAATACATGAAAAACAAATAGCACATAACAAATAGTATGTAACAAATAATACATTGAATAAAGCTTATTTCTTTTTTTTAAAATATATTTTATTGATTTTGTACAGAGAGGAAGGGAGAGAGATAGGAGTTAGAAACATCGATGAGAGAGAGTCATCGATCAGTTGCCTCTTGCACACCCCCTACCGGGGATATGCCCGCAACCAAGGTACATGCCCTTGACCAGAATCAAACCCGGGACCCTTCAGTCCCCAAGCCGAAGCTCTATCCATTGAGCCAAACCGGTCTCGGCAAAGCTTATTTCTTTAAAGCATGGTTGATTCACCAGAACAGAACACAGTAAGAGTAGACATTATTGTCAAGTGATTAACTGGGACAGTTCATTTGTGTATCTGAAGAGAATTTCTAAAAGCGCCAAAGAAAATTACAAAGGCAACATCACTGCTCAAGAACACTGACTTCAAATGACTCTCCTCACTCCGCTCTCACGTCTTCTTTGAACTATTAACTGGTTTCTCTCTCAATCTTAAACTGCAGTAAAAGTTAATGGGTATTTTTGTCATGTTGGAGAATCCCAGCAAGCCATCCTAAGATCCCATTTGTGAAATGATGTGTCACATTAACACATTTTATGGGCTTAATCTTGTGCTGCCTAATTGAATAATTTAATATTTGTGACACTAGCTTGACTTACACAATTATACACGCACCCCACACACATACACACAGAGGAGCTGTAAGCAATTACATCTCAGCCCTTCTTTACTTTGAACATTCCCCGGTGCTTTTCAAGCTGATATGTATATGAGCCAACTTATAAGGTGTTTTTGAGTTGCTGTTTATGAACCAATTTCCATCTCTTTAACATAGGAAGAAAACAAATTGGGATTGCCACTTTTCTTCTTCCAGTTGGGTTCTGTCAAGTGGGTATATGCCCACTTTTCAGATGCTGGGAGTCAGACAGAGTTTCCACAGAGAGACACATGGGCAAGAGACAGACAATACTTCCATTGCGCCAGAAAGGTGGTGCAAAATGAAAGGTGATGCTCTGAACAGTGGAGACAAGACGTCTCAGACCTGCCAACAATCTCTCTGCTCCATGTCAGTATCTGAAAAGAGCAACTCTGTAGACTGTCCATAGTGACCACACAAATGACTGCTGCTTATCCTGGATCTGATGGAAGTGGGGATGTTTGGGGTTAAGATTGACATTTCACGGTCAAACTCACTAGGTTCGGTTTTTGTTTCATCCATACATGCTAAATGCCCTAGGACCATGGTCGGCAAACTCATTAGTCAACAGAGCCAAACATCAACAGTACAACGATTGAAATTTCTTTTGAGAGCCAAATTTTTTAAACTTAAACTTCTAATGCCCCTTCTTCAAAATAGACTCGCCCAGGCTGTGTTATTTTGTGGAAGAGCCACACTTAAGGGGCCAAAGAGCCGTATGTGACTCGCGAGCCAGTTTGCCAACCACAGCCCTAGGACAAGTAAGTTACTTATCCTTTTTTTTTTAAGTCACTTTTCTTATTTTTTAAAAATGAAGATGGCCTAGCCTGAGTGACTCAGAGGCTTAATGGACCTATGAACTGAGAGGTCACTATTTGATTCCCAGTCTGGCTATATACCCAGTTGCAGGCTCAATCCCCAGTGTGGGACGTGCAAGTGGGACTTCTTTACTTTGAACATTCCCCGGTGCTTTTCAAGCTGATATGTATATGAGCCAACTTATAAGGTGTTTTTGAGTTGCTGTTTATGAGCCAATTTCCATCTCTTTGACATAGGAAGAAAACAAATTGGGATTGCAAGAGAATGATCAATGATTCTTTCTCTCGTCATTGATATTTCTATTTCTCTCTCCTTCCCCCTTCCTCTATGAAATCAATAAAAATAATTTTTTAATGAAGATAACAATAGTGCCTGGCATATGAGATTGTTGAAAGGATTAAATGAAATAATCCAGGGAGAGTCCCTAACACAGTGTATGGAACATTGAAAGCACATAGGGAATTATCATTATCATTATCATTATAACTATTACTCATATGCATCAAAGTTAAATATTTTGCTTCCATTAGATCAATCTCATGAGGAGTATACTTCTCAAACATCCCTTATTCCTGCTTAATATGCTGTCAAAAATCTGTTTGCTTGGCACCAATCTATGTTTGAAATGCACAGCTCATGGGAGGGGCAGAGGATAGGTAATGGATACCTTAGAATTACCTACACCTAAAGAAATATTTCCTTTTATTTATCCCAAAGCTTTATGAAGCCGAAACCAGTTTGGCTCAGTGGATAGAGCCTCAGCCTGTGGACTGAAAGGTCCCAGGTTCAATTCTGGTCAAGGGCATGTACCCTGATTGCGGGCACATCCCCAATAGGGGGTGTGCAAGAGGCAGCTGATCGATGATTCTCTCTCATTGATGTTTCTAACTCTCTATCTCTCTCTTTTCCTCTCTATAAAAACTCAATAAAATATTTTTTTAAAGAGCTTTATGAAGGCAGGAACCTTGTCTGCCTTCTACAGTAGCAGCAAGCCTGGCATGTAATAGGAATATAGGAATATGCACATTATGTATTTAAGTGGGTAAATAGTCCTAAAACAACTCTCCAATTCCATTCATGCCTATTTCTGAGCCCAGCATTTTCTCTTTTTTCCTAGAAGTCACCAGAAAGGAACTTTTTCATCAAGCTTTTTCTTGACCTCAGACATGGCACTGCCCTTGGTAAATACCGAGAAAGCCTTGGCTTTCTCAATCAAAAGCACCATGTATCAACCTCAGAGGACCCTGGGCCCCGCACAAGGTCCACAACGTTTTCTAGCTCTCCAGAGCAAGCTTTACTCAGATTTTTATGAAGTTGCCCAATTAATAAACAACTCTCACTCCATGCAAATTGGGGGTGCATTTCAAAGCTGAAATAGTGTTAAATCTGTTGTTTTCTGAGCCCTCATCCAACTGGAACATTTGTTTGTAAGCACCAAAGGGTTATATAAAATCCCCAAATTGTGGTTGGAGTTTTGTTCATACCATAAAATGATGAATCCATGGCATTTTGCCTCTAGCTACAAACTCAATCCATATTAATTCCTATGTATGCACCCCTTCCTGCAGCCAAGTAACTGTTCTCTTACAATTCCTTTTTTTGTTTGTTTGTTTGTTTGTTTGTTTGTTTGCTTGTTTTGTGCTTTTTTCTTTTCAGAATGCCCAGGCCAGAGCAATTTATAGAAATTTCTAATAAATATGACAGGATATTACCTTCCTTCCATAAATTCTGAAATGGGTCTCTTTGTGATAATAGTCAAGATGCCCTATATCTAGGGTGGCCATACTCTCCTGTGTTGTGACAGTTGCTCTGGAATTTGATCCAGCTTATCATTTTTCCAGATTTTTTTCATTTGTAATGAAGCACTATTGGTAGTAATAGTTGCTTCAAAACAATCCTGGATGGCATTGATCGACCTTCACTTTGAGTTTCCAACCTCTCATTTAGCAGCACGTGAGATGCATTTCCAGGAAACAGGCCTCTCATCTTAACTTGTACTTTGATCTGGGGGATGGCCAGCAATGACCCTCTCTATTTTCCTTACCATTTCCAGCCAGGCCTTTTCAAGGACAAAAAATAGGATGCTAAAATGAATGGTGCTTACTCCTGCTGGCTTTAGGGAGTGGCATGCCATGTATTAAGTGCTATACATTCCAGCTTTTGAAGCCTTTGGCAAATTATAATTATTGAAAACAAAGTTGTGAACAAGAAGACATTTAAACTGATCCTGTGAAAGAAAGAAATGAACCAACTTAATCAAGGGGTCAAACGGTGTAGATGACTTGATTTTGACATTTTATAATTGCACTTTGGAACATCTTGATTTAGGGAAAGGAAATTTGATGGCGCCCTGAGGAGAAGGGAAGAAACAGCTCACATGCCAAAGACAGCTAACCAAACAGGATGGACTTCTCAAAGGCAATATAATACTGAGCAGAAGTAATTTTCACCTAGAAATGCAAACCCTAAACTACTACTAATTAAGTTGGAGATAGATTAAAGGCACTTTAAGAAAAGCAAGCTCTGGAGAAATTTACCTCCTGTGCCCCTTCAACAGGAAGGCACTGGAATGTGTTTCACTGAAATGAGGACACACACACACACACACACACACACACACACAAAAAAAAAAAAAAAAAAAAAAGAGAGAGAGAGAGAGAGAGAGAGAGAGAGAGAGAGAGAGGGAGAGAGAAATAAGCCATCCAACATAAGGAACAGACAAAGAAAATTCTTCGTAGGAGAGTGAGGGCAGATCCAGATTACTACTGTGGAGTGTGTCTCAAAAACAGTTAATCCAGACTGAATTAATTATGCAAGGGGCTTCAGAGGGGAGATTCCAAGAAAGGGGAAGAAGGGGATACCTGATAGATGACTTGATTTGTTGCCTGCACTTGTAAGATATTCTTTCAAGAATTTTGAGGTTGATTTAGTTAGGTAGAATTAAAATAATCATTTAAAAAGTGAGGCATTTATTAACCTGGTTGGGGGGGGAAATGTTAAAACAGAAAAATATAATCATAATATGCTATATGATTGAACTACTGCCAATATATATCTATATATATAAAAGGCTAAAATGCTAAGTGTCTGTCCAACCATCTGACCAGTAGCTATGACGTACACTGACCACCAGGGGGCAGACGCTCAATGCAGGAGCTGCTATGACTCACACTGACCATTTAAAAAGAAACAGCACCTCGGACCTGGCGCCGACAAACCAACACTTGGCTCCTCACAAGTGGGACATAGGCCCCACCACCACCCTCGAACAACACCCCACCAAACTGCAGCCAACACTGCCAACACCCCATGGTGCAAAATGTAGCCCACATCCCACCCCAGCTCAGAAACCACTTTGACTTAAAAAGAAAAAGAATTATGTACATGTGTCATTTTGATTTAAACATGAAACTTTCTGATTTCTCATCCTAGAATCCCTAACCCTTTTGTCCCTATTAACAGGGAAGGTATAAGTTGGTGAGAAAGAAAGGGGAGAGGGTGGATGAAAAGGAACTTGGGGAAGCCCTGAGGACAAGGGAAGGAAGAAGGTAATTGACTTTACAGTTAGCTTGAGGCCAGCCCTGCAGAGAACAGTACCAGAGAATCCTTACTCCGAATCCTAGGCTCAGGCACACCCTTCAGCATGCCTTTCATCATGACAGATGAGATACGAGTGAGAGCCTGTCATCAGAGCTCCTCCCACAAGGGATCTGGAAGAGCAAACAAAAACCTTGGCAGGCTCTGGCAGTAGACATTAGTTCTAACTAAGGTTGTCAGTCTGGTCCGGTACTTTTTTGTGTGTGATATTAAGTTTCTGTTTGAGTAACTCTCTTCAGTTTCTACAGGTCCAGTAACTCAGGAGACAACTGCTAAAGGACTAGTTAATGGGATGTGAATGTGTGCCTGGGTTTTTAGCTATACTATCATCCCTCTTATATTATTAGCTATGCCTGAGGCATTTTAATTTTTCCAATGGTTCTTCATTAACATTTAATTGCAGGTAATCAGGAGGAGAAGGCTCAAAAATGCTTAAGCAAGAATCGGGTAGTTATGCTATAGCCCCTGCCAAGAGACTCCATCCTGTTCCATTATAACAACACTTAATGAGCAGAATTTTGGTGACATGAGGAATAAGAAAGCGTAAGAATCAGACCTGGATTCAGCTCTCTGGGAACTCGCCACCTAGCTGTAGAGAGAGACATGTATAGAAATATTTCTATTCACCAACAACTCCTAAATGAATAGAGGAGTGGGGGGCGGGGGGGGAGAGTCTGGCGAGAGTAATTCTGGCTAGAGGCTCTGAATGAGATTTGATCTGAACATTGAAGAATAAGTAGGATGTATGGAAACCAACCAGAGGGAACAGTGTAGGAAAAGGCTTGGAGAAAAAAGGTCACATTTGGAGAATGATAAATGGAAGAATGTTGTCAGGCTACCACAAATGCAGGGACATGGGAGTATACATTGAAGACATGAGGAAGCTGAAAGCAGAAATTTCTTTGGAGGAAAGATAACTACCTCAGCTTTCTATTTGTTAAAATGTTCTTTTGAATTAAAGTCTTATTGCCTGGGAGATCGAAATGATGACCAAGACAGAAGTAAGATGATTGGGAGAGAAAAGTGGTCTGGAATTCAATGTGAGCTACGTTGGTTTTTGAGAGCACGGTGGCACTTTAAAAGCAGGTAGCTCCTGTACGTCTTTGTAAATGTGGCACAGAGGGTAAGGTTGAGTTTAAAGATCAGGTAGTCAGTGCTACGGAGGTGACCAGTCATTGGGGTGAGTGAGCTCACTTGAGGAATGAGTGCAGATGATGGAAGACCAAGAATAGAAGAGGCTATCTGTGGACAGGAACCAACAAAGGGGGAGAGATTAAAAGGGTCACAGGATTGCAGGAAAGAATGTGTCAGGGTCCCAAAACAGGAAGTGCTTGAATCGGTGAGTGATTAACTATTAAAAGCCCTTCATGCACCATTGGGCAATGACTCAGGAAAGGCTATTTTGTCTGGTAATTGAAGGGTCACTAGTAAATTCTAAAAGTAAAAGTGGTGGGGGCAGGAGCAAGGCATCAACAAAAGGATGGAAAGAGAATGAGAGGACAAGGCAGTATAAACCTCTTGTTTAAAAAAAGATAAAGTTAATGGAAACTAGACTTGATAATTGGTCCCTTGGTGACTGGGGTTAATTACATTTAAGCCTGTGGATTTTACAACACCTGTCAGCAAACATGAACAGATGCATCTTCCCATGGTGATATACAAATATTTCTATTCCGTGTCTTGATCTTCTCCTTTATGTAATCTCTTATTTTGCTTGGCACTTGTCAGTTCATTTTAGAGAGATTGAGGCTCGACAGTTTGGGGAATTAATTTAATTACCTCCTCTTTTTAATTTTTTTTTTGTCTTTATTGTTGAAAGTATTACAGATATCCCCTTTTTCCCCATTGTCCTCTTCTAGCCCGCACCTACCCCCACCCCCAATCTTCATCACACTACTGTCTGTGTCCTTGGGTTAAGCATATATGCATATAAGTTATTGAGTAAATCTCTTCCCACACACCTATCCACCCTTTCCTTTCCTCTGACATTTGACATGTGGCAGCTTTATTTGGTTAAAAACAATTAAAAGGGAATAAGAAATTATTTTATTACTACTAATTAGCAGTACGGTAGTATAGGCACATTCAGAACGCTGGAGACTTCAGACTTTTTTTTCCAGGTTTATGGTGTACCAATCTTTTTTTACTATGGTCAGCAGAGTGTGCTTGCAGAATGCTAAGAGGGTGTAACTGGAGCAGGGTCACCAAGGAAAGAGGGTTAGAAAAGAGGTAACAGAGGAGAACACTTTAGGAGCCTCACAAGCCATGCAAGGACGTTAGTGTTTGTTCTGAGAGAAATAGTATATAGTCACATATGCCAGTTTTTCAGCCACATCTGTCTTTTATTTCATGTCACTGTCAGATTTTAAAAGATTTTTAAACATAATTATATTATTTTAAGCCCTGTAAAATTGCCTACAATCTTCTTGAAAGATACACTTTATGGTTAATAAATTAGAAGTTGGCATCTTCCATTGACTTTTCTTTAAGATCCAGAATAGCTTTGCTCAAGCAAATATTCTCCCTGTTGGTGCTGGAATACTGTTTAAGTGTAAATTCTCTTCACTGGTGATGTTCTCAATGCTACTTTTCTTCATAGTTGAAATTTTAAATATTTAATCCTAGACGTTTCCACATGTTTGCCTTTCTTTATAGTACCTGTTCTTTGACAAATATTTTCAGAAGACAAAGTCATTGAATAAGTTGTTTCTATTTATTATTTTGAATGTGTGCCATAGTTAGGTGTTGCAAAATTGTAGATTTTATCCACTTCATTTCATTCCATGACTTTTCATATTTTGAGCAACAATGCTGTGCCAAGCAATATATCATTTCAGTAGTTTCCCAGTTATTGTTTAGCTCTGCAATTGGCTTCTGAAGCTGGTGACCAGGAGTTAGATTAAACTTCACAGTTTAAGGGCTCTGTCCCCCACAAGACTAACCTCACTTCAGACACCAGGCACAAGATTAAGGGTTACCAGGCCACCCACATTTCTAACAAACTTGGTTGAGAATACATATGTCTGGTTAAAAAGATGGCATCTCTAATCTTTTGAATATTATTTATTATGATTGCCAGGACCTCTCTTTTTATGATTCAAGCTCTTTTGTCTGCTTTAAAAAGATAAGAGTTGAACACATGGCATCTTAAATTTGTGTAAAATGTGTAAATTTTAACTTATATTTATGTGCATCTCAAAGACCCCTTTCTCCAAAATTTTTTTTCTCCCATTTCCATCCCCAAATTTCCCACATTGTAGCTAACATATCGTATGATCAAGGATAAAAGGATCATTATCCAGATTGACTTATCAGACTCCTGTAAATCTCACTCTTTATCCCAAGAGAAGCCATCGCATCAACTTGCTAGCTCTTAGTATTCTCAGCATCTATTTAAGAACGTGGGCATTTGTGGATGTCTTTGGACTTGTGGCCCCCCCATATACTCATCATTATTAAGGTAGGAGGATAATGCCTAGAACTCATGAATTCTAGAGACAGAAGAGTTTCTATAGATGCAATAGATAATTGCAGGCTCGTGACCTATAGATTGCCTACTGCAGAATACTCAATTGCCTACTGCAGAATACTACTGCACCACTTGATACTAAAGCCACATCTTCAAATTGAATGTGTGCCAGTGCTTCATTATAAAAGCTGACTGGTCTCTCAGTTCTATTGGCATGATCATAACATTAGCTAGCTATTACATTTGCCACCCATAAAGTTCTCCATTGCTTAGGGCCTTTGTTATCATTGTACACTATTATGAAGTTACTACTAATAGATTTTAAAAATCGATGCTGGAGAGAGAAGAGGCTGGTTCATCTCTCATTCTTTCTGTCCCACAGGTTAATGTTTTAGGGTTTCAGAAGTCAGAAAGCAAGAATCCACCTCAGAGGCAAACAAAGCCTCAATTCTCATTCCCAGCCTGTCCCACTTCCGCCCATGTTGAAAGACGACAGAAAAATAAAATTAAAGACCCCTCTGGAGTGAGAATTAGGGTGGACTTTGAGGCAAGTTCAGCAAAAATAAACAAACAAGATGGAGAGATGGATAGATAGATAGATAGATAGATAGATATCAATAGATTGATTTAGGAGGAGGAAAGTAATGCAGAACATCAAATATCTAGGTATTTCATTATGAAAATACCTAAAGAAATTTTTCACTTTGGTGTTATCTTTTTAAATTGATAGTATGTATACTTCTCTGAATATTGTCATCTCTGAGTATCACGGTAATTTTTCTCTTGAGGAGTCAGCCCTCCACGATCCATCACAATTCTAAGTCACACTGTCAGTTTTTACCACAAGGGACTCTGATAAAAACCTTACTTTCAGTAGATCCAGAAAAATGCCAAATTCTATATAAGAACTTTGAAGAATAAAACATCAAAGTTCAATTATATATCACAATCTGATCCTTTTTTTCTGGGCAATTCAAAATGTTTAAATTGGGTAGCTACCTACTCAAAATTAGAAATACTTTAATGTTTGTCAATGTCTTCCCTGGAAATGTTCAATTATTACATTGAATCCACGTAAACTAGATAATCTGTAGAAAGAGAGTGAAGCCATGGTTTTTTCCCCAGTGACCTGAGTGGAAGAGAAAACCATAACAAAAGTACTTGTGAGAAAAAATATATATTGGAATTGAATTTTTCTGTGAACAAATTCCTCAGATAATATCCCATTTTAGCTTGCCTGCACAATATAGCCAATGGATTGGAATGATGTTTTTTTAATTCATTCCTTTGAGTTTAAAAGTTATTTTCTGTTAAGCAACCAAAGAAATTGAGATCCATCAGGAAGGCTCTAACTCTGAGGCTCAACAATACACACAAATGTCAAGCTTATCGAGTTGGCCAGAGAGCACAGAACTCTAAAAGTGGTTCACCACATCCTCATCAAAATTAATCCTAAAGAAATATTATTTTTTAAAAATAATAATTAAAATGGGAGAAGATATTCAAGGATATCCAGGGAACATTTTCTTAAATATGGCAACAAAGTTAAAAATGTCCTAAGTGTCAGAAAATAAAGGATTTTAAATAAAGTATGAAGCAACCATACAATGAATACAGTGCAGGCTTTTTAAGTAATGATACAGAGATACACTTATTGATGTAAAAGGCATTTTTTCTTACTAAGCTAAAAAGAATGTTACACTTCAGCATGCTTAGTATGTCCCTATTTTTTTATATAAGTATTTTTATAATATTAATAAAGAACACATCTGAAAAATGTACACAAAATTAATATAACTTTAAGTATAAGGTAGAAAGATAATTTTTTCCTTTTGTTATTCAGTATTTTCCTATTTTTTGCAATAGATTTCTACTATAATGAAATTTTTATAGTTAGGAAAGATTATAAATATGAATTGAAAGAAGAGCTGATTTCCACAGAGAGGATGTCAGAAAAGACTCCAAATGAATACAAAGTAAATTGAGTTAAAATATATTAAATGTTTGTTAATGCCTTTTATCAGGAAAAAATATTTTATTTTGTTACTTTGCCTGAAAAGCAGAAAGCTAATGTGGAAAATGCCGATACATTTAGGGGGGATCACTGAGCACTTTATGCCTGGTTCCGTCATTTGTTAAGCTGTTCTCTCATTGATTTATTCAACCATTGGCCACACAGAAGTTGAGAGATGACATCTGTGGGGCAGAGGCTCGTGGTGGCGATGTCTCTGATGGGTACCACTGCTAGGTGGAGCAGAATCATCTTGGGCCATGCTTACATCACATCAGCATATTTCAAGTTTGGCAAACCCCAAAGCTTGCTTTTTTTTTAATGATACTCAAAAGTGCTCCAACCCTAGAATTTACCCCAAATTGAAAATAATGCAAACAGTTAATTGATTGATTTATAACGAGAAGCCCAGCCAAGTAGAGCAGAATGCTCTATTCATTAGGATAGTGCACACTTTCCTCTTAGTAGACACACTATATGGGAGAGCAAGTGACAAGTCAGACAAGTGTTTTAGAAAGCATGTTCTGACAGCTGTGCTGAATAAATTAGAGTGGTGTCCATATGTCCTCATTTGCCTGGGACAATCATTGTTGATGCCTGCTTTCTGAGTGTAATGTTTAGTAACACCTCTGTTTCACTCTCAAAAATGTCCCAGTTTGGTTGACAAATTGCATGTCAGCCTAATTGGAGAAGACAGTAGTGGGACTTGGGAAATGAGCTGTTAGATCATTGAAAATCATTATTTCTTAAGAAATAATGAGAGCCTAAACCTACACTACAGAAATGAGATTACAAGAGAATGAGAGGAACTGGGGCGAAGCAAAACCTAGAATTTGTAGGAATTTGATGAACAATTGCATACAAGGAGTGAGAGAAGAGTCAGAATCTGATATGGCTTCAACATTCTGCCTTGGAAAATTGGGGCACAGTGATTCTAGGAGAAAATTAGGCAAGAAAGAGTCTGAGTTTGGTTTTAAAGTTGTTGTATCTGTGGGATATTCAGGAAGAGATCCTAACAAGCAGTCAAACCTGAGCTCAAAAAGGAGAGTCTGGCCAGGGAGAGGTCATTCAAGATATGACATAGGTATTCCTTCCAGAACCAGCACAGGGGTATACTCTTACATACAGGAAAGAAGAAATGGGAGGGCAGACCTTCACAGAGAGGGAAAAAAAATATTTTTAAATAGATAAATGAAATAAAAAGTAAATATAAAGCAAAAGGATATTAAATTAATCATTAAAATGTATACAGATTACTAGATATGAGTCAGGGAATTGTTAACACTTTACTTGTAGCATCTTATTTCAGCACACAGCAACTTTAATAATCAGGACATTATTTTAGGAGGGAAGAGGCACACGAAGAAGACAAGCAATTTGCTCAAGGGTTCGCTGTAGGCCGTGTGGTTCTGAACCCAGGCTCTTCACCGCTGCACTCTACCACATTCAGGACCCCTTTTAAATGCCCCTGCCAGACGTACAAGGAGAAAGAGAATGAGTTTACCTAAATAATTCAAGAGCAATGCCCTGCTCTAGATGACTGATACAAACTACGCCACGAACACTGTAGAACTGCAGTCACCTCACTTTTCCTTTTCCAATTAATCACTGGCATCCAATCCTCACCACCACCGCCCCCTCACCTCACAGGGACGAAGGCCCCATTCTCTCCATGCTCAACCTAGTCCAGAGTAACCCATGCCTGGGATCCTAAGTTTTTATAGCCCAGCTTTTCCATTTTATATAACCATCCCCATTCAGAGCATCCCCCAACCCAAAGAATACTGTGTCAGAAGGGATCCCAGCACCGCCAGTTCATAAACCTGGAGCCAAAGCCTTCCGCTCCCCTCATGGAAACCCGAGAAGGCAGGTAACTTTTCATTTTCAACACAAAGAACCAGACTGTACTCCATTTCCCTAAATAACGGGGCTATACCGCCTGCAATGGCCCCTGTGGACACCCCTCAAAGATCCAGCTCAGTCACATCTGCCCTTGTGATGATGTGTGGCATCTAGTGTGGTTGCTTTGAGTGATTCCAAAATGATTTTTCTGGCACCTCTCTTACTAGGAAAGGGGGAGTGAGGGGAGAGAGACTAATCTTTGGAGGCACAGGCTGCTGATGAAGGGAAATGAGCTTGTTCTCTAATTGCTCGCTAGCACATAATGAACCAATAAAGAGAAATGCAAAGCCAGAGATGGAATGACTCCCGGGCAAGCAAGATCTAACTTGTAAATGAAGTGAACAATTAATATACAGTAGATGGTCCCTAGACTAGCCAAGCTCCCAAATGCTATCTGCGATGTATCTGACCTACCCCAGTACACTGAGTGCTCGCTTTTGGATGAGTAGCTACTCGAATACAACAGGTTGAGTTTAAGCATATTAGAGTTAAAGCATACTGGGCCTCATTTATGCAATCCAACTAAGAGTCAGAGTAAATATGACTTGATGGCCCTACATCAAAAGGTTAGCAGCTAAATTTACATGAATAACTGTCATTTTTTTAAAATAAATCTTTGTTGTTGAAAATATTACATATGTCCCTTTTTTCCCCATTGCCCTCCTCTTCTCCCCCCACCCCCAAGCCTTCAGCACCCACAGTCTGTGTCCTTGGGTTATGCATATGTGCATATGAGTTCATTGATTGAACTCTTCCCCCCCCTTGACCCTCTCCTGCCTTCCTTCTGAGGTTTGATAGTCTGTTTGATGTTTCTATATCTCTGAGTCTATCACATGATCTCACTCATATGTGGAATCTAATGACCAAGATAAACTGATGAGCAAAACTGTCATTTTTTTTCAAATGTAAGTATGTGTGCATTGCTTTTAACATTTTTTTTTTTAGTTTAGCCAATTTTGTTAACTCACTGTCTTTCAAAGAAGAGGAGATTCTGTGCCATCCAACAGGGAGTGAAGGGTCTTCAATCACCCATGGGAATGTATAAGAAAAAGTATCAGAGGCCAACATGAGCACTGCTGGTCTAAACAATGTCCAGAAAATAATGTTCCATCATGGCTCCAGGATGGGTTCTATTACTTTTCATTTAGCAAATGGAGGCTACCGCCAATCAAACATGATGCCATTATATTTTGAAATCAGATAACTAAACAACCTGATTCTGATTCTAGGACTCCAAGCAAACTTCTGCTTATGTAGGCCTACAAGGAAAGAATACTCTGATCAGGTGACAGTCTGTCCAGTAAGGGTTATAATTCCCATTGTGGAATAATCAATTGGCTTTGTGGATTTATACATTAAACTTTTGTAAGCTTTGTGAAACTGAGTCAGCATCACTGAATCCACTTGACTCTAGGACACTAAGGAATCCATCTTTGATACTGAAATACTGGGAGCCAATCCTTAGGACTCAAGTGATTTCACCAAGCTACATGCCATGTTGTGAGATCCCATCTGGCATCTAGCCAGCCCTCTTGCTCTGACTTGCCAAGTGTAACAATGTCATGACCATTAGACACATCATCACCACATGGATATATACACACAAAAACACACATAGACACCACACATACACACACTGACACAACCCCTCTGATCCCTCCATAATCATAAGCTAGTTAAGGGCGCAGCTACACTATAACTTTCTTATTCCATCTTGTACCATTCCCTAAGCATGAAGATTTCGGTGCTAATAAACTTGGTACTACAAACAGCTTGTTTTCACTTAAGGCTTACACCTTAAGTTATCATAATAATGGAATTAGGAGGGAGATATTTATTAAACATGTCTTTACACATCTATTATATCAATCTGAAGATACCGGTATTTTTCTGCCATATTCTAAAGATATCTGTATTCTTAAAAATTGCTATTTGTGCCGAAACCGGTTTGGCTCAATGGATAGAGCGTCGGCTTGGGGACTGAAGGGTCCCGGGTTCGATTCCGGTCAAGGGCATGTACCTTGATTGTGGGCATATCCCCAGTAGGGGGTGTGCAAGAGGCAGCTGATCGATGGCTCTCTCATCAATGTTTCTAACTATCTCTCTCCCTTTCTCTCTGTACAAAATCAATAAAATATATATATTTTTTTAAAAAATTGCTATTTGCAGTCCATTTTTGTCCTAGTAATACCAAGATACTTTAATTTCTTGCTTGAAAAACAAAAGTTTTGATTTTTTTTCCCAACTATCTCCTATATCATTTCTGTCTAAATTGTGTGAGCATAATTTTCTCTGGATAATAACAATCCTCATCTTAGCAAATAAACAAAATTACTCAAACACAATGCAAGGCCCTTAAGGTAGATAGACTTTTCCTTATTTATGCACACAAAAAAAAAATGCCCAAAGGAATACCAGCCCTTTAAAATCTGTTGCTATTACAGAGTTCCCTGCTGGAAGAGAACAGTGGGTCATAGGTCGAGCACCTCAGCTATTTATTGTAATGCAATTATCATACCAACTCAACCATTACATGATGCCAGGTCTGCTTCTCATTAAAATGAGAACATTTTTAAATACCAAACAATTTTGCAAAGACTGAGGTCTTTTCAAGAAAGCAAAATTCACAGAAAGCAATTGCGTCTTAGCTCTCCCTCAACCCTCCTTGCTACAGTTCCCAGGTTATGAGTCAGCATCACTGAATCCACTTGACTCTAGGACACTAAGGAATCCATCTTTGATACTGAAATACTGGGAGCCAATCCTTAGGACTCAAGTGATTTCACCAAGCTACATGCCATGTTGTGAGATCCCATCTGGCATCTAGCCAGCCCTCTTGCTCTGACTTGGGAAATGAGCTTGTTCTCTAATTGCTCGCTAGCACATAATGAACCAATAAAGAGAAATGCAAAGCCAGAGATGGAATGACTCCCGGGCAAGCAAGATCTAACTTGTAAATGAAGTGAACAATTAATATACAGTAGATGGTCCCTAGACTAGCCAAGCTCCCAAATGCTATCTGCGATGTATCTGACCTACCCCAGTACACTGAGTGCTCGCTTTTGGATGAGTAGCTACTCGAATACAACAGGTTGAGTTTAAGCATATTAGAGTTAAAGCATACTGGGCCTCATTTATGCAATCCAACTAAGAGTCAGAGTAAATATGACTTGATGGCCCTACATCAAAAGGTTAGCAGCTAAATTTACATGAATAACTGTCATTTTTTTAAAATAAATCTTTGTTGTTGAAAATATTACATATGTCCCTTTTTTCCCCATTGCCCTCCTCTTCTCCCCCCACCCCCAAGCCTTCAGCACCCACAGTCTGTGTCCTTGGGTTATGCATATGTGCATATGAGTTCATTGATTGAACTCTTCCCCCCCCTTGACCCTCTCCTGCCTTCCTTCTGAGGTTTGATAGTCTGTTTGATGTTTCTATATCTCTGAGTCTATCACATGATCTCACTCATATGTTTGATGTTTGATGTTTCTATATCTCTGAGTCTATCACATGATCTCACTCATATGTGGAATCTAATGACCAAGATAAACTGATGAGCAAAACTGTCAATTTTTTTCAAATGTAAGTATGTGTGCATTGCTTTTAACATTTTTTTTTTTAGTTTAGCCAATTTTGTTAACTCACTGTCTTTCAAAGAAGAGGAGATTCTGTGCCATCCAACAGGGAGTGAAGGGTCTTCAATCACCCATGGGAATGTATAAGAAAAAGTATCAGAGGCCAACATGAGCACTGCTGGTCTAAACAATGTTAATAGGTTAAATATTTTGGCAGAAATTCACCAGGAAACAATGAGAACTTTCAAGAACACTACCAGAAGGATATGTAATCAGCAGATTTATTTTCCTAGACACCACCTTTGGTTTCATGAGGAATAACATTAGAGACTGTCTATAATACTCTGGTATTTTCCAGAAACTTCTTTATTTTATGTATTATATACTAATTCTTACAATAAAGTATAAGCTAGAGAAAAGGAAATGTTAAAAAAATATATATATATACTGTATTTATTGAAAAGAAATCCACATGTAAGTGGGCCCATATAGTTCAAATCCATGTTGTTCAAGGTCAACTATAGATCTACCCTGGTTCCCCAAAAATAAGACAGTGTCTTATATTAATTTTTGCTAGGTCTTATTTTCAGGGGATGTCTTATTTTTCCATGAAGAAGAATACAGTACACATTTATTGTTAAATGAAAATAAGGAAATTTATTACCTGTATACGGTATGGTAATACAGTAGTTGTCAACACAAACCAGACAAACTGTGAATTCTACAGTATCAAGAATTTACTCATTTATCCAATGACAATCATGTCATCATCTTCTGGAACATCATCATAACAATCCAATTCCTGAATTTCCTGGTGAATTTCTTGTGACTCCATTTCTTTCAGAATCAGTGGACCAAATCTCTCATGTTTAGCCTAGGGGGGCCTTATATTTCGGGGGGATGCCTTATATTTCACTCAGAAGGAAACCTGTAAATAGGTCTTATTTTCGGAGGATGTCTTATTTTCGGGGAAACAAGGTATATATGTATCAATAGATAGATATTCTTATTGGTTCTGTTTCTCTGCAGAACCTTAATAATATATACTGGGTCCATATTCTATCTAATAAAATAATAATATGCAAATTGACTATCACTTCAACACACAAGGTGGCTGCCCCCATGTGGACACGAGATGGCCAGTAGGAGAGGGCAGTTAGAAGGGACCAGGTCTGCAAGGGAGGACAGTTGTGGACCATCAGGCCAGCAGGGGATAGCAGTTAGGGGTGACCAGGCCAGCAGAGGAGGGAAGTTGGGGGCGACTAGGCATGCAGGGAAGGGCAGTTGGGAGGGACCCAGGCCTGCAGGGGAGAGCAGTTGGAGGTACCAGACCTGCAAGGGAGGGCAGTTAGGGTTGACCAGGCCTTCAGGGGAGGACAGTAGGGGTGACAAGGTCTGCAGGGGAGAGCAGTTAGGGACAAACAGGCTGGCAGCAGAGAAGTTAGGTATCAATCAGGCTGGCAGGGGATGGTTAGGGGGTGATCAGGCTGGCAGGCAGAAGTGGTTAGGGGCAACCAGGAAGGCAGGCAGGTGAGCAGTTGGGAGCCAGCTGTCCTGGATTGTGAGAGGGATGTCTGACTGCCCATTTAGGCCCAATCCAGATTGAAGAGGGTGCAAGCTGGGCTGAGGAACACACACACATACACACCATGCATGAATTTCATGAGCTAAGCCTAGGGAGAGATGAGTGAGTTCTGAGGATGCAAAATTTAAGGAGGCACTCACTCTCAAGGTCCACACTTGCACAACTCTAAAAGTGAATACCTCTTTAATTTTGCACCCTGGGTGTCTTACCCACCTAGCCCAGGCTCCCAAAGATACCAATACATGCAGGAATGGGCTTTTGGCATCCTTATTAGTCGAAGTTCCCCTAGGTGAAGCATCTGCATCTCTGGACTCACCCATCATTTTGATAACCAAAAAAAAGAAGGAAAAAAAAATCACACACACAACCAAATGCCCAAACCACCCACAGTTGAGCACCACTCCTAAGAGGCCAGGGGCTCAAACAGAAAAAGCAGAATTTCCTCTGGAGTCCACCTTAGACGTGGACTCACTGTGACCTCAGGGTACTAGATGTCCTTGGAGTTCTGATAATCAGAGTTAGGGTCCATTTATCTAGCCCAGGGGTTGTCAGAGTGCAGTCTCAGTCTCAGCAGCAACATCACCTGAGAACTTATTAGACTTGTAAATTCTCAGCCCCATCCTAGACCCACTGAAGAGAAAACCCTATGGGTACAGCCAGCAATCTGTTTTAACAATCTCTTTTAGATGACTCCGATGTCCACTGGTGTGTAAGAACCACTGAACTAACCGAAATTTAACATAAAAATATGCTGAAGCCTAGACAGGTTAAAAGATTTGCTCAAACTTTGTGGTGCATAGAAATAGAGAATGGAGGTCTTTAAAAAAAAAAAAAAAAGTGAGGAAATCCCCAACAAATAGTTGAAGGGAGCTTGTCTGGAAATTACAGTTATTTCAATGGAGAACTTCTGAAAAAGCAGAGTAAGTATTAAAGTGAAAGTCAATGCCAAATAGCTTCTCAAATTTGACGATACAATACTTCACAAGTGATTGGGCCAGTATATTCAACACATGGCTTTCCTTTGAGAGAAACAAATTAATTCACATCTCCCTTTCTGTTCATAGATAGAATTTGCTGTCAAAAGACTTACCAGCTACTCAGTAGCAGCCAACTCTAGATGATAGATGATGATGAGTCATTCACCAAGTGGTATTGATTCTTTTAATGACTCTCTTGGGAACTGGAATCTTTCAATAGAACTAACTTCAGAGTGCAGTGGTAGATACCTAGCAATGGGAAACCATCCTGATTAGATTTGCTGTGATGGTTACGCGTTAGCTGGCTTGACCCCACCTCTTATTTCAGCCACTTCTGCATGGACCAGTCCCAGTAGGATTCCATCAGCTCTGAACAGATGCAACCTGAGAGTGCCTTGAGTCAGCAGCCTGTACATGTGGGAGATTTACTGCCTTGAGACCTCTCTTGACCAATGGGAAATGCAACACAATGTTCTGTTTACCTATGGCCCAAAAACATCCACATGGGCTCTTCATTTTATAGTCACAAGGAAATCTATTCATTCCAAAAACATACATGTAGAGAGCTACAGAGCCCCAATCAGCAGTGAGGGTAGATCCAGGTTTTATGGAGTCTGAAGTTTATACAGGGGCTTTTTAAGAAAACAAATGCAAAATTAAAAATACAAAACTAAGGCCAGAAGTAAATATTTGTTTAGAATGAGAAAAGAAATCACAGGCTACTGGCACCCTGAAAATCCAGATGTCTTTCCTGTGAAAGGCTTAGGTTAATTGACCAAAAAAGTGCTCATGTAGACAGAAGTTCCTGATGGCAGCCTGGTTCCCCACTCTAGCTCCCAGCGCTCATGGGCGTCTGTGCCAGAGAAAAGCTTTGAAGCTCAAGTTGCATTGGCTTCACGGTCACTCTGCCTCTGATCAGGACACATTTCCAGCTGCAGCTACACATCTGAGTTCTGTCAGCTCTGCACGTGGATGATAACCAGGTGGAGGAACTGGAAGGCATTTCAGTGCAGGAGCAGAACAGGTTTCACATAGCATGGAGGACCAATGTTTGGGGATTGTCACCAGTCTTTCACTTCCAGGTGCTCTGGGCTTAGAGTCTAGGAAATGTGCTTCTGCTACCACAAGGGAGCAGTGACAGAAAACTGCCCCTTTTGCCACCCTTCACTCATGGCCTTCAGCAGGGACGTTATGTAACAAGAGATGGGACACTTCACTGTGCAGAATAACCTCAAGCATGGCAGAACATCTGCATCTCTGGACTCACTCATCATTTTGATAACCAAAAAAAGAAAAAACCTGCACACCCAAATGCCTAAACCACCCACAGTTAATTACCACTCCTGAGAGGCTAAGGGCTCAAACAGCAAAAGCAGAATTTCTTTTGGAGTCAACCTGAGATGTGGACTCAATGTGATCCCAGGGTACTAGATGTCCTTGGAGTTCATAAAAGCCTTTGTACTCCAGCTTGTCAATGCCTGAGACATGGTCCCAAATTCTCTCACCCCACTGTCAGAAGTCAGGTCAAAATAATGAATACCACTGAGAAAGGTAACACATTGCACCCCCATCATCTTTGATTTCGTTGACTTAGAATTTAATGTATGTAAGAATAATCTGGGCTTGTGAAAAAAATGCAGATTCCTGGGTCCCACCCCCCAGAGGCCAATAGCTTTGGAATGAGACCCAGAAGTTTGCATATTTAGTAAGAACACCAGGCAATTCTGATGACTACATTTCAAGGATCATTACTTTGGTGTTTTAATAGAAGAAATTGCTTTCAATAATAGCAATTATCAATTCTCATTTATTGAGCATGTATTACATACTCATAAGGGGGGAGTGTTTTTATCACCACATTAGAGATAGGATTGAAGTTCAAAGATGTCTAACTCAAAAGCTGCTCTAAACAGTTACATTTTTCAAAACTCTCATTAACTTGAAGGGGGAGCAGGAATTGGGGAATATTGAGAGTACAGGGCAGAGGGGGGCTTCAGAGTAAAGAAATAAAATTTTTAAAAATTCCAGAAAGACATGGAAACAACCAGTGTTCCATAATAGAGGACTGGATAAAGAAGATATGATACATATACACAATTACTACTCAGCCATAAGAAAGGATGAAATAGTACCATTTGCAACAATATAAATGGACCCTGAGAACATTATGCTAAGTGAAATAAGTCAGACAGAAAAGCTAAGAACCATATGATTTCACTTAAACTGAAACTCGTGGGCACAAACAGCAGTGTGGTGGTTGCCAGAGAGGAGGGGCTAGGGGGTGACGGCGGCCTAATATATGGTGATGGGAGAAGATTTGACTTTGGGAGGTGGGCACACAGTGCAATAGACAGATCTTATAACATGGAAACCCACACCTGAAACCTGTATGTTCATGTTCACCTATGTCATCCAATCAATTCAATAAATAAATTTCTTTTTAAATGCCAGGAAGAAATCTGGTTGACCTTAAACTCTTCTTAAGATCAGCAGTGTTGCCAAAACTGGTTTGGCTCAATGGATAGAGCGTCGGCTTGGGGACTGAAGGGTCCCGGGTTCGATTCCGGTCAAGGGCATGTACCTTAGTTGTGGGCATATCCCCAGTAGGGGGTGTGCAAGAGGCAGCTGATTGATGACTCTCTCTCATGGATGTTTCTAACTCTCTATCTCTCTCCCTTCCTCTCTGTACAAAATCAATAAAATATATTTAAAAAAAAAAAAAAAGATCAGCAATGTTTATCTCAAACTGTGAAAACCTAAACAGGAGCTGAGAGCAGGAAAGGTTTTATGGCCTTTTCTATTGAGCATAAATGCAACTTCAGGGCAATCTTGGGTTATTATAATTAGTTTCTTTGGATAGTTTGGGTAATTAAACCCCCTGAAGAGGGTCTGTGGGACTCCAGCATAAAGTGAAGCATAATAGAGCAAGGTTGTGATTTTAGAAAGCTTTTTGCTGCAATTTTTCCAAGGAAAAGATAGGAGAGCAAGGCTATTCATAAGCAGCAATGCAATCATAATGTGCCCTTATCCCATTCTGGTCTCTTCTGAGGCACTGAAGTGCTGTCTATGCATTCTTTGAGGATTAAAATCACTCTATGAATCTTAAAAGTTGACCCTATCCATTTTCTTGTTGTACCAGTTGAGTAGACAAGCACATTTCTTTTCTATTTGTAGACCTGGCTTGTAATAAAATAGTTGCTAATGTTTACTGAGCAGTTATTATGTACCAGTTTCTCTGCCCAGTACTCTAGATGTAAAAATTTTCTTATTCCTGGCAATACCCAGTGTGGCGTCCATTCCTCCTGGATGAGAAAGCCAAGACTAAGGGGAGTAAGTAATTAACACAAGTCACAAAGTTGCCCATAGACATCAGAGCTGGAATCCCAAGCTCAATCTATCAGGCTCCAGAACCTGGGTAGGCAACTACCACACAGTACTGCCTCCTAATAAGACCCCCTAGAAACAACCACAGAGCTGATAGACTGACAGTCTGGCAGTGTGCAGCCTGGCATTGAGGTTGCAATAGAAGCTCACTAGCTGAGCCAAATGTGTGGCCTCCTCAGACTCTCTATGTACCCAAAGATTTCCTGTTGGGCAAGCTCATGAAGTGGGAGGCCAGAGAGCCTTATGCTCTGTCCCTTGACTGTCTATCACTTGGCGGCTAATTAGCAGGTGTCTGACTACCTATACCACAGGCCTCTCTTCACCAGGACTTGTAGGTGTAGGAGACAAAATCCCACCTTCATGTAGCTTAAGCAGAGCACAAGGAATTTATTAAAAGAATAATAACCTATCTCACATAGTCAGACTACAGGACAGTCACAAAAATAACTGGATCTTGGGAGCAATGGGAGCCAGGGACAAATATGCCAAACTCTTTGACTAGTTCTGAAACCACTTCTCAACAAAACGTGGCCTGTCTGTGATCTATTGGACCAAACCTTCTGCACACTCACCCAGTTTGGGTCACTCTGTAGTATCCAGTGCCATCTCTCTCAGCCTTTGTTTCTTTCTGTTCAGGAACCATCAGTCCCCTTGCAATACAGGTGGTCGATTTCACTGCAATTTTAGATTGTAATTTTAAATAAATTTAAAATGTTTATTCTATCTCCCATTTTTGCCTGGATCTCTTTACATCCTTCTCATGCAGACCAAGGAAAGACACGTGGTCACTACGATTACCCAAGACTTCTATTCTGCAGTGGCTACTACCACCAAGAGACTGATTTACATTCTTCCCTATCCCATCTCAAAAATCGCTGATATGATATGGAATTGGTCAGCTATAAATGTAGAGCCACTGAAGGCCAGCCCCTGTGTGTGGGTATTATCCCAAGGAGGGAGAAACCACACTGAGCAGGGAACTCACCCCTTTGTGTAGCTGCTACAAAGCTAACTGTAATTAATTAACTTTGAGTAACTCAAATTTAATTTCAAAATGTAATATCATTACTCTGGGGCCTCATTTGGGTTATTAAACAAAAAGAAAATTAATGAAAACCATAACAGTTCACCAATAAGGTAGAAGTGCCCTGGGCTCCCTGAATGGACTGTTTCTGCTCTCTAATCAAGTGAGTGTACATTCTTTTCTATTTGAACCTCATGATCAGAAGTACATTAACTTGTGGGCTGCCAATACAAGAGAGAGCATTGCCTTTTGGCATATGATTCTTTTTTTTTTTTTAGTACATTTCTTTATTGATTTTAGAGAGGAAGGGAGAAGGAATAAGATATAGAAACATTAATAATTAGAATCATTCATCAGCTGCCTCCTGCACACCCCCTACTGGGGATCAAGCCCACAACTCAGGCATGTGCTCTTGGTTAGAATCAAACCTGGGACCCTTCAGTCTGCAGGCCGACACTCTATCCATTGAGCCAAGCCAGCTAGGGCTTGGCACATGATTCTTGAGATTAGTTTAACCTGGGTTAATTATACCTGGAGACCTTCTTCATCTCTAAACCTTGAAGGTAATGGTTGAGTTGTGGAGATAAAATTTGAAAATAAAATGAAATCACAATAAATGGTAGAAGAGAGGTAATAATGGATTAGATAATAATGTCTATTTCCAAAATGAGAAATATCTGGACTGACAATGTAGCCAAAGAAGAAATGAATGATAGTTGATAATGCTTATTCACTTTTCATGGGTCACTTAGGCATCATATTCAACAAAAAGCTACCGCTGACCCCCTAACTCTGGGTTAAGTTGGTTTCTCATATGGTCTCATAGCACATGTCTGACTATATTAAGCGTGTCTCTTTATTTGTCTTTATCCCCCATTGGCCTGTGTTTAGATTCCCATGTGGGAAAGGGCCTATGTATACAATTCACCACTGAATTCTCAGTGCTTAAAACAGCACCTGGCATATATGTTGTGTGAAATTAACACAAGTTGA